>NW_024470063.1:0-600000 GCF_000721775.1 Aureobasidium melanogenum CBS 110374
GGGGGCGTTTACAATGATGAGATCTTTTTTGGCCGTGGGGTTTTAACTAACACATATGATTGGGGGGGATAGTGCAATCTCAGCAGATGCAACCCTCTGCATGCAAAGAACCGGCACAGATTGGGGTGTGTATTCCTCTTTGCCGAAAGCGATTGAGGTGTTGAAGACGACTTACACTGCTAACCCGACCCCTCCTTCCTCTTCGTCCACTGCCCACCCAACCCCATCCCCTACTTCCCCTCGGAGACTTACGCTTCACGTCTACTTCTCCGCCTTCGATGTCATGATCGGTAAAGGAGGCCAGCAATACTTTGAAGAATGTTGGAAGCAAGGGAATACCAATGCGAAGATTGAGTACAAGGCAACGACGGTACCGGATAGTGATCATGACAGTGTGATCCTGCCGGAGAAAGGGTGGATTGGGGAGGTTTTTGGGGAGGTTAAGAAGGTGTGTGGATGACTTACAAGAAGTCAGGGTATGATTAAATGAATTATGAACTTTTGCATATACTTTTCGAATTCTGGAGGCGTTGATTAATCTTGTAACAAATCCACATTAACACCTCTCAGCGCCTCAACAACCCACGCTGGATATTTCGTCTTGTCTCCCTTGTACAAAGTCGCAAAGTAATTGCGTAGGAACGCAGGATATTGATCCGCAATAATGGCTTCTCGGATACGACGCATAAGGTCGAGGAGATAGTGCACATTGTGTATGCTGAGCAAATGTGCGCCAGCAGTTTCTTTGGCGGCAACGTGGTGGATGTAGGCGCGTGTGAGACCTAGACCTCCTGCAGAGGTGGGACGGCAGATTGTGCATTTGCAATCTGGGTCTACGGCGGAGAAGTCGTCGGCGTAGGAGGCGTGGCGGAGGTTTAGGACGCCGGTGGAGGTGATGGCATTGCCGAAGCGCTATGGAAGATGGGTGATCAGTCTGGGTTGGAGGATAATGGGAAATTGGTAGAACTCACTGCTGTTCTAGTTGGCCAAACACAGTCAAACATGTCTGCTCCCAAAGCAACAGAAACAACCAGATCTTCAGGGTATCCAACACCCATGACATAGCGTGGCTTGTTGGGTGGCAGCATATCCGTACACGTACTGACAACCTTACAATACTCCTCTTTAGCCTCACCACCAGAAAGGCCTCCAATAGCAATACCAGGAGTATCTCTAGCAACCATCTCTTTACAGCATTCCTTTCTCAATTCCAAATCCAACCCTCCTTGGATAATACAGAACAAGTTCTGAGATTCCGGCTTTTTGTGGGCGGCGATGCAGCGGTCGAGCCATCGGATACTGCGATACATGGCTTCTTTGATGCGGGCGTGGTCAGGTGAGGTGGTGGCTATGACATCGTCGAGTTGCATCATGATGTCTGAGCCTATGCTGTTCTGGAGCGAGATGGAGTGTTCGGGGGTTAAGAGCATGGGAGAGCGGTCGTGAGGGCTGAGGAAGCGGACGCCCTCTTCGGTGACCGTGGCGAGTTCGAGTAGCGAGACCATTTGGAAGCTGTATGTGTGAGTAAGAGGCTACAAGTCTTGTTGAAGTTGAGGAATGAGTACCCTCCGCTATCTGTCAAGATGTTGTGTGGCCATGATTGCAGCTTGTGAGCACCACCGACAGCATCTAGGGTGGCTTGACCAGGTTTGAGGCCACTGTATAGACAGTTAGGCAGGAGAAAAGAAGGATATACAAGGCAAGGGCAATCACAGATGATAAGTGTTGTTCAGACACAAACGACAGCTAGTCTCTTCTAGTTGATGAGGAGTCAAGCCCTTGAGAGAAGCCTGCGTTGCAACAGGCATGAAAATGGGCAAAGGCACAGGACCATGAGGCAATTGGAGAGTAGCAGCACGTGCCTTGGTGACCTTGATGGCGATTCAGTATTTACTCTAGTACCTACCACGAGTGGTGCGACATACCGAGCACCGGGCGACTGGCTGGTACGTCAAGGCCGAGTGCATCTTGCCAACTACGGCTGCTGCAATATTCTTGATGGACGCGATGGTGATTGTCTGCCGCAAGTTGCAGGCCCGGCACTTGCTAGTTTGAGAAAGTGACAGGAAGAAAAGTCCAAGGGTCGCACTTTCCCTGACAAAAAGAGAAAGTCCAAGGGTCGCACCTTCCCCAGGCTGATCGGACTTGACGGGGGTTTCACATGCGATTCCCGAAGCTTCGCTGGCTCGCCGTCGCCGCCGCGCCTTCCCAAGCCGGACCAAGTCGCAGTCGTAACGTAAGCAGGTGCTTGGTGCTTGCCTCAGCAGCTGCCTTGACTTCAGAAGAGGCGACTGCTGTATTTAATCCGCCATGTCGTCTTCATCTATTCCGGATCCGTCATCAGAGCAATCCTACACCAAAATGGCCACTGCCGATGTCGAAGCTATTGGCGCTCACTGCCAGATGACCTTCTGTCATCAACTCGACTTTCTTCCTTTCAAGTGCGAGAGTTGCAAAGGGTGAGTCCCCTCCCTTCCATTTCACGAGGCTCTGCCACTGACACGCATCAGCAAATTCTGCCTGGACCACCGCTCCGAAACAGCACATTCGTGTCCTAATGCTGGTGCTTGGGCAAGAGCACGCGCAGCTCAACAACGATCCTCCTACACTCCCTCGCCCAAGCCCTCGGTCCTTACACACGAATCGCAATGCTCCGAGCCCTCATGCAAGACTCTCATCAACACTGCTCTGGTTCCCGGCGTCGAATGCGATTCCTGCAACCGCAGCTACTGTCTAAAACACCGTCTACGAGAATCTCACGACTGCGCAAAGCTCACTCCCATAGGAGCTCGTGCGAACAAAGAGAAAGGTCTGAATGCTCTTGCCAAGTTGCGAGCTTGGGGTCAGGCCAAACAAAAGACCATGACGGCAACCGCAACTTCTACATCCAACCCCAAACCTCCAACCTCATCAGCCAAACCACTCACTGCTGCTCAGCGAGTTCGTGCCACCGCCGACCTCAAGAAGAATGCAAAGGGTGATGCCAAGGTACCCTTGGAGAAACGCATCTACATCAACGTCGAGGCCTCAGCAGACACAACAAAGGCCAAGCATCCAACCGGCCAATTCTTCTACTCGTCCGAGTGGAGCATTGGTAGGGTTCTCGATCTGGCTGCCACGTCACTACAAGTCGAGAATCTCAACAACCGTGTAGACGGCGAAGCAGAAAAGTTACGCGTCTTTCACGTTGAAGGTGGACGACTGCTCGATTTTGGCGAGAAACTCGGTGCTGCCGTCAAGACGGGTAATACTCTGGTTTTGCTCAGAGGCGTCGGTCCACCCGTCCCGGATCTTATCGTTCTTGATCCGTAGATGCTCTTGTGCCTGGTGTTTCAACTGCGTCATCATGTTTCTTTCTCTGTTATGATACCCCATCTGCAGCAAGCAATCTCGAATTATATTTTAGACAAGCATACCTTTTTCTATGTTTCTCCTCTTTTCACTTTCAAGCCCTATATCACGAGCTGAAGGATCTTTACGACGACCCGTCTGATCGCTGATTCATGGTAGAGCTCATTTACTCAAGGGGGCTGAGGTGTATCCGTTCCTGTTGACATCGATTTCTCGCAATCTTAGTATGCGGTTTGACCGTTGACCATCATCCGTCGTCATTCTCCCTCTGAACTTGAATAACCCTACGATACTCGTATCAGGCACCGCAATTCTTATTTTGCGACTGCGGATTCGAAGCAACTAATTACAATCCTCCGTGGAACCATACGACCATGACACGAGACAGATCAATAAATATCCCACCAAAGACGGCTGGATTCCCCAAAACAGAAGAACCTGTGGGGCACGATGTCCGTGCACTTCGTATAAGAGTCCTTCGACCGCTGCGACAAGCCTCCCACTCCTTGTCAACGGTCGCATGAGCTGCTGTAATAACATGAAAGCTGTAGTTAATTTAGATGCCATGCGCGCCTCTTGAGTTAGGTTTTCTTTCGTTCGTCTTTCCTTCAACACCCACGTTCCTTACCTGGCTACATGTTGTAGCGTCCATTCATTTTTGAACATCACGCTCTCTACTCCAGCTCCGCCACCATCATACCAAGAAACAGATCCCATCAATCCTTCCGAGACACCGTTGAAGCTGTTCTATTCCTGCCGATCTTTACTTCCACGCACAAAACATACAAACTCAACGATACAAAGACGACAAAGTTGTTTCTTTCTCTGGATTTCTGCTCACTTGGACGACTCACCACATAGAGGATAATTACGCCCATCATGCGTACGACGAGCCTCATATCACTGGGCTTGTCAATTGCCTCGCTTGCACTGCCTAGTCAAGCGATTGAACTCGATCTCAGCAATGAAGGTGTGCTATTCACAAGGCACTTCAACGGCAACAAGGTATACTGACACATCCAAAGCATCCATCAAATCCGCCGCCTCGACCGTCACCTACGGCATGATGAAATACTACCACGGCAACGAGACCGGCCAAACCATTGGTCTCCTCCCCTGGCCCTACTACTGGTGGCACGCCGGCGCCATGTTCGGTTCCCTCGTCGATTACTGGTACTACACAGGCGACACCTCGTACAACGAAGCCACCACCAACGCCATGATCTTCCAAGCCGGCCCCACCGCAGACTACATGCCCGAAAACCAGACAAAGTCAGAAGGAAACGACGATCAAGCATTCTGGGGTATGGCAGCTATGTCGGCCGCCGAAGTAAACTTTCCAAACCCTGCGAAGGGAAAGCCTGGATGGTTGGCTCTTGCTCAAGCGACGTTTAATTCTCAAGCGCTGAGATGGGATACAAAGACTTGTGGTGGTGGTCTGCGATGGCAGATTTTCACCTTTAACAACGGATACAATTACAAAAACTCCATTTCTAATGGAGGTCTGTTTAACTTGGGAGCAAGACTGGCCATGTATACCGGCAACACAACCTACTCGGACTGGGCGGTCAAGGTGTGGGATTGGATCGAAGGGTCAGGGCTCATGACGGACGATTACTACGTTTACGATGGCTCAGACACGACGACAAACTGCACGGACCCGAGTAAGATCCAATGGACGTACAATGCGGGTATTTTCTTGCTTGGTGCGGCCACCATGTGGAACATCACCGGCGAACAGCTTTGGAGGGACAGAACGATGGGACTCTGGAATGCGACACATGTGTTTTTCAGAGACGACAAGGTCATGTATGAGGTTGCCTGCGAACCAGGCGGTAACTGCAATGTGGATCAGCACTTGTAAGTCTCCCTTTCCTTGCCCTCGCCATTCTCCAGACTGTGCACTGACGCAAACACACAGCTTCAAAGCCTACCTCGCCCGCTGGATGGCCGCCTCCACAAAAGTGGCCCCCTTCCTCTCCGACCTCGTTGCACCCTACCTCGCCGCCTCCGCCATGGCAGCAGCAGCCTCCTGCTCCGGCGGCACCGACGGCGTCACCTGCGGCACAAAATGGTTCTCCAACACCTCCGACCTCACCGTAACCTGGGACAACACATGGGGCGTAGGACAACAACTCTGCGCCTTGGAAGCCATTCAAAGCAACCTTATTACCAAGGTGCAAGGACCGTTGACGAATAAGACTGGAGGAACGAGTCAGGGTGATGATAGTGCGGGAAGTGGGGGCGATAGCGATCCGACAAAGATGAAGAAGATTACAGATGCGGATAAAGCTGGTGCTGTTATTCTTACGATTTTGGTATTGGCAGGGTGGGTGGGGGCCATGTTTTGGTTGATTATTTGATAAAGTTTATATGTCTATTGCTTGTATGAATCTTTCTTTTCTTGATGTATCTCTTCACTGCGATGATATCCATTCTTCTGGCTGTTTGTGATGCAGAAGTTCATCATTGGGAGGCTGCTGTATTTCCGTTGAGAGCAACATATCCCGCCGTCTCTCTGGACAACTCCTATCCCTGAACAGTATCCTGCATTTCTACAGCTCTGTCATCGACGATACATCATTCAATTGAAGCTACCTAACCAAACGTCAAAGTAGACGTGCCCCAAGCCCAGGTAGGTATACAATCTCACAACCAGTAACTTTAACATTCTGACATACTTCAAGACTCAATCACGAACCGCGTCTATAAGTCGGGAGATGAGCAATTGTAATCCTGGTGCTCCAACCTGAGGTCTTATTCTGCTTCTCTTCTGTTTGGTTGCATCTACCGAAGTGCTTGCCATTGGGCTTCTGGTCATGGTTTGTGCTCGTCGGGCGATTTGGGAATTTGTGGTTGGGCATGACCATGCGACTCCGTGTGCTCGCCCAAACTCCTCCTCGATTGACTGGCTAGCAAACTGACCTCTCACGTGTGCCTTGTTCGGATGCTTCCTTCTCTTGACACTACCATTTGAAAAAAAAAAAATGCTGGCAATGCTTTCTTCATTTCTTATCTACATAGCTCATCCGATCCCTCTCGGCTTAATGAACTTCTCTTTCTTTCCCCTGCCCTTTCCCTCTCTCTCCAAACTCACTTGACCAAAAGCCATCGTACAATCCAAGTGCCACCAAGAACAAAGATAACCATGGCATAAAGCGCGATCGTCAGTGCCTTCAGAGTCTCACGAACAAGCCGTGCCTGTTTTTCTAGTCGCTTTGACGGCGTTGCCGATATCTGTTCTTCTCGCTGCGATGGTGATGTCGTGGTATCCCTGGTGGTGCTATCCTTCGAATCCCCCAGATCATCCAAGTCCGGAAATAGCATGTCTTTGAACTCTTTTTGTAACAACTTGGAACCATGATTGTGATTCTGCGAAGGGGTGGAAACGCAAGGATCTAGAGGGTTGGATGTCAGTGAAGATTTTGATGATCGGATCGGGAGAGTTGAGGATGCATGAGGGGACGAAGTGCGACCGCTGGAATGGAGCAGATTCGTAGTAGCTTTAATCTTCGGAGCCTTGATCATCTCCAGATGAGAGAAGTTTGTACCGAGATCGAGGGGAACTGTGTCATGTGGCGAGCAAGGGCTAGGGCTACGCAACTCCGACTGGGCTTGATGTATGCTGTGAATTTTCGGGCACGCATCAGTAGATATATCGTACAGATAAGAGCTAACGTATTCGGAGCCCCTCATAAGATAAATGGACAAGCCTTACCTTGTGCGGACCAGGTCCTGTTCCGCCAGTGCATTCTCAACACTGCACCTCTTCTCCAACCTTTCACTCACATATCTCGACTCCCACGAGTCTCCAAAATCACCATCCTCGAGGACCGACTTTGGAGCCCCTCCGTCTGGATTCTTGAACTCCATGTGTTCCACTCTAATTCCATTGGGCAAACCACATTCGAACCTCCTTTTGTAGAAGATCTCCATTGGAGTGGGTTGGAAGCAAGTATAAGGTCGCGTAGACTTTTTTTGCGCCAGTGGTGAAAGTCTGAGAACAAGATCCGAAGGTTGTGGGAGCTTGAGGGGGAGGCAAGGGCACTACAAGGGCGCATCGCTTGATAAGATAAGGCTGTGACTAGAGGCCAGGAGGTGTGTTGACGATAAGGAAGTAGGAAACTAGGGAATTCTGTCGAGAAGGAGGTGGATGAGGCTTGCTTGTGATTGGACTCGACGCTACTGTCTTTCTTGTCATAAGCTTTGATGAGCGCTTCCCAGCGTGCATTGACGTTGTCATGATAGGTTCGACCCGGTAGAGTGGCAGATTCGCAATGCACTGGCACATCTGCGTCTTTGTCTTTCTTCTTCAGCTCCTTCACGATTTGTTCTAGGTTGATCAAGCGTAGGTCCAGCATCCAAGGGTAGAACTGTTGATGGAAGGCCAGACATTTATCCTTGAGTTTGCGGCCTACACTAGCTTTTCTCGGATCAACTGTGCCTGCAGCAGGCCAGGGCGGATTTGGCTCTTCTGCCACCGCAGCATCGATGATGATGGTATAGTCAATGGCAAGACGAAGGAGTATTGTCTTTGTGTAATTGCAGACTTTAAGATCGTTGAAGCAGTCCATTTCGGGGTAGGCTTTTGAGAGCATGCGCGTGCTGAATAGGAAGTACTCCATCACTTCTGTGGATGTGTCAGTCTGCGAGCGGAGATATTTTTTATTTGAACACGCTTTCGGCAGGGATTACATGTGACGGAATGTGTGGTTTAGTAAGGTTACTTACCTGCGGGTATACCAAGCATCCTTGCCGGTTCGAAGATGACCCTCATAAGCTCCTGTTTCGTCGCCACAATATCGTATCTTGAGTCGAATTGTGCGCCAAGCAGTAAACAGTATTGCCTGCACAGGTCAAGATAATACTTCTGATCAACGATGTCATCGTTGTTGGTACAACCAAGCTCGGAAGAAAGACCATATTCGGAGACGAGACGCTGAGTGAGGAATCTCTGTAGCCGTCGGACGGGATTTTCGTCTTGCTTTGGACCTGTGCCGGTTCGAGGATCGGAGTAAGGCGGTGGAGCATCGTCAAGGTCACGCTTGGTGCGATCGGTCGACCCATCGCGTGCCCTTCTGCGCCGTCGTAGGAAGAATGTCATGATATCTATAAGATTGAAAAAAAGGGGATGAAAGTGATAGAGATAGAAGAACGAAGGACAGATGATTGATAAAGTAAGGTAGATGAGGTGAGGTCGTTCGAGCTTGACATGTGACGACAATTACACGTGGAACATGATTTATAAAATCAATCGTTCTTGGAAACTTCGTTCTCTCCTCATGGCCTTATGCAAATTATTGCAGCTGTAAACATGCAGAAACGCTTTCAAGAATGGTCTTGATCCAGAGAGAGGGTGCAAAATGCAAGATCTCAATGGAAAAGAGTCCTGCGATCATAATATTGTGCATTTCGATGGTTCAAAAAGGGAAGCATCGAGATGAAGAAATCGCGATAGATCAGACAGTACCCTGGAGGTTGGCGGGACAGTCAAATGTTGAATTGCTTCAAAGTTAAGGCACGATGGAGTAGCAACTGCTGCAGCAATGCACGAAAGTGATCAGAATTGAATCAAGCTTGCAACATCCTTCCTCGATTTAGCCATCTTCAGCGCATTCGAGATATTCAAGAAAAGTATCTCTGCATTCCTAGAGCTAAGTGTTGCTTTATTGTGCAGGCTTGAAAGCCAAGAATCGAATTGTGTCGTTTGTGTACCCTCGTGCCCACCACGGGAGGCCTTTCACAATTGAAGTATACTTTATCTTTTCTTGGAGTATCTTCGGATAAAACCACATCGTGCTTGACTGTAGTTCACATACAAGTATAGGAAATCAGGCTGCGCTAGCGAAGATTCAGGGCAGCCATCGGATATCCAGGCAGGATCAGGTGACATGTGGCTGATTTTCAGGCAGACTTGAGAGGCAAGTATATGAACTCAATCTAAATCCTTTCGTACATTCGACAATTTCTTTGTTTCTACGCACAAGACATTACAACATGAGTATATTCTCAAGATTCTTTCGACGGGGAAGGTCAAGCAAGACGGCTTCTGCAACAAGTAATAAAGCTGACTTTGACGATCCACCACCACCGTATTTGGAGAAGACATCGAAGCACAAGTTACCAGATTCAGAGGAGAATTTGGTCTATCGTTTGCAATGCTTTATCACCCGGTTGCTTCGTGTCAGGTACGACATCCAAGGTGAAATTTGGGACATCGACAAGGACACCACATGTTACGACCACTATTTTGACTTATGTAAGAAGTACTGTATGCTCTTAGGCATGCAACTCAGCACAAGACAAGAGGTTTTGGCCACAAAGCAAGAACTACTCAGAGTGATTTTTGAGCCAGCAAGAGTGCTCGGTATACCTGCAGGTAAGCGGATCGAGCTAACCACATTGTCGATCGTTTTATACATAATGATTAACAAAACAATAGATGTCATGGAATGGTTCTTGTTCTTTGCACGCAAGATGCCAAACAAGTTACCGCCCAAACATGAATTCGAGGTTGCAAGGATAGCACCTTATCCACTGGGCATGCTGCTTTGTCTGGTTGTTGATTACACTCTCATGATCGATGCAGCTGTGGAACCTCATTTTCCTGGTCTGGCTCCTAGGCTCAAAGATAGATGTCTAGTTCTGCATCAACTTTACTTTCCTTGGATGTTGGATCTACGCTTGATCAAACCAGATCAGATGGCTGGGACGCTGCAAAACTACAGACACCTTGGTTGCCCTGTCGAGTCTAGACACAAAGGCCCAAACAAGATTCGCAAACACCACTCTTCGTCCTCAAGTACGGTTCGAGGCAAGGACGCTTGCAGCCCAGACCCGTGTTCCCGATTTTTAGATCTCCACATCTCATGCTACCTATTCTCATCCAATTTCCCTAGTTTCTTACTTCCCTATCGCTTACACACCTCATGGCCAACTGTCAGTTTTCTGCTATGCCA
Organism: Aureobasidium melanogenum CBS 110374; assembly: GCF_000721775.1. Classification (NCBI taxonomy): domain Eukaryota; kingdom Fungi; phylum Ascomycota; class Dothideomycetes; order Dothideales; family Saccotheciaceae; genus Aureobasidium; species Aureobasidium melanogenum. The sequence continues at coordinate 10,311 of NW_024470063.1, forward strand.
AGGTCGACGTCCATGTGTTGCCCTCGCTTCCCCCTCGACATGCCAATCTCTCTACGTATCTCACACCGACCTAACCCTCTGGACGCAAGCCATGCGCAAAGACCCCAAGACCAAGTTTCAACCACAGTGCAAGAAAACAGCAATAGAAACGTTTAGTTGTGGATTGCCTAATAGCATCAGAATCGGCAATTTGAAGTTTGACAATCCTGAGGGTGGGGTTCCGAAGTCAGTGGTGGGGGAGGAAGGGGAGGGGTGGGAAGAAGAGTATGTGCGTGAGCACTTGGGTGTGGGTTGGCATGGCGAGACGAACAGGCGGGGGTTGTTGGTACAATCGATTGAGCAGCAGCAGCATGAGGAATATTCAGACTGCGTGGAACATTTGTAGTGGTGTTGAAGCAAGATTCAGCACAGCACGAAGCACAATAACCAGGTCCTTTCACCTGCTGTTCTCCTCGACTCATCCCAAATCACCTCGTCTCCAACTCTCTGGGTCTTGAAGTGCAGCAGCATATCATTCAGTCCTTCAGACAAGAGCAACACACCCAATGCCTGAGTGCCTTTTCGCGCACATTGCTCCAAGAAAAAAAAAAAAAGCCAGGGACACTCGTTCTCCATCGAGACTGCCATGTTCTCGTGACGATTGTGCATCTCATCAGTCTGGCAGAATAGATGGCTATCAATTTGGAGAAGGATGCTTGGGTCGTGGGGTATAGGGACAGAGTAGAGCACAATCATCAGGTCAACCAAGCCTCTACTCCTTTTGGGTCATCCCAGACATAAAAGTTGAGAGGACTTGATATTGATGTACAGCAGCATGTATAACAGAAACTAAAACGATGGGGATGAGTAGTACAAGCGAACGACTACATAAAAGAAAACAAGAACAATGAGTCAAAAATCGATTATGTACAAAAACAAAAAAAGAAACGCCCTAATGCCCGCAATGTTTACAAAGTCACAACACACTTCACCTCTTCTCATCACCTTCTACCTTGTTCACTTTACGAATCCCAACCAACCCACTCCCTCCCAACAACCCTCCAAACCCTAACTTCTCCACTTCTCAAATCTCCAAGTCTAAAACTCTCCATCCTAGTCTTTGCCTTCTCTCTTCCCTGCTCCCAAGCACGAACCTTCTTCTTGGTACCGTCCCAATCAACAACAACACCAACATGCGAAGAAACATCCATGGCATACGATTTATGCATTGCGCCGTGTTTGCCTTGGAGTTTGGCATTGCGCAGTGTAATGATATCGCCAGCGCGGATTTCGTCGAATTGTTGCACTGAGGCGTTGGCGAGGTTGGCGTATACGAGGGCGCCGTAGGCTCTAGTGCCTACAGGACGTAAAGCGTCGGTGAAGGGTTTGAGGAGATCGAGGACAAGGGCGTTGGGGGAGCCGTCACCGACAACTTGATCCTTTTTGGCAGCTGCGGCTTCAGACATGCGTGCGCCGTACTTCTGCCATGCGGTCTCGAGTTGGTCTTGACGGAGACGTGGTGGAGGTGGTTCGTGTCTCTGTTCGAAAGACACTTCTTGAGGGTTTTGGCCGTCGTAGCGAGCTGTGATGACGGTCTGGCTGTAGTCGATGAATAGAACATACACGTCTTTTGTGATTGCCGTTCTGCCACCACGTCTTTGCGTTACGTTCTCCTCAACCTCGAACAGAATATCACTTCGGTTCTGGAAGACTGGTGGAGGAGTGTTGGGGTTTGCCCACCAGAGAGATGATTCTGCGAGATCGACATCTGTAGCAATGTGGCCATCTTGAGGAGGTCTGCCAACATCCATGCTACGACGCATGTTCATGGACGGACGACTGACATCGAGTGATTGACGAGACTGGTGAGTTCCTGTTCGAGCAATCTGTGGTGGTTGAGAAGGAGGCAAAGGTGCAGCACGGTCTTGATCAACCGGTGGTGGTGGAGGTGGACGATCCATGGATTGACGAGGAGGTGGTGCGTCGTACAAATCATCCGAGCTATCATCCACATACTCCTGTTGGACAGGAACTGGAGCCGGCGCGGTGGGTGGAGGTGGTGGCACGGCACGGATAGGAAGAGCACGAGGAGGTTCTTGGTAATCGTCCTCTTCGTCCTCGTATTGTTCGGGTTGAACAGGTGCATGGACTGGAACAGGTGGAGGAGCCATACGAGGAGCATCAATCGAGGCTCTGGTTGGTGGAGGCTGAGTTGGTGGTGGGGGAGGAACAGCACGAGGGGCAGGAGCAGGAGCAGGCACATCTGCCTCTTCGATGCTTGAATCTCTGGCGTGTGACTTCAAAGCATCCTTGTGGGCGACACTAGATGCAATGTCGGTGTCATAGTCGCCTTCGTATTCACTTTCACCTTCATCAGGTTCGCCCAAAGGAGCGCTCGGGATGATCGGAGGAAGTTGAGGAGCACCAGTTGGTGGAGGTGGAGGAGGAGCGCGGGCTTGAGGGGGAGTTGACAAAGTGCCAGGGATAGGAGGAATGCGACTCTGTCTCTTTTCAGAAGCAGGAGTGGCAGGTGAAGTAGGCGACATGGCATCCAAGCTGCCAAAGGTCGAAGCACGCTTTGTCGATCCCATAGATGGAGAGCGGGTGGCCTCTGGTCTGGGAACGGGTGGTGGAGCACCTCGAGACATGTCTGTTGACTGTCTTGTGGGAGCCAGAGATCGCTCGTCATCTGATTCTTCACCTTCCGTAGGGTCCATTTGTGTGTCTACCGGTGGTGGTGGAGGAGGCACGGGACGGCCTGCAACAATGTCAGAATATACAAGGCAATGAGAACATGGAGCACTCACTCTCAGGAACTGGTGGAGCAGGCACGGGACGAGCACCAGGAACCGGTGGTGGGGGAGCGCGTTCGCTAGTTGGAGATGCTAGAGGACGGTCTGCCAAACAATCAGCTTCTCGTTTCGAATCACAATTGTTGAGGTTCACTCACCTTGCGGAATTGGAGGAACGCGGTGTACAGGCTCAATGTGTGGTGGTGGCTGAGGCTTGACGTCCTCAACATCTGGCACGTCCAAAGGTTCCCTCTCGCTAGTGACTGAAGTGTCATGCTCGGGCTCCTTCTCAACAGCAAGCTGTCTATCTTCAACCTCAGGACTACGCGCTGTCTGCATGCCAGGGATAGGAATGACGGGCACACGGGGTGCTTGAGCAGGAGCAGGGGCAGATGCAGCTGCTTCGTCGTGCTCGGGCTTGGGCTCCTTGGTCTTCTTGGGCTTGGGAGGAGCAGGTGCCATCATACCAGGCATACCAGGAGGACCTCCGAACATGCCTGCCATACCCATACCACCACTCATCTTGGCCATACGCTCTCTCAACTCCATACGGCGGCGTGTCTCTGCATCCATCTCGTCCTCTTCACTCTCGTCATCCTCGGTTGTGTCTTGTTGTTCGCCGACGTCTGCTTCTTCGACTGGAGCTGCGGGTGCTCGTTGAGATTGCATGGATTTTCTGGCAGGTTGTGTCGAGTCGCTGTCAACGTCGTTCTCTTCTGTGATATCTCCAGCTCCAGACATGTCGGCGTCGTTGGAATCGCTCAACATCTCGTTGCCAGCAGTAGGTAATGCTGGTTCACGGGACACTCCACGAGCAGAAGCGCCACGAGTACGTTCGCGATCACGAGGTTGGTCCAGTGATTGGCGAACATGACGCTCTGGCTGTTCTACATCATCCTCCTCTTCAGCCGCTGGCACATGTGCTTGGGGAACCGGAGGAGGAGGAGCAGCAGCAGACTCTGCCGAGTCATCCGTGTTCTTCTTGACGGGCTTCTTGGGCTTTGGCTTGTCGCTAACATCGGCTCTTCGCGCTGCTTGCTCCATTTGCTGCTTCTGCAACATTGCGATTCTCTCCTTCAAACTCTGAGGCTTGGGTTGATCCTCATCCTCCTCTCCAGTGGGAGATTGAGGATGGTCTGAGGGCAATAGACCAGCCTTTGCGGCATTCTCATCTGCTTGAGCTTGCTCTTTCTGGATATCTGGATCTTCCTCTCTTCTGTAGATTTTTTGTACAGGCTCGGCCTTTGGTGGAGGAATGTATGCGTTCTTGCTAGGTGGAGGTGCGACGAAAGGCTTCTTGACAAAGGTAGGAGCGGCGGGCTTGAAGGGAGCAACAGGAGCAGCTCCCGCATTGTTAAATGCGGCGATGCGGTCTCTGAATGAACTGGGCTTGCTGCTCACTGGCGGAGGCTCTTTCTTGGGAGGATCGGCCTTGACAGGCTCCGATTTGACGGGTTCTGAGGGAGCTGGCTTGGGTGCAGGTGGAGGAGACTTGATTGTTTCGCGAGCAACCGCCGGCTCTATTGGAGGAGGTGGTGATCTGACGGTTTCCTGAGCTGGCGGAGGAGGAGCAGTTTGTCTCACGGCGGGAGGAGAGAGGTCGCGAGGAGGAAGCGGAGCTGGAGCAGCCTCGGGCTCAACCACCGACTTTGATTGAGCAGGAACAGGCGGTGGCTCGGCAAAGCTATCGTCGTCATCATCCTTATCGGCTTCCTCTGGGAAAGCACCAGGAGCAGGTTCTGGGACAGGAGGTTGTGGCGGTGGAGAGCGGATCTCTGATTGAGGGCGTCTGGCGGGTCGTGAAGGGACCTCTGGCTCGTAGCGCTCGACAAAGTTCTTGGGGAACAGACCCTTGTGCTTGTTGCCCGAGGCATCGGTGTATTCGCCCTCGTACCAGTCGGCGTCTTCGAGAGCTACGACGGTGATGATCTGGCCTTCAGGGAAGGGGAGGTCGTCTTCGTGGGGGCTGGCATACTCGTAGACGGCCTTGACCTTGAATGGCGGGGCTGACATGGCGGTGGAGCTGCCTGTCGCCGGGTGTTGTGTAGGAGAATTGGCGGATGTGTACTTAGAGAGACAGGGGACGTCTTGTGTAGCTGTCGACAGTGACAGTGACGGGCTGCGTCTTGGGGGTCCAGTCCAGCCTCTGGTCGGACGGACTGGCCGGCGTCTGTTGTTTCCGCGCCTTCGTCATGTTTCTTGGCGTGAACCAACGACTGACGAGACCCTCGACGTCTCAGAACCATCTCAAGCCACAGCAGAATGGACGCCACAACTAGCCACACTTCTTGTGACTCCCGACATAATTTGATATCGCCGCCAACATCCATACCACTCTCTAAACCACTTCATCACACAAAAACATCAGAAACCTCATCAAGAATCGCCAAAATGTCAACGCCACAACCCCAACCACAGGCACAACCAAAATCCATATTGAAAAAGTCCTCATCACCACTGGACTCTTCCCTCTCCAACCTCAAAATAAAACCAAAATCAGACGCCGAACGCCGCCGTCTAGAAACCGCAATCCAACACGCCCACCTAATCCAAGAACAAAAATCCATTCTCGCTCAAAACCTCAACTACATCGAAGAACTCTCCGACTACCCTGCTGACACCACTGCTTCTGCTTCCGAGATCTCTGCTTTCTTGGACTATATGGTGTCATTTCAGCCATCAGATTACGACGCGCTGATAGAAGAAAGACACGTAAATGGACGCTGTGGGTATACTTTGTGTGCCAACGCGCCCAGAAAAGCTGCTGTAAAAGCTCCATGGCAGAAAAGCAAAGGGGTGGAAAATTGGTGTTCGGAGGATTGTGCGAGAAAGGCACTTTATGTGAAAGCACAGCTCTCGGAGACTCCGGCTTGGGAGCGAAGGGCTGGGGAGAGGAATCCATTGGTACTCTATGGCGGATCCAAACCCTCTACCACATCAACTCCCGCAGGAACGAGGACGCAGACAGAGACGCAAACTGGGACGCAGATGCAATTGCCCCTACGGACAAAGGCACAATCTGCCACCGATGAACGGGATTTAGCCTATGAGCGCGGCGAAATCGACAAAGTGGCTGATGCAAAGATGGACAAAGTGCTAAAAGCACAAGTGCAAGAGAACAGCGTCATATCTTCCGTTATGCCGCCCACGCAAACGAAGTTCGCAGATGCAGATGTGCATGACTTGATAGAAGGATATCAACCAAAGGGTGTGCAGCAAGGCAATCGTATCGCCATAAAATCTGAAGATGCAGATAGCGACGACGAGGGAGAGGAGTGAGAAATCCCAGATACCCGATTATTGCTTCCAGGCAGCTTACTGGAGATGAGAGAACACAGAGTTCCAAGAACGAATCTCTAGACCGATCAAACCATCCGAAATACATATAGAGCGTTGTACCTCGACCCATCACAATTTTCTCAAGTCCCAGTCGTTGATCATACCACCCTGGCCATGATTCCACCACATTGTATTCTCAACGAACAGAACTTGAACAACCAGATCGGTCATTTTACCAATTTCTCTAGATATATCTCAGATGCTTTGTATGATTGTATGATGTATTGCCGCTCGCTATAGCCTGCTCTCGACCAAAATACTGGAATATAAGTTTTGGACAAGGTAGCACAACAAAGCTGGTCACCACACAATAAACATTACAACAATCAGTTGCAGGATAGAGCAGCAGACGGCAAACTTTTGCTTTGGAGGTACTCAAGATGACAGCGATAGAAAAGAGGTCATTACGGTTCAAAAGTAAATGCAATGCGACAAGAAAAACAAAAAGTGGTATCAAGGAACGCAAAGAGTGCAAAACAAAAAGAACAATCATCAAAGCCCACGCTCCACCCTCTTTCTCCCGGCCGCCCACCCCCTCCACCATCTCCTCGTCCCACTCAATCCTCATCAACAACCACCTTCTTAGTCATACTCTCAACAACCTTGGTATAAAACTTGACTGCATGATTCCTCGGGAAGCAAATCTCTTCGGTGAGATAGTCAGGCAGTATGTCCATCAAATCCGAATCTCTGTTGGCATCCAAAAGAGGTTCGTATGCAAACTCTGTATCTTCGTAACTCAATCCTGATGGCGTTTTTGGGTTGGTGATGGCCTCATCGGTGGCGATGGTTAAGTGGAAGTGTAAAGCTGGGAGATGCTGTTAGTAGTTTTGATGAGGGGAGAAGGGAGGATGAAAACTTACTGCCATTGCGTCCAGTTTGAATGCAGCTGTATTCGTCTTCGCCGTCTTTGCGTTTTACGCTTGTGATGATGAGACCTGTCAAGTCGCGGTACAGCTCCTCCTTCAATGCATTTTCCTTGACACTTTCCGCACTTGCGCCATGAGACTTTCCGTGCTCAATCTTCTTGACCGCAGAGCCAGGTACTTTGTCCGTTGCTGCATTGGACTTTCTCGCGGCTTCAAGTTTTGCGGTCAATGCCTTGCACTCGTTTTGCGATTCTGTGAGGCTTGCCGTGGTGGCTTTGTGCTCTTCTTTCAGTTTTTCGTTTTCTGTTGTCAGGGCTGCGACTTGGGATTGGAGTTTTGCGGATTCGGTGATGGTTGCTGAGGATGATTTGCGGATTTCGGCGAGTTCTTTCTTCAAAGATGCGATCAGGTCGTTTGCGTCTGCGAGTGGTTAGTCTAAGCTTTTGAGATGTGAAAAACGAGTCTCACCTTTTGCTTTCTGGTCTGTTGCCTTCTTCAAGCGCTCAAAGTTTGCCTCTGCGGCCTTTGGACCCAGCTCAATCAACGAGTCGTACTTCATTCGCATCTCCTCGTACTTCTTGGTCATGTCTGCCAATCTACGGTTTGCTTCTGACTCTGCGACTCTTCGTTCCGTGTCGCTGGCGCTGCGTCCTCGCGAATATGTACCTGGTTGTCTGGATGTTGAACGCGCGCGTGAATAGACAGCACCGGGAGCAGCTTGTCGTTGTATTGAAGCTGAGCGCTGCCGTGAGTGTGTCTTTGGTGGTGGAGGTGCGGTCAAGGGCTCTCTGTCAATGTCCATAAGATCGGCTGGAGGTTCCTCTTGGACTATGGACTGTTCGATCTCCAAAGGTTCGGGCTGTGTCTCTGGGATGATTGGCGCAGGCTCAGGAGAAGGAGCGCGCTTGGTCTTTGTCTTTGGCTTTGCGACTGGCTTGTCCTGGTCAAGTGGGGCTTCTGTCGTTTTGGCCTTGGTAGATTTTGTCGCCTTCTTCAGCGGTGCGGGCGCAGTCTCAGGCTCTGGTTCGGGAACAGCTTCGGGCTCAGCGACAGGTGCAGCATTCTTTGCGACGACATCCTTCTTCAAGACTCGTTTCCTCTGCTTGGGCTTGGGCGCAGGCTCCATGACGGGTTCAGGCTCATCGGCGTCGCTAACATCCGATGGATCAATGGGTTCCTTCGCAGCTTTCAGTTTGGTGGTTGTCTTCTTGGTCGCAGCTGTGGTGGCCTTCTTGACGGGTTTCTTGACGACAGTGCGGTTGATTTTGGGAGGAGCAGGTCGCGAGTTTTCCTGGTCGGATGCGCCAATCTCGTCTTCGGAGCCAGAAGCAGGCGGCTTGGTAGCGACAGATTTGGAAGGCATGATGGGCGATGCGACCACTTTTTGTCGTGGAATGCAAGGAAGGCACGATTGTTTTGTTTACGGCAAGCACGAGCACGCGCGCCCCGCAAGTCACCAAGCAGCGACTTTCTCGAAGCTCAATTCACTGTACCGAGTCTACCAAACAGGACTTTCCCATCTACCACTTCTTTCTTGATCGCATACAACTTTGAATAAGAAAAAAAAATTAGATATAGTTCTTCTAGACATCCAAAAAATCTGATCTCATCATATCTCTCAAGGAAAGGGTGCTGATGAACTCGAGAGTATTCAAATCACATGATCTGCAATCTTGGCATTTGCGGCGAGGACGGATTTCTGGGCTGGACAAGAAGTCGAAGTGGACGAATTGTTCGCCGACGATTGTCGCAGTCATGTCAAAGGCCATCAACTCGCCTACGGGCAGGCTACTGCGCAACTCGCGTCTCTTCTCTCTACCGCCACCTCTTCCTGCCGCTCCCATTCCCAACTCGACCGCTGGGCAGATCCTGCGCACCTCCGACACGGCCACACAGCCCTACCCTACCTACCAGGCCATCTCGTCTCCTGCCTCGTCACGATCTCGTGGAGACTGGGGCTTGAAGCGCCCTCTTCCCGACAGAGCCATTCCCAAGAACACTCCCCACCTCCGTATCAAGGCTATCGACACTCTCGAGCACATCACCGACTTCGAATCCGCCGCCGATCACACCCAGTCGCTAGCAAAATGGCAGGACATGAACATCCCTCTCTCCCTGCCACCCAACGCTCGCACTGGCATTGTCTCCACATCCTACAAGTCACGTCCCAGCGCTTTTACAAACGACTATGACAACACTACTCTGCAACCTCACGGATCCGAAGAAACCACCTTTACCGCCGAGCGTGCTCTTCGCGAGAGAAACCGCCAATCGACTACCTTGGCACGATGGAAGACCCAGGGCCCTCACCTTACCAGCTTGACCGAGGAGGAGTTTGACCGTTACCTCATGAACCTTGTCCGCCAGCACAAGTCCGAGTTCCGCAAGTTCCTCGAGGCTGTCAAGTTGGACAAGAAGCGCAAGCACCAAGAAGCTCTGATGCGCGATCACGCAGACCCCAACACGTTCGAAATCGAACTGCAACTCAGGAGTCGCATGGAAAAGGGCGAGCTCGACGAGTGGATCAAGGAGCTGCGCGACAACCACCACGATTTGAGCTCTGAGCTGTCAACCTTGGTCCGCGAATTCTTTGACTTGCCCGCCTTCCCCTCTGCTTCTGCCAGACAGAACAACACCAACGCGCTCGCTAATGAGATTGCCGTCAGGACAAGGAATGACGCTGGACCACCGTCAACCCACCCCTCAGCTGGTCTCTCGTACTTGCTCACCAGCGCCATCGTCAACAACCATCCCAAGTACGGCCCTCAAAGTGATCGCGAACCTGTCGAGGCTCGTGTTCTACGGACAAAGGAGGGCAACCGCAGCAGAGACACCAAGGCTGATGTTGGCCTCGGTGGTTTCGTTACATCGATCCAGCCTGGATCAATCCCTGGCCAGAGCCGTTTCAAGGATACTGGTAGAGGACAGAGGGAAACTCCTGGACCTCTGCACCGCCTTGACCTGTCTCTTACAGGTGGCAACAAGGTTTGGCTGCAACCAAGATCTGCCTATGTCGACGAGGCAGGTCGTATCAGACTGGATGTTGGCGAGGCCAGCTCGCAGCAAGTGGACATCAAGTTGGGCAAGGAGATTAAAGAGGAACAGACACCTTACTCAAGTATTCCTGGCAACCAGATGCAGCGTCTCGACAGTGGACACTTCAGACCGGCAAGATATGGCACTGCCTTGCCAGATGAGAGACTGCGCCAACAGCGTCCCCAGCCTTTTGAGCGCAACAACACCGACTACAAGTCTGGCTTGGAGCAGATTGAGGCATTGGCCAAGGGTACCAAGCAGCAATGATGAGTCGAGCGGGATGAAAAGACTGTATAGATATGTACAAATATTCAAGATTTCTCCAATGCATTTCAATAAGAATCCAAAAATGGTTAACGTGAACATGGATACTGAATAAAGCTGCCCGAATAGAGTGAGGTCAAAGTCAGACGAAGTCGACACGGACCGTGCACGACGCCAGCGCCAAGCAATTAACCGAAGCAGACAGCACGACTTTCCAACCCTCGCAAATCCGCCAACTTCTCTCTTCTTTTTGAAGTTGCGCCGCGAATATTTTCAGTCCATCTCCTCTTCCGCCAAACCACACATACCGCCAAAATGGGTCGCGTTCGTACCAAGACTGTCAAGAAGTCCGCCAAGGTCATCATTGAGCGTTACTACCCCAAGTTGACTCTCGACTTCGAGACCAACAAGCGCATCTGCGATGAGATTGCTATCATTGCCTCCAAGCGCCTGCGCAACAAGGTAAGAATAACACTCCTCACAACTCTAGATCACATTCTAGAGTCTTTTCATGAAGAGCGCAAGAAACTGATGTTTTTCACAGATCGCTGGTTACACCACTCACTTGATGAAGCGTATCCAGCGTGGTCCCGTCCGCGGTATCTCGTTCAAGCTCCAGGAAGAGGAGCGCGAGCGCAAGGACCAGTACGTCCCCGAGGTCTCTGCTCTCGACTTCACCCAGAACTCCGAGTCTGGCATGCTCGACGTCGACCAGGACACCAAGGACCTCCTCAAGTCCCTCGGCGTAAGTTTTTGACCGCTTCTCCTCGAAAATCCCACCAACTAACATCTCCCTCCTCAGTTCGACGCCATCAACGTCAACGTCGTCCCCGTCGCCCAGCAGCAGGTTGCCGAGCGTCCTCGCCGCTTCGGCGACCGCCTCCCCCGCAACTAAGCGTTTGTTCGCTTGCGGCACCACCGGAAAAGTTCTTGACAAAATCGGCGGGAGTTCTACATGGCGCATTAGTCTTGCTAGGTTCGGGTTTTTCTTCCAATGACAAAATCTACCTCCCCCTCTGCACAACCAGGTGTCGCTGATTCTTTCGCAAGAAAGATGATGCTTGACTGCCATTCATTCACATTCTTCTCATATTGCTTTGGCCATGAGGACACGGCAGAAGAGTCTACGGGTAGTGCTGAGACTTGCTTCTGTTGGTGCTTCTCGTGGCTGGCTGAGATGAGGACTTGCAAGAGAAAAACCCTTCTTGCTTGTCTATAATCTCGGCCGCTTGTGACTTTGTCTCATGTGTAAATGTTTCCTCGTGACCATCTGTACTCATTGACACGCTGTGCCTCGGCTATTCGACTGCATTGCATGTCTGCTCAAGCACTCTCGCTGGTTCGCGACTGCCATATCTAAAAGATTTTCATCAGCCACTGTATTTGTGATGGTGCCAGGCTATCTGTAGTCCATCGCTGAGAAACCAAATATGCTCGGTCTCCTCTATGGGCTTGGCTCGATAAACGATAGCTTGTTGGCTCGCTATCCACCTGCCCACGGCATATGTTCCTTGAGGAAGGCAACATTGCTTATTCGACGAGCTAAGTCCGACAGTCATAGCATTACGAACTGGTAATGAGGATCCCTACATCTGCCTACTCCCACGCGGCTGAGCCCCTCACTATTGAGCGCTTGACATAGAGTAACAATGACTCTGGCCGTACAAAACTGCCATCTGTTATTCTTCCCGAGGGAGATAAGATGGCAAGTAGTTTTGTCTTTTACACTCTCGAAACAATATCTTGCCTTGTTCTATAGAAGAAGCATTTATGCAGAGCAATATGTTATACCTTTTGCTCAAGAACGGCCCACTTCCCCATCATCTTCCTCGTCCCTTCTGTCTTGTTTTCAATCAAGACGGCATTATTTCCCATGTTTGAGACACTGAATTCTTCTTTTCTGATGGACATTTTGTATCCATGCCTGTCGCTCAATAACTCCTGAGCTTATCTTGGACCACCAGTTTGATGCTTTGATTTTGATTCCATGGTGATTTTGTTGCATGAGATTGATTGGGTAAAGTGCATAGATTAAGATCTTTTCTTCTGTGTTGTTCAGAGATGGGGTGGGTGTTGGGTCTAAACAGTTATCCACTCCTGCACCTCCTCATCCCACACATCATACCAAATCCCCTTTTCCAATCTCTGTGGTTTGACTTCTTTGACACTTTCATCGTTGTGGACCTTCTCTAGATACTCTTTTTCCTGTTCCTCCGTCGCAAAAACGACAAAATATCCTCTTTTGCCATTGTGCTGTAGAGGCAAATCTCTGACGATGGTTTGTAAGTGATGGGCTTTTTGTGCGGCGGTGGAAAAAGAGATGATCCATGCCAGAGAGATTTTTCTTTGGAGAAGGGATTAGTAGGTTGTATGTGCAAGGGAAAAAAAAAAAAGGAAAGCTAGGAAATGGTAGGGGATAGGAAAGAGGATCAAACTTACTCTGCCCCATCATCCGTAACTTGCACTCCAGGATCCAAGTATTGCAGTGTAGACCACATCCTCTCTTCTTTGTACTCTTCCAATTCCTCTCCTTCCAACTCCTTCCCTCCTTCTGCGGAAAAAAATCCTCGTGGTTTGGGGACTACGAAACCGACGGACGGGTCTTTGCGTATGCTGGCGAGGATCGAGTGGTGGAGAGGAGAAGTGGATGGATTGTAGGGTGCAGGTAAAGCATATCCATTGATTTCGGGGATGACTTGTTCGATTTGATCGCGCAGCATGATGGGCAAGGAAGCGAGATGGCTGTGGACAGAAACACCATCGCGTAAGCCGATGATGTATTGCTTACCCACCCATTGCGGGTGTTGTCCAGGTTCAGGTTTTTGATCTTCTTTTTCTGCTGCTTCTGTTGCCATTTGGTTCTCCTTCTGAGCAGGGGCGCACACCGCCTCTCTATCCCCACCATCATCAATGTCCCAGACATTAGGATTTGTAGCAATATGTGGCAATGCATGGTCGGGTGAAGCAGCCGTATACCCATTTTCTATTGGTTTTGCTGCGAAGCTAGAGGTTTGTACAGAAGGCACAGTAGAAGAGAGATAATCGAGACGCTGGGAGTATGTATAGCCGTCATGAAAACGAGTGCTGTATTGCTCGGGAGATGTGAGGATTGGACTGGAGAATGTAGATTAGTAGTGTAAGAGAACGGCATGGAAAGGCAACAAAGACATAGAGTATGATTTGTGGCAGAAAGAGTATAGTATGTGGCAGGATGTAAGGTACTCAGAAAAAAAAAAGTGAAAATGAACAAGCGTACTTGACAGGACATTGATCATTTCTCATCTCGCCATTTGTCAAGAGAGAAAAACTCAAGATAAAGACAAGGAAGGATAAGAGACCTGTGAACATGATGTGTGGTGCAGAACTGAGCTCGCAGAAAAGGAGATGAGTGATGAAAACTTGATGTGCGAGCTAGATGTGTTTGTGGGCACAGTACCTGGTTGGATCTTTTGGTACGTGACAAGTAGCAAGATGCAATCATGACTCTTTGAGATGTTGACACGTCTGTAGATCTGCTTTGGAGATATGTGTTGTCTTAGTCTCTTCTCAGCCCAATGACCTGGACCTGGAGAAGGACAAAATCAATTGCGAGTGCACATAGACTGAGGAAGCAGTAGATAAAGATGGCGCACATCAAGTTGTGCGGACAGTGGATATGTTTGAGTTGATTGTCTTCAAGCAACAGAAGTTGAATCTGCAGCTAAAGGAGGAAGACTAAAGGAAGACAGAGAAGATCTGACAGTTCTTCGCCAATTTTGTGCTCCGCGGACCCAGTTGATGACTACCAAGAAAGTGTTCGCGATCAAGGAAGAAGTGAGTAAGTTCTCAAAAGGATTGATCGCTCCACCAGCAGTGACGAGCCACGCTGTGGAGCAAGAGCTTGGCATTACTCATTGGCATTGTTGTGCATCGTCGATAGCTGTTCGTAGTTGGGACGAAGCTGTTCGCAGTGTACCGCTAACTTACTGGTCTTCATTGTCCGTAACAGCCATTCTGACTTTTTTTGTTCTTCCAACCACTTTATTGCTGCCTCGTACATACATATAGTCGAGAACTCCGCCGGATTCGAGGGAACCTTGGCGCATCCATCTACGGTAGCAGGTCTGGCTTATTGAAAAGTGTATGCCTGCATCAAAGTGGCTTTTTGACCTCTTGCTTCGAAGACATCGATCAGAGCGCGAGAGATAGTAGGTTTGGAGGTTGCGGCGGATAAGAGGACGGTAAGAGCTTTGGTGTCTTGATCCTTGGGCTCGTGATATGGAGGAGGATGGCAGCATGACTGAGCTTGAGTCAGCAGCGTGGCATATGATGCATCTCCAACGATTATGCAACTCCCAACTGTTCAAGTAGGCAAAGCATCAATATCAATATCTCTCAATCGCCAAAGCGCAATATTCGGAACCTGGGCAAAGATCTCCTTGGAGCACTGTGGAAAGGCATATTACCTTGGAGCACTGTGGAAAGGCATATTACGTCTTGATTGTGGGTGTGCGAGCTCGTCCTCACCAACTCTGAATACAGCTTTCCGAACCACACTGTGGATGCTAATTGCTCCGACAATGAGATCGCCTCGATGAGTAGTGCTGTCTTCTAATGTTTTGTGTGCGCGGTTGTAGGATCAAAAGAGCGTCGACTTTTTTACTCATACGTGACTTCTGATGGTCTTTCGCGGAGGACTTTCTAATGACAATAACCCATTCTTGCTTCAGCTGCTGTGTCCATGGTTCAAATGATGACCGGTCTCACAGTAGTCGCCTGCGATGTCACCTCATTCAATGATGCTTGAGAAGGTTCTGGTCGTCGCATCAATTGTTATACTGCTTGCTTTTTTCTGCCGATCAATCTCGGGACCACTTGGAGTACCGTACAGGCACACATATCCAAGGTGTGGGGTGGCATGTCCTCCGAACCGAGCCCCGAAGTCTCGGTTCGGTCGAGTCTGCTGCAGAGTCCAACGTCGACTTCTTGAACCTTTTGACGGAGCACGTTCAATTCGTATCAAGAGACGCTCACCGGCTCTCTTTGACATGTCTCCAGCGTCGGAAAAAGGACTTGTATACTTTGACAATGCGAAGATTTCGCATACTTGTCTGTTGAAATTTTGCACTGGCCGTACTAGCTGATAGAAAGATAGAGCGGCTGGTTTTTCACTATGGCTCGTCAAAGGACAATTGAGAAATGCCCATCAAGTACTCAATATTCATTCATTCGACTGTTCCAGCATCCAAGGTGAACACGAAGCGCGAAAAATGGCAACTCCATTCGTCCAGTTGACTTGAATGTTGTTCGTAACTCGAATTTGTAACACCGAAATCGTGGCCGTGGCTCACAGACCCTAATTATGGAGCGAACTGTGACTGGTTGGCTTGTGGTTAAGCTCTCCTTGTTGGTGGCCTTGAGCTCGTCAGACACTCCAGAGAAGGTGTGTCCTAATGTAGAAGGTTTCAATGCCTTCAGAAGTGCTGGATCTTGTGAGACTGTGGTCTGAAGGTCCTTTGGCTGTTCAATGTTCTCATCTTGGATCTGAGAAGGATGGCTGGCAACCGCGCTGCAAGATCGCTTGCTGTGCATGTCAAAGCCTCATGATGTCGGAATCAATGTCTAAACGCCACGGACTGTCCTCCACCGGGAGGACGAAGAATTTGATATGCATGAAGGGTGGCTCGGGTTGTTGATATAGCGAGCGAGAAGTGGGGTAACTGTGGTGACGCCGATTGGTCACAGAAGATTCGCCGACATTCATCCGTTGACTTCTTTCCTCTAGACTTCCATTTGTGTCCATCTCGGTCCAGCCACACTCGCTGGTTTCGGCGCAACGTTGCTCTGCTTGCAGTCGCTAATATTGACCCATGTTCAAACTCACTCTTTGGTGACCTGAATGGACGGTCCGGCTTGTGGCTGGTGCATCAGACCGAGCATGGCTGGCATCGAACTTGATGGGGCCCCGTGGGGAGTACGTATCCTCCACCTATTTCTTTCACACCATCTTGTAGGCTGCCCACTATCCCGTGGAGGAAGCGTGCATGTGTAGTCCGCTCAGGCTATAACATCCTGGTATTGGCCTGGTTCCCCGCATTATCAACTTGACTCTATTCCTCGAATCATCTTCTTTCTCAGAGATTTTCCTCGCTGTTATAGCACCCAAGTTCATCATGGCATCTGAATCAGAACATGAAAAGGCCAACATGGTAGCGGACCACATAGAGATGCCGGAGAAAGGTTTCGCAGACAGCCTACAGCCCTCGAATGGTGATCTCCAGCTTATCAACACCACTGGTGAGATCAGAAGAATCCCCATTCCCTCTAGCGATCCAAATGATCCACTCAGCTTTTCTAAATGGAGAAAGTTGGGCATCTTGATCTGCTGCTGCTGGTTCTCCATTTTCTCTCTTGTCCTTGTTGGCAGTCTGGGTCCGATCCTCGGCGTATTCATCGGTCTCTATGCTCCTTCTGGACATTCCGTGCAACAGGTCGTCAATCTTACTACATACCCAAGCTTGGTAATGGCATTTGGTATGTGATAGCTCCGATATTCAGACAGAGTATCTATTCACACTTTTCCCAGGCAGTTTTCTTATCCTTCCTCTGTCCATGATGTTTGGTCGACGACCTATCTTCTTGGCATGTTCTGTCCTCCTGATAGGATCCACATTTGGCGCTGGTGCCAGCAACTCATACAATACCCACATGGCTTGCCGTATCCTCCAGGGTATTGCAGCTGGAGCGACCGAATCTGTATTGCCTTTGATCATAACAGACATAACTTTTGTGGATGAACGTGGTCTATACTTTGGCATCTACTGGGGCACTCAAAATCTCATCAATACCGTCTTTGGAATTAGCTCTTCCTACCTGGTTGCCGCCACATCTTGGAGGTATTTCTACTGGGTCCTTGGCATCTTTGCTGCTGCTGGTATAATCGCTGCATTGTTCCTCTTGAGTGAGACAAGATATACTAGATCTCCGGCTTCAATGAATGGTCAGGTCCTTTTCACTGACGAATGGGGTGTTACTCATTTCCTCACCGATGCCGAAGCTCGCCAACGCTTTGGAGTTGTGCAGCAATCAGACAGCCAAGAGCATCCACAGAAAACCTATCTCGAACACCTCAACCCTATCAGCGGTATCGCACCTAATGCCCTGAAGCTCGGTCTTGGTGCAGAGTTGAAGATGCTCCAAGCTCTGAGTTCTCCTGGTGTCATCTATGCTATTTTAGTATCCTCGATTGTCCTCGGGACCAGTATCGCCATGTCGCTTGTTTATGCTTCCATTTTGACGGCCGAGTTTCATTGGTCCGAGAAGTCAGTCGGGCTAGTCAACGTTGGTGTCTTCCCTGCATCTATTGCAGCCATGTTCTACGCCGGATACATTGGCGATAAGATGAATCTCTGGTTCGCCAAACGCCGCAACGGCGTCCACATCCCCGAGGACACCCTTATACAACTTATCCTACCTTTCATTGTCGGCGCGGTTGGAATCATAATTTTTGCTGTCACAGCGAATGATCCAGAAAACCACTCCTCTTGGGGCATAATAATGGGCTGGACCCTCTACGAATTTGCGTTCATCGTCGTATTGGTCACAACCACGCACTTTGGCTCTGAAGCCTTCCCGAAGAACCCCGGACCGGCTTTAGTTGTTGTCATCGGAAGCAAGAACATCATTTCCTTTGGCGCGTCTTTTGGTATCGTGCCCATGGTTCATGCTTACAATTACTTGACTGCGTTCATGATTCTCTTCGGCATCTACTTTGGCATCTTCTTACTTGGCATTCCTGTCTACTTCTTCAATCCCAAGTGGAGAGCCTACATGGCTAAGGACAAATGAACGAGACGATGGCTGTATATTTTATTATCAAGATCAACCAGTATTCAACAGATCTTTGAAACATTCCAGAAAATAGTCACGTTCAAGTGCCTCTTGAAGTTGTACTCTTACAGTAGACATTGTGTCAAGATTGTTCCACGCATCGATGCGCACTGGAGCCGGAAGAGATTTAAGCCTACTTGTTGTGCGGCAAAATAGCCTTGCAATCGCTCATACTTCCATTACGCGCAAAATTCCAGGTATCAATCAGGTTTCATTGGGTTTCAATTCAACATTGATGCGACGAAGCTGTGAGATTTGGATCAAATGAAGTTTCACATGTCAACTGCAGACATGTCGCCCCCGCGCATATGCACACTCGGTAATTAGAGCAGATCCGCTCTGGGGCCCCAAGTCCCCATGCGCGGCTCGTCAGTCTGCTGGTGGGGAAAGGTTGGTTACTGGTCAGCTCCAGCCGAAGAGGCATGCGTGACCCGATAAAACATTTGCCTCCGACGCCTCGTGTGGCATAGCCCTTTTGCCAAATTCGTGACTGTGCTGCAAGTTAGGCACCAACTCGTGGGTAATAAGTCTGCTGGTGTGAAGCGTCGGCGCCAGTGTTCTCCCTTTCATCGCTCGCTACAGTCCTTGACCCCTCGACAACGACACCCTGGCAGTCACGGTCGTTCCAAACTGCGACAGAATCGGTCTGACGGTGTCTGAACGCGTCGCTGTGATGCATGCGCTTACTGCCGTGTTCGAATCGCCGCAATCTGGGTCCTCGAAAGGGCTGGCCATGAAATGTCGACCTCGTCGAGCAAGCGTCTCGAATTCTATCAGAAGCTGAACTCCACAGATTGGAAGCTTTTTCCGACATGCCATCGGAAAGAACATCCTTCTAATTGCGGTTGCCCAAAGCCCTGCATAAGGATCAATGCACTGGAAAAGTGGATGCGCAAGAAAGAGCCAGGGTCGGACAAATCCAACGGTGTTTTATTGTTCGAGGAGATAGGACCGATCAAGAGACATCCATACCGGTCACCTACTACCGTACTTGGAAGCTGTACTATTGTGTTCAGCTGGTTGCTAGGGGCTGGTCACGGTCAACTCATTCACGTCTTTTACGATGCCGGAGTGGATGATGTCAAGCTCAGAAACCCTTTTTATTCCCTCAGCAAAAATGTGGCTCTCAAAAACGGTGTCACTGGACTCATCACCCACGCCGAATACCATCCCGATAAATTTGACAACCTGATAAGAACTCTCGAAAGATTGAGATGGGAGTTTTGCCCTTTCACTCTGGTGCCGCATATGGACAACGAAGCCTTCGGTAACAAACTCTACATGCCATTTTGTCGACTATGGGACGTCCCTGAATCAGGCGGCACAGCCGATGTGTATCTTGCCCATATACAAGAGGAATTTGTGTCGGATGAACCTGAGTTTAAGCAGCACCTGGGTCCGTGGGTCGTTGACACAGAGTATGGAAAAGTGAGTGGGTCAGCCTTTCACAAGATACAGCGTAGACAACTGATCACATACAGTGTTATAAGCTGGCTGTCAAGAGCATCAGCGGGTATCACCTGGATACATACATGCAAGAAAGACAGGCTTTTGTGGGCATCCGTGACAGACCAGGAATGCTAAAATGTCTTGGCTTCTACAGCTTTACCAAAAACGAGCACAACGTCGATGAATATCATTACAACTTTCTCCTCGAATACGCCGAGAAAGACCTTCACCAGTTCTTCAAGCAAGATCCTCCTCGGCTTGCGGAACATATTCACTCTCAATGGGAAGATTTTTGTCACATCGCAGCAGCCATCGAAACTCTTCACGATTTCGAGGACGATGGGATACAGTGGTCAGGGTACGTCCACATTCTGGTACATTCTGAAAGCTCCTGACTCTGAGAACATAGGTGGCATGGCGACATCAAGCCCAGAAATTTATTGCTGGTAGGCGGAGAATGGAAACTCGCTGATTACGGCTTCGCTGTCTTTCATCCGAAATCTGACGGAAGAATTAAAGCAAGCCTGAACGAGCGCACAGAGACATTCGGTAAGTGACAAGCCTTCGCATTGATCTAGGGACTAACGTGGCGCAGGTGCGCCTGAGACGGTAAATGTTGACGAGGATGTTCTTCAGACCGTCGACACATGGTCATTCGGCTGTGTGTTGTCTGTTGCGGCAACATGGATGGTCAAAGGCAACGAAGGCGTTCTTCAGTACCAGGAGTACAGATCCCAGATCGCCAAGAAAGTCAGGCATGGATCTCACCCTCCTGATGCTTTTCATGACGGGGTCGACGTTCTACCGCACATCAAAGTCTGGCACACTCATCTAAGTCAACTCACACGTAGATCCGACCATGTCACAAACAAGATCCTGAGCCTAGTGGATGATCGGCTTTTGCAAACGGAGCGACTTACTTCAAAGCAGTTGCGTCTTGAATTGGACGAAATTATGAACCAAACCAGAGATCTTTCCACAAGCACACCACCAAGCGCATCCTCGCTAGACAAAGAGCTTTTGAACTTTCTCGAAACTCATTCTAGAAAGCCTCATAAGAGCCCAACCCTCCGAGGAAACGGTTTTCCGGCCACGAGGGGTCTTCCACCGGCCAACGCCACTTCATGCAATGCCAGCCCATCCTATCAACCAGTGGTTCAGCAACCAGAGAGCCCCACTGTCCACGGGCAGTCGCAATTACAAAGTCTCAAATCTCCAAATGAGGAGAGCATCCCACCACAGGTGCCAAACATAACAGAAACAATATTGCCTGCACTTGGTATGGATGTCCCAGTGTTGCCGTCTGTCGACCCGAGCTTCAATCACCTCCAACCGACCAGATCTACAGAAACGGATGGCAACATAACTACAGCGTCGGTACTATCAGGACCGACAATAAGCAATCTGATGGACCGAAGACGAAATCATTCCCTTGCATCATCTCATGAGCAACAATCGCTGGATCGTCGCCAAAGTGACAATGACGGTCGTCCAAGCGATGCTGACCATCCCACTTCCATTTCTACACTCAGTCCCCTAGCTCCGGTGAATAGCAGCAAAGAAGCAGCTACGATTGACCATGTATGGGCGGCGGTCGAAGAACTTCACGGCGGTGCTTTTGCTCTCAGTGGACATCTGAGTTGCGGCGAAACATGGATTGCTAGAATAACCAATGAGAGACACGAGACGCCCATTATGCTGGCTGCGAGTTGCGGTAACCTGAAAGCAGTGAGAGTGCTGGTCAAGCATTCAGACTTGTCATCCAGAGACCATGAGAATAAGTCTTTGCTCCACCACCTAATCATAGGATCACACGGCAACGGAGAAACAACAGAGTTTTTGAAAACCCTAGAGCAAATCCTGGCCCATTGGTCATATCCCGGAAACAGCTGGATCAACTGGCCAGACATTGATAAACATACGTGTCTGTACTTCTGCATACAATTCGACATGCCGAAAGCGGCGGAGCGACTGTTGGCACAGTGTCCTGAAGCAGTCAATGGTGATAGCGCGGATAGTGCACCACTGGTAGAAGCTATGAAATGTGGGAGGGAGTCTGTAGCAAAAGCTCTTTTGTCTAAGGGTGCTTCGCTAGAGCACCGAGAGAGACTTAGGGAGTACAAAAACAAGACACCTGGTGCTTGGCGAATCATCGAAAGAAAGCTGCGCGAGTCACAAATACAGACACCGTCGCGGCGAGTTTTTGGAGTCTTCAACAAGAGGAACGAAATTCGATGATGTAGAGAAATGCTCTAGCAAAGAACATGACTTGAATGTATAGATCAAATGGATATATGTCTGACCAATATTAACTCAGGAAGATTGATCAGCCCGAGCCTCGATCCAATTATCAATCGAAAATTGATGAGTTGAATAACATCGAAACGAGTGCTTTGGTGAAACACTTCTCGATACTACTTGAACCAAGCTCAAAGTCATAAACGAGTCAAGACGCTACCTGACCTATCTCGTTCCGTACAGCTACGGCTTTAGTCTTGCCCATTATGATCATTTTCCTCAGAAGATGAATACAAATCACAAAAGTCATACTGGAAAGTCTGACAACTCATGACTGACCTGTTGAAGAGACTCCCGTTGATGTTGTTCGCGCTCTTGTATGGAGTCCAAGCGATCTCGCTGCCAGATCTCGAAGCTGCACCCTCGTTCAAACCTCGAAATCATACCCCATGTAGTCGATAGTTGATAATGCACATAATCGATCGTAGATGGATCAAACACAACCTGTACTCCCTATTAATCTGAATGCCTACATAAAGAGCATAGTGCCGAAAGATACTTACGTTCATGTCCTCGAGCTCTACAGCTCTCTCTGGATATCGCATCAAGAGCCATACCAAGATTGCGGCAACAAAGTCGAGTGCAGCAAACGATCCAAGCAGCACCAGATGTCGACCCTCATCGTTGAGATTTTCCTGATATTGTGGTACTGCCATGGCCAGCGCACCTGCAAAGCTGAGATTGATAGCGACCGCCAGAGACATTCCAACCTCACGATACTTTTGTGGAAAAATCTCCGAAGAATACATGAACGGTACAACCTAGAGCTAGAAGTCAGACTGGGTTCTTGACAGGGCACTTACATCCATCCAAACTCACCCCTGCTCCTGGGCTGTACAAAGCCGTGTAAATAATAATGAACGCAACCGCTGCATGGGTGTTTTTATTGTCTAGGAAGTGCCCAGTCAGGATGAGAAAAGGTAGCATCGACAAGAGGGACGTCAAAAGAAGAGCGCGGCGCCCGATTCTATCTATCAAGAAGTATGCAAAAGGTGAGAACACTGCATTGCTCGCAGCGAACCTAGATGGTAGAACTTGGTCAGAAAGATGTCTCTGAGCTTGACTTACTCGACTTACCCAAACGCCATCCACAGAGTTCTCGTCGGGTTTGATACTATGCTTGAGTTGTTCAGTACGGTTGTCGCCAGAAAAGCAAATACGTTGATTCCTGAGAACTGTCTTGGGCTTGTCAGCGTAACAACCAGTGGGCAGAGTGTGTAACATCATACTGTGCAATCATTACTATGCCAGACGCAACAACTGCGTGTCGGTTTCGGCCATCTTTAAACAATCCGAGGATGTTCGCAAAGAATTCGAACAATCTAGAACCAAGCTCCAAAACGTTCGAGGTAGACTCTGTGAAGACCTCCTCATCTTCATCGAGGCTTCTTGAAAGAGTGGTGGTCGTGAGATCCTTCTTCGACAACTGCAAATGTTCAACACGCGATTGGACGTATACCAAGAACAAATCCCCTAGTGGGGAAGTCAGTAATGGGTCAATCATGTTTGCCTCTCATTAACGTACGAGCTGCTTGCAAAGGGGTCGCTCTAAGCTCCACGAATGCTAAGAAAGCCTCTCGATACTGCCCCTTCCGCGCCAGCCAGCGCGGTGATCTAGACAAATTAGTGAACGGTCATGTACATGGGATAGATTCAGACATACTCAGGCATCACATAACAGAGACATAGCAGCGGAACAGCTGGGATGAATGCAATGCCAATCTGCCATCGCCAATGTCCATTGAAGATGCAGTTGGCCGAAGCACCCAGAAAGATGCCAAATGCTACGAATGTCTGCCACGAGACTAAGAGCCTGCCTCGTAACTTTGGAGGTGCAACTTCGCTTTCGATGACCGGTACGCTGATTTGATTAGCGAAGGTGCCTACAATTCTCCTGACCATTGTGCATAGAGCTTACACTGAAGCCTTGGCGCCCATACCAACACCTTGTATGAGGCGACACGCGAGTAGCTGATACCTGAGATTTATGCATTCAGCTGAAGGCTCTGTTTTATCGACATTTGGATCAATCGATACTCACCATGTTCTACAGTAGGCAGATCCAATAGGAGCGGAGAACGAACAGAGCGCCGCAAAGAATAGTGCAGTGCGCCTTCTTTTGTTCAGCAAGTGTATATGCAGCAGATCGAAGAATGACTCACCTTCCATAGACATAAGTGATTGGATCGGAGACCCATGCTCCAAGCACACTTGCTGCAAAATACGGCATGGCGTTCACGATTCTGCTTACTGTCAGCGTGGCTATTCTCAAGCACTAGCAATAACCCGCACCCGAAGTAACGTAAGTGTTGGCCTTCCAAGGGCTCGTTCTTAGTCTGGATACCCAGATGCGAAGGCCATTCGAGATTTGCTCCAACGATACTCTCCTGACTCCAACCTCTTTTGCATCTCGAATTAGTCAAGAACAATACACTGTCGAAGTAGGGAGCTCCACTTACTGTACGATGGCTCCTATAGCGCACGTGAACAGCAAAACTCTCATAGTTTTAGTAAGAGATCGTAGTTCACCATCTTCCTCCGATTTCAACTCTTTTGTCTCTGTTTTCGTTAAGTTGTCTAGGCCACGTTGTTGTCTTGTAGCCAGTCGCGCTCCTTGTTGCAGAGTCTCAACACTGACAACATCCTCCAGTCCCTTTTTTCTGCGAAAGTCTTTCACGTGTTGAAGAAGTGTTGCATCGTCCATTGCCGAGAGGGGATCAATGATGCTGTTCGATTGGTCGTCAGCTCTTATACACTCCACGCTGAAGATTGGCAAAACTTGCAAGCCATATTGTGCGTTGCGCCTTATTTGCTTGTCAGTCTTGGAGGGGCTCTACCAGAGCATCAGTACATAGGTAGTATTTCGAGAAATGGGCACACATGGCAGCTACCTGGTCACGGGAATTCATTCTGGACTGCAACAGTCTATGGAGTTGTGGCAGTGGATGTCGATTCTAGCGTGTCACGAAGGCTCAATGAACATCTGTAGCCGTGTCTGATAATCATGGGCGCGATAAGATATATTTAGGTAGGCCTGCGGGACATCCTATAGCCTGCCCTCAGTATGCACAGCCTTGCAAGTTCGGCCCCGAAACACCTTTGATGAAATGTCAGCCTGCATTGCATGTGCACATATGGCGCATGCAACGAGACGCACGCTCCCAAATTATCCTAGCGAGTGCAGAACACCAGGTCCGAAGAAGCTGATATGATCATCGCCCTTGATGTCTATATCCTTGATGATGATGGTAGTTGCGGTTACTGGACATAATTCAGCGGCGGGACAAGACTTTCGGCCGATTGCTTCCGCCTAGGGAAACTTCGAACTTGATTTTGACCTCGTTCCTTTCCTGTAATTATGCCAAAGACTTGAGCCCATGGTACCATGCGCACGATATCAGCGTGTCGCATCACCAACGACAAATTCAAATGTAGCCAGGCAGTGTAGGTGCTGTACCAGCCTCTGCCTTGGCGGGCGGTTCATGCAGCCCCAAAGACTGGCGCGTGATTGATGCATACCAATGACCATGAGCAGCTATGCTGATCTCTACCGATTGTGTGCAAAGGTCTTAACAACTCCGCATTTGCTTCAGATCTATGCGTCCGTGATTGCAGCATTGCAGCACATCGTACGATCCAGATCGATATAATGGAAGTTCCGAATGGTCCATTGAACAGCATGCATCTGCATATGCGTTGATTGCAGCGAATCTTCGGGTTACCGGGTGTAAGCCAAGCGAGATGCAAGTCAAGTGCGCGTTCGAAAACGCAAAGATACCCCTCGTGGAGGCCCAACACCGCGAACTCGGCAACCAAGCTCTTGCCCGCTTCTGATATAACATGGCTCGAAACTTCAAGCTTCTTCGTGACTTCTCGACTCTAAGACTCTTCTCGCGACCGACGTCCTCTGTCAGCCCAGTACTCGACGCGCCATGGCGTTGAGAAGAACTTCGTGGGTACACCCGACTGCGGCCAACCCAGCCGTACAAGAAACATTCTCGTCATATCACCTTGAATGGGACACACTCCAGAATTTCCTGGAACAAATCTATGTCGGTTGGACGGAGTGGAACGAGCGACGAGTAAGCCACTCTGCTAAACACAAGGAGTTTCGTTTGTTGACATGTACTCTGCTAACGTTAGATCGGAGACCAATGGCAGTTTGAGGTGCCGCGTCGGCTCACTGAAGTATTCAGCCCATTTTTGGTTGCGTCAAGTTGGTATTCTGACATGAATAGACCAATAGGCGCGAGCTCATACGCCTCCGGAACCAAGAGTGATAGTCAGCCTCTTCATAGCCGCCAAACAAATCACAAGCCCCGCTCCGAGAGGCGAAGCCGAGCGGAGCATGTGAAAGGAGGCCACTTGTTGGGAGGATCAGCCTAGTGCGCCTTTTTCATGCATACTTCATTATGTATCTTGGCAGTGCCCGGTCGAAGTAAGGACTCGCAGTCGAGGCTTAGCGATAGACTTGTATGTATCTACCATGACAGAGCCCCATATCATGTCAACACAGCCTGACCGCTTTGATCAGGCTTCATTGCCTCAACTGCGTCTTCCTGTTACTTTGTATGTCTCTCCACAGATATATACACGTTGATCAACAGACCCTAGTGTTTTCATACAATCTAGCACACGATTTCCAAAACGATGCAGCAATCTTGTCAAGATCCGATCATGCAATCATATCAAGACCATACACAGTATCCACGCAATCTGGTCCCAGGATTGACCAAAGCGTATCGCTGGGAGCTTGAACAATACGGTAACAAGTTTGCGGGGTTGCGCTCCAGTCTGTGTCTAGAAAGCGAAGAAAAGGTCGACCTGCCGTTTCGAGACATATACTCAACTCTGGAACGTGGCAATGGTAAGTTCGATACTGTGCCGTTAACCTGACACGATCGACTCAAAATTGTCAGAATTACTGGCGTACGATATCAAAACGCCACTGGAGCTACAGAAACATTTAGAAAATAGTTTCGATCCTCGAGACTCTACATCTGAGAGGCAGTCCGGCCAACATCCAAAATGCCGCTTCATGTATGCTCACCATTCTTCTGTCGAGACAGCAGCCTGATGATTCATCTGCAGATATGTACATGCCGCGCACTCTCGCGCTCGACTGCGATTGACTCACGAGATGCTTACCCGCGTCTTGACGTTTCACCAAGTAATGCCAGGATACCTTGACTTCCTTCACGCTTTCGGTGCTCAAGATACTTCTCGGGCTCAATTCTTTGCAGGTTTCTACCAACAAACCATGCTCCAGAGTGATGCTCGGCTTCCGAGGATGATTGGTCACAGTTGGCGTCAGTATCAACTGTGTTACAACCTCAGAGGAGTAACATGCATCGAGCGGCTCAACGGAAAGGCGACCGAATGGTCTGTCCGGCAAGCCGCAGTCCATCATCAATTCGATGTTGTCAATGGCACCGCGGTGTGGGTTCTTACCAAGGGTGGGCAGGATCTACTTGAGAAGCTTGATCAGTTTACCACAAGTTTGGCAGCACCAAATTTCGACACCCCGCAAGCTTGCTTCGGGACAAGTCTAGAAGTACATCGTATGTTGTGTCACTGGGCAGCAGATGGTTGGCGACAATATATCGATTGGCTGGAAGATGGTCTTAAGTCAAATGTAAGCACGGTGAAACACTGAAACATTGCCCAGGCCTAACAGAAACATGCGCAGACCTCCTTGGCTATCTACGGCTCGCAGGAGTCGAAGCATTCTCGTGAAACATACGTGCCTAGAGATTTACAGAAGATTCAATTATGGAAAGAAATGACAAGCCAGGCGGCAATGCTCTTGACATCGAACTCCAATGTCATGGATGCTCTTCGAGCATACTATGTCAGGCTTTTGGACAACGAAGACTTTCCGCTGAGGACAGAATGTCGGAAGAGCATCCAGAACTTTGCCGTATATATCGAAAGCAACACTGTCTGGGCGAAGATGCAAGTATGCCGATTGAACCTCCTAGCTGAGGTCATTGATGGCAGGAAAGATTTGGTACGTCTTACTATACGTGGAACAACGAAGGTTCACATATCTAATTATCCCAGGTTGCTCAACATTTCCAGAATCAGGTTGCAGAGAGGACCGAACAACTGAACCACAACCTCGAAAAAGAGGCAATTGTCATGCGCATAATCACCATTGTTACTCTTGTCTACCTACCTGCAACATTCGTTTCGGTAAGTCAAGAGTCTGGAGTACTACAAAGCCCGATTCTGACATCCGGGTGTAGACTTTCTTTAGCACCGATGTCGTCCATTACCAGGCTTCGGGTGACTCCGGATCAGAGACGAGCTACTCGCACCTTGCCATGATGCGATGGCTGCAGGTCACGCTTCCTTTGACTTTTGCGACCATACTCGGTGCTTGGATGGCGTTCAAGACCGCGACGATCTCTCGCAAAAGTACGGAGATGAAGAACAATCTGATCAATCGCAAGAATCAAGTGACGAGTTCATCTAAGGACCTGGAGAAAGGGAAGACGTGATTATCAATTCAAGCAACGTTTTGGATGCCTAGGTATAGTCTGTATGAAACCATTCATTCATCTAGCCCAAACAGACGATTAATGTGAGCAGAGTTCTGCTGCGATCTGGCAGAAAAACATAATTTCTTCGACAGATCGATTCGGTCGTGCTGATTGCGCGACCATTTACATTCCAGCGGATGAAATGAGGCTTCAGGGACAATAGCCAGATCGTCTTTTGGGCGAATCCAAGTACCTGTATCTCACTGCGAAACTTGGACTATCGTTCCACGCCTCTTTGCAATGGTTCAGTATTCTCGACCAGGAGCTGAGGTTGGGGGGATTGGAAGTTGAGTCCTTCGTCGGCTAATTTGGACAGCCAAGAAGAAGGATCTCGCCCCGACGGCCAACTCAATTCCAAACTTTACTCGATGATAAGTGTCAAAGAAACTTTTCCTTCGCAATTCCGTACCGAGATCAGCATCTCATTCCTTCCAGTATGCGAAGCTGACAGACTGATGCGCGAAGTCTCAAGGACGCTATCAGGTGTGGTTATGACAGTCGTCTACCCCGTATCGCTATCCAGCCTTACCACCACACCCCGTCAAAAGCCGGCATCGGATCGATCTTATCGTTTGAACATCATTTGCTGCTTTTGTGCTCTTATCACCACAATGTTGCAGTTGAGAAACCTTTCTGCAGCCAGCATGTGTAACTTCTCGGAACGAATTGGAAGCAAGATAACAGCGTCGCATGGGTATGGAGCTCAAAAGGAGCATCTGCTGCCCTACCAGGGTGTCTCTTTTCCATCTCAATTTGATACAATTCTGTCTTGCCAATCATGGAGTCTAAAGATCACGGCGTACCGGAGGAGAGAAAGTCCTTCGACAGCATCAACAAGGACAATGTCTCCATTACACAGACGGGTTTCATCACCTCTCTTGACGCCAAGAAGGAAAGAGCAGTAGTATGGAAGCTAGACTTGCATCTACTGCCTCTTCTTGCCATCATGTATCTGTTCAACTCTCTAGACAAGTCAAACATGGGCAACGCCAAAACTGCTGGTCTCTCCAAGGATCTCCATCTTCATGGTAACCAATACAATCTCATCTTGTCGATCTTCTACGTGCCTTACGTGCTTACTGCACCCTTCCTTGCTGCATTGGGAAAGAAGTATGGTCCTAGCAGAGTCTTGCCATGCATGATGTTCGGCTTTGGCACTTGCACACTTCTTGTTGTTGCCGTGCACAACTTTGCTGGCTTGATGGCTATCCGCTGGTTCTTGGGCATGTGCGAGAGTGCTTTCTTCCCTCTCGTCATCTACTACCAGACCATGTGAGTCACTTTTCTTCCTGGAGAAGTCAAGCAATGATACTAACATTATGACAGGTTCTACCGCAGAGGCGAACTGGCCCGCAGACTCGCTATCTTCTATGCCGCACAGTCAATCGCCGGCGCCTTCTCTGGTCTGATCGCCTTTGGTGTTTTCCATGTCCATGGCGGTGCTCTCGCAAACTGGCGTTATCTCTTTGTCATTGAGGGATCCGCCACCATGATTGTTTCGGTCATCGCTTTCTGGTTCCTGCCTCGCTCCGCTGCCGAAGCCCGCTTCTTGACACCCGAGGAGAAGGAGATCGCCATCCACCGTATTCAAGTCGATAGTTCGTCTGTCGTCAACGAGGAATTCAAGTTGGGCAGAGCTCTCACCATCTTCAAGCAACCCACCACTTGGGCTTTCTTGCTCATTGAGATTTGCTTGGGTGTACCTTTGCAGGGTGTCCAGCTCTTCCTGCCTCAAATTGTGCAGCGAGTGGTAAGTTAGCCTTGGTCTTCTACATCCATGTAACATGGCACTAACAATGTACCTCAGGTAAAAGGAACTATCAAGACCAACTTGTACACTGTCGCACCCAACATCACTGGCGCAGTCATGCTGCTCATCCTTGGTTTCTGTTCCGATCTGACTCGCTGGAGATTCCCCTTCATCGCTCTTGGTTTCTTCTTCACCTTCTGCGGTTTCATCATCTTCTCGGCTATTGACGTCAAGCACTCAGTGAACACGGCGTACTTTGCTACCTTCATGATGACCTGGGGAACATCAGCGCCTTCAGTCTTGCTCGATGTCTGGTACTGCAACAACATTGCCGACGAGAACAAGAGAGCAGTGTTGACCTCCATTGCCGTGCCAATGGCCAACATTATGGGTGTTTTGGCTTCGAACATCTTCTTGCCAAAGCAAGCACCTAAGTACATGACTGCCCTCGTTACCATTGCCACGTTTGGTGGCACTGGTCTTGTGTTGACTCTGCTGCTTGGTGTGTGGATGATTTACGACAACCGTCGTCGCGATAGGGCTCAGGGTGTCAATCTCAGAGCTGCTGATGTGCCTACTGAGAAGTTGGGTGACGGACCTGCTGCGGATGAGTTCAGATGGTTCTACTAAATTGTGGTCAATGATAATTATGATGGGAAGGAAAACCAGGCAAAAAACAGCTACGACGTGGTTTAATGATTTAGGTAAATTTGGATATTGAATTCGCTTCCTTAGGATTGCTTTTACTCAGTAGATCCAAGCAGAATATCGTACTTCAACTCCAGTCCAGCTTTCTCATCTCCTTGTCGGGGCTCAAACTTGACTACCAAAGAATCCTTGACCGCAAAGACTGAATCGTTGTCCAGATACTTGGAATCTGCATCAAAGATCTGTGTTGTAATTGGTTTGTAACCTTGTCTGATGACCTGCAATTCGTCCATATTAGCATCCAAGAAAAGCTAACATAGCAGCAGGGCAAGTACTTACGATCAAATGAATATGTGCCGGTCTGAAGGGGTGTCTATCCAGCTTCTTCAACAGTTCACCGGCAGGACCATCATCAGGGACCGGGTAAGGCGTAGGTCGAATGCAATAAAAGCCATAACTTCCATCCTTGCCGGTTCTGAACTTTCCACGCAGGTTGTGTTCTTGCTGTGCAGGATCCTGTTGCTCATACAATCCATTGGTGGAAGCTTGCCAGACATCAATTTCCGCTCCTTCTACTGGTTTCTTGGTAACAGCATCGTAAACCACACCATGCATATACGCAACCTCTGCATCCTTGGGCGTATCAAAAGAGATAGTATCGCCCTTGTTTCTCAACGGCGCATCATGTCTGAAAAATGGACCCAGAATCGCACTTTGGGTAACTGCATCTTTAGCGTCTGCAGCAGCTTTGAATGTGATCTCATCGACCAGACTTTCCAGACCAATGACGTCGCAGAGAAGTTGACCTTCATTGCGGCGGTCGGTGGACATTTGACCAGCGCGGTTGATCATGTCTACGCCTGCCATCCATTCGTCTACTGTGAGATCGACTTCGCGTGCAAAGTCGTGGACGTGCTTGATTAGAGAAGTCATGACTTTGCGGAGGCGAGGGTCGGTGTTAGGACCGATGGAGGAAATGACATGGCTTGTGAAGTTTGGATCGTAGCGACCGGCGCCATTCAGGGTGTCTTCTGGCTCCAGTGCTTTGTTGGTGGTTGCTGACATGATTGAGAATGCGAGTTTCTTGCTGTGTTTCGGGCGAGGTGCGGGGCTTTGAGCTGGTAGATGTTGGTTATGCCTACAAAGTCGAGCTTCTGGTCAATAGTCTGAGTGTTTTGATGTTATGTCAAGTTCTTCAAGAACACATGAGGGGCTCGCGTGATTCTTATATTGAGCTCCGAATCGGGCCACTTCCGCCGTCTTTGGCGGGGCAGGTAAGCAACGATGTTCTCATCGGATAACGTGGTTTGGCTCTCGGAAACGTCTCGTTCCGATATATCTGTCCACACCACATCCGAACCAGGCCTAGTCTGTTGTGGGGTGACTCCCAGGCATGGTTTTGGTCTCTTGGTAGGACACAAGTCACCAATTAGAGATATGTAAAAGTCACGCCTTGTGCATGCAGATGGACGCCCGACGGTTGTCGCGATGCTATTTAGTAATTCTTCCTCTACGATTGGTTGAGCTCCGATCTGCAGGGTCTCCAGACCCTAGATAGCAGGGTGCTATCTCCAACAAGCTGTTCAACGACAAAATGGATCATAGCAGAGCAACACACGAGAAAATGGAGTGGATAAACTTGGAAAAAAGTTTTATACAGAATCTCATTTCGCATGTAAGAGTCTTGTGGGAGTCAGATCAGCAGATAGTCAGATATAGATTATAGTCGATGTTGAGCAGGCTGAATTCCGAACGGCAACGCAGCACACAAGGAAATCAATCATTGTTTCCAGGCTGACAACTACTCTCTTCTGGAGTCTGTTGACCACGCATACTGTTGAGAGAAACATCTCAGAGACGCTTGTCATGGGAATTCCAGATGTGCACATAGCCTAACACATGAAATTGATGTTTGTCGTCGGGTATCGACATGATTTCCATATGTCTTGGCAGTCGGAAGTCGGTTAAGGACTGCGCATATGACGCTCGAGCTTTCCACTTTGTTCGAGTCAACGACAAGCGGGGGTGAGACACTCATGTGTTTGCACCTTCCGAAGCATTTCACTACACCAAACTTCCATCTTGTTTTTGTTTGGCGAAAGACCGGAGCTCTTGGAGGGCAGAGCAGACACAATGCCTCGGCCGATAGTCGCACCTGACAAAAGGCGTCGCATCGCCCAAGCGTGCGACAATTGCAAGCGCAGGAAGGAAAGATGCGATGGCAACCGACCGTGCAGCATCTGCATCCGACGACGAAGGGAATCCGAATGTCAATTTTCCGAAACCCCTGCCAGATTGCTGAGGGGTCCCCGGAGAGGATCTGCCAACAACACAAGTCCCACAAGTGTCAGTCAGACGTCTCCTTCGATCAACGCGTCGAGGCCTCGCGCTGTGAGTGGCGGTCCGACAAACATCGCCAGTCTGGGTGCTCCTTCCGATCCTTCTCCACCCAGCATCACCTTGTCTGCAAATCTGAGCGATACAAGTCAGGCAGAGATGGCTATCGACCGTATCTTGAACGCCAGTGTCGACCAGCGAGGCGCGAGGGCAACCGTAGAATCTCAATCTCGACCCGAGTCTGTGGCACCTGTACCTAGGTCCGCGAGGTTACTGCGTGACATGCATGGCAAATTCATGTACGTCGGCGACTCTGCTAGTCTGTCGTTTGTACAGAGTGTCAGGCGTATGGTCGTATCTGCCATTGGTGAGTGTGACTTCACCAATGACCCTTCACGCCATCAAATCATCGAACCCACGCCTCAAACAACTATGCAAATGCCAGACATGTCGCCCTTGCAATTGGATCTGGAGGATTGTAAGCGGTTATCTCGGCATTATCTTCTTGCGACTAGTGGACTCATCGAGATTTTTGATGTGCCTACCTATTTCCGCTACCTGGACCAATGGGTAATCGACAAGGCTCGTGATAATGATCTCAAGTCTGCTATCTTCTATATGGTACTCGCCATTGGCGCGCAAGTGTCGTCACCAGATGGTGATCAAACACTTGCCGAGACATACTTCAATCGTGGCCGATATATGGCTGTCATGACCCTTACTGACGCACCAAGCCTCCTGACCATACAAGCCCACCTTTGTATCACAATGTATATGCTAGGCGCATGTCGAAGAAATGCAGCTTTCATGCAGTTTGGCATTGCTGTCAGAGCTGCATTTGCTCTAGGCATGCACAAGAGCAGCACCCACACGCTGTTCGACGAAACAGAAGCAGGGGCAAGACGTAGAATTTGGAAGAGCGTTCGCGTACTGGACATCTTCCTCAGTGCGTCGCTTGGCAGACCGCCAGCCACATCAGATTTGTCAGCGAATCGAGACAAGGATGTTACTGAGGAAGTAGCACAAGCGACATCCACAGACCCCTTTTCAACCAAGGTCCTTGCTCTCTGCGACATCTTCGAGCGCATAGTCATCGATGTCTACATGAAGAAGGCAGTTTCTACTCACCTTGCCGACTCAATATCAGGCCAGTACAGAGACTGGACCAGTGATCTGCCAGACTCATTACAGCTGGCAAGTCTCGACTCGAGCGAGGACAATCCGGAGTCATTGACCAAGGCTCTGGCTGCCAGTCACATCATCAGCTCATATCACTGGTCTATCATTCTACTTACTCGACCTTTTCTGAGGTTCCAAATTCTCAAAGACATGACCAGAGGCAGCCAGAATCTCGAGGATACTCACGACCAAGTTCAGCAATCATCAATCAAGACATATGCAGACGCGTGTGTGGACTCGTCTCTGAGAATTCTCAACATCGCATCGACGCTCATGCAATACTCTTCGCTTCCACACAGACTACCCTTTATCATTAATTCTGTCTGCAATGCCTCTCTAGTCCTCGGAGCTGCCACCTTTGCGGACCAGGATAAGTTCCTCCCTCTCGAAGATGGCTTGAAACAAGGCATCAGTATCCTCAATCACTTTGCGCAATGGGATCCTCATGCTGCTCGTTATGCGCAAATCATCACTTACCTGCAAGACGCTACAAAAACTTATATTCGTCAACGAAGCGAGAAGTCTTTGGAATCACGCCGCAGCAACGTCACTAGACTTTTCGGAACGATCGGTCAACAAGTTGGTGGCGCGGAAGGCACCATTCAAGATCAAAATATTGAACTCGTACCAACTGCCAACAATGCCGACATTATTGACCCTGCGCAATCAATCAACATCGATCCATCATTATACACACGGTCAGCACTAATGACTGATCTATACCCATTGATGAATGCTCAAGGAGAGTTGCCTGGCTTGATAGAAGGCGGCTTCTATGCACAACCGCAACCCTTGCCTGGAGTCATGGCTGATGGCTCTGGCTACCAAGATGATGCTTACTACTTCATGGATCAGGACTTGTCCATGTTTGGGTTTTGCTGAGCTCGAGCTGAGCTGGGGTTCGAGGAATGAAGTTACGCAGCGACTGTTTGTATTTTGAAATGGCTTAAAAGCACTGTATCTCGTCCCTGTCGGTCCACAAAGAGGTTGTCTTTTGGTCACACGCTTGCTGTGACTTCCTTCATCTACGCTGCTCTGCCGGTGTCTGGCCAATGATATCTTCAGGCGATTGCTCTCGTGTATGTTTGCAATCGTATGCGCGCAGACCGAAAGAGTACATCTCTGCAGTGGAACAAGCAAATCTGCGCCACATCTCATTAGTAATAGTCAGTTCCCGAGTTAACAAGCGCATTAATCGGTAATGTACGCTAGGTATCTGATTGCAGAAACGGAAAGAGCATAGAGAGTCTCGGAAAAAAAAACCCAAAAGAGTCTGATACATCAATGTCTTGATCTTGAATCCTTCCGACGAGGCTTAAATACCAAGCGATTATTCGGTTCTGCCCGTGGGGATAATGTCCGTCACCAATGAATTTTTTTCTTTGAGGAATTTACTGGAGCAGAGGATCTGGAAACTGCAGCATCTTATTCTTGGCTAGACCGTGCTTTCTTTTGAACAGAGCGACTGAGCCTGTGATGTATGATGAAGTGACCGAGCAGTAGAAGAAGGTAGAAAAGAGTAGAGAAATTGACTTGTCATCTGTATGCCTCTTAGGTGCAGGCAGTTGTACTTTGGAGCTTAAGTGGATCTTGCGCGAGCTAAATTGTTAAGAACAATCTTCGGAAGAAGAATGTTGAAGCGAAGACTGTTAAGATTGTGAAAGAGTAAAAGAAAGTAAAGATTGCAAAGAGTAAAGATAGCAGAAGAGCAAAAGTTTATAAGAGAGCCACGAACGCAGCTCTCTGTCCGACTTAACCACCAACGACTTGTACAACGCACAAACCACACAGCTCTATATAGCTACACCTGTGTGACTGATGTATACTGAGCCACAGACTGTCTCTCGTCCTTCCCGCTCAATCGACTCCATGTCCGTCGTAAGACCTTAACAACTATGCTGGACGTTATGAACATATACAAGAATGGAAATATGGCGTACGGCACATATCCATATGGGTGCGTGGAATCGACAGCCACCAAGGGTCCGGTCATAAGCAGCAGTAAGGTCCATCTCAGCCGACCCTTTTTGTTTCTGTAGGCATTCGCCGTGCGCGCAATGCCTATGATAGCGATGACAGAATAGCCAGCCGCAAGGTACACCCATGTCGCATACCAGTTGTCCCAATCCTCGACGTCCCAGCCACATGCGCCGATATAGAATGCCACGAACAAGGCGACGAAATAGCAGGCACTGAACATTACAAAGAGAGCGCGCCAGTGTCGACGATTGACATCATATTGCTGCGCCGCTAATCTGAGCCAAGGACCTGCGATCAGAGGAAGCAGGATGACTCCTACCGTCAATGGCAGGGATATTTCAAGGTATTGTGACATAGTCCAGAAGTGTTGAGACGGACCCGATGAGTCTGCGCTGGGGCTGGCGGTGGGTGTTGGGGATATGGTATGACTTGTAGTGGTGGTCTTGGATGTGTGTTTTGACTTTGAGGGTGGGAACAGCGGCTGCTTGACATTCATACCAAAAATCGACTTCCAATTCTTGTCAGCATTTCGTGGGCTCAACAAGAGTCTGTTGAACTTACCGCGATAAAAGACAGTGGTATGAAGAAAGCGGCGGCAATGGTGAGAATCAGGGCTCTTTCGTCCTGAGAGAGGCTGATCTGTTCGTTGATTTGCTCTCTTGCGGTTGCTAGGGTCGTCTTCAATGCCTCAAACTTCATGATCAGAAAATCGAAGTCTTCGTGGAAGCTCGAGAAGGCCTTGATTGCCATGGCCTCGTCTAGCCCGCCTTTCTTCTTGCAGCAGAAGTCAACCATCTCCATAGTCGTTTGAGCTTCGTCGACGACAGTCTTGCCGTGCTTCAAGTCCGATATTGCGAGGCGGCGGCAATCGTCCAGATGAATGAGATATTGTATCTTACTCCTGGTAGGCATGCGTCGGCCTCTATAAGTCTATACCACAAGTCAGTGTGTGTTTTTGCAGCAATAGGTCAGGCAAGCAACACCATCTCCCTTGCCTTGGAAGTCATGTCATCAACAAGGTTAGAAGAGTCCTCAACCACCCATTTGAGGAGTATAGCAAGGATTCGAAGCTTCTCGTGAGTTGCGTTCCAAGTATGTTGTGTTTGAGTGCTTCTAACGAACGCGGTCTCAGTCCTCAGGAATCGTGACATGAGACAGGGCGGGTCAGCGATTACGAGAAGTCGATGTGCAGACGATGCGCCGATTAGGCTTAGGGGCGGTATGACGACTGTTGCTGAGTTGTATTTGGCAGTCGATGTTGCTGAGTTGTATCTGGCACTCGGTGTCCGTTCCAGATGGGGTTGCCACACGTATACATATAGATCGTTTCTATAATCCAAGAGCTCCTTTTGCCAATGTAGACTGTATGTCTTCTCGGTATCGTTAGAAAGAATGCCGATGCTTTTGGGTGACTCCTTTGATGGTAGTTGATCGCTGGTTAGCTGTGGAGGCACAGGGGACTTGGTGCTGTTCAAGTCCCAAGCTGACTCTATACATTGAATAATAACCCTGGCAGGTGCTAGATATAGATCTCTTTGACAGAGCAGGAACGTTTCTATGGCACCGTGCCAGAAGGAGAGCTGGTGCTGGGTTTTTCCGAAGTCCAAGATTAGGAAGCTGAGCATTTGAGTCAGTGAGATAGTAAGAGGAATAGAGGCATACCATACCAGATCTGTAGAGAATCACCCGCGGGCGACGAACGCAGCTTTTCCTCGAGGTGATATTTCAGATACTTCTCAGTCGAGATATCGTCTGGTGTATCGAGCGAGTCCCAACCACCCTGCTCATGATTCGATTTTGACGCGAAATCACCTGGCTTGAGCGTCATGAGTTTGACTCGTGTCCCAATCAAGGTCTCACCAGGCCTGTGTTTGAAGTATCCATACTGTCTGTGCAGGACCGTGGTTTTGAAGCCGTGGGCCTCATAGAGATGTTCCATGACTAGACAGCACTTGTGCGAGCCAGGTGGTGAGGACGA
Source organism: Aureobasidium melanogenum CBS 110374 (assembly GCF_000721775.1). Lineage (NCBI taxonomy): Eukaryota > Fungi > Ascomycota > Dothideomycetes > Dothideales > Saccotheciaceae > Aureobasidium > Aureobasidium melanogenum. Next base: position 48,623 of record NW_024470063.1, read on the forward strand.
AGTGATGTGCGAGTTGGGACATCGAAAGAATTTGTAGGCAGATAGTATTACCTACAAGATATCTAGAAGTAGCGAGTTAGTGGGTGTGGAAAAGTACGGGCCGTCAGCAAGGCTGACAGTTCACGTCGACTTCCCAAGATGTATGTACATCAATTGTGATGAAGCAACAATACATTACCTTTTTCTAGCCCAAAGGCCGCAAAACTGGCTGCTTTCCGTGGGAGACTTCACATCAATCGGTACATGAAGCACCAATTAGAGCATACCTTTAGCCGCTGGCCTCTATTCTGGGCTTGATCCGAGCCGTGGCCCCTGCTTGAGTCTCATACTTGCATATTTTTGAGTGGTGGATGGTCTCCAGATAACGAGGCTGATAGTGGTTCGGCAATGGAGAGCAAATTGTATTGACGTGGATGATGGTTGGTGTTGACTCATGTACTTCTTTGCTTGTCGTGAGCCTTGCTCCTTCCCAACAATCAAGAACAATTCGATCATGTGGAAGCAGCTGCGTCTCGTCATTGGGTGAGGTCCGTGGCCATCACTCCACGACGGGATCGAGTGTGTTGTGCACTACAAAAAGGCACAAAGGTTTTCTCAACCAGAAGTGACACTTACGAGGGCATATGAAGTGTCACCTCTCAGTACACCCTATTCTGTCTTTGAATATGGTCGTACACTTTTACAGCTGAATTTTTTAAACACTTCAGTAAACGAAAAGGGGAGAAAGTCGCACATCGCCATGACGTTCTCGAGCATTGGCCAGTGCAACTTGAGGTTTCAGGCTCGAATGGCGATAATGAGGATTAAAACCTGATGGACATAGATTTTGGCTGTCGTGGCTTATTTGAAGATGAACCGTACCTCCAAGGTAGAAGTAGTATACGCATAAGTATTAATGATGTTTTTGCAGATCGCTCATGACTATTTCATCTCTGTTCAAGCAACGTTGCCCAGAGCAATGTTCTCAACATGTTGCGCACCTTGATAGTTCTTCCTCTCGTGCTCCATGATAGCATCAACCTTCTTTGCACTTGCACTCTGCTCGTCAAACTTGTAGCCAAGCCACTCCTTGGCCAATCTCCTTGCAACCTCGACACCGACCACTCTCTCGCCCATACACAGAACTTGAGCGTTGTTACTCAATATCGCTCTCTCAACGGAGAAGCTGTCGTGGGCGGTAACGGCACGAATGCCCGGGACCTTGTTTGCTGAAATAGCGACACCAAGACCAGTTCCGCAGATCAGGAGTGCGCGGTCGGCTTTGCCTTCTGCTACGAGCTTTGCGGCATCAACAGCAGGGTGCGGGTAGGCAGTCTTGTCATCGCTGCTGTTGACACCGACGTCGATGACCTTGTTGACGCGAGAGTCTTTCTCGAAGTCTTCCTTGATCTTGTTCTTGTAGCCGCAGCCGGCGTCGTCGCAACCAATGGCGATGGTGAGGGGTTTGTTGGACATTGTTTCTTCTTCGTTGAGTCGGAGGGAGCGAAAGATCACAGCTGGCTAGTATCGTAGCCGACGGTAGCTGGACAGTGAGATGGCTCGATATCGAGTGTGATGGAGTCGCCTTGCTTGGTCTTTTGTTCGACACCGTTTGTCTCGACGGTGTAGGGGTTTGTGGTAATGGTGGTTGTGTGTGAGGTTTCGTGAGGGGTGTCGTGAGTGACGGTCTTAGTCTCGCCGGTCTTGGTATCGTGTACTTGCTCGTGAAGATGTTCAGCGTCGGTGGTAAAGGACGACGAGATTTGGATGCGCTTTTTTGAGGGAGTCGAGGACGGCATTTTGATTGCGCAGGAGGGCGGCCGGTATTTGAATGGCAGTAAGCACGTTTCTGGTGCTATTGGACGACGGCGGTGGGCCGAGAGGTCGCTGCAGCTGAGGGGTCGTCTTTGGTGGTGTGTCGGCGACAACTGCGAGATGGAAGGAAGGCGGGGCTAAATTCCACGGATTGCCCTTTTGGGCCATCTCCGTCATCGCTCCTTCCTCTCTCCAGTCCCCACTGATTTTACCCATGGGGCAACTGCCTTGTCTGAAATCCCGAGAGACGGCTGTTGGGATGGCCTCTGTTGAACTTCAACTGCAGGGGACATGCTCGATACTTTGGGACCCGGACTGCTCCTCATAAGATCAACAGTTCTTCTGCCTGCCCGTTCTCACCCTTCGGTCGCCTTTGGGGACGACATTCTTGTCGCATCCTCAGCGGTGCTCAGCCTTGAGGGCTATCCCTGGATCGACGTTTCCATCCCCACAAAGGGCACGAGACCACATCGCACTTTCTAGCAATTTGCTATTGATCGAGATCATCATGCCGTATGCCAATGCTCTTTTCTTTTGGGCTCGTAGGTCTCCTTCAGTAATTTCTCTCTTCTCCATCCGATACCTCATTTCAATACACCTGCTTCAGCGTGAGACTTTCAGCCTCGCCACTAATTACCCACTCACAATCGTTCCTGCACCTGCGGACCTGCATGACAAGGCACGCTAGCCAGTAGCACATCACTCCACGTCCCCAGACAAACACTCAACACCTCACTTGCGGCTACTTGCCTTCAATTTCTGCGCTTTGTGCGCTGTGCGACAACACTTCTTTTCTCTTTCACTCAAAACGGACTGCAGGCAGTTGATCGCGTTTGATCTGAGCTTTCTTTTACTCTCACTGATTCTTCGTTCCCCTTCACTCTTCATGATACGTTAAGAAGACTGCTCGCGCGTCAATCTTCTTCCCTCATCCCACCTCACAAACAAGTCAATTCTACCTCTCTCTCAATCCAATCGACTTTCCATAAAGGGACTCACTTCAAGCGCTCCTTCCCCATCGGCTAGACCATCAGCCACAATCAAACATCTATTACCACCAAAAATGTTCCGTCTTAAGAGCCTGGACGCCACTACTTCAGCCATCATCAACCCTCCACCCAAGCCACGCCCTCAGCCAGGCATGCCGCTCGTCGATTCCAGCCTCGCCGAATTCATTGCCGGTCAACCTCAAGGCTTCACTCATGTAGCCGTCGCTGCAGCCGTCTTTCATGAGGATCGTCTCCTGCTGGTCCAGCGTGCCGAGACGGACAGCTATCCTGGCCACTGGGAACTGCCTGGCGGATCTGCTGATCCTGCCGACAGGTCCATCAGCGAATCAGTTGGCCGCGAGTTGTTCGAAGAAACCGGTCTTCGCATGAAGCGCATCCTCTCCGAGATCCTCCCACCCACAACCTTCTCTACCGGCTGGGGCAAGCGTCAAAAGACATGGCTCAAGGTCAGCTTCGTGGTCGAAGTCACGGCAGAGTCCAAGGAGCGGGTCCAGCATGAGTTTGAGACGCAAGGAAGCCAGGAACTCACGCGCAAGGATAGTGTCATTGCGGTTGATCCACCTGCCATCAAACTTCACGACAAGGAACACCAGAAGTATGTTTGGATCTCAGCTGAGGAGGTCATCAAGAACAGAGTGGCAATGCCCGGCGAGCCCGTCATGGAGTTCATCTCAGCAGACAGTGTGTCGACCATTCTGGAGGCGTTCCGCTTGAACAAGCACATTCAGAAGGCCGAGAATGGTGAAGCACTGCAGGTGACTGAAACGGAGAATGGAAAGCTCTGAGTATTTGATGATGCAGTACCAGGAGCTAGAGCGGGTTGCTGATAAAAGAAAACGGAGTTACGAGGTTTGGCAGAATCTGGTTTTTAATGCATGCAGAGAAGGACGGAGATAAGATAGGGCTTGCGGACTGGGCAGGGTTTGCTTCAGGGTTTGGCATTTTCGGACGATGACAGCAATGAGGCTAGTGTACGATAGGCGTCAATCAAGACTTGAAACAGAATTGGCAACACAAGCAGAAGAACATCTTTTAGAATATGCGCATGTCGCGAAGCCTGCCCCATGAAACGTGTATAGAGTTTGCACACATGGTGTGGCGATGAAGATGACCCAATTTGGCAATGCTGCATGTCTTCCAATAGAGACAAACACATGTTTGCGGCAAGGTACAGAAAACACCCGATCCATGACGAGTTGGCTGCTGCGACAGGCAGGAAATATTCGAAATAGAGTACCGAGTAAGGATTCAAGGTTGAAGAATCGAACTAAAACCGGGATGACCCGCCAAGATGGCTGGATCGCAGGGGAAAGGCGGAGGAGAGTTGCTGACGATGGGCAGCAAAGTGAACCTCGGCACAAGGCTGAGAGGGTTTCAACAGAGCAAGCAGCGAAGAACAGCATATGCAGCGTGTCGCGACAAGAAATACCTCGAACCGCATACTTGTTACACGGCCGTAAACAAAACAAGTCGCAGACGTCCATCAGCGAACTCGGAGGAAAGGACGCGGGCTGTTGGGGTTTCTCGTTTCTTTTGGTCTTTCCTACTTTCGTGCTTTCCTTTCACATGCGCATCGGACTCGCTCCAAGCTCGCCCTGACCATCGTTTTCTTCACGAACCACTTTCGCGAAAGCCTTCCAAACTCGGCACGTCACCCGTGTGGACATGCAAAGCGCTACAAGACTGCTATAACGATATTTCCATGGCCGACCGCCTCTCCGCCGCCGCCATGTCTGCTCCACCACCGCCTCCGCAGCAACCATCAGGCCAGCAGTCGCAACCCACACAACATGCCACACCACAGCATGCTCAGCATCAAGCATCGCCGCCCTCTACGAGCCAACAAGGAGCTTCGGCTCCAAGCTTCAGGAGGTATGCGCTACGAGAAACTGGTACACCCCTTTGGTCCGAAACTGACGCGACTATGGCAGACAACGCGCTTCGAGAGCTTGCGAGGTAAGACTAAGCCCATGCTTTGCTGAGACAATACTGACTGTCGACAATAGACTTGCCACGCGCGAAAGGTCCGCTCCAACGACACATCCCATATCCACCCGTGAACCTCCTTCTGACGCGTTTCTTAGGTGCGCTGCGATGCCGCTAGTCTCGGTGTGCCTTGCACCAACTGTGTCGCCTTCAATATCGAGTGCAAGATCCCCTCTCCCAAACGAAAGAAGACATCCTCCAAGCAGAAAGAATCCAACAGGTGCGCTGTCCGCCTGCCGACTGAAGACGCGTCTAACTTTGTTGGCAGTGACCGCGAAGACAGCAGCAGCATAGTCCAGCCTTCGCCTGCCACTAACGACATTGCTGCACGATCCGATGCCGTCAGTCAGGCCCCGATGCCTATGCCTCAGCTACCTCCTCGGAACGGTGTCGACTACTCCACCGCTACTGGCATGCCGCCCACCACACTCTCGGAGAAATACCAAGAACAACAGCAGATCCATGATGCCACCTGGAGTCAGTACATGAAGCCCAAGTTCGCTCGCGCTCCTATCAAAGAGGCTGGACGTGTCGCATACTTGGGCGAGTCATCCAATCTCTCTATACTTGTCCAAGACAAACACGGCGATCCGGATACCGTGCACTATCCTCTACCTGAGAATGTGCGTGGTCCCCGGGCACGCATGAACGAACTTGACGAGCTCGAACTGCGCATTCTGCACGAGCGAGGAGCGTTCTTGCTTCCCCCACGCCAATTGTGCGACGAGCTGGTCGATGCTTTCTTTACCTGGATTGCCCCGGTCGTACCTGTGATTGATCGCAACAAGTTTATGCGTCGCTATAGAGACCCCAAAAATCCTCCATCGCTACTCCTGCTGCAGGCCATTCTTCTGGCTGGGTCACGCGTGTGCACGAATCCACAACTCATGGATGCCAATGGTTCTACGACGCCAGCTGCCATGACCTTCTACAAACGAGCCAAGGCCTTATTTGATGCCAGCTACGAAGATGATCGCATTACCATTGTACAAGCTGTCATTCTGATGGGCTGGTATTGGGAGGGCCCAGAGGGTAAGATGCGAGACAGATTCCACATCACCAGTGAATCTGACATTGCTTCAGATGTGACCAAAAACGTGTTCTATTGGAGCAGAGTTGCTGTCGTGATTGCTCAAGGTTCTGGAATGCACAGAAGGTGAGGTCGTGAGCTTGAATACATTTCTCCAAGTATTGACTCGAGTGCAGTGTCGAAAAGTCCCAGCTGAGCCAACAGGACAAGCGTCTCTGGAAGCGCATCTGGTGGACGCTATTCACGCGAGATCGCTCAGTGGCCGTCGCTCTCGGTCGCCCTTGCGGAATCAATATTGAAGACTCGGATGTCGAGATGATATCCGAAGACGACTTTATTGAGGATGAAACAGATGCAACGCCTGAATATCCTCTGAACCCGGTACACATCCAGTTCTTTCTGAATTACGTCAAACTATGCGAGATCATGGGCCTAGTTCTTTCACAGAATTACTCGGTCGCTTCGCAAAGACGCGGCCGTAATAATGCGATTGACCTGACTCATTGTGATATGGCTCTGGCTGATTGGCTTCAAAACTGCCCCAAGGAAGTATATTGGGAGAAGAGTCGACACCATTTCTGGTCTGCTCTTCTTCACTCCAATTACTAGTACGTCGCTCGACCCTTGTGTTTCTGTCCACATGCTGACATGAGTAGCACCACACTTTGTCTTCTGCATCGCGCTCACATGCCTCCGGCTGGTTCATCAGATGTGAATCGGTTAAATGGGTTTCCGGAAGACATGGCCTATCCATCCAAGAACATTGCTTTTCAGGCAGCCGGCATGATCACTTCCATAATCGAGGCCCTGACTGACCACAATGAGCTTCGATTCACGCCTGCCTTCATGTAAGAAATCCGGTCGGAACCTCGAACTCTGTACTGACTCCAATTCCAGTGTCTATTCTCTCTTCTCTGCCCTCATCATGCATGTCTACCAAATGCGGTCGTCCAACCTTTCCATTGTCCATATCACCCGGCAGCGCTTGACAACTTGCATGGACGCACTCAAAGACGTGTCTCGAGTTTGGCTCGTAGCCAAGATGGTATACACTCTCTTCGACTCTATCCTCGGCAATAAGGTGCTGGAAGAGCGTTTGCAAAAGGCTGCCGGCAAACGTCATGCAAAGTCCAAGAATCCGCAGTCCACCAAGAATCCGTTATCACGCAGCAACAGCGATTTACAGAAGCGCAAGTTCGATGAAATGGAGTTTGGCTACACTGGCGGTCCACCAGCTGCCCAGATGTCCTATGAACGCTCAAGACCGCAATCTCCTGTCAATCCTCCTCGAGACCCTCAGTCAATATCAGGACTTCCAGGCCCTAATGCAAGCCCTTCACTGCGTCAAGACGCCTTCATGGGCACGTCCCGAGCCAACACGCGCCCTACCACGCCGTTCAATACCTACTCTTATCCTGGAACACCTCCAGACCTCTTCCTTCACACTCGTACATCTCCGAATATCTCTCAAGACTTATGGCAAAACTATCAACCAGATCAGCTGTTCCCACCAGACACTACTGGCATCTTCCCGAACGAGAGTCCTGTACAGCAACCAGCATTGGTAGATCCAGCTTTACCAGGGCCAACAGGAGCACCTCCACAACAAGCCTACGCGAACACAGCTCAACAGCCGCCTCATTATCAGCAACCAACTACAGCAGTAGGACTTGGAAATGATATGATGGACGCTGGTTCAACACAACAGCAGCAGCAGTACCCTAGCCACCAACATCTACAAAACGCATACGGACAAATGCCAGGTAACGGTGATCATAGTCGAACAAGCATGGATGATACATGGAGTACCAACAGTGGATCTACTGGAGGTGGTCCCATCGTGCCAACCACGTTGAACGTCGGCGACTGGTTCGAATTCTTTGGCATTCCCAACGGAGACATATCGGCATTGCATGCGCAACAATATTAATCGCTCAAGCGCTCATCGTGTTTTATCTCGTTCTTCAGCGCCTACCTTCTATGTGTATTGTTCACTTTCCACTGTTGTGGATGCTATCAGTGGGAGGCGTAGCGGCGGTCGTCACAGTATTGTCCAGATGGCTTGTGAAGAAAACGATGTATGCGTTTCGTGTCACGATGCCAGACTATTGTGTTTTGCGATTGCAGCGTGTGGAGTGGCTTGTGGAATCGAGTCCTAGTATGAATATCAACAAAACAAAGATACCCGGTAGCATTATGAGATCTTTTCTCTCGATGTCAATACCCCTGTTGCCTGCTTCCGAGTGCTTTCTGTTCTTCTTTGATCGAAGAGCTTGGCGATTGATACGTTGCCTCTCCATATGCTAAAGTCATTCACGGTGCAGCTACTTGAATGCACAATACTTATGCGAAGAGGACGGCTTCCTTCTATGGAGAGACCTCTCCACATTTCCTTGTTTCTAGCCACTCATGTCCAATGAGATGATGATACCAAACGAACCAACGAGATTGTTTTTTCGCGGAAAATTCGTTTGCTTTTGCGTTTTCATCACACTTTCACTCTCGTCCGCTTCTTTCTTTTGATCAAATACTTCCGCAGATCGTTGCGACAAGTCTTTATCGCATCGATATCACGTCTGCGCCCAAGAAGAAGCTGAGGAAAATTGATCATTGTTCAGCCGGCTACTCCAAGTAGAGCTGGTGTGGATTTTAAAACACTTTCTTTCTTCCCTTGCCTCCCTTCGCACCCTTCGCGCCCTTCTGTCCTGTGATTGACGTCTTCTTCTGTCCCGCATGCGACGGAGACTTTACATTGAGCATGCCGCCAAGCTCTTCCCTCTCTCCCGGAGCAGCAAGATGATATGCAATCGTATAGCTCAGTCGATCCTGTTTCTTCACACTCATACCTTGAAGACAGTATTTGGGAAGCTGAGTGATCTGCCCAGGGATTCTTAAGAAACGATAGAAATTCTTGTCAAGGCGATCGCAAACTTGACGCAGCATAGGGACAGCATTGGCGAGCTCTTGAAGACACGCGTGAGCGGAAGCATTGCTAACATCGGCAAATCTGCATCAATTGTCAGTCGACTACCTGGAAAGGGTGGATCAAGCATAGTACTCGCACTTACTTCCATGTTGCGCAAGCCAGAAGAGGTACAACTCCCCAACCGAAGATGGCAATCATGATAGCAATGCTTCTTACGTATACCCGCAACTTTCTAAGCTTTGCAAGGTCTGCTTATCTTTCTTAATTAGTCGTCTTTTCTAGGTGCATGGACTTGAAAACCTCCTACATGGCAACGTTCGACCGAGTCTGATCTGTTGTCTCTTTGTTCGCATTGGTTTCTCGTTTTGCCCACTCTTTACCTAGCTCGGTGGAAGGATCTTGAGTTTGTTGTTCAAGACGAACGAAGTCGTCGGCCATGTTTTTATACTCCAGAAGAAGTTCGGCGGTCTGAAGGGCAGCGGCTTTCGAGAGCGAAAGCACTCGCTTGTATCTCATCTCCAGTGTATAGACTGAGGATTTGGAGTTGCTGGCGGAGGTTATGGCATCGAGCTTCAGTGTGTCAAAATCGCGGTATACTGCTTCCACCATCTTCAACACGCAATCTACACCCTGGGGCGAGCTCCACATGAACATGAGAACTTTCGTAATGTTTTCCAGCCAAACGAAAGGCTTGTTGGTGACCTTGTTGAGAGGTTGTTTCTCGACGATGGCAGCCCAAACTGCTTGCCATTCCAAGCCGTCCTTGGTAGGACTCAGATTCATATATCTACGAGACTTTTTGCTAGATCGGCGTGTTGTTGGAGATGAGCGATATTCTGGAGCGAGACCATCTTCCTCTGCGTACTGCGGCATTCTCAACCGGAGTACTTTCGGCTGAGTGTTGATGTGCGGTTGGTTGAATGGGCTGAGTCTTCTTTCTTTTCGCCGACTCAGATGCTTGGTCGGTGGTCGCCTTGCGTTTGTTTGATGTTTTTGGGGTTGCTTTCCGGCCAGCTTCGAGAAAGGTGGTGTGAACCTCGCGACTCAGAGCACCCTCTTTCTTCTTGTTGTTGTTGGCCACATTGCCAGCAATGCGGGCGACTCCGTTAATGAGCCTTGCGACTCGGCTCGACTGGCCTGCCGCATTGGATGGCTGGGCGACGTAGGCCGCCAACGAAGCCCAGATCTGTAGAGTGTTAGAGTTCCGGCAGAGATGACAAGTAATAATATCCATATTGCCTCATCTGGTATGTCTTCTTGGGCTGGGTCGAGGCCTGCTAGGAGAGTGGTAAGTTCTGGTGCGGCGTAGTCATTGATGCAGCAGGCAGTACAGCATCAAGACAGGTAGAAACAGGTATGTCGTCGTGCATCTGAAGACTGAAGTCGCTTGCTACAGTCCCGAGAGATGGCTTGCAATCGAGCACGAGATGACTTGTAACCTCCTGGAATGTGGTTAGCATGTCATGCAAACTCGCCTCTCACCAAAACTCCACCAGCAACTCCAGTAGTAAAACGCTTGCGGCGGCTGGTGTTTGGAGTAGCGCTATCATCAGCAATATCAACGCTCTAGTTCTACCAACCAAGCTCATGGTCTGTCTGAGTTTCGTCATACTTGACAGGAGGATCATTCAGCATCGTTGATGCCCGATTCGGAGAAGTCGTAAAAAGACATCTTTAGACGACAGTCTGACAATACTGGTAGTCCAAGAGCAGAATAGTAGTGCAGTTAAAGAAGTCACAGCAGGCGATCTATATTGAGAGAGGAAATGATGCAAAGAAACCTCGATTCATCTGAGTGCTTCGACTCCTTAACCTCTCACCTCTTTACTGTGCTTCACGAGCATTTCCGAACTCCTTGAGGAGCTCCATAGAAGTCATTTCCCGCATTCCGTTTGGAGGAACAACCTCACCATCGATCACTAACGAGTAGTCGTTTTTCGTGTTGAACACACGCTTGTACTGTTCAACCGACTCCATATCCTCCTCTCCATACAGAGTGCAAATCAAACCCCTGCCCTCTCGACCAACTCGATTGCATACCTTACGATAGACGTCCAAGTCTTTTGCAGGGTGGATGTTGATGGCGGTATTAACATTGGGGATATGAACAGCTCTAGCGAACTTGTAAGTCGTAATCAGCATGCAAAAGTCGTCTTTGCGAAGTTGTTCGAGTGTGATGCGGCGTTCGGCCTCAGTCTGATGATGGTGGTGGGCGAGACGAATGTATTTGTCGATGTCGCTGCAGCCATTGGTCTTGAGATAGTCGTCGAACAAACGATAGATCTTTTCTACGCCATCAGGGGTTTCACCACACATCAGAACCTTGCCCTTGAGATAATTATTGGGCAAGCCGTGCTCGGCAAATCAATGCGGAAGCCGATCAAACTCGGTGGCAGAAAGGCGATGCCATACCTCCTCGAAGGTAGTCGAGTCCTTTGGAATTCTCCCCATCCTCACAACAGCAGGAATGGGAGAGCTCTGCCCGATAAGGGTTAAGACGGGAATCACTAGATCCAGGGTCATACAGGAGCTCGTGATAATCACCTGACACTCCGGAAGGTTTTCGTGCAAAAATTGGAGAAACGAGTTGAAAGTGACATCCTGTAGGCAGGTGTCCAAGTCATCGATGGCCAAGTAAACAAGTTGAGACAGGTTCAGATAGCCATGCTCGACAAGACCGAGCAACCTGTCGAAAGTGCCGATTACTGCGGTAGGCCACTTGCGCAGCGCAGTAAAGTCGGCTTCGGCGAGCTCATCGCCAACTATTGCGGCGTATGAGTTGCCATGGCATTTGAGTAGCTGTTCAAGGAAAACACCAGCATCTCTGGCATTTTCAGGAAACGGAACCACTATTAGGACCAAGGGTTTGGCTACTGCAGATGAATGCCTTGTATTGTACGAGTTCTCGCTAGGAGGCGCAGCGGGTGGAAGCTCGGCGCTAGAAGGAGATTCTTTGAAAGTCGGAGGTTGAGAATCACCAGCTGAGCATCTCATGACGGCAACAAAGCTAGCAAGACATATGAGTGTGGTCTTACCAGCCGCGAAGCGAGATATGATGACTCTGTGGTGGTCTGCCCGGCGGTTCTCTATGAACTGAACAGACTCAAGAACGTGCTTCTGAGAAGGAAGCAATTTCTCGATGCCAGCGCGTCTCAAGGCAGTGACGGAAAGTTCTGGAAGACCATAAACAGGCTCAAAACCGTGTAGTCCTTCAGGTGATGATTCGGTGCGAGTGAGCAGCGAGCTGAAGATCTTGTTAGTGCTGACATCGCCAGGGAGTGACTGACGACTTACCTTTCATTTGACGAGGCAGGAGCTACACGATTGCGTTGGCGGTCACGAGGCACCTCGCACCTGCTGGCAGGCGCAAGATGATCTTCGGGCTGGCGGGGATGGTTAGCATGCGTCAATACTGCTTTCCATAAGGGTGCTCACTTCAGTCATGTTTGATCAAGTCTAAGATGATGGCGAGTGGGCACGGTAATGTAAGATGGATGCTAGGATCAGAGATTCATGGGAAATGGCGATGGAAGAATGATGGTGGAGGTGGAGGTGAAGACGAGGTAGAAGCGAGAGAGTGTGGTGAGGGAAGGAACAAAAGAAGCGGAGGTGTTGGTGTGGTGGTGAATGAAAACAAAGGTGAAGCAAACAACAACAAGAAATGAATTTTCCGGAACCTTCACTCTCTCTCACGGTCAATCATAGACTGTAGAACATGAGCTGTACTAATGCACGATATTTTGAGCCACTCGGTTCTGTTCAGAGAGATAGCTCATGTCTCACTGGACATGACTGTTCCCAGGACAGGATTGTGTATCTCTATAACTCAGGTATATCTCTGTCCTGGTCGGATCGCGCCGACGGGGTAGCACGTGTATACCAAGAAGCCATGGATTGATCTCCGAAAGGAATGGCGAGGGCGATACTTAGGTGATTTGATGCAGAAATCCATCAAATTGAGCAGGCCTACGCATCGGTGAAGCCCTGCTCTGGCTCTCTAATGCTTTTGGCTCTGTTATATTGGTCCTTGCCTGTGGCACCATATCAGGCATCATTGTTCTGCTCTGAATTCACTCGCCTTTGCTTCACCATTTGCTTTACCATTTTTTCCTGCAAGAAAGCACTTCACGAGATCTCAAGATGGACAAAACTGCTAGTATGCCTACAGAGCCTGCAACATATCCTGGCTTAACCCAGGCCAGGATGAGATGTCTTCAGCAGTGAGTTTCTTCCTGCACCACAGCCGAGTCTTGTTAATTTACCGCCAGTTTTGGGCATACGTCAATGTTTTCCTGGACCGTCCAAAGGACGTCAAGGAGCAGTCTCACCGATATTCAATCCCTCATCGCGACCCTGGGCAGAATAGCCGACAGCAAGGCAACAAAGCACAAGTCGAAGGAAGGAGCTCTGACCCGCGAGATCTCCAAAGGTCTGCTCGATGTTTCAGAGATGCCACTGTTCCGCAAGCGTGAGAAGAGAAAGAATACACAAACAACACCCAAGCAGGCCAAAAAGGCCAAAACCTCACACGACGACAGTCCGGATCAAGTTATGCACTGAATGAAGCATGGTTGGGCAAACACTGCGCAGGGCCGTTTTCGTGTGTATCCCGGTCTACAAAAGCACGACTTGACACTTTGCGCAATGCCCGAGCGACCAGACGGAACTTGGCTGCTGTCAGGCCCTGAACAAGTGGTTTATCTCAAGCAAGGCGTGAGCACTTGCTGAGCTGACGGTATAGCTACCGCAATAAGAATGCATGGCCTGGGTAGACTCGCCTATGACGCTTCAGATGCATCAGAATCACCAGCTGCAACATCCTTGACGCTCGCCTACTCCGTGCAGACTGCAAGTTCAAGAAAGAGTATCACGCTCGCTACCCGTCACCAATTCTCGACCAGGTCTCTGCTCAGTCAGTCCATACCGAAGAAGGTTCTATGGAGAACCCATGCGAATTTTGGCAGTTTGCTACCAGAGGATCACCAAGCGTGTCCTTCAACACCATCAAGAAGAAGACATGCACTTCTTGTCACGATTCGACCTACTATCAAACACCACAAGACATTGATGTCAATTCTATCGAGCTGTATGGCCAAGCAAGCTCAAAAAACACCTTCCCGCATGTGCTCAACTCCTGGTTCAAGGACCAAGCCATCAGAAAACACAAGGACAACTTTTCAACTTGTTCCTCATGCAACAATGAACTTCCTTTCGAACAGAAAACGGTCATGCTCGATCGTCCACCTCACTTCCTTTGCGTGGGCATGAACACCGGCGAGAAAGACAGCCTGCCGGACCTCAAAGATCCGAACACTGTCCTAGACGGCGTCGAGCTCAAGTTTGAGCATATCTCGGGTGAAGAGCGCTCGGTCAAGTACAAGACCATCGCTCTGGTCTACTCCAGCGGTCTCAATCATTTCGTGTCCGCAGTCAAGGTCAAGTACAAGAAGACAGCTTCATCAAAGACAGCCGTGGAAGGCTGGCTCGAATGTGACGGCCAGAAGGGCTCTTGCAGAGAGGTTGACGGGCGCACTCTCAAGCCGAAGATCAAGTCGGGTGCAGTAGCAAGAGTACTGTTGAAGAGGGTCTACAATGAGAGCGAAAACGGTATGTTTTTGAAGTAGACAAAGCAAAGACGATGGTATCACGAATAGTTGTAAACACAAATGGATTGAGGAACATGAATTCATTCTGCCGGTGCTTATCTAGTACGTTTTGTGAATTTCAACCCTGCTGGTCAAAGGGGCTGGCGGGGCTGTTGATGGTGTTCTGGTGGCGCATGATGCTGCCCGAGAGACTGCGCAGGCCGGCGATGTTGGATCTGGCCGGAGTGCTGGGGCCAGCGGCGACCTGCTGCTGTTTCTTGAGGGTCTCAATGGCCTTCTTCATCTCGCCCGAGTCTTGCTTCAGACCCAGAATGGCCCGGCCCATCTGTTGCTGACGGGTGAAGGCATGCTCAAGGTGAGCTTGGGCCTGCTGGCTGTCGCAGTGGCGGAGATACGGTGCGGCGGGGGTGGCAGGCTCTGAAGGAAAGCGGTCAGAATCACTTTGAGAGCGTGGGCGCGATACGAGAGATCGATGTCACCCAAGATCGGTTACCCGAAGAAGTCCGACAGCCATTACCTGAGGGTGCTCACATCGCTGACTTGCAACAGTTCTGGGCCACTGGTTTGGCTTTCGCCTTAGGCCCAGAGGATGTCGAGCAGATATCCAAGCGTTGCCAGTACATCATCGCACACGTCGCCGGAATCATGACCAACGTGGCATCAATGCACAAGTCGAAAAGGAGAGCAAGCGTGTAGAGGACAACAGGTCAACTACAACGAAGTCATTGCGACTTGCTCAGCGATTGGCAGGAGCGCGCTTTATGATTGACGGGCGTCACGATGGTTGGTCCTTGAGACACACATAGGAGACGACTGACCGGAGCTTATGACTGTACTGGCCTCTTCAATGCGGCTCTCGCAGGTCCAAGAAGGGCAAAATCTCCACCAGAAATGATGACACTCTCTGATGATGACCCCCTGCTGTTTCTGACCGAGCTGGAAAAAAAAAGCGACGGCAACGAAAAGGAAGACACCAACAAAAGAGACGTGTAGCATCTGGTTGGTAATACATGACGTACCTAATCGAGGCTGTCCTCGAGAACAGCGGCATCTTCGAACTCCGAGCAAAGGAGCTCGAAGAGCGAGGCTCTGCCTTGTTTCTTGTTGTACTTTTCATACTTGAGATGACGAGGCACCTTGAGGCCCTGGGTGTTATCAAAGCATGACCAGAAGTTGGCCTCGGCGACTTTGCAGACTTTGACAAGTGAAGGGTTGGTGGCGGCAAGGTAGCGGAGGACGGCAGGAACGCGGAAGTCCCATGCCTTCAGAGCGCTGGAGTAAGTGTAAGTTAATGTTCTTGGAAAGTTTCATGGATAGTCTTACCTTTTCTTCCACTTGCTTTGAACAAGCAGAGCAAGCGCTCCATTACCCAATGCAAGCTTAAACCAGTAGACGACCTCGGCGATGTGCAACTTTTGCTCAACCTGAGGACGTGCCCGGGCAGCCTCGGTGCCGTAGGTGTCAGAGATGGTTGTAGAGATGATGAATTGGCGGTATGAGCTAGTAGTGTCTTCTTTGCCATAGAGGCCGGGGTTCTGAGAGTATGCGGTGGCGTAGAGAGGGTGTAAAAGCTCGCTACGATCGCGGAGAAGTGCGATGTGATGCCCAGCAGGTACCCACTCCCCAGCAGATTGCGGCATCTGCCCAGAGGGGAGGTTGGTAGCCCAACAAGGATACGTCGAGTAGTGTGGGTTACTGACGGTCCACTTCTATTGTGACCGTGCATCTGATCAGCAACCTTACCATCTGGTCCTGGCAGCCGGAGCAGCTGCATTGTTCATTCTCGCACTGACCATTGTTGGCGATGCGATGGGGCACAACAGCCAGTCATTACTACCAGGATGCTGTCTCGCCACAATACACGAGAACAGCGAGCATGTTGAAGACGATCAGAATGGCAAAGACGAAGGTCACAATGACTTTTGGGATGTCCTAGTGTTGCTGCGGGCGATAAGGTATTTTGATGAGTGGCAGAAGTCTGTGGAAATGTTCTACATGTCTTGTGAAAAATTTGATGCATACATAAGTGTGCAACCTAGCTGCTGCTGCTGCTGCTGCTGCTGCTGTTGCTTCTTCATGCTCGCCGTCACAAGTATGGCATGAAAATGTGCTTGCTTGCAGATGTCTAGTAGACAACAGTCTTGAAAGCTGGGAAGGTATAAGTCCAGCTGTCGATGGAAGCCTTGTCGTGTACGCAGTCAAAAGTGCTGTTTCCATGCCACAGAGGACGGCTTGGCCACTGGCAAAGCATCTGAGTCTCGCCCTCGTAATCGCCCGATGAAACAGTAGCATTCAGACGCGAAGGCTTGTTGCCATTTTCGACCCAATCGATCATGATATTCATGTTGTTCTCAGGGTAAGGACCAGGCTGAAGGCTGTTGGTTCCGCAGTGGGCAGCACCAGGAATGAGGTAGAACTGATACCAGTCCTGAAGCTCTTTCTGAGCATCTTCGTGCGAAAGATGGCCATACATGACAGAGCGGACTGACTGCCAGTAGTGGACTGAAGAAGCAGCAGGCACACTGGGATCAGATTCGCCGTGGTAATGAATGAGCTTGCCACCAGTCTCCTTGAAGGTGGTCAGGTCAGGATAAGTGGTCTGCAGACTGTCCAAATAGCGGACCATGCCGACGGTCATCCAGTCAACGAGAGTATCGTAGGTAACACCATCAAGGTCGGAGAGGTTGTCAATGTTCAGGAGCTGAACAAACTTGGTCACGTACTCGCCGCCGGTCGAAGGGATGTTGAGCTCCCAAGAACTGGTATTCGTGTTGTAGGTCGGGTCAGCGTCAGAAAGCTCAGAACCGATCTGCCAAGAGAGGTATGCACGCTCTCCTTTCGAGCTGTGGAGACCATCATAGACAGCTTGAGCGACAGCAACATCTTGAGCAGTAATGGTGCCGTTCTGTGCAGGAGTGGTGCTGGTTTGACTACCCTCAGCCTGACGCTTGCTGAACCCGAAGCCAAGGGATGAGCTAGTCTCCGCAGCACAGTAATAGGACTCTCCGATGAGTGAAGTCAGGTTGAAATGTAGCTTGCACAGATCGGTACGGGAGATGACGCCATCGGTTCGACCATCGAGGGGATCGCAAGCAGCAATGGTCGCATTCACGATCTTGGCCAGCGCACAGGGAGGAGGGTAGTAGTCCATAGTATGCTCGACAGTGGCCGGGTAGACGTGATTGACTTGTTGCTGAGCGAAGCGGAAGGCAGGTGCACCAGTAATAGCTCCATCGTATTCATCTCCAAAGCGTTGGACCTGGCTCATGCCCTCGCGACCACCATCAGAGCAGCCCTCGTAGTAGGTGTAGATCTTGGTGTTGTTCATGCCGTAAAATCCTTCGGTAATATACTTACCGACCTTGGTCATCTCGCCCAGAGCCTGGTAGGAGAACATATATGTTGCGTCCCAGTTGATGGATCCATCGCCAGCGAGTGCGACCTCGTCGTAGCTGTAGTCAAAAGCGTCATATCCAGCAGAAGTGGCACCACCGACAGCGCCGTACTCGAGACCTCCAGTTGCGGTGCTCGAAAGGGAGAAACCACCTGGCAATTGTCAGCCGATGACGCGGATAAGGTAAAGTCATCAGACTTACCTCCACCAGCGACGTAAAAGCGCTTCTTGAAGTCAGAAGGCTGAGGGAAAGCGTACTTGACAACGACCTCATCGTTCTTGCCGGTATGAGTATAGGTGATGGTAACGTTGCAGTAGCTGTAGGTGATGCCAGAACTTGCTCCGCCCATGCCTGCCATACCAGTGGAAGCATTGTAGACAGCACTTGCGGTAACAGCGGACGGGATCAGATTGATGCCGAGGAGAGTACCGTTGGCAGGCAGAGCGGCCTGAATATTCGAGATGGTGCAGACATCGGCGAGGGATGAAGCATTTGCAGCGGCCGTGAGACCTGCAGCTACGACTGCGCGAGCGAGGTGACTCATGGCTGGTTGGAATTCAAATAGCGAAAGGGTACCGGAAAGCGGAGGAGGATATTGTAAGTAGGTCGAGGTGGATTGTTCTGCAGATATCTTCGTGATTGCAAGCTGCTTTATACTCGAGCACTCTCAAAAAGGTATTCATCAGACCATAGGCCGTGCAACGGTGGAGACGGCGTAGCGATGGCCACGTAAGATGGCTCGCAAGCAATGCATTGATTCCAAAAACCATGTATGCAAGAGCTCTAACAAGAATCGACAGTTCGGGCTAGTGACATGAGTAGAATTTCTCCACGCATACCATGTCGTCGCATGAAGTGGTGGCTGATGGCCGCCAGGCCGGTTGTGGCTCGCATACATGTTCAAGATGCCGCCTGTCATTGACTCGTACTGCGAAGGTCGCGGTTCTGTCTATTTTGGCCATCCCAAGGACGTTCGGTCTAGTTTGTCTCAAGAATGAAGTGTAACGCGGCGCGTCAACCTACCTCGCCGAGAATCGATTCTGTATAAGAGGATCATCATTAATTGTGGTGGGGAGTGGGGATTTTGTTATCATTCGATTCTGGGTGGAAGAGCGACTCAATAAAAGGTAGGACCGATGATTTGCACGTAAATCACCAAGTATGCATGTTTTCCAGAAGTTGAGATGTTGAAACCGCGTTTGATGTTTCTCGTGTCGCGGAGGAAGCTTCGGCCGAGCGGCAGCGTCATCTCAGCCTCAAGACCACTTCCTGACCGTACAGTGTTTTCCAATCATGCTTTTTGTTGAAAGCAATCTGTGTCTGAAACTTGATGAGTATATCTTGGAGGAATGTTGTTACCATGACGGTCGTATACTATCTTGCATAATTGCCCATCTTGGAATATTTGAATTTCAAACGAGCTGCCGTGACGTTTCCGTGTGTGTTGCAGATAGATTTCAGATGTTCACAAAAATGTCGGCAACTTGTCTACAAAACATCTGACGACGAAAACCAAGGAAGTAAAAGCAAGCTATATAACAAGTCACTCGTTTCGCATAGGCATGATACAGTTACAGTAGAGGGACAAGCCGTGAAGAACTCCCAAAGATATGGTCAGGGTGATATCCACGACAGGAAAATCTTTGTGACATGAGGTGCTCGCGGTTGTCTGCGCTTTGCGTTGTGTTGCGTCTTCCCTTTCACTAGGTCGGACAGCAGCGCAACAGCGAGCACTTTTCAAAGCATGAATGAAGCAAGTGCGCAAGGATACCAAGCGAGATAGAGGCGTAGAGTGATCATGATTGACCGACTTGCGACAATGGGCTCAGCAAGACAGTCGTGACAGTCCAAGCGACCGAGCAGCATTACAAGAGACACTCGAGAGCACGCAAGAAAGTAGACGAGAGGTCACGGAGAGTAGCGAAGGTACAGCAGAGCACATATAAAGCAAATGGAAAGTCAAAAAGAGATGGTGTGCAATCAACAATGAGTTTTGAATTGCTGCTGCAGACTAATAATCTAAGCCGTAAACCCAGATCCCTCGAAGCAACTGCCTCGCCATCATGTTTCATGCAAGGTCGTGACAGCAGAAAGGTGGTATCGTTAGTGAAATGCTCAACTCATGTGACCTTGAGAAGAACACCGAAGCAAAGAAGAGACAAGCTTTTGAAAGACAAAAGTGTCAAATCGTTTACTTCTTGCCAGCCTTGACGGCGGCCTTGGTGACCTTACCGGCACCACCCTTGTCGGACTTGGCGACGGACTTGATGACACCGACGGCGACGGTCTGTCTCATGTCACTGTGAAGAAAGTCAGTAAAGAATAATTGTGTCAAGGAGGATAAAGGATAACATACCGGACGGCGAAACGACCGAGAGGAGGGTAGTCAGTGAAGGCCTCAACACACATGGGCTTGGAGGGAACCATCTTGACGATGGCGGCGTCACCAGACTTGATGAACTTGGGGGCGGCCTCAACGGACTTGCCGGTACGGCGGTCAATCTTCTCAACAAGCTCGGAGAACTTGCAGGCGATGTGGGCAGTGTGGCAGTCGAGGACGGGTGCGTAACCGGCACCGACCTGACCGGGGTGGTTCAGGACGATGACCTGGGCGTTGAAGGAGTCGCAACCCTTGGGGGGGTCGTTCTTGGAGTCACCGGCAACGTTACCACGACGGATCTCCTTGACGGAGACGTTCTTGACGTTGAAGCCGACGTTGTCACCGGGAAGACCCTCGGCGAGCTGCTCGTGGTGCATCTCGACGGACTTGACCTCAGTGGTGACACCAGCGGGGGCGAAGGTGACGACCATACCACCCTTGATGGTGCCGGTCTCGACACGGCCGACGGGCACCGTGCCAATACCACCGATCTTGTAGACATCCTGGAGGGGAAGACGGAGGGGCTTGTCGGTGGGACGGGTAGGAGGGTCGATGGCGTCAATGGCCTCGAGGAGAGTCTTACCGGTGGCCTTGGCCTTGGTCTCCTTCTCCCAACCCTTGTACCAGGGGCAGTTGGTGGAAACCTCGATCATGTTGTCACCGTTGAAACCGGAGATGGGGACGAAGGGAACGTGCTTGGGGTTGTAGCCGACCTTCTTGATGAAACCGGAGGTCTCCTTGATGATCTCCTGGTAACGGGCCTCAGACCACTTGGTGGTGTCCATCTTGTTGATGGCAACGATGAGCTGCTTGACACCGAGGGTGTAGGCGAGAAGGGCGTGCTCACGGGTCTGGCCATCCTTGGAGATACCAGCCTCGAACTCACCAGTACCGGCGGCAATGATGAGAATGGCGCAGTCAGCCTGGGAGGTACCAGTGATCATGTTCTTGATGAAATCACGGTGACCGGGGGCGTCGATGACGGTGACCATGTACTTGGGGGTCTCGAACTTCCACAGAGCGATATCGATAGTGATACCACGCTCACGCTCGGACTTCAGCTTGTCGAGGACCCAGGCGTACTTGAAGGAACCCTTGCCGAGTTCGGCGGCTTCCTATGAGGTTGTCAGACATTGTTGCTATTGATGGTGGATGATATGAGTGGCGAGAGGTGTTGTGAAAATTTTGCGAGTTGGGCGTCGAGAGCGGTTGAGTCAAAGCGCGAAGCTGAGCTCAACCCCACCAAGCGCCCAACACCAGGGTGAAAATGTGGGAAAACGCAGCGATCTTGTCGAAAAAGAAGGCGCAGAAATGTGAATAAGGTGAAGGAAGAGGATGGCTTACCTTCTCGAACTTCTCGATGGTACGCTTGTCGATACCACCGCACTTGTAGATCAAGTGACCGGTGGTGGTCGACTTACCGGAGTCGACGTGGCCGATAACGACGACGTTAATGTGGGACTTTTCCTTACTGCAGGCGATGGTTAGATGCTTGCACGTAGCAGAAAAGAGGATGGCAGAGCGCCATGGAAGAAGACATACCCCATGTTGACGGTTGTGTATGGAAGATGGAGTGAAGTACGGTTGAACTTTCTGAAGAGAGGTTAGAAAAAGAGGAAGGAAGAAAAAGAAGAGCAGATCCAAGAAATAGCAAAGTGGAGCCCGCTCAAGAGGTCAAAGCTTACCAGATACGATTGCTTGACGAACCGTGGTATGAAGACGGTGATGAGAAGAAGGGCGCGGGAGGGGTGGCCTTTTTGAGTGTGTGTGAGCCAGCGCACTGACTAAGCGAGCCAAAGGGTCTAGCTTCAGTTGCCCCGCCAAGCTAGTTTTTTTCTCTCACTTTTTTTGCTGCTTCGTTGGGAGCCCACCAACTGAGAGCGGAGCCAGCTGGAAAAAATGATGTAACGGATGATGAGCCAACTGTCGTTTTTTTTTGCTTGCTATGCACTGCGGTGGCGGAGGCAAACTGCTTGAATCGAGAATCTATGTGTGTATCTTTCACTTGCGGTGTCTCGACCTGGACACAGCTATCGCATTCCACGTGACAATATGCTCAATGAACTGCTCTCAGGGCTCTCTATTCGTGCCGATATGCCTATTATTCCCTCTGTATAGCCGCTCACTGCGTATGCTTGGTGTAGTTACTATCGATAACGTTTGGGCACCACTGAGGAACAGCCGCCGCTGTGCGCTGCCCCTCCAATTTTTTTCCGGCACACCGCTCGTCGTCCTGTCACATCTTACCGTTGCTTGCAGCTCACCATTTGCCGCAGTGGATAGTCGCGCGTCTAGCCTGGCCTGTTGCTAATTTGTATCTGAACCCTCCTTTTACTATTCCTTTGCTATCCACTTTTGCTACCCCGCCGCCACCAATGTCTTCCGCAGAAGCTCTCCCCGCCTACAAGCGCGACCTCATCTCGCTCACCCTCTCGTCCAACATCTTGACCTTTGGCTCCTTCACCCTCAAGTCCGGCCGTATCTCGCCTTACTTCTTCAACTGTGGTCTGTTCTCCAAGGGCAAGCTCATCCGCGGCATCAGCGAGGCCTACGCTCGTACTATCGCCGAGTATTGCTCCGCCCACCCAGAGTTCAAGTTTGACGTCCTCTTCGGCCCTGCCTACAAGGGTATTCCTCTTTGCGCCACCACTGCCGAGAAGCTTGCTGGCATTGACGAGGCAAAGTATGGCGACCTCGGCTTCGTTTACAACCGCAAGGAGGTCAAGGACCATGGCGAGGGTGGTCTGATGGTTGGCGAGAGCCTCAAGGGCAAGAAGGTTGTTGTCATTGACGATGTCATGACTGCCGGCACTGCCATCAGAGAGGCCATCAGCATTATCAAGAGCCAGGGTGGTGAGCTCGTTGGCATTATCGTTGCCCTCGACAGACAGGAGAAGACTCCCAGTCAGAGCGAGAAGGAGGGCAAGCCTGATGACGGCTCCGACAGACCCAGCACCATCGGCCAGGTTCGCCAGGAGACTGGTGTTCCCGTTCTTGCTGTCTTGACCCTCGACGATGTCATTGAAGGTGTCAAGGGCCAGGCTACCGAGGAACAGCTCAAGGGCATGGAGGACTACAAGACGAAGTATGGCGCAAGCAGCTAGATGAATGAGATGAAGCATATGAGATTGAGGACGGCATATTAAAATAGATACCCATGACAACCCAGATGGAAAAGCATTGTACTTCCGTCATACTTCCAAAGACCGCCGTACTTGATCAGGCTCCTGCTGCCAGCATCATTCCTTCGTAAACTCATTGTGACCGAAAGATTGCTTTTCGAAACAGCTCCTCGTTCGGAGGAGGTAATCAATGCCCAACAACCCCTTCGAGTTCATGCTCTAATGAAACAGGCTGCCAATGAATACTCGCTAGGAGACGTTACTGGCCACACCAAAAGAAAGAAACATCTGCCTTCCGACCTGCGGCAGGCTTACTTGGGTAGCTCTGTTACTTGTTATTATTCTGATCCTGATGGGTTACGTGACTTTGCGTTTGGACTCTGTGTCCTGGTGTTTGATGAGTAAGATGGGAAAGTGGATGGCGTATGATATGAGAAGGGCGTGATGGGCGAGGGCTGTGATCGCAATGTAGTAGGGCTGGTGAGCAGCTGCGACTGCTGTGTCACTGCTGATGTCTCCTGGTCGCTATCGTCTCGAGTCTCGCCAGTAGTTGTCAGTAGAGGAGGTAGATTGTGAGTCGAGCGTGTGGATGGCTGGCCGTGCTCGATGGATTCAGTCATGTACTCATCAAACCCTGAGTCTTGGTGTACCGGTGGCCCAAACAAAACACGTTGCTGTCGTGGAGGGTGTGGAATGCCTTCATCGTTCTCTGGAGCCCGTCTCCATGGTCGTTGATGTTGGTTGTTCGCTGTTTCGGCCGGATTGAAGTCCAATTGGAATGGCGGAGCATCAGGTACTGAAGGTCTTTGTGGTATGATGTTTGTGGAATGGTCTTGTGAGCCCTCAGCGTATCCAAAGCCTGGCATATCCTCATCGCAAAGATACTCGCATGCTGGCAACCCTTGGCTCAAAGACAGACTGGTCGTGCTACTAGCTGCCGACCTTTGACGATGGCCAGATGGACTTCTGCCTCGGTTTGGTATGACATAACTCCCGGTGCTTTCAATCCTGTACTCGGTAGATGTCGCTGCGTTAATGAATTGATACGGGTCTGTGGTAGGGAATGAAGGAGCAAAGCCAGCTGCTTTCCGCTGGCCTCGTTTGAACTCTTCAACTGCATTCCAGTCAACGGCAGACGTTGGATCGTTGAAGTCTTCATGAGAATGTTGACTTGTGAAGCCGTGATCAGAGGGTTTTTGGGCCATGCGTCTGCTTTCATACTCCCGTGGAAAGAGCGGGAACATCGATAGCAGCTCTTTTGCACTCGGCCGATCTCTAGGCTGATTGCTCAAGCATGCATCAATGATGTCTTCGAACCAGTTCGGCACATCCTGTGCTGTTATGCGAGGCATTCCTCCGGAGCTAGTTCTTGTGACATGCTCAGGCTCATCGTCTTGCTCCGCCAAAGCCCAAAGAACCATTCCCAGCTGAAATATGTCACTCTTCACATTGATAAACATGCTAACCTTCTGCCCCCTTCGAACAAGACGAAGAAGCTCTGGAGGTTCCCAACCGATCGGACAGCCACGACGATTAATGTCAATAATCTTGGCGTCGTCTTCAGAGTTGATGACGATGTTGGACAATGTAAAGTCGCCTTGGACAAACCCAGCTTCGTGGATCTCAGAAAGACCTTGAGCGATTTGATAAGCCCATTTTTGTCGGCGATGCCACGGCAACGAACTGCTCAACTTGTCATCATAGATGACATCGACCAGAGCACCAAGTGATGCAAAAGATATCAGTAACCCTTTGATAACCCTTTCCTCATCATCGACCACCAAACCATGAAATTCAATCACGCCGTTCGAACCGCGAAGTTCATTGAGCACCTCAATCTCATATAAGAACTCATCAATTGTATCTGGGCCTGGAATCTCTTTCTTAATTAAGACCTGATTGCCGACTCTGACCTTGTAGACGAAACCGGAGATGTGTGATTGGAAATCGAGCTCGCTCTCACGATACATACGACAGCCTTCTTGTGCAAAGTCCACTGATGGATATGTGATGACCTCGTTAATGTCTTCGGTAACATGGACATGCAGCTGTCCGTCTTCTGTCTCGAGCTTCAGATTTGTAACTGTGTCGTAGAACTCGATATCGGGTAAAGACTCTCTGATAGCTTCATATATACGTTGATTCTTGTCTCGTTGGAACTTGAGAGATTTGAGATCTGATTCGAGAGATGATGGAGGGGCGTCTCTGTAGTCACAAGACACAGTCACCCTGCACCAGCGGTTTGGTTGTTGGGCGTAGGTAACAAAGAACTTCTCACGATCAGATTTATCTCGAAAGTGCATACTCAAGTTGAGGATCCACGTCGATTCGAGCTCTGCTTGCAGCTCATGGTCGTCCAGAAAGGTAGCTTCGCCAGCCGCCTCTAACAAAGGCGGATTGTTCTGGGGAGGAGGATTGAATAGGTGGTCATGCTGGCCGTCCCCAAACGGGAGAGGCCTAGTATCAAAGTAACCCTCTGCATGAGTGTCGGCAAATGGCAAACGCATATGTCCTGGGGTACTGATATCTGGGGCTGAGCGAGATGATGATGGAGAATGACAGTGTCCGGGACTCATTGCTCGAGGTCGCCGTTCGGCGCTCACCGCTCTTCTTTCTGTAGCACTGGGTTCGATTGCTAAAAGTTTTTCTCTTTTTTCGGAATTCTGCCTTTTGGTGGTGAATTGTCGTGACAGTTCGGGAACAACTTTTTTAGACTTGGACAAGGTACGGCCGAGCAAGCTATTTCCCCGCGACCTTGATGGTGCCAGCATTGCATCCTGTTGTACTGAGCCATCGTTTCCTGATTCTTGTGTTGGCGCAAGGTGGTGGTCATTCAAGGCTTGCTTTTGAGGGTCCTGCTGGTGTGACGAATCATCAGGCAAAGCAGGATCGACTTCGTCCCTCTTCAACCAGCCGCCAATCCTGTGCAAAGTTCGAAGGACAGAGGAAGAGCGTTTTCTTGAGGGGTCATGTCTGGGTAGGTCGCGTCGAGAATTGGACATGTCTTGGTGAAGCCCATGGCTATTACTACTGGCGAGTGGGAAAAGCTGTGGCATAACGATGGAGCTGACCATTCACAGTTCGCGGCACCCTCGCTCATGTATCCGTCATCCAAACAACGAGACCAAGGCAGGCTAGACTTGTACGAGGAACTATTCTCGAACCCAGGTCGTACAATTGTGCGGGACCATGGTCTAATCTAGTTCCAGGCAATGCGGGGGACAGCGACCGGGTGCTGTTGGGAAGGGGAGGCAGTGCATCCTCACACAAGTTACACAGGGATCAGGAGGCTGAAATACATCCAGCGTGCCATGGCCTTAAAGGGCGCATGTTGCATGGGAGGCGCAGAAGCTTCACCGGAAAGCGACGCGGTGTGTGGGTGGAGACAGATGATCGCCCCAGCCGGATGGAATGGAAGCCAACATTCTGAATCGCGAGGCTGGTCAATCATGTTGCTTGTTCATAATTCTGCCATCATCCAGCCAGCCACCTCGACCGACATTGTTCTCGATTACTTGTAAAGTGCACGCAACCGCTGTCAGATATGATATAATGCTTGTCACCAACACGAGTCGACCTTTGACGTCTGTTGGTCAGTGCCGCAAGCCTTGAAGCGCCTTGAGGCACCTCAGTTCATGGTATTGCATCTTTGCACCTCTTCCTGCAGACATGCGCGCATCGATGCCATTCCACCATCTCGGTTATAAGCACCCCTTGTGCGCGCCTCGCTACTGATTGGTTTCTTGAGTTTTGTCCCTATTCTACCTGCAACAAGGTGGGGTCGCGCCAATCTGACCTCGAAGGATAATCTTGGAACCACTGCGAAACGAGTCTGATCCTCTGAAGGATATAACATTGCAGTCTACTTTCAGAGGCATGAACTATTGACGACTCTAGATATGCCACGACAGCCGTTTTGTGCTACGCTGAGCTGGCTCTCCGGGGAACAAACGCGTGCAGCCATAGCGCTGCTTCCATCGTCAGGGACAAAAATTAGCTCTGCAGTCTTCCTTTTGACACATGCAGCTTGATTGTGCCCCACCTTAACTTCGAGAAGTTTTTACCGCCATCGTTGCTGCACTGTTCTTCGCTTCTGATAAAGCAGCTGCAACATTCAACCAACCCGAACCATGCTTGCGTAGCTGCACTACTGAGAGAGCCACCAACCCCAACTATCATCATCGAAATCTATAACAGGCATTATTGATTGATGAACTGGATAACCCATTGCGAATAGCTTGTTTGTGTTCTGTTAGCTCAAACCTACGTTGGCCGACATATCACACGACTCTATCATCTATCGACTACAAACATGTGACTATCTCAGTCACCAACTTGCAAATCGGAATCTGGAGATGAGAAGCGGGGACTCTGGGCCTAGTATGTCGTTAACCTCACGCTTGACTGACTTGGCTGGAGAGAGGAAGTAGTCGTTCAATGCAAGCTGTCCCTTGGAGCTCTTGCAGGGTACTCCTGTTTGCTCCAAGAAGTCGTAGAAAGAAGCGCCAACAAGATCATTGAAGGTGGTGATATTTGTATAGGCAAAGTTAAGTACAACCCTCACTTCGAAGTGCGATACTGCAGACTTCGGGAGTAGGCCAGATTTGTATGCTCTCTTTTTCTGTTTATGTTTCACGAATTTCTCAATATTGTACCACACGATATCAGTTTCCGTACTCATACAAGGACCTTTCTGCTGGCTGCTCTATCATCGAGTCTCACTTCACCGTTCTTGCCATCTCTGACTCCTCGACGACAAACGCAGTCTTCCACCAACCTCTGGTCAAAAGTGTCACACGCGTGACGGCTAGACAGCTGTGTCAACACCTTCCGTGAAGAGTCCGATCGTTCTTTCTCGAACATAATCACAAAGCATCGGAGCTGGCCATTGAAATTACATTTCACTGCAGCTACAAGTCGGGCTATTTTGACTACCCATAGTCTCACACTCCGATCAGCCTTAATCACTAACTCAACCGTTACTTCCTTCCAACTCACCCTCTCCTGCATTTAGTCCTCCAGCTCCTTCCACTTCTTTCATACTTCTGCCTCTCCTACGCTTCACAGCTTCCACCTTGTCACATCATCTTCCACTATCCCATATATATCTTCGTCTACTTCTCACACCTTGCTCATCTAATTTTCTTCGACCTATTCTACAACTCTACTCCTTCCTTCACCAATCACCCATAATTCCACAACCGCATAACCATGAACTCAGGCATGCAGTCACCAGCCATGGCAGATCATGTTCTCAGCAGCACTTGGAATCCATACAACCCAAGATTCATGGATCAGCCACTCGCAACCTCCATGCACGCAGTAGTGCCTCACAACTACATACCTCACAACCCACAGCCCGCCCACACAGACCCCGCCATAGTCCGTCAACTTCAAGACCGCATCAACATCCTAGAGCAGCAATGCTTCCAGGATGGTCTAAATGCTCACTTCCGCAACTTGCAAACCTCGCAATTACTCCAGAACCTTGAGTATCGATTTCAGCATATGCAGAAATTGTTGTCGTACGATAATTCTTCGCTCCGCCATCAGATCCTGGACCTTGAAGCGAGAGAGGAGGTAAGAGATAATGAAGACTGCACTCGTCGCATTCAGTTGGAGCCAAGAAGTCAAGAGCAGAAGCTTGCATCGGCAATGAAGAATGTCAATCTGATGCGTATTTATGCTGGTGTTTCTCTCTCTGGCAATGCGACGTTTGAGGAAGTATCCCTCAGAGCAGCAGAGCAAATGGAGGCTTTGGCCAAGACTCTCCGTAGCAGGGTCAATCGTGGGGGTGCGGCGTATCTGCTCGAAGCAGAGGATGCAGAGGCATGGGCTGCAAAATTAAGGGAGGATGCAAAGCCTTCCCAGCAGCGCGAAGTCAACGACAAGTTGTCGGAAAATGCTGAGATCCCTGTGGAGGATAAGCCTGAGGCAGTCAGTCACCCAGAGGTCCAATTCTCAGATGTCAGTTGGGACGCTTTGTTAGCTCACAAACCAGACGAACCTGTGGAGTGGAATCTCTCACCTCGTAGTAAGGTCGTTACGCCTTCGAGAGGAAGTCATACTCCAGATGCAACGATCATTGCTCCGGTCGCTCGGAATGTCAGCATTGACCAGGACGTGACTTACACACATGAGCGACCGACATCAACAAAGTCATGGTCGACAAACAGCCACGCCTCTCGTCGCTCTGGACCTTTGCATGCTCTTTCCTCAGAAGTCCCTACCAAGATTGAAGAATCCTCTGAAAGAAATGTCAGCGCAGCCAAAATCGAAGCAGTCCCGATCAAGATCGAAAAACCCTCAGAGAAGAGTGCCAGCCCAGTTCAGGTCAAAGCAGTTCCAGAACTGCAAATCAGAAAAGTGGCTCCGCACAAGAAGTACGCTGCTCAGCAAGCCAAAGCATCAGAAAGTTTGATATCATTCAAGGACGACGCATCTGCAAAGGAGAGATTGATTCCGAGTATTACTCCCGAATTTGCTGAGGTTGAAGACCTATTACTTGCAGACCTAATTGCAAAGGCACAAGTACCATCATTTACACTCGGAAACGCTCCTATGAAGGGGGACTTGGCTCCAAGCATCACTCACGAGAATGCTGAGGTTGAGACTGAAGTTGACAAGGCACAGGTGCCGCTCAGAAAACTACCACCCCATCGCAGATTTGGTCCTACACAAAAAGCTGAAGCTCCCAAATTTTCTGGAGTTGAGCCCAACATCACAGCTAAGGAAGAGATGCCATCCTCCTCCATGAGAACAAACAAGTCCATGACAGTCGAAGCTCCCGGACTTCATGAAGTTGAGCATGTCGACAAGACTGGAGAGAAGACGCCGCTACCTTCTGTGAAGACGAAAAAAAAGTCGAAGTCGAGAAAGAGGGCAAAGAAGATGGAAGAACTTAAGGCAGCTGAGGCAGCTTTAACAATCAGAGATCGTGATGAACCTAAAGGGGAAGTGTCATTAGAGAAGCAGAATGAACACAAGGAGGGCATGCAATCAGAGAAGCAAGAAGAGACTATTTCTTTGCCAGAAACCAAGACCCAAACATGGCAACCCACCTATCTCAGAGACCTACCCTCTATACCTGCAGATGAACCCTCTACCATCCCTTCGCTTCAAGAAATGCACCGCTTCGACCGCTCCTTCATCCTCAGCCACCTCGGCGGCACCCGCTGGCTCCCTTCCTTCTACAGCGTCCCCGAAGACGAACTCTCCCTCCTCCCCGGTCGTGGATTCTACCTCCTCGACGACCAAACCGAGCCCTTAGCGCCCTCATCTCCAGGCCTCCACGGCAGCCTTGTGACTCCAATCCTGCGTCTACCAGAAGATAACAATCCTAACACTCCAAAGCCAGAGTCTATGCACAATGCCCCTTTGTTCCTCAAGTCGGGGCAAAAATACATTTACTTTGGGATGTATACCTACCTCCGCGCCGATCGTCTAGACATCGACAGATGTTCCTCTTTACTCCCTTCCTCGCTAAAAGCATTCTGGGCAAACCAACTCACCTCTCCAAACCGTCCAAAATGGGTTACAGAGCTGTTGCAACAACACCTCTGTCCCCCTCCTACTTATTCCGGTCCTTTGCCTTCTCATGTCTCCGATGATACTGCGTCTTCAGCTTTAACGCAACACCTTCAAATCCACGAATCTTGGCATCGCGACACGCACCTCAAGACTTCCTTCCTCAAGACTGAACACATCCTCGCTGCGTTCGAGGCTCCGGATACAGGTGGCGAGATGCCTGGGATAAGATTCTGGTGTTTGGGGTTGAGGTGTGAAGGGTGGGATAAGGGATTCTACGAAATGATGGTTAGGGAAGAAGGAAATTGGGAGAAGGAAGGAAGAAGGGATGGAGAAAAGGAGAGAGAAAGACAAAAGGAGATGTTGAGGTTGTTGGGAAGGAAGGGAAGACCGATCAAGTGGTAAGCACGCGAAGACAAAGGTAGGAAACAAAGTCGTCGACATCGCGGAGCTGAAGAGAGAAGCAGCTCGCGTGCTGTCAACACGACCAACGTTCGGGAGAAAAGGAGTCTCGACAGTTCTTGAAGACAACGGAGGAGCTATGGAATTCCCCCAAGACTTTCTTGCGCAAGGGGCGTGGAAAGAAGAAGACTTTCTCGTCAAGGAAAGTCTCGAGCATACTTGACCTTGTGTTTTGCATTTTTCTTTTGAACAGGCTCATTCACAGGGAGAGCCATTCACCGAACATCTCATTATCGAATTCACATATTGCAAAGGAAGGAGAAATAACAAGAGATCAATGTTAATCAATTCTTCATAGGCTCCAAGCATCCCATAATTACAAATTCAAACCCTCAAGCAGCGTGAGCCCAATCTCCCAGAGATATCGTCTGAACATAAAAAGAGGAAAAAGAAATAAGAACATAAACGCCCATAAAATCATCTACAACCGAGAAATGCTTTGAAACTGCCGTGACAGAGAAGAGGTGTATCGTGTGTACTCTTCATTCCTTCTTGAAAAGTTCTGCCCTTGAAAACAACAAACTCCGTAATATGTAACTTGCTTCCCATCCAGGCTCTTACATTCTTCTAGGACCAAAGTAAAGCAGACCACCAATACCAGTGAAGGTCAAACCCATCCACCACCAGCGGTCAGGGTTCATGACCTGGCTCTGAACACCAGTCTTGAAATTTGTAGGAACCTCTCTGGGAATGTCGCGCTTGGCCTTTGAGGTAGAGGTGGGTGAGGCAGCGCCGAGAGTGGGGTTGAGAGTTTGAGTGGGCAACATCTGGGGAGGAGAGAAGACGAGGTACAAGGGCTGCATGATTTTGCCGTCAAACTCGGTGAGGTCCAGGCGCGGGATGTTGTGGTAGGGGTCGGTGTAGATGCGGTATGCCTTTTATTCTTGTTAGTTTTGATACTTGAGAATCGCCGAAGAAGGATGTTTGACATACCTTCATGTGCTCAGTGGTGTTGTAGCGCGTGTAAACCGAGTGGCTGTTCTGGCAGGGCTGGGATAGCAATTGTCGGCCATCGACGGCGATGGGGGTCATATCCATGGAACCGTCGGAGTTGATCACGTAGCTGCCGTGTTGCCATTGCATGATGGCGCCAGGGCATGAGGGGTCGGTAGGGTTGGAAATTGCGCGGTAGTAGGCTTCCTCGTAAAAACCATCGGACGTAAAGGAGTATGAGATGCCCGTTCGCGCGGGCTCGATCAGGGTGTCGCTGACGGGGTCAAAGAAGCCCTTCAGTAATGGTTAGCGAGCATTCAACAAAGCGTAATGAGGAGACATAACGTACAGGACCAGTCAAGGTCTTGTTGGACTTTGTTGACCATGTGCCGACTATTTTGGCGTCGGTGACCTGGGCTGAAGCGACGCTGCCAAAGGCGAGGGTCGCCGTCAGGGCGTATGCTGAGGGGAGTCTCATGTCTGTCTGTGGCGCTCTGCGTTTGTGGTGTCTTCGTCGTTGGTAGACGGATATCAAGGCGAGCAGGGTATGGATCGGTCGTGTGTTTTTCTCGAAGGCAAACAGAATAACTGGGTGGAAAACAAGGTTGAGCGAATGGTTATTGCGACTCTGAGGACGACGACGCGCTTGGCGGGCCCAAAACACGGAGAAGGAGAAGCCCAGCGAGCCCCTGCCCGAAATAGCTCCTCAGCCTCCTCTCCACACTG
Organism: Aureobasidium melanogenum CBS 110374; assembly: GCF_000721775.1. Classification (NCBI taxonomy): domain Eukaryota; kingdom Fungi; phylum Ascomycota; class Dothideomycetes; order Dothideales; family Saccotheciaceae; genus Aureobasidium; species Aureobasidium melanogenum. Next base: position 81,520 of record NW_024470063.1, read on the forward strand.
AAACACTTTGCTTCGGTCAACACTATGCTGAATGCCCTTGCAAGAGCAACGATTGCTATTCGCACTGTCAATACATCCAAAATTGCTACAAGGACCTTTTCATCTCAAATGTCGTCAGCCACTCTAGACCTGGGTGCCGAATCTCAACTGTCGGACAAAAAGGCTGTGAGAAAGAAACTGCACGGCCTCCTATCTTCGCTACCGTCAGATCACGTCCAACGTCAATGTCCGTTCTTCATGTAGTTGCGCCATGTCTCCCATAGTTAAACTGACATCCTGTAAGCCGTCAATGCCACAAATTTGCTCTTGTCACTGCCAGAATATAAAAATGCTCGTTCTATCAGCATCTTCATGTCGATGCCTTCTGGCGAGATCAACACTAGAGATCTTACCAAACATGCTTTGAGCTCAGGAAAGCACGTCTTTGTGCCGTACATCTACAAACCCAAGGAACCTCGTCAAGGTAATTTGCCCGCTTCCATCATGGACATGCTGCAGCTGGCCGATGAAGAAGACTATGCTTCGCTTCTGCCTGACAAATGGGGCATTCCATCAATCCCCAAAGAAACTGTCCCAGATCGTGCAAACTCGTTCGGAGGGAAAGGTATTAGTAATGGAGACTCACCAGCTCCAGATGCAGCAGGTCTAGATGTGATTCTCATGCCCTGCATGGCTTTCGACCAAGACCTGAATCGATTGGGTCATGGCAAAGGCTACTACGACAACTTCCTCACACGGTATTGTTCGGCACAAACAGCAGATGGACAGAACAGAAAGAAACCGTTTTTGGGTATGTACCGACGCCTTTTTAGCATTTTTCGAATAATGTCCCCTCTCTCTAACCTCTTGGTATCCTAGTGGGATTTGCGCTTGCTGAGCAAATGCTTCCTTCTCAATATCGTCTGCCGATTGATCCATGGGACTGGAAGGTAGATGCGGTGGTGCTCGGAGATGGCGGGTCAGAGGCCAGATTGGTGAGGGCTTGAGATGATGGCGAGGCGCTCATGGTAGATGGCGGATACGCAGAGCAAGTCATAGCTGCTCTAGGCATTTGCGAAGATAAGAAATTCATCAAACTCATAGACTCTGGATGAGAGCAACGTTGTCGCCCTTGAGGAGGATTTGGCCTGAGAGTACAGGTTAGCGCACGAGTCGAGACATGTCGCATGGCAGATGTAGACATACCGAGGCTTCTTCTCGACTCTTCAGGATCGGACTTTGTGGGTTGCTTGACCTCAATGGCATCGTCGACGACCAGGTTCATGAACTCATCGAAGCCCTGTATATTTGATCAGCATGCGCGCAGATGAAATGAGGTGGCAGCATGACGGACTCTGATGGTACCCTCGATACGGATGCCCAGCTGTTCGAACAGCCATATCGAGACCTTTGCGCGGGTCTGAAGAAGCTTGAAAATGTAGTTGATTGGCGGCAGCAGCACCTTTCCACCACCTCCGCGTCCGCGTCTCTCCATCTTGTCTAGTGGTTTGGTTGTGCGTGTAGGATCGATATGGCAAGTCGCAGTCGGCTGTGTTGATGCCTAGAATGAGACAGGGTATGGGCGAGTGGTTTTGAAGAACAGATTGTGGTGATGAAGTGGATGCGACACGGTCTCGTCGCAACAGCAAGAGCAGCCAGAGCAAGCGCAGCAGGAGCGACCAAGACCGCAGTCTCCAGGTGAAAGCAGCAGGCGCACGGACAAAATGTGTTTCTGCGTCAGTGTCAATTGCGGCCAAAGAAACATGGAGACCAGCCCGATTCAAATCAACAAACTCGCTCCTTTTGTCTATTCATTGCCCACTGCTTTATTTGTTTTTAGGGCCTATTAATTCGAGCAAGCAGCCACGCCTTCTTCATCCATCTCCCTCTCCCAGCTCATCGTCGCTGCTCCTGTGCAGGTCGCTCCGTACAGGACATCCCACCACCATGGCCGCCAACGGCACCCAGGCCTTTGCGCCAGTCCTGGCTGCTCTTCAGACTATGCAGTCCAACGTCGATCGTTCACAGAAGGGCCAGGCACACGAGTTTCTCGAACAATTCCAGAAATCTGTATGCAAAATCACACACCACATGGCCCCCTCCATCCCCCACTAACCATACCAGAACGAAGCATGGAACACAACCTTTCTGATCCTGAACTCGCCTGAAGCCTCTACCGAATCAAAGCTCTTCGCCGCAACGACTCTCAAGGGCAAGATCATCTTCGACTTCCACCAGCTGCCTCGCGAATCTCTGCCCGAACTGCGCAACACTTTGCTGTCGCTACTCGCCCAATTTAGCCAGGGCCCCAAGCCTATTCGCACACAACTATGTGTCTGCCTCGCCAATCTCGCTATCCAAATGCTCGAATGGAAGGACGTACTACAGCTCGTCGTTTCCACCCTCGGCAACGACCCCAATGGCATTGCTTGCGTCCTCGAGTTCTTGCACGTCCTGCCCGAGGAGGTTACAGAAGGAAGAAAGATCAACCTTACCGAAGATGAGCTGAGGGATAGAACAATCGAACTGTTGGAAGAGAACGGAAACCAAGTCCTCACGCTGCTCAACCAATACGCTCAGTCGTCAGACGCTGCCTCAAAGAACCCTCAACTCATGGAGTGTATCACATCATGGATCAGAGAAGTCCCGTTGAACGACATTGTCAACTCACCTCTCCTGAACGTTGTCATGAATGCATTGGAAGCCGACGTATCCTTCGAGTCCAGTGTCGAAACTCTTTGCGCCATCTTCAGAGAAACAAGAGACGTTGACGAATGCATGGCCATCATCAAGACCGTCTACCCTAGAATCATGGCCATCCGACCAAAGATTGCACAAGCTGCCGAGGCAGAAGACTTTGAAATGCTCAAGGGTCTTACGCGCATTTTCGCAGAGGCTGGTGAAGCCTGGGTCGTTCTCATCGCTCGTCTGCCTGAAGAGTTCCGTGGTCTGGTTGAGGCTGTACTTGAATGCGCTGCTAGAGATACCGAGAAGGAAGCCATCAGTAGCACTTTCATCTTCTGGTACGAACTTAAGCAGTACATCACTCTGGAACGCTACATGCAGGCTCGCATGCAGTTCGTCGACATCTACCTCAACTTGGTCGATATCATGATAGGACACCTCGAATTCCCCAAGCCTGAAAGCGGCAACGACAACGACCTCTTCGATGGTGATCGCGAACAGGAGGACAGATTCCGTGAGTTCCGTCATCAGATGGGCGACGTATTGAAGGACTGTTGTGAGGTTATTGGCGTCACTGAATGTCTTCAAAAGTCATATGTCAAGATTGAAGAATGGGTCAACACGTATGGTGCCCAAGCGAGCGCAGGAAATGTCCCCGAGTGGCAGAAGCTCGAGGCTCCTCTGTTCAGTATGCGCGCCATGGGTCGTATGGTTCCTCCGGACGAGAACATCATGCTGCCCAGATTGATCCCTCTGATCGTCCAGATTCCGGATCAAGAAAAGGTCCGCTTCCAGGCTGTCATGGCACTTGGAAGATACACCGAGTGGACCGCTCAACATCCTGACACTCTTGAAGCTCAACTCAACTTTATTATGGCTGCGTTTGATCATCCTTCTAAAGAGGTCGTCACCGCTGCTGCTCTCTCCTTCAGATTCTTTTGCAACGACTGCGCTGAGCTCCTCAAGGGCTTCGCCAACCAACTCCAGACCTTCTACGAAACCGTCATCAACAGATTACCGCCAACAAGTCAGGAGGAGATCACAGAAGGTATGGCATCGGTGCTCTCAAAACAGCCCATCGATCAGATCTATGCCTCTTTCAAGATGTGCTGCGACCCTGTCGTCAAGCGTCTGATGGACATGGCTCAGTCTGCCACTGGTGAAAAGGAAAAGCTGGCTCTTGCAGACCACCTCAACCTTATTACTATCTTTGTTCAATGGATTCAACCAGAGATTAGACCTGGTGAGCCACACCCTGCCGTGCAATACTGCCAGGAGATTTTCCCTGTTCTGGCCGCCATTGCCGACAACTTCTCCAACTTCTCTCCCGTTCTTGAGCGCGTCTGTAGATGCTGGCGTCACATTGTGCTCGCATACCGCACACACACCGCACCCCTGCTTCCCGATCTAGCCGAGAAGTTGGCATCTGGCTTCGCTGCATCAAGGCAAGGTTGCTTCCTCTGGGCTACTGATTCGATCGTTCGTGAGTTCACCGACGAATCAGAAGGTGTCACTCCTGAGACGACACAAGCAATTTTCAACTTTTATGTGCAACAAGCCACTACCTTTTTGCGCGCGCTCAACGACCTGCCTCCTGAACAACTACCCGACGTCATCGAGGACTTTTTCCGTCTCTGTGTAGACGTACAAGCCTATCATTCACGCCAATTCATTGCAAATGAGCTGACACCTACTCTTCTGTCCGCCGCTTCCACCTCGCTCACTCTCCTCAAGGACGAGCCAATTCTGGCGACTCTTCACTTCTTGCGTGACTTCCTCGCTTACGGCGGCGAGAACGCACCTATCTCAACTTTCAGCGAGGATCCTAATCGCCGCCTGAACCCACCAGAGATCCAAAACGCTGTCAAAACACTCACATCCCAGCAAGGCGAAGTGTTGGTACAACGCCTCATGACTGGCATGATGTACACTTTCCCGGCCGATTGCTTCCCAGATGCTTCTGGAGTATTGCTCGCAATGTTCCAATTGATGCCAGAGGCAACCGCGACTTGGACGGCAAACACAGTCTCCATGCTTCCTGCTGGATCCATCAGCCCGCAAGAACAAGAGCGACTGTTGCGCAACATCGAGCAACGCATTCAATCAGGAGATATACGCAAGATCCGCACACTTCTGCAAGATTTCACAAACTCGTACAGGAGAAGGAACGTTGCACCCAGAGAAGGCCTCGGTAGATTGGAAGCTGCGAGATTCCGCTTTGCCGGGTAGATGTGGCTGTTCCATCGCTCCTGCCTGCTTTTCCTTTCGACGTCAATAGATTCTTGGACAGCGTCTACAAAAATGTTGTTGCTGATTGAACAAAGGAAGAATGGGGTTCTCCAAAAAAAGCATTTAGTGCATTGCTAGCCTTTTTTTCGCTCTTTTTTTGGTAGAAATAAAAGATTACTTCCAAAGATTCTGCTGTCTATCCATTCTCACTCAAGACTTGGTCCATCATGCTTCTGTCTCTGTTCCTGCCATATGTCAGATTCCAGTCTTGTTGTTGGTGATCGGTTTCTCGCAAAGACCTTTCCTGATCACTAATAAGTAAAGCCCACCACGCCCTTCCCTCACCCACCCCTTATATACCCCCACCACCCCCTCCCTCCCACCTCCCAACCATCGCTTTACCGACAAGCGGTGGTTGTAGCCCAGCGGTCTCACGCCAACTTCTCTTAGAGGTAGTTGGGCGCCCCCCGCTGGAAAGGTCCTCGGTTCGATTCTCAGAGTCGGACCAATCTTGAAATGAAACCAGGTTTATCTGGTGGCTTTCACCCCGCTCGCTGATAGGCTCTAGACGACTGAGCCTAGAGCGGGGATTTGTTTTGCTGATTTGTGGGAGAGGGAGAGGGAGAGGATGTGGGTTTATGGCGGGTGGTTTTGCTGGGCGGACGTGGATAGGTCTGAAGACCCGTGGCTGGGGGATTCTGGATGGGTTTGTCTGGTGTGGGACTTGGTTGATGGCCGTGATGCCTCGATCTTGCGGTGGAGTCGCTGTTCTCTCCTTCTGGTCTGCTTGCTGTGAAATCAACGGCTGCGATCCAGGATGAGTATCGATGATCGAGTCGGAGGTCTGGAGATGGTAACATCGTGTCGTGTACGATGCTCTGACTGGTCCTGTGTTACCGAGCCATTCGGTTCTTTCGAGACTACCAGAGATGCGTGAACCGCTAGGTAGTCGTAGTGTTGTTGTCGCTGCTTTGTGCCGTACATCGCAGTGTCATCCTCTCATCTCGCCCAATCCCTACACTCAATCCTCTCCCTCCCCTTCTCCACATCCACACTCGCATCCCTAACACTCAAATAATCCATCTCCATCGCAGTCCCACTCGTTTCCATATCAAGATATGTCGGCGTCGGATCCGGCAATGCTTGATACAACTTGATCTCTTTCCCACCACCGTTGTCCAGCTTTGGCATTTCTATCCTTTGAGGAGTGTTGTCTTTCCTTGCACTTGATCTGCTTCTACTCCCACTACTCAGTGCAATTTTCGCTTTTTGGGCGATGCGAGCGGCGAGAGGTCGCATTACCGACATGGACGCTACGATTATACCGATTGCAGACTCGATGAGTGAGGTATATGCGATAATATCGTTTTGGCGCGAGTAGTAGTTTGTATCCAGTCGCAAGCCAGGGATATATGGGATCCTGACCACGGAAACTATACTTCCCGCTGAAGCAAGTAAGATGATAAAGTACACAGACGCCTTTGATCGCGTGTCAAGACTGAGGCCAGAGACTATGTAAATGGCGAGGATGGCGAAGATCCAATCTACAGCTGCGTTGAGGGCGGCGCAGAAATAGTTCAATGGGCCTTGGATGCTCCAGGAGAGGCAGTGTAGGTTATCGAGGTTTATGGTTGCGATGTTGCCGCATTGGCCGATGGAGATGCCGAGCAAGATAAGGTTGAAGACGACGGAGATTGTGACGCTGACGATGATGATCCAGCGGTGTAAAGGACGGTTAGGGATGCGGAGGAAGAAGAAGGCCATGGAGAGTTTGAAGAAACATTGGTTGAGGAGATAGAATGTTATGCCTAGGATACTGAGCTGTTATATCTCGTCAGTCTGATACTGTGAGATGCAGAGAGTGAAGAGGCTTTGGTTTACCTCTGCGAGTTTGACGATAGGTTCAAGACCTTGGGTCCATTCTGTAACTCCAATGGCTATGAAGATTCCACAAGCAGCGAGAAAGCAGATCTGAAATGATGTGTTAGTAGACTTTGCCGATGCAGCAAGAGTTGCCCTTCTCACATGAGCAAGTATCAAGAAAACATCATCACGACCGAAACTTCGAACAAGACAGCATCGAACCCATAACCGTATCGAGAGTGCGATGCTCGCGAGTATCGCAAGTGGAATTGGCATCACAATAATCGCCATCGGATGTAAATTATACTCTGCAACATCTGGCGAAACCATTGTTGCTTTCTTATTCTGTTCACGTTGATTCGAGCATGGGAAGAGACGAGCGACACGACAGAAACAAAAGCAAAGATCAAACAAGGAGAAACGGAGAGATGGAGGGCACACCCATCAAGATAAGAAGTGCAAGTATCAAACTTTCCCTACCTGTCAGAAACCTTGCTTCTATTACATGCCGTTTGCATTTTGGGGGTTTGTGAGTCTGCTAAACGGGTCACGCTGTGCAAAAAGACTATAACACAGCCCTCGAAAGCTGGTATACTATGGCGATCGCTAGGTTCGAGGCGTCGGCATGATGATCTAAAAGCCACAAGGACCGTTGTCGACGAAAAAGACGTTGACCTGAAATTTCGCAATCGCGTGTCTCAAACCTGGGGTTTGTCTTTGGGATGCACAAGCGAACCGCTTTCGATAAGAGAAACAGTTGGACATGGGACTCGAATTTGTCAGTGTCGTTACTGCTTGGCGATGGAGAAGAAAGAAACAAATGATATGTGCAAGGCTTTATCTTGCTCGAGGCTGAATGAGTCTGGACATAGGTAGAGTGACTGTCTACCAACTGCCTTCTGTCATGCAACCATCTTTCCCAAAAAGACAAGGAACGTTGCTCCCAGAACCCACATCGTTTCACCCTCGCGCTTCCGAAGACCTTTGCATCCGAAAGCATTTTGCATCACATCATATCTCGTCTAACTATACTCGCTGTCTCTCGTACCGTAGAGAGGCCGTCAAAGCCAAGCACACGTTAACAACGATGCTATAACAGCCTGGTCTCTACTTGCCGCCAGGAGGAGTGTAGCTGGAGTAGCCAGAGCCCGAGTTGTAGTAGGTCGAGCCATTGGGATTGCTGTAAGCCCGAGTTGTAGTAGGTCGAGCCATTGGGATTGCTATAATAGTACGAGCCATCGCTGTTTCCTTCACATTGCCATCGCTCCTCGAAAACTTGTAGGTTGAACTTACGTGTTGGAGTAGTGGTAGGAGTTGCCATTGGCAGCACTGGATCCGTAGTCGCGCGAGCAGTAGTGGTTGCCCTGGTCGTTGGTGCCACTTGACATGATCTGATACGCAGAGCCGCTGCCGCTGGAAGCCGAGTTGGAGCCAGAGCTCGAGGTGGAGGAGTTGTTGAAAGGCATCTTAGGTTTAGGCTTGAAGGTGAATGGTAATGGTTATGCTGGAGTGTTGGGGTTTGAGGTTGAGATGAGAAGAAGGAAATCAAGATGGGCTCTAAGCTTGAGATATAGCTACAGCTCTGGCGAGGGGTCTTTTGAGCCTCAAGCTTGCAGATAATGAAGGAGCAAACGATAGCGCCATAGATCCGGGTTCGGGCAATCACACCGCAAAAGAGCTTGGATGCTCAGGCGAGATTGGAGGTCGCGGAGCACGATTAGATGTCAGTGTTTGACAGTACATACCGTTGATATATGAGCATTATGTTCTCGCGACAAGAAGATAGTACCAGGTACAGGACCATACGAAGGTATGTAGTGCTGAGTTTGTGGTTCAGAGCTCATGGTAGAGAGATGGTTGAAGAAAAGCATGTGGCAGTGACGTCTCGCGTCGCGGGTCGAATCTCCAAAGAACACCCTCCACAGCAACAAATCACACAACACACAAGAGATCAATGAGCTCTGATAGCCAGGCAGAGATGCCACCCTCAACGTTGGCCAAGGCCATTCAATTCGGCCCATTCACTGTAACCTCGCAAGTCAGTCAATTCCAGACACAGCGACCCCTCCACACCGACCAAGACTTAACCCAAACGCAGGTCTTCTACAAAACACCTCTATCCTTCTGTCTCGTAAACCTTAAACCCTTATTGCCTGGCCACATCCTCGTCTGTCCTCTCCGTCGCGTCCAACACATCGATCAGCTCAGCGCCAATGAAGTCACAGATCTGTTCAGCACAGTACAATTGGCGTCGCGGACGCTGAAGCGCGTTTACAATGCCTCGGCATGCAACATAGCGATACAAGATGGCGAGGCTGCGGGACAGAGCGTGCCCCATGTGCATGCTCATCTCATACCAAGAGTAGATGGCGACATGGATGCGCACGGCGGAGGTGACAAGATTTATGAGCAATTAGAAGGTGATGAAGGAGACGTGGGCAGGCATCAGAGAGAACAAGAGGGTGTGAGAAAGGGCAAGTTCCCCAAAGTCGAGGATGACAAGAGACAGCCTAGAAGCATGGAGGAGATGGAGAAAGAGGCCCACTGGCTAGCAGAAGAGATTCAGAAGGACGCTCAGAAGTTCTCGAATGAGTCTTCGTTATAGCGTTCTATGTCTGACGGCTTATTGCACCGTGTTACAGAAGATATAGAGCTCTTGGAGAGCAGGTCATAGACGGGTGTGTTTGAAAAGCCCCATCAAGGTAGAATTGCCGCTGTACAGATATCGATCGTCTCTTCCAAAGGGTCGCGATATAATTCATTCTCGTTCCAGAATTAAACAGAGTAAAACAGAAAAACGCCATCCATGCTTCATATCCCGTGCCAAAGCGCCAAGATTGTTTTGTTTCGAGAAAGGTAAAGGGTATGGGTATAGAGTAGAAAGGGCGCTTAGTTTGCGAGAACGGTCTTGACGAGGTCTGGGAAGTAGGTGTCAATTCATGCGATACACTTGAGAGGGACATCTTGAAGTCTGCTTACCAACGTAGTTGATCTCGCCGCTGCTGGTGTCAACAGCCTTGAGCAGCTCGTCAACCTCATCGTCGCTCATCTTCTCGCCCAAGTTGGTCAGGACTGCGCATATGTTAGTGTCTTGTTCTTGGCAATCGTCGTCTTCAGGGGCAGCCGTACTGTATCTGAGCTGACCGACACCAATGAAGCCAGTCATGTCCTTGTCGAAGACTTGGAAACCGCGGCAGTACTCCTCGGGCTCTCCAGGGTCGCGGAAACCACCGGCGCGGTTGAGGACTTTTGAGAATGAGTCGAAGTCGACTGGTTGAGCATGTCAGTCGCTGTGTTTCATGGTCGATTGTTCTTCTGCCGAGACTCACAGTCTCCGCCAATGCTCTTCTCAAGGTCGCTGATCTCAGCGAGGGTGGGGTTCTGGCCGCATGCGCGAAGGAGGTCGCCCAGGGACTCGAGTTGAACACGGCCGTTACCGCGCTTGTCGAAGAGAGCGAAAGCCTCCTTGTAGTTTGTTGTGTTGGCCTGATCCATTGTCTTAGTCTTGATCTGTATGCGACGTTGCGCTGTAGTAGAGGTGCTGTGTTGCGGGAAAGAGAAGTGGTGGAGAAGAGTGGAATGGCCGTTGTTGTGGTGTGTTGTTCTTGGGACGGGGAGTTATCGACCGACACAAAACAGGGCGATTGGCGACTTTTGGTTGGCTGCATCTTGACTTTCGGGTCTCCATGCAGGGTCTGCCCGCAGTAAACAGATCAACTCACCATCTTTTGGTTGTGTGTGTTCTTGTCTTTGTCTAGTTCCTTCTAAACAAATGAAGTCTGGGCTTTTGGCGACTGAGGAGGTATCCGTGAGGCTGTCTGCGTCTGTAAGAACCCCTCAGCAGTATAAAGGAGTCGTTTGATGTGTTTGTGTCGAATCTGCGCTGCGGCCATTCGGCGGCCCAGCACGCTTTCAGGCCCGTTGCCATGCGGAACTCATCAACACACTCCCCGATTAGGCAACTGTGCCTGCCTTTTACCTATCACTTTCTACTTCTTCTTGCAGTGCTTGTACAGACAATATAACTTGCTTGGAGCAGCTTATCTGTGAAGATTGATCTCGATTGGCTGTTACATGTCGGTTATGTGTGTCATGGTTTATTGGACAGGTGTGTCTTTACGTAAATCTGCTCGCGGTTGAGAGAAAAGCATCACCAGTTGAACATTCTCGCTTTTCTTACACGCAGCTATCAAGGAATAGTCATGATCCATCACAGAGCTCTGAGTATATCTCTCTGTGGGACAAAGTGGCCTAGAAGGATGTATCGGTCCCGACATGTTGCAAACTATCCGATGACCAGGGTCGTATATTTAACAATCTGACTTGATCGCGGAGAGAACCAGAGTCTCATACCTCGGCACAGCCTTAACTCCATAAGTCCGCATGTGATCATTCAGTCATCACCTCAAGTCTGTATCTTCCTCCATCGATATCTCCATAGAACGATAACGATGACAACTCAAGACATGAACGCAGCTGTAAAGAACTTCCTCGCCAGTCCTCGCTTTGCCGTTGCAGGCGCAAGCAGCGACCCCTCCAAGTTCGGCCACAGAGGTAGATATGCTTCGATGCACCTTCACAACCTCCATTAACACTTTACAGTCTTTGCATGGTACCTCCAGCGCTCGCTACCAGTCACACCACTCAATCCATCACGACCAAGTGTCTCTGTCGCCTCCAAGGACTACGATACCGTGTCTTCGCCTTCAGCTCTGCAGCAGCCAAAAGAGACGGGCTTGAGCGTCATCACACCTCCCGCCGTTACCAAGAAATTACTGCAAGAGGCCAAGGAGGCTGGTGTGAGAGCTGTGTGGCTTCAGCCTGGCAGCTTCAACGACGACATCCTCGAGTATGCGAAGAAGGAATTTCCAGGTGCAGCGGTAGGTGGTGATGGAGGTAGAGGTGGAGAAGGTTGGTGTGTCCTCGTTGATGGAGACAGTGGCCTCAGAGCCGCTGGAAGGGAGCAAGGTCGCTTGTAAAGAAAAGGAAGCAGTGTGCTGCATCTAATTGTTCATTTCACGTTACGCATGATCATTACCAGCGCCTATCTGGTTCCCTGAACTTCATATGGCCTCTGCCTTTGAACTTGACGGTGCTCTCTTCGCCCGCTCCTGCCCCAGCACTACCGTATGAATCTCCACCCAGACGTCCTTCTTCTTGCCTTGGTGGGCGGTATGAGTTCCTTCCACCTCTTCTTCCACCGTCTCTGTCGTAATTCCTACCACCATTGCCAGGTCTGTACCGATCGTTATTCCTGTGTCGTCTGCGATCACTATCGTTCGATTGACTTGGTGCATCATGATCGTAGTACTGATTTGGCAAGCTTCTTCTTCGCCGGCGTGAGTCTATCGGACTTCGACTTGACTCGCGACTGGCCTTCTTTCTCTCATATCCTCGCGACGGACTGGGACTACGTTTCCGCTTGTACCTGCTGTCTGGGCTCTGTGAATCGGACTCGATGGCACGCTCTTTTGCAGACGACTCTACATCTTCGTCATCCGATCTTGCGCGTACTCTACCGCGCAGAGTTTCGTCGATTATGTGGTCGCTTTGTCTTCGTACTGGCTGGCTCCTCTTGGGTCGTGGGGAGGGAGAGCGCGAGAGTGATGCAGAGCTTCCGCGTCTATTTCTTCGCCCTCTGTCTTTGCTCGTTGGTTCGGGTGATGCGACGGGAGCCTTCTTCCTGCGCTCAAGTTCTCCACAACGAGCGATCAGAACCGGCTCGAGGGGTTTGTCGTCCTTGTCGACCTGGACCTTTGCCATGCGAGCAAGAGTGTCTTCACCTCCCACCAAGCGTCCGAATATGGTGTGTTTGTTGTTCAGGTGCGGGCACTCGTCGAGAGTTATGAAGAATTGACTGCTGTTGGTAGCCCTTCCTCGATTGGCCATGCACACCAGACCGGCAGCATCCATGTCGCGCCAACCTAGATTCTCATCTTCAAAGTCGCCGCCGTAGATGCTGTCGCCGCCTGTACCGTCGCCGCGGGTTATGTCTCCGCCTTGTACCATGAATTCGTCAATGATGCGGTGGAAGGGACTGAGGGCATAGCTGAGATTCTTGTGCGAACCTGCACACAGCGCGCGAAAGCTGTCGGCGGAGTCAGTGCAAGTGTATACAAAGGGAAGCTCAATATTTCGTACTTCTCACATGTCTTTGGAGTCCGATCAGTAAAGAGCTCGATGGTTAGACGACCTGCAGGTTCATTTCCAATGGTGATTTCGAGGAAGACGCGCGGACGATTGGGCGCAGCCATAATGTTGATCTGGAAGAGCTGACAGACAGCGGCAGTCTACTGCAGCAGTGCAGCTGGGAATGGTCACAGCATCGAGTCAGCCCTACGAGCTCTGCAATCAAGATCTTCTCGAATCTCGAAGCTCTTCCCCGCAGTCGACTGCCAAGTCTTTTGTATACCTACAGACTACAGTACTCGAAGTGCCGTCCTGTTCTATAAAGTAGAAACTAGAGGCTGAGGCATCACCTCGGACGGGCTTGCCTCGCGTGCCGTTGCTCCATTGCATGATCTCACCTGGCCGTCGGCCTGTGGTGTCATCGCAGCTCGAGAATTGGTTGAAGTCTCAAGAGTCATGGCCAAGTCGCTACTACTGCCGCATTCGTTCAGCGCATGCATGATTTCAATTGACGATACTACCGATCGAGCTCCTTGCTAGGGCACGCTCAACCAACCCACCCTGGCCTTGCATGCGCTTCCGCTTCCACTCGATACTCAGACGACTTCCAGGCCACATTATTGTTTGATTTCCACCTCAAGTGCCGTCCCGCGGGCAGCTGAAACTTTATCGATATACGGCACAACGTCGACGGAGTCGCACAAGGCGAGTCAGAACTTCCTCACTCGCTTGCACATGCGGCTTTGTCCTGTCGACATGTCTTTTGACTCTTGTCACAATTTCTTTCACCCGCTCAACCCTTCTGCCATGACATTTAGCAGAAGCACACGTGGGCGCCGTAAGCCTTGACCACGGACTGTACCCTGGCCCCACAATGCTTTGGCCTCAATCTCTAATCACATCGATCTCAAATCCATCTGATCTATGATCAGTCGAGATTCACCGCCTATGTATAGAGTTTACCGAGTCACAAACAAGATCTACTCTATGTCGAATCAATCCGTTCTCTGATAGTGCGGCGAGTACGTGCGTGTTCGATGGAATATCCAACTGCCTGGAGCCTTTTTCCCCGTTCCGCCGGCAACAGTTATGCACAACGGTTTGAGGTCTGATCCTCTCGGCTCCAACCTGCACCTGCCTTTCTGGAATCGCCTTCTCAAACCCAAATCGTCCAGCCGGGTACGGATCTGAAATGCCGTTTCTCGCTTGCTACTGAGTTTGCCGCCATGCTACCTTTCCGACCCTGTTCCACACAATGCGAAATAACTACTTGCATTGCCCAATCACGACTGCAAGGCCACCAGCTTCCAGATACTCGGAAGCTGAAATCTGCTTTAGCCGATACCCATACCTTGTCACTCCACGAGTGTGGCTGAAGCCTATATCATTACATGGTTGGACTAGACTATCGAGGCATTGCGCGAATCTTTTCATCATTGAATTGTTCCTAGGGGCATTAGGTCACTTCTTTGGTGGTATTGGGAATGCTGCCCTGTTGAACGAGTCATTCTAATGCTGTTTGTGTACGTTCCTTCTAGAAGAAGAGAGCTGACAGATCTCGACTCTGCAAACGGGCAATACCTAGCCGTTTCAAGTCTAAAGTAGGCTTGACCGTCGCCCTATTGACTCAGGGCTATCTTTAGTGTTCAACTCTACGACTGGTAGGCTGAGACCATTTTGCATCATACTTTCGCACTTTAACTATGGCTGAATCCCTCTCATTGCTGCTGGCTGTATCCTTTTGACACAATTCCATCCTCCCTCTTGTTACCTTCTTGTCTTTTCTTCCCTAGGGAAGTCTTGGATTCTCTTTGATCCATCGATTTCAATACAGCTCTTATTGGATGCCCATCTTCGAGCCCTCTTCAGGGTAGACGTAGACCACCATGGCTCTCGATTCCATTTTGCAAGAGATCTGGGCTCTCTACGCCATTTCGATGTTCATCCTCTTCACTCGTTATGCAGTCCGTCTACGAACTGTCGGATTAAGAGGTCTTTACTGGGACGACTTGTTCTGTTTCTTTGTCATGATCTTCAACACAATCGATGCTGTCACCGTACATATCGTCCACCACACTGGTGAGAGCTCAGTGGTCACCGAGGAATGGCTTCGAACTGCCACTCAAGCGGACATTGATCGCATAACCTATGGATCCAAGCTGGAGTACACAGCCTGGTGCAGTTACCCAGCTCTCATCTGGTCCATGAAATTCACTATGCTGTTTTTCTACAAGCGTTTGACGCTGGGCTCTTTCCACAACAAGATGATCAAGTACCTCTTCTGGTTCACTGGTATCAGCTACGTTGTTGTCTGGTTTGTACTCATCTTTGGTTGTTTCCCGTAAGTACTTGAGTCTGTGGGTCAATGCATTCTGTCTAACACTATCTTAGCACTCAGAAGAACTGGCAGGTGACACCCGTGCCTCCATGGAAGTGTTCTTTCAGACCACAAAACTTCCTCGCTGTCGCCATTCCCAACATCTTGACCGACGCGGCCATTCTTATGGTTCCGATCCCAATGCTCTGGCAATTGAAGATGCCTCTTAAGAAGAAGATCGTCATTGCAATTGTCCTTTCGTCAGGATTGTTCGTCATCGCTGCTGCTATTATTCGTGTTGTATTGTCGCTTGATGCAGCACCATCTGCCGCCAACATCAACGGATGGGTATGTGGTTGATGTCTTGTCTCGTATAAGAAACATGCTAATGACGTCTCAGGGTGTTCGCGAAACTTTCATCGGTATCTTCACTATCAACGTACCCATCCTTCGTCCTCTCTTCGGCAAAGCATTCTGGCTCCCAGGCCCATACGATCCCAACGCTACTGGAAGAGGCTCGGGATATGGTAGATCTGGCCACAACCTACATTCAGCCCACAACAGGTCATACAAGGGCACAAAGCTTCCTAGTGAAGTCGACAAATCAGGTACTATCAATGAGTACGAACTCGAGGACAGAACCCCAACCTCGGACGACTTCGACATTGAGAGCAACGCCTCGACAGAAAAGATGGTCTACACAAGAAGCAACCGTAGCCAGGCCCACCCTTATGATGTCGATGATGGCGTCCGCGTGGAGACCTCATACGCTATTCGCACGACTCGTCGCGATGAGGAAACAGGATCGATCGCGCACGGCACTTGGAACAGCATCGGCGTTCCGAAATGAGCTGGAACATGATATCTTCGATTCTTCTACGGCCAAAAAGTTGCTTTTAATATTTGCTTTGTTTTATGGACGGACCTCACCCAGTAACACATGATATCCGAGGTCACGAATAGTACGAATTTCATTGCTCTCACTTTGATTGTTCTTGTGTCCAGTGTGGTCTCAATGTTCAGCTCTCAATACGTGGTTATGGTTCTTGACGAACGGACGAGATGGCTCTATGTGACAAAGACCCCCTCGACGAGACTGACCTCTGGTGATGCCACTCAGTCCCCAATAGACATGACTTCGACGTCTCTGAAAGGGTCATCATGTTCTTCGAATAAGAGTACGAGAGAACCATTCATTGCTCGATGGCAACACGCTAAGAATCTTGTTGAGAACAGTTCTGTTCTCAACACCTTGATGACCCATATCGACGTCATTAACTTCCAATTCAGCAACATCTGCAACGCGTTTTCTGGACAGCACCTTCTCCGAAGTTCGTTGAACACAATCAAAATGACGTTACGCGTAGCCTCACGATCCGGTGGACTCCTTGCTCGCCCTACTCTAACACCCTCTCTTTCTGCAAGGGTATCTCGCACCTCCAAAGCAACCTACATAACCTCAACTTACCACTTTACCTCACCCATCAACAGCATTTCAAACACTCAACAGAGGCCGTTTTTGAAACCCAAACACACAATCTTCACACAAACAATCAGGACCATGTCGCAAAAGTCAATGACTTCGAAGATCGCCATTTTGGGATCTGGAGAGGTCGGTTCCACAATCGCCTACTCGCTGATCCTGAACCCTGTTGCTGGAGAGATCCTGCTTGTCGATCCTAAGGAGGATGTTCGTGATGCTCAGGTACAGGACCTTTCTGATGCTACTTTCCATGGCGATACGAGTACTCAGGTACGCGCTGGCACACACAAGGAAGCTGGACAATGTGATATCGTCGTCATTACTGCTGGTGCAGCACAGAAGAAGGGTAAGTTTCGAAAGAAATACCATTGTCGATGCTTACGAATTCGTGTACTGATTCTGTAACAGGAGAGAGCCGTACCGACCTTGTTGGCCGCAACCTCAAGATTCTGGGCTCAGCAATTGAGGACATGAAGCCCTTCCGCGAGGACACTATCATTCTCCTGGTCACCAACCCTGTAGATATCTTGACCTACTACGCTCAAAAGTTCTCGGGTCTTCCAAAGAACCAAGTTCTTGGTAGCGGTACCTTCCTCGACAGTGCTCGCCTTCGTGGTATCCTTGCTCAGAAGTGTGGTGTGGCCGCTAGCTCTATTGACGCTTATGTGCTGGGTGAGCACGGTGAATCGCAGATGGTTAGTTGTGACTGTGTATCTTTCATAATCCTGACTAACCCGACACTAGGTTGCATGGTCTCATGCATCGATAGGCGGCGTACCTCTTGAACGCGCCCTTCCAGATGCTGGCATCGACAAGAATGCCATCGCAGAAGACACCAAGAAGAAAGCCGCTGCAATCATGGAGTCCAAGGGTGCCACAGCCTACGGTATTGGTGGCGTAGCTGCTTCCATTTGCAAGTCAATCTTCTTTGACCAATGCAACATCAGACCCATCAGTCACTACCAAGATGACTTGAATGTCTGCCTTTCGATGCCGGTGGTTATCGGCAGAAAGGGTATTGTCAGACAGATCCCGATTGAGCTCAATGACAGTGAGAGGAAGGAGTTCGAGCAGAGCGGCAAGAGTTTGAGGAAGATCATTGACGATGTGGAGAAGGAGCAGTCCAAGGAGTAGACATGGAGCCTGAAGAAGGTGCGATGAACGTAATGAACACATCTCAAACAATATCTACTAGAGAAGAAGCCGCGATCAGGCCCCAAACTTTCCACTACCAAAACCAGATTCCTCAAAGCGGTAGTCACACTTTGAAGTGGATGCGCCACAGTGAAGCCGAAACACCAAGTGGACCTCCCACAGAGGCAACAAGCATCATCTTCTAACGACACAAAACCGCTAAGAATCGACGAACAATACAACCACAACCACCTTGCATCGCTCCAAGCCATGTACGAAGGACGCCCTCATGGACATGTCTGGCTCAGGCAAATGTCCCCTTAGCAGAGCTGGAGCAACCGACACCACCCCACCAGCCGAACCTAGGTCCATGATCCTGGCAAGTCACTCGTGCTCCCCAAACCCCTGCTTGACTCGGTAAATATTTCCGATTGTGAGGTTCTGCGGAGAGAGGGAGCAGGACTCAAGGGTCGTTGACCTACTGCCTCTCCTGACTATGGATTGATTCTAGAGACCAAGACCGCAAGCCCAGAAATGGTGACGATTGTTCCAATCGAAGAGGATGCATACTCTCTTCCGCCTGTGCGTCTAGAGACGCTGGATTGAACTTGACAGAAATGCTACCAAAGCCGCATTATGTAGCGTGCTTGTCGGGTGGATTTGTGTGACCCGTTGAAGTGAACATATTATAGCGGCTCCTGACTTCCCGAGAGGCAAAGTTGTTGATCTAAATGTGAGTGTGCTTATTATAAGCCTACAGGCTCATGTATCTGTGCACTCATATACATCGTCATATATGGGTTTTTGGAAAGAGTGAGTTTCTGTTACATTGCCAGCTATAGTCAAGCCTTTCTATTCTTAGCATTTGCGATGTTGATTTTCCCTTTATCTTGTACTTTGACAGAACTTGATAAGCGATGATGAAGCGATCGTCATTCCTGTAGTACAGAGAAGAAGAATAGGAAAAAGTCAGGATAGAATCGCGAATATCGAGAATCAATTTGATATCGAAGACGTCGAAGGATGGATCACTACCGCACGCATCGAGAGCCGGACTATCATTCGGCAACGGTTAGTGCAAGACGAAAAGCAAGTAGATACTTTTCTACATTGCTTGACTTTCGAGATGCGGCAAGTCAATGTATGGAACAACCCACCCAGGACAGGCAGAAGTCTCCTATTTCTACATCAAAAGATATCACCGAAACATACTAGACAACATGATAGCGCTCCGACCTACAAGTTTCGTTTGTTCAGGCGTAAGAATAGATCCGCACAAGAACATACATCCTACGATTGGGGTGATGTCAGGACAGCCGAGTATTCCCAACCGAGGAGGTGGGCTCGTGAACTGGTTGCCATCAAGGGGCTAGGTACACCACTGATGGAGCATAGTCGTTATTGCTAACATCTATCTCGAAAGGAGAAACTCGTCAGGTCCACAGTTCTGTGATCATGGACGTATGTTCTCTGGTTTTCAAAACCAGAAAAGGAACATAGTGAACAGATTCATAATTATAAGAGCGTATGGAGGGAAGTGGAGGAGCTACATCTGGTTCACACATTTTGTGGTGTACTTTATTAGCCATGATCGACAAATATTGTAAATAGCGAACGGGAAGCAGGAATACAGTTGCCTCCAAAATGTCTCTTTTAGCTTTTTTGCAGTTGTGTAATGACCAGTATCTATACCACAAGATACCTGCCTTGCTAGTGGATAGAACTTGATGCCATTGCTCAAAAGACAGCACGAAGACATGTCCTATCGACCTTAGGTGGAGCCGGATAGAAGAGATAGCGTGAGAATATAGCCGTCAGACGTGTTTATCTCCTGGCTGTGCACAAGATTCAAGCAGACTGCTGGCTACTGATAGTCTATGTTGTAGATCGCAAGATTGATGCACAAGGCTCGCTGTTGAGTTGAAACTTCTTATGGCCTACCGAAGGTGAACCGAATGAGTCTGGTTTTATAGCAGCTGAGAAACGTCAACAGTCATGATGTGTTGGCTTTGCTATCTGACTTGCGTGATTATCCTTGTCTTCGTTGCAACTGCAGCATTCGGCAAGGCACGAGCATAACAAGTAGATGACGCAGTAGGGTGTTGAGCTCCATGTGAATGAGCGATATCGAATGGAGCTCATTGGTTGCGTTTTTGTTCCCTGAGGCACGTAGCTTTGTTATCTCGAGCCCCATGCAATACTCGAATGATTGAGAAAGCGTTGAACAACCCAAGCAAGTACGAAAATTTGCATGTGAAAATCGAATGGGGGCCAGATAGTAAGAGCAACCAGGAACAAGGTGTGAGCGATTTGTTCGTCCGGATGTATCGCTTCAGTTCAGAGAAGGCATTATGAGACGCAACAATCTGATGACATTCAAGGATATCCAATACCAGATAAATGACGTGAGGTCCACTGAGGAACCCCAGTATGTTCACTCTTGATTCATGTATGGGGAAGCGCTGATAAACCGTCATGCATATGGTTCAGAGGTGTACCAGCGATCAATGTGCGTGGGCTGTCTGAACGATAAGGGTGGTGCAGCTGGGAGCTTTGCTTCTTGTTGAAAGGATCAAGAGCCAATACGAAGTCCATGTATTCAACGTGAGTACGCCTTTGAGTGGTCGGTTGAGCAGGATGCATAATCGCTCACTGAAGAATTATGTTGAACTCTTGGGTTGCATGACACAAAGTCTGGGGATAGGACATGGATAACAGCAGGTGCCAGGTGGAAGGCAGCTCGATAGCAACGGCCGTGATTGGCTCGCAACCACTCCCTCTTTGGGAAGACAGCTTAGTTTCATGTATGCCGGGAGTAACCGCGAGGACCCTCAATCTGGAAAGAGCCGGATTGAGACCATACAGGGCTGAGTCGCGCATCGACTTGATGATGGAAGAGCATTGATAATAATGAGGTATATCTCTGCATAAGACGCGCAATGAGGAGGCAGGTCGAGACAAACGTCAGATCGCGCGCGTGCCTGGAGCCATCAACGGCCATCTGCTGGGAAAGGAAGCATGAGGTGACACGCCTTTTTGGTCAACTGACGCTAGCCTCCGCACGAGATGATGCTTGGCAGGTCAGCACCAGTGGAATTCAACCAGATCTCAGACAACACTGGCAATCTAAAACTGAGGCTCGACGCGGAGACAAGGAGATTGACTCGAAAATGAGAAGGGGACAACAATTGCATTCGTGGTCGGCTGCATTGACAAGGACGTAAAGAAGCAAAGAAAGATGATCAGAGATGAACAGCGTCTGGAGGCTTCTACTCGAGTTGATTTTACGTGTTTCCAACGATGAACCTCGGGATTAGCGCGCGGGCTTCGGGAACAGCTTTCTAGAATTGAGAGGAGATCGGCAAGCAGGCCGGATGTTTCGCGTGCCATCCATAAAGGCAAAAGTCCTGGTGGCGAAAAATTGGCCAGCTGGCGGTGGAATGTGAGTAGTGTCTCAGGGTCCTTTGTGAAGGATTGAACGAATTGTTGTTGTCGCTGCTGCGTGAACGAGCAGACGGTCGGAACAGCGGAGTGATCAGACAGTTGTACATTCAAATATATGCAGGTACAGAGAGCAGCAGGGGTGTTGTACCACGACTGTGCATCCCATTAGAGTGGCAAGGTGATGCAATGTAGCGTATGAATTGGTTGGGGGCAGCCCAACAGTCGCGCGAAAGACGGTGAATTCTGGCCATCGGGAGTGCTAGGTTCCCCCACAGTATTCGCCTCGTCTATCAGGCCATGCCACATTTGTCCGAAGCTCGCGTCGGTTCAAAAACTTGAGTTCGCCAGCGCTGCTCTCTTTCTCTCTTCTCAGTGCTCTCCACCCACACCAATCCTACCCCTCGACACTCGTTTGTTCGAAGGAGACTCTCGCATCCGCTGCACTTGTTCTCAAGGACTGTGCAACATGCCTTCGCACCAACCCGCATCCGGCATGATGGCCGTCGACCCTGACTTTGTCAAGCAGGGCTCCCCCATGGCCTCCAAGGACGAGCCCAACCGCAGCAAGTCTTACGACCCCAAGAAGTGAGTCCGCCATCAATTGGCTGTTTTCATCGACAAGACACTAACCAATATCCAGGCCTCACATCACTGAGACTCCTATGACCAGAGCAAACTGGTACAAGCACGTCAACTGGCTCAACGTCTTCCTGATTGTTGGCATCCCCTTCATCGGTTGCGTCCAGGCTTTCTGGACTCCTCTTCACCTCAAGACCGCCATCTGGGCAGTTGCCTACTACTTCGCCACTGGTCTCGGTATCACTGCCGGCTACCACCGTCTGTGGGCACACACCTCATACCAGGCTACTCTTCCTCTCAAGATCTTCCTCGCCGCTGTTGGTGGTGGTGCTGTTGAGGGCTCCATCAGATGGTGGGCCCG
Organism: Aureobasidium melanogenum CBS 110374; assembly: GCF_000721775.1. Classification (NCBI taxonomy): domain Eukaryota; kingdom Fungi; phylum Ascomycota; class Dothideomycetes; order Dothideales; family Saccotheciaceae; genus Aureobasidium; species Aureobasidium melanogenum. Next base: position 103,723 of record NW_024470063.1, read on the forward strand.
CGACCACCGCGCTCACCACCGCTACACCGACACCGACAAGGACCCCTACTCCGTCCGCAAGGGTCTTCTCTACTCTCACTTCGGCTGGATGCTCATGAAGCAGAACCCCAAGAGAATTGGCCGTACCGACATCTCTGACCTCAACGACGACCCTGTCGTTGTTTGGCAGCACAAGAACTACCTCAAGGTTGTTTTCTTCATGGGTCTCATCTTCCCCACTCTCGTTGCCGGTCTCGGCTGGGGTGACTACCTCGGTGGTTTCATCTACGCCGGTATTCTTCGTATCTTCTTTGTCCAGCAGGCCACCTTCTGTGTCAACTCCCTTGCCCACTGGCTCGGTGACCAGCCTTTCGATGACCGCAACTCTCCTCGTGACCACGTCATCACCGCTGTCGTCACCCTTGGTGAGGGCTACCACAACTTCCACCACGAGTTCCCCTCCGACTACCGCAACGCCATCGAGTGGCACCAGTACGACCCCACCAAGTGGTCCATCTGGACCTGGAAGCAGCTCGGCCTTGCCTACGACCTCAAGCAGTTCCGTTCCAACGAGATTGAGAAGGGTCGTGTTCAGCAGCTCCAGAAGAAGATTGACCGCAAGCGTGCTGAGCTTGACTGGGGAACTCCCCTCGAGTCTCTGCCCGTCATGGAGTGGGATGACTATGTTGAGCAGTGCAAGAACGGTCGTCAATTAGTGAGTGTCGCAGGCATCGTCCACGATATTACCGACTTCTTCAACGACCACCCTGGTGGCAAGGCCATGATCCGCTCTGGTATCGGCAAGGATGCTACCGCCATGTTCAACGGTGGTGTCTACTTCCACTCCAACGCTGCACACAACCTGCTCTCCACCATGAGAGTTGGTGTCATCCGTGGTGGTATGGAAGTCGAGATCTGGAAGAAGGCCCAGCAGGAGAACAAGGATGCCTTCATCGCCAAGGACTCGAACGGCCAGCGTGTCGTTCGTGCTGGCCTCCAACCCACTAAGGTCTTTGAGCCTTCTGCCTCCGCTGGCGCTGCATGAAGAGATACCCCGTCGAGGCTTGGTGCCTAAGACAACCTTGTCATTTTTTGCTTTTTGTTTCTCGCCTTTCAGCGATCATCATACTGTATATTTTGGTAGCATTCGCGTCTCCTCTTCCCTACTCTTGGTTTGGGTCCATCACGATCGCTCTAGACGCGTCTTGTTGCAAACTTCTAGATATGACTACCTACAATTCCCTATCATGGGTTGCACATCCTTAGGATGAGCAAATAATGTCATTTACGCCTTGAAATCACTCTTCTTCCTCTGTGCCTGTGACTACGCTGTGATATCTAACCATCCACAACCTGCAAAAATATCCATTGAGGTGATCGTCTGTTCGACTAGCAACTTGCTCCCAACTGTAGCTATGGGCAAAATGTAGACTATAAAAAGGCACAGTTGTTTCCGGAAGCAGAGCCATGTCCATGGAGAGTCGATAACTTGTGGCCTCTCAGTGGATACCATCTTGGGTTCTATTACTATTGTGCATTTCCATAGCTATACCTGAAATTCGTTAGTCCACAGGGAGAAGTCAACAAGCTTGTCTACTGAACAATTTTTGCATCTCAATAACTACCTTAGGCACTCTATTACCGACGGGACTCGTGGAGGACACGGAGCTCGATCCCGCATCTGCAATGATGACGAACCATACGGATTGAGCATCGTGAGAGTGACTCTCGACTAGACCCCAAGATGTTTGCTGACTCCTCCCAAAGGACCTGATTGTTTGCTGACTGCTTTTGACGAACCACAGTTGTCAAATAACAAACATCAAATATCACAAATGACAATTGCTGACCACGTGCCTGGTTGCCTGAAACTGTAAGAGGAGCACGAGATCTCCTTCCCCAGTAGCCACCTCCACAACCTTATCGGCTGGGCTTCTTGTGGATTTTTGCTTCTTTTTATCCTTTTTTCTCTCTCTCGAGCTGCAGTCTTTGCCGTTGTTGGACGACCGACTTTCTCCTGCACCTCTTTTCTTTCTATAATATCCAAACAATCGTTCATCCAATCGATCATAGGGAAAATATGGGAAGAAAACACGAACAATGTAAACATTGCAATTCCCTGCATTTTCTCACCGCCCATTGGCCCACGTGAGGAAATGTCTTCCAATTTCGTTTCTGTTCAAAACACCGGTGTGGAGGTTGTCTTCATGGCCAGACTTCGGTTCAACTTACTTTGTGTTTTAGCTGTTGCAACTTCACGTCCTGAATTGTTTGCTGTCTGATCGTGATCAAAGTAATTGGTGTTGGGATGGCTGCCAGGGAGATGGTAGTATGAACTTGGTGTACTGAGCCTTTCTGAGTGGTGAAGACAGGTATGAGTTGGGATTGACTACTTCTCCGCTCGAGATGCAAGCGTTATAGTAAGCTGTCAAAATGCAGAGTCGTATGTTGGAAATAACACAGGCCATTGAGATAGCCCTTGGTAGGGCTCTCTCTATTTGCGAAAGTATTGTGCATCTCTATAGCTACATCATAACAGTCTTTCGCACATGGAGGGGAGGTAGGCATGATCTTCCAGCTCTAGAGGGTTTGCTCATGGTTCCTTCTCGATTTCCAGATGTAAGGGTTGTTGTAAGCTATGGAAATGCATAGTTGTAGGTTGAAAATAAAACTGGCCATTGAGATAGCCTTTAGTAGGGATGTCTCTGTGGTCACCATATTCTTTATGAGATAATTGTGCATTTATATAGCTATACTATGACTGAGTTCGGCATAAGGAGAAGAGATAGATACATTTTTCAGCTATAGAAGTCTGGTCGTGGTTGTACGAGAGTGTTATCTATCATACTTTTTTTAAATTTGAAGGCTATGTGACTGTTTTTGAAGATGCAGTCTTTCCATACTAACATAGATTTTCTGTATTTTGTGGTAGCTTTGCAATGTGTAGGCACGATTGGTAAGGACTCTGGGGGCATGGCGCCATGTTTCTTGGGATAGAACAGCACTTTAAAGAGCAGATATATTGAACGAATTCGCTAGCACTTGCTCGATGAGAGTCACTCTCGCTCGATGAGAGTCACTCTCAGGTTCCTGTATTAGAAGTATCGTCCATAGTACCTGAGAAAGCCACATGAAGACATACGATCTCGTCATCCCTATTGTCACAGCAAGGATTTGATTCCAACTCTTCTGAGAATTGACCAATCCAGAAGTGAAGTCACCTAAGTGATCTGGAAAGAGCTCATCGAGAGTCAGTCTCGCGCCTTCTACATTGGACCTTCCAAGATATTCAAGCCACGAACGAAAAACGCAGGTGCTACGTAGGCCATCAGAAAAACAACGCGGATTTGTTCATTGCAACGGAAAGCACACTCATGGTCGTCACTTCCAGATTGTGAATGACCACCAGAACCTTTCACTTGTCTATCTGGTTCTCAGCTTTCTTCCACAACCTTCCTTCCGTCCCACAACAACTTTTGCCATCCTTCGTCTGTATAAAAAACCGCATCTAGTGCGACTGGCGCACTGTAAGTCTTGCAGATCTTCTGTACACGCATTTACCACATAATCCAACGCGCTGACACCATCCTAGGCCTCGATCATGGCTGATCCTCCCACTGTCATCGACCTCAACAAGGACGACCAGGCCAGCCATCAAGCACCGGACACTACTCTTCGCAAACTCATCGCCATCGATCAAGACTTCGCCGAAGACCTTGCCCACCAAGCAGTCGGCGAGATCGAGGTGAGTGAGACAACAGGCTGCAGCTTGATGTCTACCATACTGACGCCTTCAGAAATTATGGCCGGACCTCAAGGCAGAGCGTTTCGCTTCCCAGGACATCGTCGAGCTATCAACTACCCTCCGTACGGCAAAAATCACTCTCGAATTCAGAATGCTGCGCGCTCTCTTGGTCCTCTGGAAAGACCATCTTATGAAACGACCAGGACTGTCGTCTCAGCAAATGATCGAAATTGCGGTGGTTATACATCGGTTGGTCCCTCTCCAGCTTGGTCCCGCCGAGAAGCAAAACTCGGCCATCGATCTTGTCGCAGCCGATGTAGCCAACGCATCGAAGATTAAAGATGGTCCATACGTACGACGCTTTTAACACATCCGATTTGGCTGTACGGAAATCTAACTTCTTGTATTTAGCGTCTCTACACGGGAGATTATTATATCGACCATTTTGAAGCGGAATGGCCTTCAACACTCTACCGTATCTTCGAAAACTTCCCAATCATTCGGGGCCTTGAAATCAGCTGCCAAAAGGGCCGTGAGGAGTTTCAAGTAAGTGCTCTGACGTGAGAGACTAGTTCCCTATAGCTACTGACATATAGGTAGAAATTGTGGCCAGACCTTGAAGACAAGCTGATCCCAACGGCCCAGCAATTGGAGACCATGGGTAGAGCTGTTCGTGCAGCTCACATCTATCTAGAACTGAGACTCCTACGCGCCTTTGTTGTCTGCTGGATGACCGATCTGCCCCAACATAGTGACTTTGACGAGAGGGACCGCGCAGAGAGAATCTACAAGATGACCCTTGCCCAGATGGGACCCAAGAATATGGTTATGCACAACGATGGTGGTATCACTATTCTGCGCAGGGAAGATGAGGAGAACTACAACTCGGCAGAAGATTCAGACCTTGACGAAGAAGAGCGCGAGCAAGCCAGGAGACACAGACTCGTGACCGAGGCTCTTTATCCTAGAAACAGGCCAGCCCCTGGAAAGAAGAGAAAGCGAAGCTCGAGCACATGATGAGCGCACACACCGAGGACAACGAGTGAGAGAGGACGCTGAACATTAAGCTTGCTGGTATTGCTGGACTAGTCATTCGAGGTTTCAATACAGGCCCTGAGACAGAAGATGTCGAGAAACATACGAATAAAAAATCAGCAGCATTATTGAAAGACGTTCACCGTCCAGACACTCCTTTCAATATTGAGACTGACTCTCGATGTGAACAGCGGAGACCATGAGTGTAGACGTGACTTCGATGGACGCCGTTCTCGCAAAACTGAAAAAGTTCCAAAGAAGAAAACCATGAATTCGTAAAGATGAACTACATACCGACTACTATGCGAAGCTCTTAGTTCCTGAAATCGCCATTCGTCATGACATCCTCGTATTCCAAGTCAGGCTGGAACTCTTCGTAAAGAGAGTCAGGGTCAGCGCCCATCCTGAAGGTATACTCAGCAGACTCGTCAGGCACAATGACCTTCTCGATGCCACTGGCACAAGCCGCCTCAGCAAGCAATTGAACCTCGCAACTCCTCTCCATGAGCGTATAAAGATACGCAGCTTCATCAACTGTAGTGCCTACAGTCAACAAGCCATGGTTTCTCAAAATCATGCCTTTGCCCTTTGGTCCCAGAGCATTAGCAAGCTTAATACCTTCCTCCTCATTAAGCACAACACCACCAAACTCTTTATACACCGCCTGCGCCTCGCCATAGAAATAGCAGACGTCTTGATTCAACATCTCCAAGGGCTTAGCAAAAGTGCTCCAAGCCTTTCCATAAGGCGAATGCGTATGACACGCAGCAATAACATCAGGCCTGGCCTTATGCACGGCCGAATGAATCAAGAACCCAGCCGCATTAGCAGGACGCGACATATTGCCTCCAATAGCTTTACCCTCATAATCGACCAGAATCATATCTGAAGCTTTGAGCAGACCGAAATGCTTGCCGAGTGGGTTTGTCCAAAAGGTATGTGGATTTTCGGGGTCGCGGACGGAGATGTGGCCGCTCATGCCTTCGGTGTAGCCTTTGCGTGCGAAGACGCGGAAGGCGCCGGCCATGTGTTGCAACATGTCGCGGCGGTGCGCATCGAAAGAGACGTATTTGGGAATGCCGGGGAGGCAGACGCCTTGGCTGATTGCTTCGAGGGGGGTCTTTTCTTTTTTCTCGACTTCGAGGTCCGGGTTCGGGTTGGCTGGTTTGGTGGATTTGATGGCCATTGTGGTGGTGGGGGGCTCGGGAGCCGAGACAGCAGAGGGAGCCATTGCTGTGTGTGTGTGATGTGTGTATGCTCGAAGGGTGGTATAGAAAGGACAATGTCTATGTGATCAGTGTGGAGCGACTTTGTGGATCAGAGGAGTAGAGAAGAAAGATGAATTGGACAAGTCGTAATGAGTCGTGCCTACCTCTAGATATGCCTATGAACGTCGGCGACGACTGCCCATTAGGTTGTTGAGGTCGGCCGTCGCTTGCCTATCTGTCGGACACCCCGCCCGATGTTTGGTTGATCAGGGTGCTTATCATTCTATCCGCCACTTTCGTCGCATAAAATTGCCATTCCGGATAGAGTTGCCCTATCGCAATCGTTACTTCAGAGTCAGTCTCGCTGTCCACCACCACCACGTTGGCACGGAATGTTTGAAGTTTCAACAATATGTAAGAAGATGCATGATAGTGTTCCTGCTTCCGCCACAAGAACAAGTAGAGTGATCGCTGTCGCAATGCACGATCAGCTTTGATTCATAGTCATTTCCATTGAGAGCCTCCATCTCAGCGACTCTCTATGGATGAGTTCATGACACAAATACAATCGTGCATTCAAACAGTTACGCTTACGACAGACCTCAAACTCAGGGATGGTTGGTCGTGTTAGAAGGTCAGTGTTTTGTCAGACCGGCTCTCAGCGGATGTGTCTCTGCTTCTGAAAAGTATCGTGCATTGTGATAGCTTCTAATGGGATCCTATAGCTCATTCTGAGATTAAGGTACGAGACTTCTATGCATCCCCCACGGCTGCACAGGAGCAGACCAGAGCTGTAAAAATGCACAATAGCTCATAAGAAGTGGTAAGCACCCGTGAGAGCCACTTTTCTACCAGCTCTCCCTGGACATCTCTCCGATGCAGAGATTACCGTGCATGTTTACAGGACCTTTGTAGCAGACTTCAGCACACGGAGAGGACACATTGGCAAAGGGACAGTCAGAGATGAAGCACTGCTGGAAAACAGCAAAGTCAAGTTCAAAACGTGCTAAGCTACTTGCTTGGGAATCACAAAACCACGACTAATCTTCTCGCCTATTGCTCAGGCCCCTGTAACGACGGTAAAACACCAAGGCAAAAACTCCACGCTCGAAAATGCATCAAATGTGTGTTCCACCCTCAATAGAAACAGAAAACTCCTTCCTTCTCGCAACGTGACCTAAATGTCGGAGAAGGTAACGCCGTCAAAAATGCTGTTGCCCATGGGATCTTTGTCCCAATTGGTGTCGTTCCTGTCCAAGCCAGCATTGGGCCCAAACAAGGCGTCCCAACTAACGTCAGGTGGTGGTGTAGCTTTGTCCTGACCTTCCTTTTTGTTGTCAAATGTAGATTGAATTCCCATAATACCCATGCCAAGGTCGTCGCTCATATCGAATTGGATACCAGAGCCGAGACCGAAGGGGTCACTCTCGAACATGATCTTGAGACGATCGTGCTCGCTAATGTCGGTGAAGTTAGAGGTTGCCGCTGAAGTACCAGAATTGGAGCTCGACGGTGTGAGATCAGGCGAGGGATCAACGGGCCAGTCCAGATCAGAGTACTGTAGCCCATCATCAAGACCATTGAGACTCTCACGAACAGATCTCATGAAGTTGTCATCGGCGTCATTGCTGTTCCACATGTTAGGAGATGTCGAAGTTTGCTTACGATCCTCCTCAGGCACAGCAGGCTTCTCGGTCGGCGGCATAGTAACGCCAGCCTTCTCCATCATAGTGTCAAGCATGGTCTTCTTCTTTGGCGATGCCGAGATCGGCTCATCTTGCGCAGATCTCTTCTGACCTTGCGGTGTACGGCCAGTGGTCGGTGGCGTTCCAGGCTTGATGAATGGAGAAGGCGTGCCTGCCTTGATGGTCTTGCCAGGAGTGTGTCCATCAACCTTGAGTGCCTCCTTCTTGATTGTGTTTGGTCCCAGTGCAGATGGCTTAGCGCTGGCAAGAACCGGCTTGCTGTCAATCTGTTGTGCCTTCTCATTACCATCCATGTCGAGCTCAAACGCTGCAGCCGCATTCTCGAGGAAGAAGTCAAGAGGATTCTCGATCTGCTTGTGTGCTTCCGCTGTGTGCGCCTGAAGCTCTTCCTCTTTTTCAAAGCCGGTGACATGGAACTCGCAGTACTCGTCTGCGCACTTGAACTTCTTCTCCGGACCTCGTGGTGGCTCAACCTTGGGCTGCATTTGCTTCCTCTTGTCATCAGGACTTTGCATCTTGATGCTGGGGCTAGGCATGCTGCCGGGGGTTGTGCCTGCGTTGGCAGGTGTAGAAGCTGAACTGCCAGGCTGACCGGTCTTTCTGCGCTTGTTGGCAGGGAGTTGTAGCTTATCGGGTGTAAGTCCTTGAATACTGCCGTCATAGACGGGTACACCGTGGGGGGAAGGATGACTGACAGGGAATGGAGGAGGCACGGCCGATGTAGGCGCTGGAGGTGGCTTGGATCGGTCTCCGCTCTTGGATGCTGTTCTCGCCATAGCAGCGGTAGCTGCCAGTGGTGCTTGCGAGGGCTTCGCTTGGTCGGCATTCTGCTGCGCTTGCTCGGGTGAGGAGGTTGACTTCAACTTATGTATGTGCTGCAAACATTGCATGATGAACTGACGAATCCTCGACTCGGCCTCGTTAATCTGCTGTATCGACAACGAGAGGTATTCGTTGACGTTGCCATCCAAGCGCATCTCACCAAGAAGCTTAGCCCTCTCCAGGCAGATCTGGCGAACAATTTTGTCGTTGACGAACGTCATGGCAGTAGGCAGCATCTTATCCAGCTTCACAATCATGTCTCGACAACCACGCAATTTCAGGACGACCTCGTTGAAGCTGGTGTCAGTCACCTGCTGAGGAGGACCCTTCCTGTAGCTAGCCTCTGTCTCCGCAGTTATGGCTGCTAGTCTGGCTCTCTGCTGCTGTACCTTGAGCTGCGAGACTTGCGCAGGCTGTGAACCACCTTGAGTCTGCAGTTGAGCCTGCGATAGTTGTGCAGCTTGCGATTGTGATGCCTGCTGCCCGTCTAACATCTTCTGGTTCTGGTTAGTTGAGGACTGTGCTCTCTTTAGAGCATCCATTTGCATCTTCTGCTGCAATTGCTGCATCGACTGTTGCATAACAGCACGCTGTTCTGGTGCCATTTGTTTGATCTTGTCAGGATGCATGTTCTTGAGCTGCTCAGGATCGAGCTGCATAGTTGGCTTCTGGTTCTTCTGCTGTGCGTTGTTGGGTGCAGGTCTTTGAGGTGACTGGTTTGGGTTGGGGATCTCGACAACATCATCGCTTGCACCCTGGCGCTTCTGACCCTTCTTGTTCGCTGGTGTGTTCTGCTGCTGCATGTTCGCATTGTGCTGTTGAGACAACTGGGGCACCATGGCAGCAGATTGAGCACCCATCTGAGGTACCTGAGGTGCCATAGGATTCTGAGGCGGTATGCCAGGTGTTCCAGACTGCTGTATCTGTGCTTGCCGCATCGCGTTCATCATGGCGGGATTCTGCTTCTGCATTTGTGAATACTTCCACTGCATAAAGTTCTTTCGAAGCTGTTCGTGCGACCAGCCCTGAGCTGCAGGAATCCTCGCTTTGAAGGCTTGTAATTCTTGCTCTGTGACCGGAGGCATGGGCATGTTGCCCATATTGGCAATGTTCTGAGGATTTGCGTTCATGTTGGGCATACCTGGCCCTTGACCCATTTGAGATGGTTGTGGTACCATCGGTGCTTGAGGGGCTTGGCTACCGGCCATTGTCGGGTGGTTGGGCATAGCACCTTGTGGCAATTGGCCGGGTATCTGAGATCCAGGTGTGCCGTTGGCATTGGCCATCGCTGCTTGCTGCTGCTGCTTTTGGATGACGAGTGACTGGAAGCGACGGACCTTGTCCATCATATCTGGAGGCAAATTCTGCTGATTTTGTTGCACAAATTCCTTCAACTGACCCCATGTCTTGACATTCGGTGGCACCGAACATATTTCGTTCAGGACCCTTGGAGGGAACGGCCTTGCGTCCATCTCCCGCTGCCGCTGCAACAAAAGTCGCTGCTGCATCTGTTGATGGTTTGGACCTCCAGGCATACCCATGGCCATCTGCTGCTGGGGGTTCAAAGGAACTTGTGGCGGCATACCCATAGTGCCATTTGGTAGTTGCTGACCCATAGGCGCTCCGGGGTTCATGCCGTTCATCATCATTTGCTGTTGTGCTTGATTTGGCTGCGGTGCCTTTTGTGAGTCGCGAATCCTTTGTAGGATCTGATGTTGTTGATCAGGTGGCATTCCCTCGAGTTTGGCCCTCAACTGGGGAGGGAGCTGAACTCCAGGAGGAATCTGTAAGTCTGGTTTAGGAGTAGGAAACATGCCAGGATTGTTCGCAATCTGTTGGCTGAACTGAGCCATCATCTGAGGGTTCATCTGCTGATTAGGTTGAGGTGTGGGCTGGGGACGAGTTTGAGGGGGGGTCTGAGAGGGTTGGCCAGGTGGCACCATAGGACGGTTAAGCATCGACATGGCAGGGCTCTGCTGTGGAGGCTGAGTGGTGTTAAGGCCACCGGGCTGCCCTCGAAGCATTTGTTGCTGGGCTTGTTGCTGAGCAGCGCTACGAGCCTGAGCTTGAGCCTGGGCCTGTTGCTGCATCTGGGTGTTGCGCATCTGAGCCTGTGTCTGCTGCTGTCTCTGAGCCATCATGTTTTGGATCTGTTGTTGGTTGTTCTGCATAGCAGGCGGCATGTTCATCTGACCCATGTTGGCCATGTTGGCGGCTGCAGGATCCATTCCCATGTTGTTGTTGCTAGCTGGCACGACAAGCTGACCTTGGTCAGCCATCTTCATGGCATCGGCCTGTTGACCAGCAAAAGATGAGAAGTCTATGGGTCCTCCAGCCTGTTGAGGCCTCCTCGAAGCATTGAACTTCTTCATTGCGAGCTGCTGGAAGTGTTTGGCGAGAGGGTCAACTCCTTGACGCTGGTAGTGTTCCCTCTGCTGTGGAGGTATTTGGGCTAGCAGACGCTGACGCATGAGATTCCTCTGATCTTCGGGGACTGAAGTTATCATGCTGCGTGCAAGATTTGTTATTTGCTTTTGTTCCTCAGGAGTGTAGGCTTGGGGTTGCTGGTTTTGTGCCATCTGTTGCTGCGGTTGTTGCTGCTGCTGCTGTGACGGTGGTTGTTGTTGAGGCTGTTGCATGTGCGGTTGCATATTCATCTGGCCCATCATCTGCGGCGCCATGGGCATTTGTGGAGCCATCTCGCCTTGATGCGAGCGACTGGGCTGCATTTGCATTCCCATGGCCTGTTGCTGTTGTTGCTGTGCTTTCATACGCGCTTGTTGGTGGGCCTGACTGATCTCGTTCAATTTTTGCTTTATGCCAGCCATCCACTGGTCCTGTTCCAGAAGTCAGCATGTGGGAATGAGGAAATGTGTTTACAAAGCGTGAACGGACCTCGGAGGGACTGTTTGCGATGATCTGACTCTCGAAGCGCATTGCGACTTGGACGGCGCTCGCCAAGTCGCTAGCACTATTCAGTAGACGTAGTGCTTTCACTCTGTTTGGGTATATGTCAGTCATGCGACTATGGGTCATTATAGCAAGTTATGGCAGCACTCACAGGTTGAGAATGCAAACGGCACGAGTGCGAAGGTCGAAGCCAGCCTGCCATCCTGTGTGTATGGGATTCTTGTTCAACTCTTGTACGATCCTAGCCAGGAGTTCGTTGGTGTGCTGGTCATTCTGAGGCTGTGGTCTCTGCTGCATCTGCATGCCACCTCCAACCATAAAGGCATTAGGATCCATGGCGGCGAAATTCTTGCTGGATCAGGTCGAGTCGAGAGTGGCAGCGGCGGCACGATGGCCGGAAATAGTGACGGTGGTAGTGAGTGTGTCGAGCATGCACCAGCAGGAAGATGTCTGAGCAGGAAAGAGGGTCAACAAGAAGGGGCGTTCGTTCGTGGTCGTCGAAGGGCGCGTGTCACGAGGGTAGTCGAGTAGCACCAGGTCAAGCAGCAGGCAGATGACGCTAATTTGGTAGCCGGAAGGTGATCTATTGGCCAGCAATATCCAAGATGTTGGGCTGGCAATGCGAAGAAAGAAAAGAATTCCAGTCGTGTCGTGTCGAGTGTCCAAGAGGGGTGCTGACTGTGCTGTCTCACTGGCGCAAAAAGAGGCCGCGACTTTGTAGCCCAAACGTCTGTCAAACAAGGATGCACGATGGATGCGTCCCGGAGGCTCGGAGTGTGGGTAGCCAGAAAAACACGGCTGCACTCTGTCGATCGACGCACTGCTTTGTCGTTGGGGAAGATGAATACTGGAGTCGACCAGAGTCGCAGGTGTTTGGGAAGGAGCGACGAGGACGACGGCCTTGGGATGAGGAGAGCCAGACGAACAAGCGCGAACAAGAGCAGCTCAGAATCGCGCCCACCGCTCAGAGTCAGCTTCACACGTCTCCGCTACCACTGGGTGTTCGTCGAATAACGTCTATAACGTCCGTGCGCCGCCCTACTGATGCCTGCAGGGGTCCTCTGACTTACTGCAAGACAATTGCGACAACAAGAACAAAGAAATGCCTTTGCGTTTGTCTGGCTGCTCTGCGGCGAGAGATATGCTATCTAACCAGCCTACCACTGCTTTTTGCCCAACTCTTGCTCTCTTTTTCGGGCTTGTATTGCAACTCTCTCAGGTCTCCAATTAGGAGGAGCTAAAACTAGTCAACAGCACTTCCGCATGGGCTTAAACTTTGGCGCGCCACTGGCTCTAGTCCCGACAGCTTGCTACTCCTTCCATGTCGCGCGCGCACGGGGAGATGGCCTTCCATTTCGCTTCAGATTGAAGTTGCTACTTTCTGCAAATCCTCATTCTTCTCTTGTGTCAGATTTCCTTCATGCCTTAACGAATCTGCATGTCCCGTTGACTTCATTTCGTGACGACTTTCCGTCGACTCGAGAAGGTTGCGGGTAGATGTGGTGCATTGATGGGCGCTGCCAAACCTCCGAGAGCCCTCGTCATCGCCTGCCATTTTTGTGGCTTGCGACCCTGTCTAGCCTCTAGCCTCGACCTCCTGCTTCTCGACTTTGGACAAGGCGCAACCACTTCAATAAAATGCCTGTCTCGACTTCTCGCTTTGTCTGTCGTTTTTCGTTTAAACAATCCTGATGTGTAGCACAGTTCCCATGCTTGCTTTCCCTTCCGGACAAAAATATCGTCACCTCTAAGCGTACTCGTACACAAATTATTGCAATTCTTTTTCACATCCGACGCGCCCAACGGTATTCGGCAGTTTGGCTCGTTTTAGACAGCGCAAACCAAAGGGGTTTTGGCACACCTCCGTGCCCAAACCATAACGACGCCGTTGTCAGCCTCTTCGCTCTGATCGTGCTATAACTTCGATCGTTGCCATGTCAGATGGACGTCTAGCAATAGTGTGTCCATGTTTTCACAAGAATACGACATTATTCTGATCATGAGCCTTGGTTGTCGACGAATGTCACATTGGATTATGTCAAATTGCGCACTTCACATGCGCCGCACGTTTGGTCAAATCACAGATTTGCTTTTATAGGCTTACCGCGGAACCGCTACGCTTTCAGCCTTGAGACAAGATCTCCCACATCACAGCAGATCGCTACCTTTGTATCAGCTACAGATCCTCCGGTATCCTTATTACCGACCCAAATGCTTACATTCATAGCAAAAGCATTGCATTCCTCTCACTCTTTACAGATATCATGCCGGATGTTCGGATTGATGATCCCAAGTTGTTGATTATCGCAGGTCACGCGTGTCATTCGTTTGCCTTGTTATGCATGCATGGTGGTTTCGAGTGCTGGGCAAGTTCGCCTTCCGTACTTCCCCAGCACGACAGGCACTCTCCTTGGCTGTTTTCCAGCTAGCAGGTCTGCTGATATGAACGTGTAGAATTACAGCAACGTCTTCGGCTCAGAGCCATGTTCAGAAAGAAAATTCGCATCTTCTTGATCAACGCTACTTGCTGCAAAGGTTCTCTCTCCTCTTGCTGGTCATAATATCAGACCAAAGGATGTTACCCTTTCATCGCCTGCCCTTCTTCTTCTGCTTCTTCGACTTGCTCTTTTTGCTGTTCACCTGTTGCGACTTGGGATCGTGGATCTCAGCATCCTGGTCTTCGTTCGCCATCTCAGCAGTAACTGGCTCAGCCTGCGGTCGAGCTGTAGATCCGACGTCTGCTGGAGTGTTTGCGACTTCTTGGCCAGTACCATTGGAAGAAACATTCCTCAGACAAGCTTGGAGCTGCTCTAGGCCAAAATCGATATTCATCATAGATGCCTCATGTTGCCTTGCAAGTGCCTTGAAGTACGCAAGGCCATTCCGAGGTAAAGCAGGTACAGACTGCGCTAACTCATCTTTCAACTGATGCAAGGCGAGAGTGCCCTTGATGCACTTGGAGAACTTGGAGAAATGACCAATGCGGAACCACTGACCATCGGACTTTGACCATTGCTGAGCCGAGACGTCACCGATGGTATTGATGGCGAATAAGACCTGATTATTTTTTCCGATAATGTGTCCAACTTCCGCAAGAGGAATGACTTCATTGCCGAAGACCTTGTTGACCTGGGAAAAGTACATGGCTGATGACTTGGCATTGGCTTTGGCCTTGGTTTGGTCGCTCTTCGATTGTGGGTTTTCATCCTGATCATCCTCAAGTTGCGAGATCATTGAAGAGTATTCTTCGCTTGAATACACCTGTGGCCAACCCTTCCTATCCTCAGCATCGTCCTCTAAGGCTTGCAGCATACGCTCAGTTGATTCCAGATGTTGCAAAAGTGGCGCACAGAATTCACCGAGAGTTTGGATTTGCGCAAAGTCCGAATCAGGCATGTCATCGCTTTTGTAAAACAGGGCAGATGCCCTGAGACCTTTCTCGAGTACTTCCATCATATCTCTGACGTTCGAAAAGGCCGCAAAGTAAAGCTCATCAATCTGCTCGAAAAGTAGCAAGCACTTGGAGCAATAGGTCTTTGTTTCCCAGTCACTGTCGTGTTTGTGAATGACGAACCATTTCTGGAGCTCCAGAGAGATTTGGAGTCGTTCTTCGGCAAAGACTTCGAGATCTTGCTCGAGTATTTGGATGCTTTCTTTGATGTACTTGGTGGACTGGCGCATCTCTTCTGGGGTTACTTTTTGTTTTTCGAGGACTTTGTCAAAGAGCTGATGTAGGAAGACGTTGGCAGTTTTGGCTGATGGTTCTTGTTGTTCGTGCTGACTAGTACCTAAGCAAGCATGAGTCTTGTCCTTGTTGAGGTAAATGTATCGTGGAACCAGAGGCACATGAGCCATGCTGGGGAGGCTCAGCCTCTGGTTAATTTACCTTGTTCGGTGACCAGTGCACTGCTCTCCTCCAGACTCCCTTCAGGATTGACCTCTTGCAGCCAATCAAAAGCATCCATTGCTCTTTGAACAAGCGTTTCAACAGCCACAGCACTTGACCCACTACCCTGAACAGCATCAGGTGCATGGACCTGTGTCGGTGCCCGAGGCTGCGTCCTAAGCACCATAGCAGAAAACCTTTCAGCAAGCGCATCCGAGAAGATGTTTGGTCTAGATGGACGTTTTGGAGATGGTGGTGATGCGGGTGGTGCTGGCGAGGGTGGGTCTGACTCGTCGTCGTCGAAGTTCTCGATGAATTTGCTATCTAGAAAGGGTTATTATATCAACATCATATGGGTTACTGATACTGACTTCTCGGAGATGGCATCGTGGATTCTCTGACTGAAGTTGATGATGCTAAGCAATAGCCTTGGATATGTTGCGATGGTGTTTTGGTAGGTCAGTGTTGTGGTCGTGATGGTCGCAAATTCATAAATCACGTCTTTTGGCAAAGCACTAACACGATGGATCAGACCGGAACGTTCTAGAGGTTGGTTGCCAGCTGATGACCTGAGGTTTGACATGCACAGTGCTTACAACTCATGTTGTCTGTTCTCTTCTGCACAAACCTCTACTACTACAGGTATTGATTTCTTACCGCATAACCACATGACAACAAACAACTAACTGCCTTTGACTGTGTAGATACTTCTAAGCATATCGCACGAGGAGAAAGAAAAGAGATGAATGGAAAATCTTGGACAGGGTCGACAAAGAACTGAGCAGCAACTACACAAGTTTACTGGGCCAGGGTTCATGAACGTGATGGAAATAGATGACTCTCCACTCTGCTATTCGGCGTAGAAAAAGGCTATAGAGATGCACAAAAGTCTTCAAAACAGGGCAAGGTGCACCAGCGGTAGCCTCCTCGCTGGCTCTCGGACTCATCTTAAAGGGCACACTCTCCAAGATCCATCGATTCTGCAGTGTTTGTCTCCTCACAGGATAAGAGCATGGGGCAATGGAATCCAGACGAACAAGATATGATGTAAGAATCTCAGTAGACACTATTGGCTCGACTCAGCTAACATGGATAAGCGAAAGAGATCTTCCTAGAATTGGGACAGTTGAGAGTCACTCTCAACAAGAAGCAGAGAAATCAATTGAACCCAAAGTGGCATAGGCAAGAACGCTCGTCTTAGCAGGATGGCAGGAGGATGCAAGGAAGAATATGAAACTGGCAAAACGATAGTGACCGAAGAAAGAAAATGAGCCGACCATCTGACCAGCTCTCAATGACAGCCAGCATTTCCAATGAGTAGATCGATTACGAAATCCATTGCTTACCTGAACATAGCGTCGTGTTGCAAGAGCAAGAACGGGACTTCATCATGCTTGTCTGTCAAGATCGAATTTTAAGGTTCCTTCTTCCTCAATACATGCTTTATAGTTATCGGCGCATGCTTGAGGATAGAGAACTCGGGATGGACGAGCTTATACTCCGACTGCAGTGAAGAGCAAAATATAGACTGTAAAAAGGCATAAATACTTTAGCAAGCAGAGGCATGTCTACGAGTCTACGAGGGCCGACAACTTGTCACCTCTCAGTGGATACCGTCTTAGTTCCTATTACTATTCTGCATTTCTATAGATACGCGTTACATGGTTTAGTCCACGGGGAGGGTGAAGGGGCGGAAGTCAACGCCAAGGCGGTGAGTTTTCCCCACAAATCGGGCTGACTTTGCCCTTCCCGTGCCTGTGGATTGTCTCGATCTTTCGAAAAAATAATCTCCAAACAAACCACTTTCTCCCTACAAACAGCAATCATGGCAACCAAGCGTCCTCACAGCGAAGTTCATCCCTCTCGTCGAGACCAAGTTCCTGGCCAAGAAAAGAAACGAAAGGTCAACCCACACCCTCACCGCAAACTCGAGCGCAAGACCAATCCCATCAACCCCATCAAGTCGCGCATCCGCAGTCTGAACCGTCTATTACAACACAAAGAGAACCTCCCCGCCGACGTCCGCCTCAACCATGAGCGAGAGTTGAAGTCCTGCGAGTGGGAACTCGCTCAAGCTGAGAGCCAGCAACGCAAAAAAGACCTGATTGGCAAATATCACATGGTGCGCTTCTTCGAGCGACGGAAAGCAGAGCGTCGCCTCAAGAAGCTGGAGAGGAGAGCCAAGGAAGGCGAGGCCGATCTCGAGGAGCAAATACACGAAGCCAAGGTCGACTTGAATTACGCCATGTACCACCCTCTCGACATGGCCTACTCAGCACTCTGGCCGACAAAGGGAAAGAAGGACGCCGATGGCAATGAAGTCGAGGTCGAGAAGCAAGGAGACCCAGATATGTGGTTGGTAGTCGAGAAGTGCATGGAAGAAGGTAAGCTGGATGCCCTGAGAAACGGCAAGCTGTTGAAGTCTGCTCCTGCCCAACTCGACAACGACGACAGCATTGTTCAGAAGGCGTCAAATGCCAGAGCAAAGAAGGAAAAGAAGGACAAAAAGGACAAGGAGAAGAAGGCAGCCCAGAAGCCTGCAAAGAAGGCCGATGAGGATCAAGCCATGGGCGGACAAGATGAAGATGAGGACAGCGAAGGAGGTTTCTTCGAGTAAGAAGTCTTCTGGCGAAAAGTATTGCATCTGTTATGGCGCATTGGGTCTGTTGTTTTTGTTGCATTCAGCCATTCTACTGTATATACCCATCATTGCAACTCTTAAACCGACTACAGTAAAGCCTACCCAAAAATTTCGCGACCAGAGAATATATATAGAATTTTATGTGACTTTGCTGCTTGTGTAGTGGTTGGAGGCATGCGAATGGTTGACTGTCTCGTCTGGCTGGCTGTGCTCGAACTTGTTGGAGACGCTGAACTTTGGCCTTCACTTTCAAGTCGCAACAACGAACTTCACAAACCTGCGATTGCAAGCGCATCTGTACAACGAATTTGCTTAACACGGTAATTTACCTTCACTCACAGTTTATTGCAATCCCTCTGAAAATCTTCACCAGCTCGAGCGCATTCTTTACCGCACGAGCTTGCGACTACACGCAACTTCAACCACGCGTGCTTCCCAAATCGTCTCCTTCATTCACAGACAGTTCATCTGTCACAGCATCAGCAATGACTTCCAAAGCAGAGCGCTTTGCCGCACTGCTGGGCACTTCGCCCAACACTTCTTCTTCTGCTAATGGCACAGCGCACAATTTCTGCGAGACTGCTCCCACGGGCATGCAATTCGTGCCCATCAACGCCGTCTCCAAATTTCCTTACAAGTACATGAAGAGATCACAGAGCGAGCCTGTCTCCATCCAGTTCTTTGCCGGCGGCAAATTCTGGGGGCGCGATTGGGATCTGTAAGTATTGCTCAATTTCTTTACTCTTTCTACTCTGCGTGCCCTATCCTTCCATCATTTTCTGTCCTCAAATAGCATATTTGCAGGCGCAAAGCGGTTCACCATAAATTCTGCAACTTATCCTGTTCGAAGTGGTCTCTCAAATTTTCGACCGCCGAACTTGCCGCTATGGTTTCACTATGGAAGAACAACTTGATCAGTTTCTGTTCGAAGACTAATATTTGGTAGATGGTACATTCACTCACCTTACTTCCAATCTGAAAGGCCCACCATCTTCGTACCTCTTGCACAGTTCAAGCAGTTGCTTTGGGAAATTGATAGTACCTACCCGAGCTTTGCTGTTCGCATGCCCAACGATCCCGAAGGTACTCTTGTCTTTCCTTTCGAGTACAGTGAGCACAGACTCCTCAGACCTCACTTCTTGGGTAAGTCATCAAACAAGGATGACTTTGATCGGCTCAGCAGCAGTGCTCCTCACTTCGGCCGTCTTGCTGAAGACGAAAATGAGCCTGTGCCTGAGCATATCTCGTACTTCCGCCAAGATATGGACGCTGCCGTTGATGCAGGAAAGAACAAAGGCAGATCAAAGGCCGCAAAGGAAGCAAAGCAGGAAGCACGTGCCCTCCAGCAGTATAACATGCGCCGCCAGGTCGGACGTACTCAAGTCTCGCTCGGTCTTTCTCCAGCATCATCAGATGACCCTAATCTCGATGTCATCTACATCGCGGTCGATGTCGAGTCCTACGAACGCAACCACAACATAATCACCGAAATTGACTTTGCTACCCTTGACACCCGCGATGTCAAGGGTGTTCTCCACGGCGAGGCTGGCAAGGACTGGCACAAGTTTATCCGCGCTCGCCACTTCCGCATCAACGAGTACAAGCACTATGTAAATTCTGAGTTTGTCCGCGGCTGTCCGGACCAATTCGAGTTTGGCGAAAGCGAGTTTGTCAACTTGAAGGACGTCCCTCGTATGGTAGCTTCCTGCTTTAAGTACCCCTACAGCGCAAAGGATGCCAAAAACACCACAGAAGATGACGGAGAAAAGCGCAACATCATCTTCCTCGGTCATGACACCAAGCAGGACGTTGCATACCTTCACAAACTTGGCTACGATCCCAAAAATTTGGCCAACCTGCTCGAGTTCCAGGACACGGCTGCTATGTGGCGCGCTATCACCGGTGAGCAGTCTATTCGTGGTCTGGCTCATATCATGTATGCGCTTGAGCTTGAGTCCTGGAACACTCACAATGCCGGCAATGATGCTGTCTACACTGTGCACGCCATGATCGGTATGTGCATCAAGGATTTGCAGAAGAAGGCTTCCGATGAGGATGACGAAGGTGGTGTGAGTTTGCTGCCTGAGAAGAAAATGGATGTCGAAAAGGAGGTCAAGAAGATCACCAAGAAGTTCGTCGAGTGGGACATGTGAAAATCGAATGAGTTAGGGCCGTGAGATGCAGAGTGTGTCTATGCAAGGTTAGGGAGAATGGATTGCTTCCGTTGCTAGCTACATGAAAAGGAGATTCGGCCAAGTCGTTGCTCTGCGCAGTACCATCTCTTTGCTCAATAACTTTTGCACTTAAGCAGGACATGGTGTACAAGTAGAAAGGCTTGTCAACCACACGAAACACGAACCTAATTCTCACTCAGTCAAATCAATTGGTGTGGCTGTTTATCTTGTTGGAGTCGGGTTACTGCGATTGGATGGATCTCTTTGCACTCTCACGGCTGACTGTTGAGCTGTATCCAGCCATTCAGCGGTTGATGGTTTCGCTTTCTTTCCCGGAGTCTGATCGTCATCACCAGCTGCGCGCTTCTTGCCTTTTTCCTGAATCTTTTTGATATCATCCTGTGAGCTTTTAGTCATGTCTAGACCCAGCACCTCTCTCCACTTGAAGAACTGCCAACAAACTGTACGAACCCTCAAGGTTCTACCCTCACCCGGCCCTCTCAAACCCAAAAACTTGGTCAGTTCTGGTCGCGCGATTTGCCCCAAGGCCAGTCTGAATTGATCAATTGACCAGATTCCATCGCGAGTGAAACGTTTGATGCATGCGCGAATCTGATCGCAGTCGAGGTCTATCTCCAATGGAGGTCTTGTCTCTGACTCAAACGGAAGCTTTTTTGACCCTGGTTTCACGACGGATTTGAAGACGCCTTCGAAGTCGGTGTCAAAGTATCCATGATTTCCACGTTGAGTCAGATCGAGATCCTCGTCAGGGATGCTGTCGAGCAAGTCTCTCTGTTGCAAAATGTTTAGGGCTTCGTCTAGGGACTTTGGCTTCGGCTTATGGTTCTCCATGATGTTCAAGATGTCCTCATCGTGCTGTTCTTGTTCGATTTCTTTGCGGCGTTCTTCGTCCTTCGATGCTGATACTGTTGCGGAGTATGCTGCTATTTCTGACGGGCTGAGGTCGGAGAAGACTGCTGTGCGGGCATATTTTTTCTTGTCTTCTTCAACTTCTGAATTGATGTAATCCATAATGGTGTCGCGGACGAAATGGTTTGGTACATCTGTGAGTTGATGATCACGTCCTAAGCGACCACCGGATACTTTGCCTCCCTCGGGTCCGCCAAACATGACGAAGGCAGGCCTTTTGTCGTCTCCCGACGCATCGCGGTGAATGATTTGAGCTTGTACCATGCCCTTTGTTCTGTCGCTCATCCCAACTGCTGAAGCCAGGTCATCGATAAGCTGCTGGTTAGACTTGGCTTCGTTCTGTAAATCCATCAGAAATGCGAACGCCCTTGAAAGTTTCAGGAGGAGAGATGCCACATATAGCTTTGGAGGTCGAGAAAGGCGTTGGAGGATCCTTATTGGGCTCAATAGCTGGTCTTTTCCAATCCGGCTCCTTCTGCGCATGTTTTACTCCTTCTACGACTTTCTTGTACATTTCCGTCCGACGATCCTCGGGTTGCTTTGCAATTTGCTTCTCGATTTCCTGTGCCACGATACGGTGATCTACGTCTGCGAGGGTATGTTCGGTGCCGTCCATTCGATAGTGTTTGTTCCCTGGCATGATGGCACCACCCATGTGGTTGGGAAGTCTGAGATAGTTCATTGCTACCAAGTAATATACGAATTCGTCGATTTCTTCATCGGACATGTTTGTGTACTTTTTCATGTTTTCAACCATTAGGTCGTTCATCCTCTGATCGTATGGGATCTCTTTTGCGTTGCCTTTCGATGGGCGTTGACCTCTTCCTCCAACTTTGGATATATTAGCAGATGAGTTCGGCATCTTGATGCCCGTTCTACAACAAGTGACAATGTAAGTTGTCTGCGTGGTATATCTGATGGGGATAGGGTCGAGGTTGGAGAACGCGTTGTACACGTCTCTATCTTTATGCATTGCACAATTTATGCGTCATGCTCAGCGCCGATCTTTCGCGCCTTTTCACCACACCTTGCTCGCAGCTGAAGCAAACAATGAACATGAACGACCTCATCTAAAATATCTACTGGACCTTGAGACAATGAGAGATCATATGGACGTCGAGAGTGACTCTGCGCATTTCTTCCATCGTCAGAACGTCTCGCGTATAGCCATGATGAGATACACGATCTTCTTCAGCTTGGAGAAGCGCTCAAAGGAGATCCGTCAAATGAATGACTCCCTCCTCCCCATGTGCTAGGTCTATGACTTGCGTCGCCCTTCGACTATATTGAAGAGCATCGTGCACACTTTGAGAAGACTCAGCTGTTTTCGGAAGCAGGCGTGTGCCTACAGAAAGCTGATAAGTTGTCGCTTCTCATTGAGCACCATCCGTTTCCTGATACTGTCGTGCATTCGTGTAGCTACACGCGTTGTATACTTCAGCGTATGGAGAGTCATTGGATGCCGTCTATTATTCCAGAGTATCGTGTGTTTCTCGAGCTCAGCACTTGATTTCGTTGCTTCCCTACTTAGGTTCTGACGAATGCATACCTCGCCCCGCAGCTAAACAACGCGGCAAGTTCAACTATCTCTGCTCATGTATCTCAGTAGCTGCCACTTCTCATGCGCAAGGCAGGTAGACGCGCATAGATGCCTGATTGTGACTCACTCCTACGTCGGTCCTTGTCGGCCGAGATGCTCGGACACCGAACCATCGTACGGGCATACACCTTTCCATCAAAGGATTCAGGCAGCAGTCAGCGACCACCATTGCCAGCAACAGCGACGATCGCTGCGTGATTATCTGATTGATAGGTAGGGATCGATTGATAAGATGTCAGACCACTGTGTTGTGCTATCTTCATGTGATGATGATGGTCTGAATATAAAATGAGTCGAGGTAGGCGCTGTCAACATCTCCTACCTTCAAGCTCATTCTTTCTCCATCAGTTGAGTTCTGCTTTGAGCCACAGCTTACTGTGATATCTGCACATCTGCCTCAAGATCACCCGACCAACATGACCCAACAACAGCAAACTTCAGGTCCATTCACAGGCATCTGCGATCCAGATCCCAATGCCGTATGGGTAGCCACAGACCTCTACACCCTCTCTCACCTCGACCCTCCAACCACCCACAACAGCAAGATTCTGAAAAGTACCCTCGACAACGCCTCCGCTCAAGGTCTACCTGCCATCTACTCCTCGCGCGCATTTGCAAAATTTCTAGCTCTTCAAGCCAAAGCCATAAACGCAAAGCACTTTCTCGAAGTCGGTACTTTGGGAGGCTATGCTAGTATATGGCTGGCATCTGAGAATCCTAGCCTCAAAGTCACGACGCTGGAATACAATCCTCATCATGCTGAGGTTGCTAGAGAGAATATAGAAAATGCTGGACTTTCTGATCGGATTACTGTTCATGTGGGAGCTGGGATGCAGACACTGCCTGTTGTTCTTTCCGATATTGAGGCTGGAAAGCTGGACAAGTTTGATATGGTCTATGTGGATGCAGATAAGATGAACAACTGGAACTACGTCGATCTTGCCATCGAGGGATGCAGGAAGGGAGCTATTATTGTTGTGGACAATGTCGTACAGGGTGGACAAATTGCCAGTGGGATTGAGCGCTCTGACAAACCGGGATATGTTAGTGGTGCTCGGGAAGTCATTGAGAAAGTGGGCAAGGATGAAAGAGTCACTGGTACCGTTATCCAGACTGTGGGAGAGGGCAATTATGATGGCTTCCTCTTTGCTATCGTCCAGTGATTGGAGCATGTTGTGCTAGTGTCTGTTGGATTGCCATTACCCTTCGTCTTTTCTTCTCCGTTGAAGCTCCTAACTATCCGGTCTTTACACCCTATGGAATTTTTGCTCTCTTCTCTTTCTTTTCGAATGACGACTTTATGACGCTTCATCACCCTCAGTCAGTACTCGATCAGCCTCCTGAGCAATATGGTGATCAGAATTTCTAGTCTACCCCTCTCCCTTATGATGTAGATAGCGTGAACCTGGCCTTAATAGTTCACTGCTTAGTATCTGACAAGTTCTACAAGACTTATGTCTATTGCTAGACAATTGATGTTAATGCAACCTAGATATAGAAGGTACAGTATGTGTTGATACAAGTTTTGTATTTGCAGAGCTTAAAGGTCGCGAGACCATTCTTTTGAAATCTACATGTCTAGAAAGGCGAGACCAAGCCTCTTGATAGAAACCAATGTTCCTAGCAGAGAGGTGACTCGAGCCTTTTTGAAAGAAGAGCTTTGCCTCGTTTTTGTTTCAGGCATCCGTCGTACCGTTCGTGTTTTTGCTTGCAATGAGAGATAGCCTCGGACTCCTTGAAAATGCGTTGAGATAGCAAGCCAAACCAAGTAATGTGTGGACAAAAGAGAAAAAGAAGAAAGAGCAAGAACAGAGAGACTCATGAACCTTCATGTCAGCCACACCAGCAGCAGTGTAGGACTGCCGTCTCTTTCCCCCATCCATCTATCTATATTTATTTTTGTTTTTGTCAGAACTCCATCGTCCTTATATGCACCGACTCCGGAAAGAAGAAAAAGCGTAAGGAATGCGTGAACTGGGACGCAGGACGGGCTGCCGTCCTACTCCCGAACTTTTGTTCATGAGATAAAAAAAAATCATCGACCGTGTTGTTGAATCGAGGTGAGAAAATGCCTGACTGTTGTTAAATCATGCAGATTTCATCGAGAAGATAGATAAGTTCCAGGATCATTGACCTTCACAAATCCAGTGAAAGTATGCTTGTATTGAGGAGGTGTCGTTATGCTCATCGTATCGTATCTGTTCGAACACCTGCTATCGGGCTGTCCGCCTCTCCCATGGGCTTGAATAGCAGTTTCATGTCGAGTGTAAGGTCACCGACTCCATAAGTATCATCGATATCGCCGACGGAACCGGTATCTAAGCCTCCTTGAGTGTTTTCATTGGCGACAAAGCCTTTAATCTTCTTCAGTAGACCCATAATCTGCAAGAAGCGAAGATCCGGCGGTGCCGTCCACTCCGAGGCCTTTGTTGAGCGCAACAACGATTGACCAAGGTAAAAGAAATGAATCCCGTCCCGCGAGAAACCAAAGCGGCGATAGCCGATACCGTTTTGTGGGTATTGGATAGCTATGTCCATATCCCAGATTGACTTCCACTTGCTCATGGCGAGCTGAATGGACTTGAGAATAGGTTGGATTTGCGCATGGTGAGCCTGCGGCGTGTCACCAGGAGTGCCAATATTGCTATTGCCGTCCGAAGCAATCCAGTCGTTCTGTCCAAGTGGGGTGCCAGGACCGCTTGCTGCAGCACCATGGCCAAACTGGCCAGTGATGTTCTGCAAGAAGCTTGACCTTTGGAACTTGCAGATCTGGACAATAAGCGCATGGATAAGGATGAATTTAGAGTAGATGTTGGTGGATCGTGACGCGAAAGTGTAGTTGGGCTCCATCAGACCTCGCATAGCACTTCTCATGTCAGGCTGGCGAGGTCGCTGACTGCCGCAAACATTGTTACCAAGGTTGGACGGGCCATTCAGGCCGAGCGCGTCGCGACATTCTTGCTCAGTCTTGGCCTCCCAAGCGGCGTCGTCACAAGGTAACGGCAAACGGAATTCCAGTGGATCAAACTTGGGCTCATTGTTGAAGTACATAACAAGAGCGGCGTCAAGTAGGAATAGAGTGAATGCAACTCTGCTACGTTTCTCCTGTGCGATCCAGGAAGACCAAGTCCATGTTGAAAGGGCCTCTTGAGATATCGGACCGGGCTGGTGGAGGACGCTGTAAGTAGCTTGCCCAGGTACTGCAGGGGAAATAACCATTCGGCGAGCGATTTCGACAACACTGTCGAAGTTCTTTCTAGCATCTGCACGCTGGCTTGGAGTGCCATGCCAGCAGAACAATACCTTAAGCATGTACAAAGCTTGCAGCTCTTCAATATCGGATTCCAGTGAGCCTAGAGGTTGGTTGCCTTCTTGGATGACGCCTCTGATGACGTTGTGGACTCTTGAAGCGTTCTTGACAGCGTCTTTGACAAGCTCCATCATTCTTCGAACTTGATACAGGTCTCGCTTTTCGGAGTAGACGGCGCCGATGCAGATGATGGTTAATACCAGGCCATCGTTGGCTTTGAGGATTTCGAAAGTGGGCATGTGGATGATCGGCCAATGACCCTGGAAGCTGGTGAATTTCTCGATGAAGTGCTTGATGTTTTCAACAGTCAAGCACTTTCTCATCTCGTCGCAAGCGTCATTGCTTGAGGATGTTCTGTTCGAAAGTACGTACGTCAGCAATGCATTGGCCTTGGCCTGCAATGGATCGCTTTGCACGAGATCCATGTTCCAGTTTGGAAAACCAGACAGGTGGTGCGCACCTGAATCTTCGCCGAAGCCCGACGGATGTGAATAGAGTCCACCAAAGAACTGCTGCTCGTTGCTGTGCTCGTTCGACGAGTTGTAACTGTGACCTTCCATACTACCCTCAGCTTTAACAGGCATCTGCGGCTGGCTTGGATGAGACTGTGTCATGAAGCCATCGTGAGCGTGCTGGGGTGCGAACATGGACCAGTCGGGGACGCCGTTGGGTTGGCGGTTTTCGCTGATAGGGGCGGGTTGGTGAGTGTAGCCGTTTGGTGCCTGCTCTTCGGCTTTGACGCCTGAAGGATAAAACTGGCCTCCATTGGCCATCTGGAAGCTATAGCTCGGCGGCATGGGGTTCGAGGCCGAGTGGGGACGCATGCCGCTGTAGGGGACGCCATTAGGGTAACCTGCAGAAACGATTGAGTACTGGTCACGGTATTGTTTCCCACATCTATACATACCTGCGAGGCTGCCTCTGCCATCACTTGTCATTGCACCCGGGTGGATCAAGCTGTTAGCACGAGACGAGCGATTGGAGAGGGATGCTACGCTCGAAGCGTATGAAGAACCTTCTCCGTTGACAGTTGGGCTGTTGGTAACGCCATTCAAGGCGGTTCCGTTAGCATAAGGAACACCTGCAGCTTCGGCGAGACCTGCAAGAGCTACGGGTTCGGTGCTGCTGATAGACATGCGGTTAGAGCCATTAGTGTTCCTGCGTTGGTGAGCGAGGTGATTTGCGCCTGTAGGGTTGCCACGACGAATCGAGCACTTCTGGAAATGGCGCTTGAGAATGTCGCTGCGCGAGAATGTGTCCTTACACAGGTGGCACATGTATGGCCGGTCTCCAGTGTCTGAGTATTGTCAGTCTTCTGCTTCTCGACCAATGTGACGCGCGATAACTCACGGCGCAGTAAATGTCTCTTCAAATGTTTGGCGTGGAGATATGTCTTGTTACAGTGTGGGCAGGGGAACTTTCCATCTGCATCCTTGGCTGGAATCATTGACTTGCTTGTGGCAGCAGCTGCGGTACCAGGTGTAGGAGCAGCTGCACGACCGGGTGCACTAGGTAGGATGCCACGTCTTCCCTGCGATCCTACGACGTGGGTAGGTTCTGCCTCATGGTTCTGCATGTATGGCTGAGCGCCTACGAGTCCGGATGCGCCGAAGCTAGGCAGCGTCGACAAAGCATTGTACGAAGTCTGAGGCTGAAGTGGGCGCAAGTCGGGTAGGCGAGCCTGAGCTGGAGTCTGAGCGGCGCTCGTAGCAGTAGAGGCAGGAGGCAGGGTGGATTGCGATGTCGAGTAAGGGATGTATGTAGACGAAGGTGGCAGCATTGAACCAGTGGTCGCCGGCGACGATTGGTGCTGCTGTTGCTGCTGCGAAAAGGCGTGCAAGCCGTTGGCTCCCATTGACGAAGTGGTAGGGGTATGGACGGTAGTGGGGGTCTGAGGATGGCTACCAGATGCGTTGTACAAGGAGGGCAGCTGACCAAAGTTGGCGGCCTGAGTGTGCAGCGGAGGCAGCGTCTGGTTGTGGCTGTGGTTGTCGCGCGACGACTCTTGCTGCGGCGGACCCTGCTGCTGCTGTTGCTGGGCTTGTTGCTGCTGAGCTTGTTGCTGCTGGGCCTGTTGTTGCTGGTGTTGAGGGTGCTGCTGCTGATGGGAATAGCTCGAGAAGGGCGCGAAGTTGGCGGGCTGAGGCATATAGGTAGTGGAGGGGTACTGGTTCTCCATAGTGAAGATGCCAATGATGTCTTGGTTTGGGGAAATAATGGGCCCTCAGGGCGAGAGCATCTGGCGGGCACAAGAACGCGGATGTGGAGCAGGTCAGTTGCGATGCCAGACAAAAGCGTGTAGAATAGGCAAGAGCAAGAGCAAGAGCGACCAGTTGTCAGAACTCAAGCCAGACCGAGCTCCAAGCACGGAAAGGACAAGGCAATCAAAAGTCGAGTAGAAGGAGTGGGCAGCTCGAGGGCAATGCGTTACTCCAATGCTGCGGTGCGTCGAGGAAAACGGCCGCGCAAAATCTGTTGCCGAAAAGTCCGTTTTGTGCAAAAGATAGCTGCCAAGCGCCTGTCGCAAATCTGAAAAAAGCTTGCGGCCCGTTCGAGTAGGTACAAGAGCTGACAGAAGCCAACCTCGAGGATGTCCACGAAGGAACTTGTCTATATCTCTGTAAGAACGCGACCTGGCGCGATAGCTGCTGGAGTCGCTCTCAACTAACGATGATGCTGATTGCCTGTGAATAATCGGTGCACGGGCTGGCTGATGGATTAGATCCGTGTGGACCAGGAACCCGAGCGGTGGATCTGATCTGTCAAGCACACGAGGGGTCTCAGTACAAGAGAAAGCGGGTCGCTTGTGGACTTCTAGCTGCTCTAGAGTGGACGAGAAAGAAGATGCAAAAGCCTTCCGCAGATTGCCAGCGATGACAAACAGTACAGACGTGCAAGATGCTCGCGCAAAGCGACTGGGAAACCTTTCACTAATCGAATGATGAGCTCGAGGAAGTCTCAACGCCTCAAAGCACGGCTTCGGATGCGCGCCATAACCACTTTTTTTAAGACCACGTCATTCGACGAGCCTTCTCACCTTTCCTAAACAGTCGCCAAGGCGTTGCATCTCCCTGCTTTGACTTTGGTGGCTTTCCACTCTTCGCGCCCATCAGCTCTGCGGTTCGGATCCTCTTGAGCACGTTGTGCCAGAAGCAGATCCTGTCAATCAACTCTCTTTCTGTCTTGCAATCGTCCCATCTTCTTCTGCAGGTCTGCATTCTACGCCACAAAGCAGAAGTTCTGTATCAATCTTCTCGCGGCTGCGCTTGCTCAAGAGAACCTGAGCCGCTCTTGGCTTCGGATAAAATGACCGCGCGATTTTCTAACGACAACGTCCGAAGCAGTTCGGCTCGAGCATTCGCTCTCTTCTCCGACAGCTTCCGCCCTCCTTCTCAAGTCGGCCTGGTTTGGTGCTAACATACATATCGCTTGTCGACACTCTTGGCAATTCGTTATCAAATTCCCCTCGCATTCGCATTTCAGCTCGCGAACACAAAGGGTCACAGTCTGCCTGCTCGTAAAACCATTCCTTTCGAAAATGAGTTGCGCCATGCCATGAGCAAACGATCCGGTCAACCCTGTCAGTCAGGTCAAACCTAAATCGATCACCTGCATTGGTGCTTAAGCGATGGCAGGCGCGCCGAACAACAGCCATTTTTTCGACTCATGGTCTACAAGACGGTCCCTGCCACCATTATTTCGAAATGCCTGACCAAACACTTTCGTATTCAGGTTTACGCCATAGAGAAGGTCGTCAGCGTCCAATGGTAGCCAATAGGCAGGTGAGAGCATTGGCGATGGCGGTATCGATCTGCGCTGCAATAAGCCCTTGATATGTTTTCTTGACTCGTGAGGGGCCCGCTGGTTTGCAGAGCGGAATCGGTGGTGCCGCGCCGGCGGCCCCTCGTCCTTGCGCCAGAACAAGCATAATCAGCTAGCTCGCTTCTTAAGTACGCCATGACCGTGCCTCGAGATATTCCCGAGAGCTTTCCCTACTCAAGTAAGCCGCGTCTCTTAGAGCTTCCTTCCAAGTCGGCGTGAGCCAGGTGAATCGCTAAACCACACAGCAGGGAAACGAATATCTCCTTCGCTGCACAATATCCCAAGTCCCTCCGCTGTATGGCCGAC
The DNA here is from genome assembly GCF_000721775.1 of Aureobasidium melanogenum CBS 110374. Classification (NCBI taxonomy): domain Eukaryota; kingdom Fungi; phylum Ascomycota; class Dothideomycetes; order Dothideales; family Saccotheciaceae; genus Aureobasidium; species Aureobasidium melanogenum. The sequence goes on from NW_024470063.1 coordinate 133,797, forward strand.
GCTTGCTACCCAAGCTTACCGCCACGGGGTCACAGTACGGGGTGAGTGTGCGCTGCCGACTTGACGTTCCGAGGGACCTACCTTTGTCGACTCGCGTTTTAGCCGGGCTTCCCGCACGTGAACGACCAACACCACGGCTATCTCTCCGGTCTGAGCGTTGTTGACCTATCTGCTTGCTTCGGATCAAGACAAGTGACATTTCGTTTGCTGCGCCTACAAGGCACGAGACGTGGTGAGAGCCGTATGTTCGTGCTCAAATCCTCCTCGGAATCTGTTGTTCAATACTGCAACGTTGCATCTGTTTACTAATATCAACCTCACACCAGAAAGCATGACACCAATTGACTTATGGGATTTCTAGGTTTCGCTATCGTTGAATATGTCGGAACAACTCGGACTTGGTGTGTGCTTGCCCTGCTTGAGGGCATGGTATCGTACAACCTTCATGTGTCCAACTCAGGTGCTCTTGTCGCTTCGTCGCAATTTGCACAAAGGCTTGCCTTGCGAAGGATAGATGTTCATTCGTTTGTGAAACGTCGGCGTCCTCAGATGTCAAGGTATCCTTAACCTTGCTCTAGATTTCCATGACATTAAACGGAGGCGCATTCAGGACGTGAAACTCGAAATGTTTGATTCTACGTCAGGCCTTGATCAAGCATTGATCACAACCAAAGAAAAGAATAGGTAAAAATTGGCTACTCAAGACAGGTGGTTGGGAAGCCAGCTACGAAATTATCTATCCAGCCACTCTGCAAGTTACGGCCGTGTGCTGCATCGACCACATTCTCTGCTGTTCGGTCCTTCATTCAAGACCTGAGCTCAGAATTGATGTTGAGCAAGTTCAATGGCCGTCATGAGCAGAGCGGGACAGTAAACCTCGAGACGGATACATTTCCGGATCCGGCCCGGAATTTGCATTCATACCAACGGTCAGTGATTCCCAAGATTCCGCAGCGCACTATTGGCATTCAAACACAGCGAGCGGCTGGCTGAGAGAGCCGAGCTGGACCTGATGAACAATCGACAGCCACATGGCAATGACAGCGGTCGACGCTCACTGAATTGATCTTCTTCGCAAGATTCTCCAGAGACTTTGCGCTTAGCTGAACCCATGCCGGAGAAGGTTTGAACAGGCGTTCATTCCTTGACAGCATACGAAGCCCGTTCGGCCTTTTTGACCAAACTGAGAAATCGATTTTGATCTCCTATGGATTGGTCCTTTTGGGTATATGCATGTTTTGTAGATGCCCGAACAGCTTGCATGTTTAGGCCGGCAGGCGACTGTCGATTGCATAGCACAATTCATCATCGTGCATTTAGAAGTAGCTAAATGCAGAGACCAGACTCTTCCAGGTTCTGTCCATCAAAAGAAAAGCAATGGCCGTACAATCCTGACTTATCCAGCCTCTCAGATCAATCACCAGCGCTCCAAGATTGCGGAAATGCAAGAGGAAACTCTGAACCGACACGAACGCAATGACACGGCGTACGTCATATTCTGATATCGCAGACCATAGGTCCATAGCTTTATAGCCTAATAAGTATATTTGTCTTGTTATTCTGGGCGCTGTAAAGGAGGTTCTGAGTTGTACACAAATCACTCGCACAAGGCACCGTAAGCAGTGATCATCAGCAGTGCTAACTCAGTAGCGAAAGTATAACTTCGAATCTGGTAACCCCTACCGCAACACCTTCTTTTGGTGTCAACCACCCAAGGTAAGCAGCTTGCTGATAGTTTGAGATTAGCGGACGACCGTCCGCGATACGAGTCCGAGGATGCAACGTAGCAAGCATGGAGTACCAGCACTCGTGATCACACCCAGACAGCTTTGTGGAGCGTGACTTTATATTTCCAAGCCGATCAGATCAGGGACACAGGGACAAAGACCCTCAATCAAGTGGGTCAGATGTACAACGTCGCTGATGCTGCATGTGTAGAGCTATAGATTTGAGCAGGGTCGTCCGGGCGGCATGTAATTTTCATGGAGTAGATCAGACTCGAAACCGAGACACTGGCGGTCAGTCCTGCATGTTCTTTCAGACATCTTGATCGACACTCAAGACGCCCAGAGAAGTTGTCTTTCTTTCCCAAAATGTTTCTCTTAGCAGAATAAAGAGAGACATTGTAATCGTGAATCAAATCAGAAATTACCAAAAAGAGGAGCGGATAGATCCGCAGAGCCTCATTCGTGGTGGAGGCAAGGTCAGCAAAGCTCCGCAATTGAAAATGTTCAAGCTCGACTGTTGATGTTTCTGCTACGAGCAATTCTTTCACCATCTCTTTGAACCATCTCCTCAATTCACCACAGACCATCGTTCGTGTCCACCTCTATTCTCACACATCAATACATGTCAGCAGCGAAAAGAGTCAAGATGTCAGGTCCTCTCATCGGAACCCACAACGGTCACTTCCACGCCGATGAGGCGCTCGCCGTCTACCTTTTGCGCCTTCTTCCCACCTACTCTGACAGCACCCTCGTCCGTACCCGCGATCCCGAAAAGCTCGCTCCCTGCCACACCGTCGTCGACGTTGGCGGTGTCTACGATGACGAGACCAAGCGCTACGATCACCACCAGCGCGAATTCACCACCACCTTCCCCAACCACTCCACCAAGCTCTCGTCTGCCGGTCTCGTCTACATGCACTACGGCAAGGATATCATCTGCGCCTGCACCGGTCTTGACAAAGAGTCAGCCGATGCCGAATTGCTCTACCAGAAGTTGTACGATGACTTTATCGAAGCCTTCGATGCCAACGACAACGGTGTCTCTGCCTACGACCCTACCGCTCTCCGCAAGGCTGGCATCGAGAAGAAGTTCTCCGACCGTGGCTTCAGCATCGCCTCCGTCGTCAACCGTCTCAACTACTCGCACCCCGCTCCCGTCGCTGTAGCCAAGCACTCCCTCAGCACTGAGGGCGTCAGCACCGAAGGCGGTATCTCCGTTCCTTTGACCTCCAACGGCACCACAAAATCTCCCGTCGAAGCACAGGCCGAGGAGGACGAGCGCTTCCTCAAGGCGTCCCAGTTCTGCGGCGACCAATTCATCTCTGAGTTGATGGACAAGTTCCACTCATGGTTGCCCGCCCGCGCCGTCGTCAAGCAGGCCTTTGGTGACCGCTTCAAGTACGACGACAAGGGCCGCATCATGGTCGTTCCCCACCGTCCCGAGGGCTGCCCCTGGGCCGACCACCTCTACGCTCTCGAGAAGGAGACTTCCACCGAGGGCTCCGTCCTTTACGTCCTGTTCGCTGAGAACGGCGAGCCTGACAGCAAGTGGCGTATCCGCTCCGTCAGCCGCGAGTCTGGCAGCTTCGAGAACCGCAAGGACATGCCTGATGCCTGGAAGGGTGTTAGAGACGAGGAGCTGAGCAAGGTCTCTGGCGTTCCCGGCTGTGTCTTCGTGCACGCCTCTGGTTTCATTGGTGGCAACAAGACCTTCGAGGGTGTTCTCGAGATGGCCAAGAAGTCTGCCGACGCATAAAAGGATTGAAACGGATGAATGAAAACCACAAATGGAGAAAAAGGGAACCATTGGCAAGGCGTTTATTTTGGTTCGATCAAATTCCGATACCCGGGATCTTTTGTATATAGTTGTACAATTTCATGTGCCATACCGTCACATCTTTTTCTTTCTTGCTTGCTGTTGCGCCCTTCCCATAAAGAATGTTCAGTCTCTTTAGGAACTCACCTTGTTTCCCAAGAACACCTGTGCGTTTTAATAGCTATGTGTGATGACTGCTGATTGTTATGAGAGACGATGAATGCAATGTTAGCACATTGCAAGATTGAGCAAGGCTCTATATCATAAACATCTGCATAGTAAAGAACCATTCCAAGCGCGATTCCAGCTTCTGCTTCACCGACACAAGCTCCAGCGACGAGGACATGACGTTCTCTGCCACACACGAGAATCTCGCCTTCTCTGTGACCTCCGAGGATGATCGTGCGACCGACGTTCGACAGCTGGGTCGATGTCGATTTGACCCCTTGTCGACACGCTCGTGTTGTCGACAAGGTTTTACAAGTCACGGATGCAAAGCACGAGTTACGATTCTACCAGAGGGAAGAGAGGTCTAGAGTCGGGTGAGTACAATCGACAGCCGGGTCGGCGTCGATATGACTTTGTCAAACTGCTCGTGGTTCCAGCAAGGTGCCAGAAGCTACGCATGCAACGCACGACTGTCGTTTGTTCTACAATTGAGCACCGAAAGAGTGTGCTTGAGAAAGCCAGTTGGACGTCGAAGTGTTTCTCTATTCACACTCTCACTTTGTCGGTAAGGAAGCAGAATGTACGGATCGGAAACACGACATAGCAATCAGACAAAGCACGACAAGGGGAAGTGACTTACAGTGCTAGCTGTCCCATGAACGTTGCCATTCGCACCTTCTCCGAAAGCCTTTTGTTAACTACTTTCCCTTTTTAGCGTCTGCTCCATTACTTCTCTCTTGCTACCTCTTTATAACAACTTGGGCCTTTCCTTGAACAAACTTGCTTTACTATATGCTCCCATCAACGCCGCCATCTGCACTCTACTCAAGAAGCCTTTTCTTGACTGCTTCCTCTGTTTGAGGCCTCAGCACCATGCCGCTTCGCCATCAACGAACGACCCTCTCTAGGTCAGCAGTCAACCGACAGCAATCCTCTCACGATCGGCGGGACAGGGGGTAAGAAGGGTTTACAATAACAGTGCTTTCAGGGACAAGCAGTCGTCCGACGAGAAATTATTGCTTTGATGATTGAGAGAGAGAGAGAGAAAAGTACCATGTAGACAAGTCCTCATCGTTTCATACTCAAAGAAAAGAAATATACTCGGGGTATCTCAATTATCGTAAACCTCGTCGTAGAACACGCGAAAAGCCCACATACCATAATCCACCCATGTCCATCTGTTCACACCATTTGAATCCCGAAACGATCCTCATCCCTTTCCTCTAGTGCGTCTGGTCGTCTGTCTAGGCTTCACAACTTCCTCTTCACTCTCCTCATCTTCTTCCATCTCCTCACCACCATCATCCTCGGTATGTGAGAAGTAAGGACTCTTAATCTCTTTCTTGATACCATTTTTCTTGCGTGGTGATATGATAACGCGGGGCGAGGAGGTGCGTCGTTTGAACGGCTTCGAAGGTGCAGAATCTTCGGATGCGTCGGTGAGATCGGAAAGGGAAGATGAGTGGGCTTCTTCATCATCTTCGTTTTCGTCTTCTTCTTCGGACTCGGAAAGAACGGCTTTGCTCTTTCTGGCAGGACGTTTTGGAGGAGGCTTGGGAGCTGCCTTTGTCTTTGCTCTGGGTGCTGCTTTGGGCTTTGCTTTTGATTTAGCAGTAGCCGTGGAAGTGCGAGGATTGGGACGTTGAGGTGGGACTTCTTCGGCGTCCATCTCTTCTTCGCTCTCTTCCTCGTCCTTCACAGGCTCAGCATCTGATGACTGGATTTGACGGGAGGCGGCGGAGAGAGACATTGGTGCAAAGTGTGAGCTAGTGACTGGCTTCTTTTCTTCTTCTGCATCGTCATCATCGAGCAAGAAGCCACCGCCCATCTCAATGTCAGCGTCTTCTGCTTTGGTATCGTCCTCGTCCTCGTCCTCATCTTCGGGCACGAACCCACCACCACCGAGACTGAGGTCTGTGTCTTCTTCTTTTGTCTCCTTGGACTTGTGGTCCTCTTCGTCTTCAGAAACCAAGAAACCACCGCCCTCAGTCATCTCATCTCGAGGCGCCTTCTTTTTCTTTTGCTTGTCGCGATTGACGAATGGGTTGACCTCATCAATCTCGTTCGGTCGACCAGCATAATCTGATCTGATACGTTCGACGATACGCAAGCCCATAAGAAATTTACGCCAGAGATGCAGGTTAGTAGCCTGTCTCTTGACATCTTCTTTGCGTTTGCGCTCGGCTTCCTCGACTTCCCAGGCATCAATGACGGCATCTTCGTTCTCGACAGCCACGACCACACCAGTAATGATGGGGACTGCGCGCTGCTTACCAAACTCAAAGCCTGTGCACGCTTCGGCATAGTCGATGTTGAGTTTTCTGCAGATCCTGGCAGTGCTGCGAAGCGGAATGTGGACAGCACCCTTGGGCACCATTGATGGTACATACACATCAATGTTGTTGTATGCATTCTTGGGAATGACACCATTCTCAATGGGAGGTGGAATGATCCATTCGGTCTGATCAATGCCGTAGAGACCTTGCTTGAGCTTCTCACCAGTCTCGCGCTCAGCTTCTTCCATCTCACGCTTGCGCATGAGAGTTACAGCTCGTACGGGAACCATTTTGAGAGGTTGCTCACCAAGCTTGATTTGCCGACCTTCTTTGTGCCATGATTCAACAGTCTTGCAGTTCACCACGTCAGCTCGTCTGTATACAGGTTCTGACTTTTCCTTATCGCCTTTGCCAGAGGTGAATGTCCTGACTTGTTTTGCGTTAGGAAGAATGGCTTCTTCACGACGAAGATGGCGTTCAAGCACGAACTCGGCACTTTGCTTGTACCATTGCAATGATTCGGTCGCAACCTTGGCCTTCTCAGTCGCCGGCTTGAAAGGTTTGAGGTCTGTAGATTCTTCGATGTCGTCTGCTGCAGTGCGCTTGTTGTGTGGGCGAACAAACGGTGACATGATACGCTTGAAGAAATCGTAATCTTCGGTTTTGATGACCTTGCCACGCTTGTTGAGGACTGGTATTTTCTCGACAGGCATACGGAAGCCTTTGGTACGCCCAGGCAATTGGTGCTTTTTGAGATAGCGTACAGTGACATCTTTGCAGGTTGTGTCTTGGTTGTGAGCGACAACATAGCAGATGACTTGTTTGGCTTGATCCGCACGCTTGCCTCGAGGTTCAAACGTAGACAGTAACTCTTGATTGCTAGCAACAGTGGACAGGACGATAGAGTCGACCGGGATGTAAGTGTTCGACACCGGGGATAGTACCTCTGTCCAATAATGAGGGAATGCCAGATCACGGTCGTACTTCTTGCTGTTCTTGACTGGAGGTGCAGGTGTGATATCAATGACTGAAGCATCATCATCTTCGTCGGCGTCTGATGGCACACTTGAGAGATCACTAGACTCGTCTTCGACCACAGCATTTTGAGACTTTCGAGCAGACTTTCGAGCAGGCTTTTCAGTTTTCAGTGGCTTCTTTGCTTTTGCTTTTGATTTGGGCTTTAGAGATTCGGCAAGATCACTCTCGTCGTCAGAGATTTCGACGGGGTTGGTGGATGTAGTTTGCGGTTGCTTCTTGATTTCTCCTTCCTCGACTTTTGTCCAGCCGAAGCCAGTGGGTTGTAAACTGGCAACCATTCTAGACTCAATGCCGATTGCTCTGATCAAAGCAGTGAACAGCTGAGCACCGACATCTCGCGAGCCTCGACATTCCTTTGCACATTTGCGAAACTCGTCGATGTTCTCGATGCGTTCACCGTGACGCTCAAAGTTGGACTTGTTCTTTGCCCATGCCTTGATCTCATAGGTGATGAGTCTTTGAGGGAGATAGCCTTGCTTACGTATACCAGGAGCCGTCACATTGAAGCGCTTCTTCCAGTAGGCAGTCAAGACTTTGAGCAGTCTAAGCAGAGGGTCTCCACTGCTGAGGTTGGGCACACCAGGCTCGAGTCTATCAGCGTCTTGGCCCCAGTCTCTACCTTTGCTGTTTCCCTTGGTCTTTCCTTTTTGCTTCTTTTTGGGTGGTGGCTGCTTCATGCCCATGTTGATTTTCCAGCGATCGATTTCGTCCTTGACGCCTTGACTCAGACTGTCAAGCAGGATCTTGTGTAGCTCGGCGTCGTTGAGCCATGAATTACGGACGGCATTGTGGAAGAGTAGAGTCTGGACGTGGATACAATGTGCTCGAATACGGGCCTGGCGTTCTCTCTTGGAAGGGCCTTTCTTGGCCTTTGCTTGTTGCTCAGCAGCGGCGATGGCTTGGACACTTCCGTCTTCGTTGATGGAGATGTTGATGTCTTGGATGGCACTATCATCGTCGACCTTGTCTTCCTGAGCAGGAATAGCGTCTTCCCAGTCTATATCCTCGCCATCATCCTGCTCTTTCGGTGCTTGATTCATGGGGACATCTTCGAAATCGTGGTCATCGTCATCGGAAGACGAGGCATCGTCGTCGTCATCGTCATCGCTGTCGCCCTTGCCAACGCTTGCAAAGAAGTTTTTGGCCTCTTCCGCTGTTGCTTTGGTGTTGAGGGTATCGATTGCATCAAAGACGCTGCTCTTGGGCTTGGTGGGTTTGGTGGGTTTCTTGTCGACGGGAGCCTTCTTGCCACGGGCAGTCTCTCTCCGTTTTGCAGGAGGAGCTTCGGGCGAAGGTGAGCGCCTTTTGCGCGGGACGAAGGGAGGCATCTATCTCATCAGTCGTACGCAAGAGGAACAATGCTGAGACTTTTGCGATGCAAAGAACATGTGCAGAGACAGATCAATAATGTTTCCACTTTGGTGCTGGTACCTGCAGCTCATTGACGTCACGTTCGACACGTTCGCAACACGGAAGACGCGACCACAAAATTGATTTGGAAGAAAAAGAAAAGAATTATTCCATCCACTTTGACGACATTATTGACATGGCTGGGAACGAGTTTGCCCGTGCAGATGCCATAGCAGATTGTGTCCTCGCCGCCTTTGATGCTCTGCCAGCACATCGGAAGCCACGACTTCCTTCTTCAGGCCTCAAGGCAGGCCGTAGAGAATGGGTTCCACTCGCAGGCATTGTCCTTGAGAACGGCCAAGGTGTTTTGACATGCGCCGCCCTGGCCACTGGCATGAAATGCTTGCCTCGTGATAAAATACAAGGTCTGGATGGCAACGTCGTACACGATAGTCATGCTGAAATTTTGGCACTGCGCGCCTTCAACCGCTTCCTTCTTGATCAGTCTGCCTTGCTGTGTGCTGATCCTTCTGCTGACAATATCCTGCAATCAACCTCTGCACAAAAGCCCTTCACAATCGATCCTCACACTACTATACACATGTACTGTAGTGAGGCTCCTTGTGGAGACGCCAGTATGGAACTTACAATGGCTCAACAGGAAGACCAATCTCCCTGGACATCCACTTCAGGAAACGAGTCTAATGAGCTATTCGGAAGAGGCTATTTCGGCACTCTAGGCGTAGTACGTCGGAAGCCTGCTCGTCCAGATGCTCCTCCTACCTTGTCAAAGTCATGCTCTGACAAGCTCGCTCTCAAGCAATACATGTCTGTACTTTCTGCAGTCAGCTCCTTGTTTATACACCCAGAGAATGCTTATATCCATACTCTTGTCATGCCTCAGAGTCAGATGGTTTCAGAAGCTTGTGCTAGAGCCTTTGGTCGCGATGGACGTCTATCAGCATTGCAAAGTGCATCTTCTGGTCCCTTCACCTTTCGTCCTTTCACTGTTCGTCCAACTACGCGCGAGTTCTCCTTCAGTCGTCGTATCGCCGATCCATCTACCACTTCAATCGTACCATCGAACATCTCTTCTTTGACATATGGCCCCAAACAAGAAACTCTTATCAATGGCACGCTCCAAGGGAGAAAACAAGGTGATCCGAGAGGAGCTTCTGCCGTCTCCAGACGCTCAATGTGGGCCCTGGCTCTGAAAGTTACTGCTTCACTGGCACAGCCTGCTCTTGTCGCTGCTCTTAGCGCAAAGTCCTACGCAGACGTCAAGGCTAGCAAGATGCTGTCTGACCGCGAAGCTGCTAAGAAAACTGCCAGAGATCTGTCTCTACAAGGCTGGAAGAGAAACACCGGTGATGATGATTGGCTGTTGACGGAAGCCAAGTCACCTGCGAAATGAAAGCTACGCATCTCGATAGCAATGCACCGCTGCGAAAGGGACGAAACTCATTTGTTTTTGGACGGAACTACCTCTCTACAAGGACTTTGTGTACTACCACTGTCCAAGCAGCATTCAATGGATTCCATCAACTCGATCGTGGCACACAAGCTATGAACATGCACAATGTAGTTGATACGCCGTATCGTGGCCGAAGAGACGCTGCGACGATGTTGTCCTTGTGTAACCATCAACGGAACACACTACACGGCTTGAGATTCCTACACTGAGTGCCACGTCACGACTCTGCTTCAGACTCAATTGTCAAGGTTCCAACATATGCAATATAGATCTGATCGATATCAAGACTTGGAAAGCCACAAGAGTTGCGACTTACACCTTCCCTAGTATTGGCCGTCCAAAGTAAAGGTGCCTGTCTTTGTGATCAGGTACTCATTGACCGCAACATCCTTGCCCGACTCCTTTCCATAACCACTTTCCTTGATACCTCCGAACGGACTCTCCGCAGCAGACGAGTTGCCTATATCACAAAGTCAGCCATTGCATCTTCTCCCGCTGTTCAGGGGCAACTTACCAGTGTTGATACCAATCATACCAGCCTCAAGATTCTCAAACAACCTCCAAGTCCTATCAACATTCTTAGTAAAGAAATAACTCGCCAATCCCATACTAGTGTTATTCGCCCTCTCCACCGCCTCTTCCTCAGTCTCAAAAGCAAATATAGCAAGCACAGGCGCAAAAGTCTCTTCACTCGCAATCAACATTTCCTTATGCGCATCGCCAATAATCGCGGGCTCAAAGAAATAACCACCTGCATCTTTCTTTCGTTCCCCACTACCAAGTAGCAGTTTTCCTCCTTGGGAGACGGCGTCTTTGACTTGGGATTCGGCTTTGTCGAGGCCGCGGGAGGTGGTTACGGGACCTAGGGTTGTGGTGGACTCGCTGCCGTGGCCCATGACGAGCCCTTTGGTCTTTTGGACTATCAGGTCGGTGAATTGCTTGTAGATTGATTTTTGAACATAGACGCGGTTGGCGGTTATGCAGGCTTGGCCTGCGTGGCGCCATTTTAGTGCCATGAGTGCTGTGATTGTGTTGTTAGTTGCAAATTTCCTGTATTTAAGTAAGGGAGACGGTCAGGAGGTCGTACCATTAGCTGCTTGTTCCAAATCTGCATCCTCGAAGACGAGGAAGGGGCAGTTGCCACCAAGCTCGAGTGTCACTTTTTTCAAACCGTCGGAGCAGATCTTGGCTACCAATTTACCTACACGAGTGCTACCTGTGAAGGTGACCTTTTTCACAAGCTCATGTCGACACAAAGCTTCAGACAACGATGGAGTGTTATCGAGACTAGTAGTCAAAACATTGAACACACCAGGAGGAAAGCCTGCTTGCAGAGCCAGGTAGCCCAAAGTCAAGACCGAGAAAGGCGTCTCTGGCGATGGCTTAACAATCATAGTGCAGCCTGCCGCCAAAGCTGCTCCCGCTTTACGCAAGATCATTGCGATGGGGAAGTTCCATGGTGTCAATGCCACAGCAACACCAATAGGCTGCTTGATGGTAAAGACACGACGACCCGGAGCCGCAGGCGTAGAAATCGTTCCTTGGATCCTCTCAGCCTCTCCTGCAAACCACCTGTCCACAAAATCAGCAAATCATTTCTAGTCACACCAGCACACCACCAAAACCCACCAAGTAAATCCTAGAGCATAGTCTAGCTCTCCCTGACTCTCAGCGAGTGGTTTTCCAGTCTCATAAGTCACAATCTTTGCAATGTCATCTCTATGTTCGCGGATAAGTGCATCCCACTTTAAAAGCCATTGTGCCCTGGTTCGTGGGTTGACCTTGCGATAAGACTCAAACGCCGTCTGCGCAGCTTGGACAGTCTTGTCTACATCCTCAGGTCCATTATCAGGAGCCGTAGCCCACGTTTTGCCAGTACCAGGATCTGTTGTTCTCACATATTAGTTGATACAAGTCTTGACATCACCGTGATGGGCACGAGAAAACAAAACATACCGACAACATCGAAACGTTTTTGGGATTGGGCTTCCACCCACTTGCCATTGACGAGAGCATGATCGCGGAATATATCCTTGTTGTTTAACTGTTGCAGGTTTTAGTACGAGAGTGCTACGTCAGCAATCGGGAGTCTTGGTTGCAATCGTTTACCTTGAAAGGTAGCTCCGACGCCATGGCTAACTTTTGGCTCTTCTGCAGTAGTTGCTTTTTGCTTCCTTTGTTGTTTTCTTCCCCTACGATAAGGCGCAATATACGCTCAGATAGCAAAAGGAGTAAGAGAAACCAAGAGAATAAGAAAAGGAATTAAAGAAATGAATGATGCGTTCATGTCTTTCTCACGACATTGTACATCTTTGAGGGGTTGAGTTTGTCGCTCCCTCGGGAAACTCACCAAAAAGGCGGGGTCGTGAAGCTGCTATCACCTTGGTGGGCAAGAGGAGCAGCTCCCCAAAGCTGTCAAAAAGCATCTTTTCTTGCTTCTGTATACAGGTACAATGTTACATAGTATTGTTATAACCTCAGCCTCTGTCGTGCGTGGCTTGACCACATGCATTTCGTTCTTTCGATCTCGTCTTGCGCAAACGGGTGGGATTGTTGAAAAATAAAGGTGCCACGATAGTGTGGGATCGTCATCGAAGGAAGACAAGGCTGCAGGCTGCATAATGTTCCATATGAGCCGTCCTTCCACCCCAATGCTTGGTCTGACAGGATGGTGTGATACTTTGCGACTTCTGTAAATATCGATCGGATTTGTTTCAAAGTAGTAGGGGTAAAAGTGTCGTGTTTTGTGGGATTCGCAGAACCACCCTGAAGAGATGTCACAACGGACAGTGTGAACTTCGTAAAGAGCATTGATTCTTGCTGGATGCTATACAAACATCATCTCTTCGTGTTCTCGGCAGCATGAGGCCGACTTGACATACGACCTACGCTTGCTTACCTGCCGGACATAAGGAAACGCGTAGCATCAACTTTGTTGTTGGCTTGTAGCATAACCCACCCTCTTGTCGGCTTTTGTGGATCATGATGCTTGTGTGGCCCTGTCTCTAGGAGACTTTCTTGTGCATGGCTGTAGTCGCGACATACTTGTCTGCGTAAGCAGGCTCATGACACATGTATCTGGGGTGAGCGTGCTGAAACCGACAGTCTAACATACACGGCGGAACCGTGATTCGTAGTGGTCGGTGGTGACGTGACGGACATTTCGTGACTTGAGTTCGAGGGTTGGTGGTAACAAGGTCCAAGGTTGAGAAAGAGCATTTCGAGGTTTCAGTTGAAAGCAAATTCGCCTATTGTTCTTGCCTGCTGTCGAGCAGAGACAGTGTAGCCATATGTATGTCGGTTATAGTTCAACTCTTTCAAAGTGACTTCGGACCCTTAGAATCCGCGCGGCTGCTCGACGGCTCCGGTCGCCGTAGTGGTTGTCATCTTGAATTGCTGGGAATAAATGGTTTCGGGCGTGTTACGGACGAACGAAACAATCCGGATGGACAACTCATTTGCATTTCTCGCAACACTCTGAACGACTGGGATAAGCGGATATTGGATGTTGTGTTGATGATACCTGAATAAACACAACAACAGCAACGAGCAAATGAAGGGTCCAAACCACACACATGCTTATCTCACCAGGGTACAATCTCGGTGTCACAGAGGGACAGGTATTCCAGATATGGGTCTCGAAAGTTTTTTGAGGCTCTCATCAAACATATCAACAAGTCTGGTAGATAAGACAAACGGGTGAATTCTCGGAATCTCTCGGCAGGACAGAAACCGCGAGACATGGCAAGCAGCCGACCGAGTTCCGAGTCTCGAAGTGGCAAGAAATGAGAGGATTGGCTAGATCTGAGGCAATTGTATTCTTTGTCGGTAACACCGTGAGCACATTTTTTCTTTTCATGTCCATGGTATGCCCGAAGATTCAGCGTGATCGGTGGTTGTTGATGCCGCCAATCCCGCTGCTTCCGATGCTGGCAGTTTCTTGCGAAAGACAAAACCAAAGACAGCTAACGCTGGTCGTTTAATCCCGGTGTTGGACCGGCGGGTCTATCGCTTGTCGCGGCTAATCAGTTCAATAGTCTCTGCTTGGGTGTTCAGGAATAGTTAGGTTTTCAGTAGAGTGATATAAGTGGGTGATGGAAGCCAAGCGAAGGACTTGTTGCGAATTCTTGGTCGATTTTTGTTGATTCCAATTTGGTGGCTGGCGATGAGCGACGATCCAGGCTGGCTGACAAGAACCAAGAAACAAAACACAATCATCGGCATCCTTCTGACCCGTCTTGATCGGACTAGCACGGTCAAAATCGCCCATTCTCAAACTGGACTTGTTTGAACGCACTATTGGATATACGGGGACGACTCCAGATTATGGTCGGGCCTGTTCAGAAGGATTGTGTGCGTGCTCGCCTTGAGGACTCCAGTATGACGCAGTTTCATCCTGTTCTTTGCTTCAATCCAACCAATGCTTCATATGAATTCGGTGGGTAGGTAAGAGCGCCATCGGGACTGGCCATTGATAGGCTTAAGCGCCTTATGCAGGTACAGCTGGGCATGAATCGATAGTCATATATCAAAGACGAGAGTGCTCAGTAGTGTCATGCATGTGTGATATAAATGACAGCGGTAAGTCGGCGGCAGATTTTAAGCATTTGTTAGTCAGGTACAGAGTGGAGCTCATGGTTGCCCGTCAGGGTCATGAGGACAGCGGATAATGAGGGATCACGACAGGGCATTATCAACATCAAGATGAGATTGTGACTACGTTCTTGCGGAGAGGATGGTGAATATGGTGCGGAGATTGTGATTGCGGCATTGTGGAGATGGATTAATATGCTCAGGCATGATTGATAGTATATGCCATGGTTCATGACAGGTGCACGTTTTCAGCCTGAGCATGACCGGAATGAACGACAGCAGTGCTCAAGGAAATCAGTATGGGGAGCGGGGTATAAGTTGATGCAAGATATGTAGCAAGGAGGTGAGCAATAGCCGTGTCTGTCATCAGTGAGAAGGGAAGAAGGTCTTTATATGTATCGCGCCTGAAGCGGTTCCGTCGGATGAGAAGGTTCAAAGAACCTCACATGCACATCAAACCTCTAGCCCACGGGGACTTCAAACGCACTCACATTGTTATGTTTGTAATCTATGAGCAAACAACAACATTGTTGCTCTGGCTGCCATGGGTGCTATGGCTCTCGTGTCCTTTGACTGGTATAATGAGATCGTGCACTGTAGGCGTCTCCCCTTGGCAGTTGTTAATCTTATTTCAACCAAAGACGGTGAGCGAGTCCTGAGCCCGACCCCAGAGACAAGAACATGGAGAACGCTCAGGAGAATGCGATCGGTGAAGACGTCATATGATATGAGCTTCCCAAGGAAGCGGTAAACAAACACGAGACTCTAGAGCGAGTTCAGTCCGTTGCGATTCAGGCTTTGGACGATCTCCTTCTCGATAGACGAACTGTTTGATGAGAGACTCCACTTGGAACCCCCGTGGAAGAATCCACCTGTCAACCCAGATCTCCAGGAGAAGCGTCCAGGGGCAAAAGATCATGAGTCTGCAAACGTCGGACTATACCATTGTGATACCAGTCATTTCTTGCTATCTTTCCTAACCAACGGACGTGGAGTAAAGAGTTCCATGTTCAATCTGGATGTTTGAAATACCCGTCACGTATTGGGATAAGACCATGGTAGACGTTGATGATACGCAGGTGCCATTCGAACAGTCTGTGCAGACGTTGGAAATTGCGACTCTGCTGCTTCAGTTGACTCTTCCATCAAACAACCACAAATCGCCTCCAGACATTCTAAAAGAAAAGGTGAACTGGGTAACATCGTGGTCCAACAAGTCAAGCAATGAAGAGAATGAACGTTAGAACGTCTGACTCGGAGTTGATAGCAAGATCAAGCCTCGAAGGGGCTCTGAAGGGAGGTGAGGTCGAGATTTCCTACTGGTCGTACATGATTGGTCGGATGTTGCATTCGGCCCGTTGGAACACTTGAGAAGGAAGCCGAAGAAGGGTTTGGTGCAGAAGAAGGGCCCATCGCAGCCGACTAGCAGGCGAACTTTGCACGAAAGCCGGCACCTACATCGTTCTCGACGATGCCGAAAGCCGACAGGTGGCAGGAAAAATGGTGCGCCCATGTGCGACATTTTTTGCTGCTTTACCAAGACAAGACACGAGCGGAGGATATCCGCGGCCAAGAGTACTACAATACAATGACGAAAAAGGCTTTGCCCGGGCATAGCGGCGAGCACACAATACAGTATTTGGGAATAACAGCCGTGGGCGTATCGGAAGCACCGTCGGGGGTGTTTGACAACGGCCAACAACGGAGAACGAAGAACGAGTAGAGAATGTTGTGAATTTAGCAAACATCAGACTCGACTAGATCCTCAGCTCCCAACACATGGCGATGGCAGGGAAGAGAGTTTGAGAAGCTGTTCGCTGTTCGAGGTACTCGAGTATGTGTTTCAAACAAGTGCTAGCGCCTGAATATGTTGGGGGCCCAGTCTTGTCGGACCACGCAAAGGCTGGAGGAAGAAGGACGTGCCGGTGGTTGTCATGGCAGCCCTGTTGAGTCTGGGTTTGGTTGCGAGAAAGCTAATTTCCGGTACCTGCGGGAGCACCCGGGGTACAATTCGACACTTCAAGCACGAGTAAAAATGTGAGAGATGTTCTAGCTTACCAGTTGCGACTATCAATTCTTGCTCGGAGAGCGGTCAGTGGCGAGATGAAGAAGCGTGACAGAAACGTGGCCAGCATAAGGCGAGCCAGGTGGTGCTGTCATGGCCTCCTGGGGGGGGTCCAGAGAAGTGTAGATAGGCAATATGCAACGATTTGATGGCCGTTCGATAAACGGGCGAATGATTGACAATGGTATTATTTACCCCAAAGAAGCAGAGCAGAAGCACAGAGAAGCAAATTGGGGGAACAACCGCCGACGAACTGCTTTTTCGGTGGGGACGTCATGATGGTCGCAGAGCAGGGGACAGCAACTTTGTTTTACTAGGAGGTGCATGCAAGATGGCTAGCGACGGCAGGCTCGCAGCGAATCACAATGGTAGAGAGCTGATGAGGTTGGGAGTGGCAGCAGCATCATTATGTCACGTATTCGAATATGCAGACAAAGCGATAGGCGATGATGAGCGAGGCATCCTGACGGCGCAACTAGGTAGCATGTCGTGTGCTCTGGTCGTGGACGGGCAGCACGCCGACAGCGCGCGCAAGTTTGTTCGAGGCAGGCTGTTTGCAATTTGCAACAACAATTTGACAGGCACAGCGGGCGCCGTTACTGCTTGCGGCAAAGGCCAACGGTATTGGAAGCACTTTAGAGATGTTTTGGCGTAAGGCGGGCCAGTCGCACAGCTAGCGAGGGTCCGGTTAGCACGGCTGGGTGGGATTACGTCGGTGCGCTACGATCGGCCTGGGATTGGGGTGGAGCCTGTTGGAGCGAGCGACGCTTGGGGCTCTCTGGCCCTTGGTCAGTTGTGTTGATGTTCGGGCCAAAAAATGCCTCACCAAAGCAACGCAGGCCAACGCTTCAGTGAGTCGCCAAATTACCTTCACTGAGGCACGCCGGCCAGCCCACCCAGCGAATTGCAAGAGCAAGCTAGCGCACAGGCCGCCTGAACGGCAGATTCGGCCACGGAAAATACGATCGCACGCTCGTCGGCCTTCCTTCAAAAGAGCTCGTCCGTCCCCATTTCTCACTTTCTTCTTCCGCTCACGCAGGTGCTCACCCAGTCGACCGACCCCCACTCCTTCACCCATCGACCGCGGTCTGCCAGTGCAGCATCAGCAACATGTCGGAAACCAACCCCCCTCGTGTGTCCTTCAGCGACAAGGACCTCGAGAACGGCGCCCCCAACAACGACCGCGCCGCCTCCCGCAAGTGGTCTCAGGCCCCCGGTGCCATTGAGGACCTCGACGAGTACACTGCTCTCCAGAAGTACATCTCTACTTACCGCGACCCCAAGGAGAAGGCCGCCGAGGAGGGTGATGGCGAGGGCGCCACCGGCAAGCCTAAGAAATCATGGCAGTTCTGGAAGAAGGGTAGCACTGCTGGTGGCTCTGGCGACGAGATGACCGTCCCCGAGGACTGGCTCGAAGCCGACATCAGACAAGGTATCTCGAACCACGACGTCGAGTCTCGCCGCAAGAAGTTCGGCTTCAACGAAATCTCCTCCGACAAGGAGAACCTCTTTATTAAATTCTTGTCATTCTTTACTGGCCCTATTCTTTATGGTACGTCTCTCTAACCTTTTGCTTTTGCTGCCGATCTGGCTCGGCGGCTTGCACTAGCTCGCTGCCGATGCCATTTCCCCCGCAAATCCCGCAAGCCTAATCCGCAAAAACCAAAACACGCCGCTAACCAATCATGTACAGTTATGGAACTTGCTGTCCTTCTCGCAGCAGGCCTGCGTGATTGGATTGATTTCGGTGTCATCATCGGTATTCTGATGCTCAACGCCATCGTCGGTTGGTACCAGGAAAAGCAGGCTGCCGATGTCGTCGCCTCGCTCAAGGGTGATATCGCCATGAGAACCACTGTCGTCCGCAACGGTCAGGAGCAGAACATCCTCGCCCGTGAGCTCGTCCCCGGTGACATTGTCATCATCGAGGAGGGTTCTACCGTCCCCGGTGATGCCCGTCTTATCTGTGACTACGATGCCCCTGAGGACTTCGCCAAGTACAAGGAGCTCCGTGAGCAGCACGCCTTGAACCCCGAGGAGGACCCCGCTGGCTCTGAGGAGGGTGAGGGTGAGGAGACCGGTATTGCCCACCAGGGCCACCCCATCGTCGCCACTGACCAGTCTGCCATTACCGGTGAATCTCTCGCTGTCGACAAGTACATGGGCGATGTCGTCTACTACACCACTGGTTGCAAGCGCGGAAAGGCCTACGCTGTCCTCGTCACCTCTGCCAAGCACTCTTTCGTCGGTCGCACTGCTACTCTCGTTGCTGGTGCCAAGGACCAAGGTCACTTCAAGGCTATCATGGACTCTATCGGTACGGCTCTTCTCGTTCTTGTCATGTTCTTCATTCTTCTCGCCTGGATCGGTGGTTTCTTCCGCAACCTCGGCCTTGCCACCCCCGAATGGTCTGAGAACACTCTCCTCAAGTACGCTCTTATTCTCCTGATTGTTGGTGTCCCCGTCGGTCTTCCCGTCGTTACCACCACCACTCTTGCCGTCGGTGCCGCCTACCTCGCCGAGCAGCAGGCTATCGTCCAGAAGCTCACTGCCATCGAGTCCCTCGCTGGTGTTGACATTCTCTGCTCTGACAAGACCGGTACTCTTACTGCCAACCAGCTCTCTATCCGTGAGCCTTTCGTCGCCGAGGGTCAGGACGTCAACTGGATGATGGCCGTCGCCGCCCTTGCCTCTTCCCACAACATCAAGTCCCTCGACCCCATCGACAAGGTTACCATCCTTACCCTCAAGCGTTACCCCAAGGCCCGTGAGATCCTCAAGGACGAGTGGAAGACCGAGAAGTTCACTCCTTTCGACCCCGTCTCCAAGCGTATTACTGCTATCTGCACTCTCCGTGGTGACACCTACACTTGCGCCAAGGGTGCCCCCAAGGCTGTTCTTAACCTGACCGACTGCGACAAGGAGACCGCCGACCTCTTCAGAGACAAGGCTACTGAGTTCGCCCGCCGTGGTTTCCGCTCTCTCGGTGTTGCCTACAAGAAGAACGACGAGCCCTGGATCCTTCTCGGTATGCTTTCCATGTTCGACCCTCCTCGTGAGGATACCGCCCAGACCATCATTGAGGCTCAGCAGCTTGGTGTCCCCGTCAAGATGCTTACTGGTGACGCTATCGCTATCGCTAAGGAGACTTGCAAGATGCTTGCTCTCGGTACCAAGGTTTACAACTCTACTAAGCTCATCCACGGTGGTCTCTCCGGTGCTGCCCAGCACGACCTCGTTGAGAAGGCTGATGGTTTCGCTGAGGTCTTCCCCGAGCACAAGTACCAGGTCGTCGAAATGCTCCAACAGCGTGGTCACTTGACTGCCATGACTGGTGACGGTGTCAACGACGCTCCTTCGCTCAAGAAGTCTGACTGTGGTATCGCTGTCGAGGGTTCCACTGAGGCTGCCCAGGCTGCTGCCGATATCGTCTTCCTTGCTCCCGGTCTTTCTACCATCGTCTACGCCATCAAGACTGCCCGCCAGATCTTCCAGCGTATGAAGGCTTACATCCAGTACCGTATCGCTCTGTGCTTGCACTTGGAAATCTACCTCGTCACCTCCATGATCATCATCAACGAGACCATCCGTGTCGACCTGATTGTCTTCATCGCTCTGTTCGCCGATTTGGCCACCGTCGCCATTGCCTACGATAACGCTCACTCTGAGCAGCGTCCCGTCGAGTGGCAGCTCCCCAAGATCTGGATCATCTCCGTCATCCTCGGTATTCTTCTCGCTACCGGTACCTGGATCATCCGTGGTACTCTCTTCCTTGAGCGTGGTGGTATCGTCCAGAACTTCGGTTCCGTCCAGGAGATCCTCTTCCTTGAGGTTGCTCTTACTGAGAACTGGCTCATCTTCGTTACCCGTGGTGGCAAGACCTTCCCCAACTGGCAGCTCATCCTCGCCATCCTCGGTGTCGATGCCCTCGCTACTATCTTCTGTCTCTTCGGTTGGTTGTCCGGCAACCCCCAGAACACCTCCCCTCCTTCCGCCTTCTTCAAGAACGAGCGTCTCGATGGCTGGACCGACATTGTCACCGTCGTTGTCGTCTGGGCTTACTCCATTGGTGTTACCATCATCATCGCCATTGTCTACTTCCTCCTTAACCAGATCACTTGGCTTAGCAACCTTGGTCGCAAGGACCGTAACCAGCACGACACCAAGATGGAGAACATCATTGCTGCTCTCTCCCGCGTCGCCCTCGTCCACGACAGAGACGAATCCACCGGTGCCGACCGATGGATGCTTGGTGCTAAGGCTGAGGAGGATGATGAGGAGTAGATCATGCTTTGATGCTCAATTCATGCGCCGGAGTTTTTACTAATTTTTATTTTCCTTTTTCTTCTATACATGTGTCTATAACACGCCCTCTGCTTGTAGAATAACGCGGAGTAATACACCAAACAAAAAGATATTCAAAAAAAAAACAACCCATGCGCCTTCTCACTGTGCTTCTTGTGATTGTTTTGACAGTTTTGCCAGCAATTTCCTCACAAACAAAACCAGTCGTTGATCAAATTTAACAAAGTCATGGTCAGCAACGTTCAGTGCCCACTTGGTTTCAATTGCGATCAACGCGAAACCGACAAGGGGACTTCGATCTTTTGACGACGGGGCATCGAATCGACCACCATCGAACCTCCAACAGAAAAAACGAAAAATTTTCGCGTTCCTTTGTCGGCGGGACGGCGAGTCGGCGCTTCGCAATTTGCTTGGCTTTGGCTCTGCCGCCAGAGCTCGACGAGCCGACCAATCTTGTCTCTCCGCGACACGACCTTATCGTTACGAAACAAGAATTAGAGGTATCCCGCACAAAAATTGATAAAAGGGTGTGTGCTTGTGGACTGTGGATGGGCCCCATGGAGAGGCAGGCTAAAACGAGAACAGCCCCGTGGAGTTATTTGTGGGCTTCTCACGGCCTTACTTCGTAGTCTTTTGGCAAAAGATCATGTCGAACCTCATGCAGCAGGGTCGAGCCCGAAACATGACACGCTGGGTTTGCTTTTCGTTCTTGCACACGGGAAGGAGATCAACTTGCAACAAGGGGCTCGTACCAAAGATCGGCCAGACCGACGTTCGCAAAGCACACGAGCTTTCCTCTTCGTATCTTCGTATGTTTTCAACACTTTCGTCAAAACCACTCTTCTCGTCGAGTTCCAATCCAATGGTGGAACTTTAAGTCGTTTAACCAGATTAAGTAGCACCAAAAGTAAAAAGGTCAGTTGAAGGTTTAACCATTGATAGCCGCGAAACTCTGCAAAACTTGACACAACACACAAGATGTGAGTAGCAGATAAGTCCCCGGACCGGCCATTTCTCGTCTCAAGCAAATACTACAGATCGTTCTTGGTTGCTTGTCGGTCTTGTCACACAGACTTGGCCTTTGTTCTGATTCAAGGCGAGGTATTTTCTGACAATCTCTTGGTATTCTAGCTTGAGCCATCGATTGCCCAGACCTTGTTACGGACGCAGAGGCGCTTCGGGAGACTACTGCAAAGAATGGTCAT
Source organism: Aureobasidium melanogenum CBS 110374 (assembly GCF_000721775.1). Taxonomy (NCBI): domain Eukaryota; kingdom Fungi; phylum Ascomycota; class Dothideomycetes; order Dothideales; family Saccotheciaceae; genus Aureobasidium; species Aureobasidium melanogenum. The sequence continues at coordinate 155,814 of NW_024470063.1, forward strand.
ACCAAAACACGGGCCGACGCCCAGGAAAGGGCAAAAAGCCATGCGAAGAGGGTGAGAGCCCCAACCACCCACAAAAAACCATGTCCAACTTTGGGCTTGAGCTTTTTGACTTTCTCTGACTTCATTCCCGGACATAACTTTATGGGTTTATTACACCTTTTGGACATGTTTCTTGGCTGGGCACTGCTGGTTTGTTTCCGCATGCAAGCCAGGTGCCTAGAGATTCGAAACCCGCATCCCCCAACCTCTTCTCTCCGCAAGGTCATGATACACTTTCCCCCCTGCATTGACAGAAGAAACGAGTTATGGGGCATGGCATCATCTCCAACCTCGTCCTCCACCTTTGTGTGATCTACCGGACATTGTTGGGGATGCGGAGAGGTTGGTATGGCGGCCGAAGGGAAAGCTTCTTGGCTGCGACGGACAAGAGTCTTGGAAGTGTTGCTCTCAACCTCACTTTGTCTCTAGTTCGCATGAGTCTGACCTTCGTGCTTTGGAGTCCTTGCTTGACTTTCTTGTCGCGGGTATCACAATTCGCTGCTCCTACACCGTGTTTCAATCTTGATTGTCTGTCATACTGCAGATGATTGATTTGGCAGGTGGTCATGACCACGAACGACATCTGCCAAACAGGAGTAAACATCAAGTATACAGAATAGATCGTCTCGGTTAACATCTTCTCTCGTCTCGTGATCTTGTGTTCTAATTACTGTCTTAAGGACGGACTTCAATGCACTGAGACTGGATGTCACGCGACATGCTGCAGGCACGCGACAACATTTCTCACCATACGACATCCTCATGCACACTTGACATGCTCGAGAGACATATACGAGCATCGACACAAGTTCAAGCAAAAATTCGCAGCTAAGGTCACGACAATAGAACCACTGGGATCACAGACGTCGCCTCTGCTCGCTGGTGAGGAAGGATATCGATTGTATGAAGTCGACATCCATCAGACCACCCTCTCGCTGTCATTTTCTTACCTTTCCGACGCAATCAGCAACTCATCGGAGAGTGTCTAGATCCAACAATCGTCGGAACTGCGGTCTGAACACCTTTGTTGAGCCTGCTTGGCTCCATCCGAGCAGCGTAAGCTCTTTGCAATTCGATGAGTCGTTCGCTGGGTGAGCATACATCCATTTCAGTCAAGCATTCCGAGTTTGAGCTTTGGATCCCTCGCTCTATGGCATTCGTGCATGCTATCATCAAGATACGACATTGGATCCCTGAAGTTGTCGAACGAGCACTTAATTCCTGGTGGCCACGACTCTGATCTTGTTGAGACAATGATTGCTCCATCCCCATCAACACGTAAGTTCACAAGAGCTGGCGATCCAAGCATGAACTTGGTCTATCAAGAACATTTACGTTATAAGTTTGTGATCGAAAGATTGAAAACCGTCAAGTTGCTTCAATTGAGTGTGATGGTTCCGAAGTAGTAGGTCCACTTGCAACTGTTGTGATTGGCTACACATGGTTCTATACTCCACAAGTCCCCACGATAGTTAACTCTTAACAACATCTGATCATGCCATCATGTAAATCCGCTCTCCTCTCCTGTAAGTTAGCCATGTAAGCCGTGTTGGGATTCAATTCTCGTCCTCATTCAGGATGTCAAAAAGCCCAAGGATCGCACTTTCCATTCTTACCTCTTTCCATTCTCTTTCATCAACGAGGAAAGAATAACCATGTCGAACAACTTCATGTTGAAGCTTCTTATTCTCTTCTTTGGGTGTTTGAATTTCTTTGGTGCTGTTGCACAAATATCCAAGAAGCCAGATCCGGCTTCTTCGACCCCCCAAAATGTTGGATATCAAGCCAGCACCCTTCTCACCTCTGTTGTCAACAAGGCCGACATCGTCCCCCATGATATCGATGCTTCCAATGCTCAAGGCCAACTTGTCGCCAACGCCACCGACCCTTCCGATTTGGACAACGATGAAGTCCTCACCGACGTTGAAGAAGATGATGACGACAACGACGATTACTCTCCTGCCAATGGGGATACTGCCATGAGCAGCGGCTCGAAAGGAGGCAAGAGACTCAAAGCCCACTTGGGTCGCTATCACAAAGCCGATTGCGAGAAGAAGAGGCATCCCAAGAAGGGCAAGAAGATGAAGGAGGGCAAGTGCCACACACTGCACAAGAACCACTTCAAGTCTTACGATTTCTGCATTGGCGAGCAGAAGAAAGACAAGAAGGACAAAAAGGGCAAAGACGACGACGACGACGACGATTCTGAAGAAGAAATTCCCAAGGGATGCAGAATGATGATCTTCTTTGACGGAAAGTGCAAGAATGAAGCTTCCAGCACCAATGCTGAGGAATCCTGCAAGGACATCGGCGAGGAGGGTGTCGATGACGACGATGATGATGACGACAAGGACGACAAGAAGCTGCACGCCAGAGACTTGTTGACAAAGAGAGGCAAAGGTCCCAAGTACAAGAGTGCAAAGTTCCTCTGCGATGGCCTCAACACTTCTGACAACACCACAAAGACCGAGGCCGAGGACAATTACTACGTTACGATCACTGTGTCTTCTCAACCCGTCCGTGTCGTGACTGGCTCGTCTTCAAGGTCGTACACTCCATCTTCCATCACCGCCACTCGATCCACAAAGTTAGCCACTCGCTCGTCTTGTTCCGGAGAACCAACTGCCACCAGTACACCAGTCGACGAGAAAGACCCCGACGATGAAGATGACGATGACGACAAAGATGATGACGATAAAGAAGATGAGAAGGAAGACGACGATGATGACAAGGAAACTAGCGCCACCGTATCTCGAACCTCCAGCACCAAGAAACACAAGTCCAAGTCCCACAAGTCCAAGACGCACACCAAATCCAAGAAACACCATTCAAAGACACAAACCGTCAGTGCCACACAGTCTGCACAGGCTACCAGCGGCAGTCCAAGCCCATGATCGCTTTGCATCCATGGCCTGCAGCTATGTACAGCATCGCTTCGAAGATAGCACCTCTTCAGACTTTCCTTTCCCATCTGTTCATCTCCAATATCAGGACACCAAACATTCATCAGTCACCACGAACCGCAAATCCCTCGAACACCTTATTACAAACCATAGTCAGCATACAAACCAAGATCTTTCCATGATGATCTACTTTCCTTGTCATATCCTCTTCATTGACCAATATGTGCATGTACAGGCAGTAAAAGTCACTTCTGTCGGACATCAATCCATCACAAAGCCTTCGTTTCTTTTGGCTACAGCGGAGGCCACAGGGCCACTTCTGTTGAAAGCCATCCACTCACATGCCTTTGACATGAGAGTAACATGTGTAATTTTGACATTGATCCATGCTTTGGTCATTAAATCGTCTTATTTATCCCATCACAGAAATCTCACACTGCTAGCATTAGACGGTGAAGCCGCCAGCCCACCCTTAGGCATACCTCGATCTTGTGCCGTATCCTTAAGAACCATATCTTCCCACCCATCATCGTGATCATCTCTAGCTTTGCTTTTAGCAGCATCAGGCGGCTCGACTTCAGCCATGGAGCTACTGATCCTATTCCCTGCTTCCACTTGCACCAAACTCTTCCTTCCACGCATGTGTCTCGCACCACTGAAACTGTCATTGCTGACTAGCTTACTCAAGCGATCTTCACTTTTGTTTTCCTTGTCGTGGTCAGAGGCAGATGAAGCCTTTAACCTCTGTTTACGACCTTTGATACCTGATGCACTGACGCCTGTAAGCGTGACACGCACCGGTGAAGGCGATCTCGAAGCCAAGTTGCCAGAGCTATTGCGGTTGAGTTTCTCGGCCCATCTGCGACGAGCAGCTTCTCGGCTATTGCTAGTGGTGTGGAGTATACTGCTTGGAGGCGGTGTAGGCGAGGCTTCTCCTGGTCGTACCCACGTGCGTTGGTGGCGTGGTAGTTCCATCTCAAGGGCGTATTCGGCGTATTGAGCTGCTGCTCTGGCGTCTGAGTTATCGCGCGAGAGCGAACCGCTGGTGTCGGTGGTTGTCCAGTTGTCTGTCGGGTTTGCTGGGGGCAGTGTTGGGCTGTTGTTGCTGATGCCGCGCACAGGAGATGGTGTGATGGCTCGTGGGAGACCGGGTGGGAAGACATGTGGGCCCGAGACTAAGCGGCGAGGATTACGAGCTGGTGGCTCAAGGAGTGATGAGGAGGTTGTTTGTCGTCGTATGCTGGGACTGCCTTTGATGGAGCCAAGATTACTGTAGAGCAGCATGTTTGAGGAGCGTCGCGATGATGCAAAAAGCACTGGACTTATGACGCCGCTGCTCGCTCGGTTGCGGATGAACGATTGTCGTTTCTCAGCTAGAGGTCGACGGTCTATGACACTATCAGTCTGGCTGACTAGACGGACGCTACGACGCTTCTCTGCTTCTGTCAAAGAGCGCCGCTTGACTGGGTCTGTGATCAATGCAGAAGACATCAATGCAGAGTTCCTGAGTGAATCAGTCTCAGGGTAATCTGATAGTTTGGTTGAGAGTATGCTGGTTCCATGTGTGTTGAGAGAACCTCGACTACTTCGGTCTTTCGTGATAGAGAAGGTGCTACTCAGACAGCTCTTTCTGTCTGGACGATGTATCACGGTGCCCCTTGTTGTGATGCCTAGACCCGGGTGCCAGCTTTTGACCAATCTCGAAGCACGCTTGCTGGGCGAAAGTCTTCCAAACTCTGACAATCTTTGACGTGAATCTCGACTGTTTTGCCTTGCTAATTCTGTAGCTGCAGAATAGCTGTGATGTGGTGTGTGGGTTGCTCCTGACGCCCGGCCCCATACTGGAATGTTTGAATCTGCCTGTATCGCTGCTTCCCCATCTCCAAGCGAGCTGACTACAGACAACTTGCTTTGGCGAGCATCTCTTCCAAGAAAGTGGCGTGTTTTCGTGGGTGGCTGCATTGTTGTTGGCAGATCGACATCTAGTTGAGGAGGCTCATCTGGTGAGTGCTTGACAGGTGATCCAACATATTTCTCTTCATCATGATCTCCTTCTGTGACCATAGGTTCTTGGTCGCTGTAGGGCAAAACTGGCCGAATCGCACTTTTCTCTATCTTCTTGCGAGGCTCTTTTCTCCTGCGGCGACAACATAACATTGCAACAGCGAAAAAGAGAGCTAGGACTGCCAAACAGCCAATGACGATGCCCACTATGATACCAGCTGTCATGCTCTTATCCTTCGATTTCGCAGGTGCTGCTGTGGTGGAGGAAGTGGCAGTCGCAGTCGGGCTGCTCGTAGTGCTCGAGGGTGTATGAGAGGTCGCTACGGCGTTCGCTGCTTTCAGATTGATGTAGAATGTCTGAGTCTCTGACTGTGAACCTGAAGAAGCAGTCAAGGTGATTATGTTTGCTGAAGCCTTGGCTGTGGTGGGCGGAAAGCCTTGAAGCTGGCGTTTACTGGCATCATACTGCAGCCAGGATGAGGCGGAACCGGCATCAACGCTAAGATTGATGTTGTTCTGAGATAACAAAGATGGGGAGAAAGTGTAGCTGAATGCTATTCCAGCTGTTGCAGTCAGATTTGTAACTTCGTCATCGAAAAGCGATGCATTCGCTGTGCGAAGCACAATGTTCTTGACTGCCGTGTCTCCGAATGTGTCTGTGACAGTGATGGATACGCTTTGTGATTCAAATTCTTGCGGCGGAGTTCCTGTCAACTCAAGGGAGTTGTTCTGGAAAGTAAGCCAATCTGGCGCCTCTACAACGGCCTTCTGCAGTTGACTAGCTGTAGCTTGTTGACCATTGATTCGTAGCTGGTCTAGAAAAGGTCCCAGAGTAATTGCCGTTCCGGGCGTGATCGTAGTGTTTTCTGTCTGAGGGCTGAAAGCTAACTGATTGCTGCTGATCAGCAAGCTGAACGATGTTGTTGCTCCTGCAAAACCAGCGACATCGGATGCGATGAAGTCGATGCCATATGTCTGAGAACCCGTAATCAATACAGGACTCATGCCCCAAAACGTTAGAGAGCTGCTGTCAAACTTGAGCCAAGAGGGAAGTGGTGTTCGATTGGCCATTGTAGCATAGTAAGTCTGGATAGTGCCTAAATCACCGAATAGGTCGCTCGAGAACGTGATTGCAAATGCGGTGGATGGTTGCAATATCAAGGTTGTTGGGCCTGACAAGGGTCCTGATCTTGCAAGATCCGCTGAGACGTTACCCGTCAGAACTGGAGCGCTGTTGCTTGCTACTACCAGGGTACAACTCATGTCCACCGAGACGTCCTTATCGGTTGCCACGATCTTGAAGACATTCGGACCGGTATTGCCTTGACCAGGTGTGCCATATAATGTCCTTGTCGTGCTCTCCAGATTCAACCAAGCAGGGGCATTTGCCAGAGTATACACCAACGCACTGCCATCACCGGAGACGAAAGTCGTAGGAGCCAACTGAAAGACATAGGCCTCGCTTGCTCGTGCGAGGGTCGGTACTTGCGAGTTGAATGGAAACGCGACTTGAGGCAATGCTGACACCAGCGCGTGAAAGAGCACCGTCAAGAGTAAGCCGCGCATCGTGCTACAGGCTTCTGTGCTTTTTTCAAGGCCGTGGTAGTCTGCACATAGATGTGAGCAGGGTTTAGTGTTGTTTGCAGGTCAAAAACTGTTGTGCAGAAGGCGTATTCTGGCCGCACGAGCGAAGGAAAATGCGTATCCCTTCAGCAATCATTCGTACAGCCACCACACACGCTTCTGACGCGAGAAGACGTGTATAGCGATTACATCTTGACGTGGCCTTGCCTGCTGGTTGGAGGAATGATTTTCTGAAGAATGGACGAGGGTGGGCTGGAATCTATGTGCTGGGAAGCAAGGGATTGTGCAAGTGACACCACACCTGGAGGTCTTCTAATAGACACTGTTCTTCTCTCATCTGAGCTAGATAGTCGATCAGAAGATCGAAGTCAAGTTGTCAGTATATTCGATTTGTGAAGGTTGGTGTGTCTGTGTCTTGTTTGGCCTGGAAATTCGCCAAAGTCGACTTGAGCGGAAACGTGACATGCGACCAACATCAAGGCCATTGTTCTCGTATCGATACCATCCCGAGACACATGCCTACCTGGTTGAGGAATGTTGCTTGTATGTATACCAAGCACCAGAACATTGCCGCGTGTTAGCAGTCTAGGAGCATAGGTCGCGTCCGGACTGCAAGAGGGAACCATCGCATCTCGGTAGACCACGACTTGTATGAGTATAGTACCGTCTGAAACTACATCTTGAATGCCAAAGGCAAGCACAAGTTGAGCACAAAACAAAAGAGTCCTGGGCCGGCAGTCGCGAGCAAGCTATCACAGCAAAAAGATCTAGAAGCAAACAGCCTCGGCAACTCTAGCCTACACCTTCCACCTCACACCTCTGCCATTCCAAAAACTTACAGATGGCAAACACGTACTCCCCTCCACCACACCCCCATATCCCCTAAAATATCTCACAATGACACTATCCGACGACGAACGGGATGGCATATTCGACATTGACGAGGAGCTCGTGCCAGTACGAGAGCTCAAACAAGCAGGAGTGATGGAAGTGGACTTTGAAGGCCTGTTAAAGACACCCCTAAGGTTGGAAGAAGATCTTAGGGAGGGATGTGGTGGTATGTTGTGGCCTGCTGGTATGGTTATGGCAAAGTATTTGCTTAGGCAGGATAAAGATGTGTTCAAGGATAAGACGGTGTAAGTGTGGTGCCAAGACATGATGGTACATGGGAATGATCATGCTGACAAGGGTCTTAGGATCGAACTAGGTGCTGGAGGTGGTCTGGTCGGGTGAGTCGTATCGAATTCAGCCTGGATGATTTATTTGGCTGATAGGGTGAATAGTCTTGCTGTTGCTTTGGGCTTTCAACTCGACCATCCTCTACATCTCACAGATCAAATCCCCATGCTCGCCTTAATGCAACGCAACATTGCGCTCAACAACCTCCAAGACCAAGTCAAAGCATCAATATATGACTGGGGTGAGTCTGTGCCGGAAGGCATACCTCAGCACCCGGACATCATTCTGGCAGCCGAATGTGTCTACTTCGAGCCCGCATTCCCTCTTTTGCAACAGACCATGAAGGATCTCATTGGACCGAATACGATCTGCTACTTCTGCTTCAAGAAGCGCAGACGTGCAGACATGAACTTTGTCAAGGTCATGAAGAAGATGTTTACGGTTGAGCTCGTTGAAGACGATCCTGACAAACCGACTTGGTCGAGAGAGAATCTGCATTTGTGAGTTCAATGCCTGCACAATGTTAGGAATTTACTAACGCCCAAAAAGCTTTAAGGTCACTCTGAAGCAGAAGAAGGCATGAACACTGGATTGATTCAAGTATCACACACCAAACAGCATTTCGATATGGCTGCAGAGCAAGTATCGATCGGAAGAGATACACTGAGGCCAGTGGACCAAAAAGGACCTGCCTTCCCAGGAGCCAACAGCGGAAATCAAGCAAACACACAATGAAGCAGCAAAGCATAACACAGGAAAGTACAAAGCAAAAAGCGTATAGTATTCATATCATATCAACATAACATCTCCCATCTCACATCATCAAAATCATAAAAAAGCCGTAAACCGCATAAGAATCAAACACCATCACCTCTTACAGCCTCAAACAACCATGCTCATGCCTCAATATCACTCTCCTCCTCATCACCGCTGTCTCCTCTTCCACCCCAAGCCCAAACCTCACCCCTCGACCTCACTCCTCTCCCCTTCATCTCCCTCCTCTCTCCTCCTCTTCTGCCTCCTCCTCTTAATAGCCGCAATCTTCACACTCCTCTTCTTCCCACACCTTGCACACCTACACCTCATTCCCCCCTCACAACCCCTCTCCATAACCCTCCTCCTTCCCACCTCCCCCCTCGGTAACCTCAGAAACCTCTTGTCCTGCCCTTCCTCTTCCCTCATCTCCATAAACACCGCAGGCGAAGGTGTAAGCGTGATATTCGGCATCTCTGGTCCGGTGGTCATGAGAACAATATCTGATGAAGACGAGTGTGCCAGAGGTTTTGGTACTGGGCGAAAAGCTGACTTGACGCTGTCGGAGCTGGTGTTGTTTGAGATGCAAGACTGAAGAAATTGTAACAGGTTTGTGCGGTAAATGGCTGGGTTTATAATAAAACAATTGTCGTTGTGTGGGATGTGTGGGTGTATGATATCGATGGGCATAATTTCTTTGTTTCTTCCTCTTTTTCTTGAAGCGATATGTCTTTTTGTTTCGGATAGATAGCAGTGTTGTGGAAAGAGCAAGAGTGTGTCGCGTGTTTCTTCTGTCGCGAGATATGGCTGGCCTTATGGCGTCGTGCGTCCAAGAGGAATGCAATCGTTCGTAGTATGGAGCAACCAGAAAGCTTGCTTAAACAATGCTGGCTGGCTGGTGTTATACTTCCGGGTCGCCGTTTTGCCCGTGGGATCAGAGGAATCAGAGAGAAGATATAGAATGTGTGTTAATGCAGTATACAAGAAAATACATATAATGATAACTGAAATGTAGGAGATGGCAAAAGTGGTGGTAGAGCAGCAGGAGCGGTGAGCCTCGAAATTTCGCCAGGCATCAAAACAACAACTTTGATTCACCGAAACATCGTCATCACCGCTCCTCTACCTTTTAGCAAGAAACATTTCTGTATTTCAGAGTCAATAATTGAAATAGGGTATAGAATAAACATAAAACAGAAGTGAATGGAGACAAGAAAGCGACGCTCGAATGTCGAAATCTCATGATTGCTCCAGCCAAAAACTCCTGGACGCCATCGCTCAATAAAACAGCAACCCCATCATTGTCCTCGAAAGTTAGTTCTCATGACAAGCCTCTTGAAGCTCCGAGTGAATGAAACAAATGCAGTGTCACATCAGACCTGCTAGAACTAATCGACTGACGCCGCCAATCTCAGAGCGGACTTCACGGCGAGTCGTGTCACCAAGTTCTTGGGTAGCATTCTGCACAAGCACTTTGCGCAGAATCTTGTCTGCTTTGCCAAAGGCCTCACCGACACCAGGTCCTATCGACTCTGCGTTTGGCAAAAGCTGGACGATCCCCGAATATGTGTCGATAAGAATATCCGCCAGAGTTGCAAAAGCGGTGTGAAAGTCGGGGTCGAATGGCAGAGAAGGCGTCTGCAAATGTGTAAACTCTGGTAGGTTTCCAGATGATATGGGAGGCATGGGCAAAGAATCTAGTTGAGCACTCTCGACTGACTCGGACAAGGTTTCGATGGCAGCACTGCTAGATCTGCGACCCTTGACTCCACGCATGCCACTCTTGAACATGGCGCCCATTCGACCACGCGCACCAACCGAAGCGTCAGGGTTATTGAGTTGTTGGTAAGTATCATATTCTGATAGCAGAGAAGCGAGAGATCGTAGGTATTCCAGAGGGTTATCAGCGTTAAGGTCAAGTAGTGGAGGTATTGATGTGCCGAGAAGGACGTAGTTGGAAGCGCGACGACCGAGCTTAGAGTATTGCATGGAGGGTAATTGGCCAAGGTTCGAGGGAGTGTAGAGGAGAGTATTGAAGTAGTAGATGTGGCCTTCGTGCCTGGGGTGTGTCAATTTTGAATTTCCAGAAGCAAATCGACCATGAACGTACACTTTGCGAAGATACTCTAGAGTGGCTATTCGCTTGCGACAAGTAGCGTGGATATGGGTCAACAGAGCGGCGGGTATAGGGACCAAGCTGGTCTGCGGGACTGCCGTATTGGATGGAATCAGGTTCAGAGAACTGCCATTGGTTGCAAATGAGCCCAATGAGGGACGATCTGTCTCTGATCGTTTGAGACCGTGACCGAAAGGAGCAGCGAGCATGGAGAAGGGAGTCTTTGGAACAGGCTCAGCAAGGCTGTGTTGACGGTCGCGTGAGAAACTATCCGACGACTTTTGCGGGCTCAAGGTAGTGTTGAAGGGCGGCTTGACCGTGTGAGTAGCATTGGCACTAATAGAGCGGCTTTGACGGTGCAAGCGGATTGGAGAGCGAGATGGGACTGCTATCGACGAGCCTCTGGTCTTGTGGTGGTGTATCGACGACAGCGACTCGTGGGAGCGGCGGAGGGATGCGCTGCGACGAATGTCTCCTTCTGCGCCTGACGAAGGCAGCGATATAACGGACGAGTCTCTGCGAGCGGTAGGGGACAGGTCTTCGCTGGCTAGCGGCGAGATGGGAGTGATTGAGGTGCTTTCCTTGCGGGATGACTTCTTGGTCGAGAATATCGAAGGCTTTCTGCCAAAGATAGAGGCACTGGGCGCCGGTGAGGGGTCGGGCGCCATCTTGTTTCTTTGTTCTCTAGACCCTTATACTTTTAGACTCTTCGGGTTGGTGAGGTCTAACGTGGCGGCACAATTACTCAGGGGTAAGACCCTGTATGCAGTCTTGCATCAAGCAGATCGAGATTCTCGAGGGGGTTGGACGGCCGTGCTGCACTGCAACTACGATTGCCTTGGAAAGGAGCCAGCCTTCTACGACATGTGAACCAGACTATACCGGTCTTCTTGGCGCGTCCAATCTCACACGCGAGCAACAGAGACAAAAGGCGTGAGCGAAGGTTCTTGGAATTGCTGAAACAAGATGCCCCTGGAACGTGAACGGAATTCGACCCGCCGTCCAAGCGCCAGCACCCCACCGCCAATCTGGGCCTGCCCCACCAAGACTTGACATTGATGTTGACACTGCTGTCTTTCCATTCTCTCTCTTGTGCACCACTCAGTTCAAGTGACCAACCCGTAACCATGTCTTCCACCGAGGTACAAGATGATACGCCATGCCCAACGCGCCTTCGTAAATCTCAGAGACGCTGACCGTCTCGCAGAGCATCCCAGCTCCTGGTAAGTGGCCTGTTGACCCTCAAGACGACGTCCCAATCAGCGACGACCGCATCTGGGTCGATGGTTGCTTCGACTTTGCCCACCATGGTCATGCCGGCGCCATGCTTCAGGCTCGTCGTCTGGGAACTGAACTTCTGGTTGGTGTGCATTCGGACGAGGCCATCCTTGAGAACAAGGGGCCCACAGTCATGACACTCGATGAACGGTAAATACAAGACTTTTCCTATACTCCATACTGCAATTCCCTCAGTCTGGTTCTGTGAAGCTGAACCGTTCCACTTAGCTGTGCTGCTGTTGACGCCTGTCGCTGGGCTACCAAGTCCATTCCTCACGCCCCTTATGTGACCTCCCTACCTTGGATTTCCCACTATGGCGCCAAATACGTTGTTCACGGAGACGACATCACCTCGGACGCCAATGGCTACGACTGCTACAGATTCGTCAAAGAGGCTGGCCGTTTCAAGGTTGTCAAGCGCACACCTGGCATCAGCACAACCGACCTCGTAGGCCGCATGTTGCTATGCACAAAATCACATTTCATCAAGGACCTTGACGCTGTACTGGAAGGCCAGGAAGGCCCAGGAAGCCAAGAAGAAAGAAAGAGCACAGGAGAAGACATGAAAGAGAGGATCAGAGAATATGCGACGGATGAGTCTGGAAACAAACCATTGGTCGATGTCTGGAGCTGGCGCTCAGACGCCTCGTTCCTCAAGAAGGTTAACGGAACATCACCACAGCCTGACCAGAAAGTCATCTATGTCGACGGTGGCTTCGATCTCTTCTCTACTGGTCACATCGAGTTCCTCAAGCGAGTCGTCGAGACTGAGGAAAAAGGGGCCAAGCAAAAGGGATGGAACAAGGAATACAGCCCTGTCTATATCGTTGCTGGTGTTCACAGCGATGAAGCCATCAACGACTACAAAGGCATCAACTACCCCATCATGAACATCTTTGAGCGCGGTCTTTGTGTTCTGCAATGCAAGGTAAATTCTACACTGGCATAAACTCATAATCCAAATCTGACAAACCTACACAGTACATCTCCTCCCTCATCTTCATGGCACCCACAGTCCCCAGCAAACCTTTCCTCGAATCACTACCCTACCCTATCCAAGCAGTCTACCATGGCCCCACAGTCTCAGCACCACCAGGCCAGGACTTCTACACTGACGCAAAGGCAATGGGCATTTACAAGGAAATCTCTTCACACCCATACTCGCATGTAAACGCAGATTCAATCGTAGCCCGCATCTTGAAGAGCAGAGAATTGTACGAAGAACGCCAGCGCGTCAAGGGAGTCAAGGGAATTGGAGAAGAGGCAGTACGCAGAAGAGAGCAGATGGAGAGAGAAAAGGCAGAAAAGGATAAAGCAGCCTCTGCATGAGATAAAACAACGACAGATCGTCTTTCAGAAAGATATAGAGTAATATTACAAGTCGTCAAAAATGCGCAAATCACATCAAATTTCCGCGAAGCCCGGACACAAGAGGCCCTCTCTATACAGTGTCCGACTTGTATCGACGAAATATGATGCAATTTTTCAGGCCCTGAATTGGCCATCTCGACTACATGAAAGCACGACGACTTCTTACACGGTTAGGGACGTGAGGTTCTCGGTGGCTGTTGAGTGTCAATGTTAAAGTAAGATCAGACATGATGGGTGGGAAGAAGAGACCAGACACGTTGGAAGAGTGGGCGGCGGTGTTGCGTCCACAGAAACGGTAGATGGATAGGAGAAAGAGATAAACAGGATGGAATCCTAGAAGTGCCTGTTTTGTAGTAAGGAAAAGGGGTTGTCCGATGACTCGAGTTCACGTATCTGTACTCTGTGCATTGCCAAACATTTCGGACATGAATGATTGACCGAGGAAGAGCTAGGAAATTGGATATTGCAGTCCAGAAGAAAGAAGTTGTAGCATTTTTTGAGTAGAAGACCAAAAAGATCAAGCTTACATCTAAGTAAGCTTCTGCTTGATAAAGAAGTTTCTCAAGTGCGAGAGCTGCCAGGCGCAAGTAACACCCAAAACAACAAGCTGCACAATAGTCCAACGCACAACACGAGCGTTAGTATGCTCAGACATGTTTCTAAACTCAGCCTCACGCTCTCTCTGGAAAACCTGCTCCTTTCTGATATCGCTGAGTCTGGCATTCAAGTCTCTGACTTTGGAGACGATATCGGTGATCTTGTGCTTGTCGTCGCTTTCGATGCGCGAGGTCTCGCCAATGGCCATGTCGACTTCGAGCTTGATGTTTCCAGCCGAGGAGCCGCCTGCGAGCCAGCCCTGGGCAGAAGGGACGTTGGTAGGGGTGAAGCAGATACGGTGGTCGCCAGAGTCGGCAGCGGAGAAGGTGAAGCGGCCTTGAGAGTTTCCGCGCTGGGACACGATGCGGTGGTCGTTGTCGAAGATTTCGTCGACGCTGATGTAGAGGCCCATGTCAGGGTTGGCTTCGTATCTGCGGCTTTGCTCGTTCCATTGTGTAGCGGTGTAGTGACCTGAGTTGGGTTTGTCAGATGAGTTGTAAGGAGTCAGGAGAAAGAAAATACTCACCAACAACCAGGGTGTCCTTGGGGAGCTCCTCGAAGAAGCACTTTTGGGAAGGGCCGTCAATGTAGAAGTAGAGGGCCTGGGTTGGCAGCAGCAGAGCTGCAAATGCAAGCACCGAGAACAGCATCGAGTGCATCGTGACGGTCGTGATTCGTGAATGACAGCAGATGTGACAAGACCAAAGGACGAGACAACAAGATGCACCCCCCTAAACACTACAAAGTACAGCTGGTTCCATGCCAAGAAGTGTGGAGGCTCGCCGCGACGAAACACCACCGACAGCATCTTCACGCGACAGCCAGCGACTTTTCAAAAACATCGCTTTCTCGCGACTCTACACTCACAAATTAATTCACCATGTCAGCACAGGATATGCGCGACATGCTGGGCCTGACGGGCGATGTTGCCCGTCCGCCGCCCTTGAAGAAGCAGAAGACGGTCGAGAAACGCCCACGTACGTCGCATATTCGTTTCATTCAATGCGCCGCCTGCTAAACAGATGCAGTCGAAAAGGGAATTGCTCGTGAAGTGTCTGCTCTCATGGGCGAACGCGCTCCTCCAATTGCCATGATCCAAGTCCAGCCAAAATACAAACAACGACCCAGACGATCACATCGAGTTGCACCTTGGGAATGGGCCGCTTTCAACAACCAAGCAAGAGAGGACGGTCTCACCTTACATCACTGGCAACGGAAACACGCGCCCAAATCTCGTCCACAAACGGAACAACAACCGCAAACAGAGTCGGAAGCAGATGGAGAGAAACAGCCAGAGCCAGAACCACAAGAGAAGGATTACCAGTATGCCAAATACAACGTCCAGGTCGAGACGCCTACCTACGATCAGACTCTATACGATGCTCAACTACAGGATCCGGATTGGACAAAGGAAGAGACGGATTACTTGGTAGAGACTGTCCGAGACTATGGTCAAAAGTGGCCTGTCGTTATTGATCGCTACGAGTACCAGCCTCAGCCCACTGAAGATGGTGCACAAGTGCCAGAACCAAAATCTCGTTCTATGGAAGATCTCAAAGCACGCTATTACACCGTCAGCGCAAAGGTCCTGGCCAACCACACCCCCATTTCGTCCATGACTGGCCCGCAATACAACCTATACTCCACATTAACTTCCTTCAACCCTGTTCAGGAGGCATCACGGAAGAAGCTCGCCGAAGGTCATCTATATCGTACTCAACTCGAGGTCGACGAGGAAAATGTTCTGCTCGCCGAACTGCAACGCATCATGATCAACCAGCAACAACTAGAAAACGAACGCAAGGAGATCCGCGACAGATTAGAATACCCGTCAACAAGCAACACTGCAGCCGGACAGTACAGCACATCACAGCAACTTGGTCAACTCTTCCAACAACTATTACAAGCCGACCGCATGAAGAAAGACCGTCGTCTCAAGGCTCTTGGCGATACTCCTGGCAGCGGTCCTCCTACATCTGCACAACTGCAATCCGCTGCAGGTGCATCTGGCCACCGCGATAGCATCAGCAGTGCCACGGGCGCCCGCAAGGCCGGCGGCCGCGACTCTATAGCCGGAGGCTCCAGCTCAGGACTGGATCCCACAGCACGCGCATTAACTCCCCACGCCGCCCACCGCTACTTCGTCACCCAGCACGATCGTCTCAGCAGTGGTGTATCCTTTGCCTCTGACCGTCTCCACCGCGCCAGATCCGCAAAATCAATGATCCAAACCGAAAAGATCTCAGCCATTCTCAATCATTTGCGTATCCCTGACATTATTCCTTTGCCTACTCAACGTGTCATTGAAGACTTTGAGAAGTTGATGCAGAAGGTCCATGTTTTGTTAGATATGCGCAAGGTTGCGGATAAAGAGGAACAGGAGATTAGGGTCAAGGAGGCTGAGAAGAAAATTAAAGAGAACAAGGAAACTGTCAAGGAAGAGGCTGAAGAGGCCAAGGTTGGACAGAAGAGAAGTGCAAGTGTAATGAGCAATGATGCTCAGGGTGCTACCAAGAGACCCAAGAATTAAGAGTCTCGAGAGAAGTAGTCCCTTGAGGGCTTGGCCCAAGAAATAATAATGAACATTGATGAATCACAAATCCTCCAGAACACTGTGTCTTTCTGATCTTTTCACATCTTCGATCTGTCTTTGAAGTGACCTTTCTACCTGAATCTGGAGACGTCGAGCCTCTTGATCAATACAGCTTTAATTATGGATACTCAAATATCCAGTCTTAATGTCTAAGCGCACAGCTTATCCAAGTCCCCTGAACACTCCATAGTCCATGGGTGGTCTCGACCATACTTTGCCACATGGTAATCCAAGACGCCCCGTTGCAGTTCCCTCGCCTTGTCCTTGTCGCCTTGCGCATCAGCGATCTGTGCCAACCCAGCAATGCAACCTTGAGTACAGTCATCCTCAAGCCCATATCTAGCCAAACTCGTCTGGTAAGCGGAATCTTGCAACTGCCACGCTTCCCGTAGACGTCCTTGCAACATGTGTATACGCGCAAGATCACGGCAAGAACTCAACGTGGCGGAAGCATCTGGTCCGTAAGCGATTGAGCTCACTTCGACGACTCTGGCATAGAACGGCATGGCTTTGTCGTATTTGCGTTCGTTTTCGTAGTAGATTGCCAGTTGCTCTGTGCTGTTTATCGTATCGTCGTGCAAGTCTCCAAGGACACGTTTTCTCGTGCCCAACAGCTCGAGTTGTAGCGTTTCACTCGCCTCGTCTTGACCCAGTCCTGAGAGAATCACAGCCGTTTCGTGTTTACTGCGTAGAGTTTCCTCGTGCGAGTCTCCTAGAACCCTTTCCTTGGTCCTGATGATGCCGAGCTGAATTTCCTCTGCGCGGTCCCAGTGGCCCGCGGAATTGGTACGAGAGACTGAGGCTGCGCAGGGCTTCTAGTGTTGAAGGGGCGTTGGGTCCATGGAGGGCTGTTTGCTCGGCTACTTCCTGCAATAGGGGTGCGAGGTTGTCTGGTTCGCTGAGTTGGGTTGCGGATGGCTCATCATCGCGGTCTGCATTGGTCTTTGCGGTCTGTTCGGCTTCGTCGCCTGACTAGTAGTAACTGACTACTCCTCTCGTGTCTTGGTCCAGAAGCGTCGCATTGGGCGGTTTCAGCTGGGTCTGATGTATTCTGGAGGGCTTTGGCTTGGGAAGTCATGATACACGTGAGTTTAGTGTTTGACGCTCGAAGGATCGATCGTTTGGAGTAAGTAGTAGATTAGCTTAGGTGTCCAGCGATTCTACTATTTTCCCCTTGTCTCCAGCTAAGTAACTATCGATATCCCACTTGACTTTGGGATGATTTTATATAGCTATCTACTTTTTCAAAGCACTTTTAGACAACACTGTGTAAATCTGCTGCTGCTGGATCTGAGGCTCAACTCACGGATGCTGAGGAAGCGCTTGCCTGCGGTAGTTGCTTCGAGCTGAACTGGTGATTTAGAGAGTAGACAGCATATCCATCCTGCAGAGAAGTTCTCAATGCGGTCCAATCAGGTAGTGCCTGCCAGAAAATGGCAACAAGCATCCCCAGCATAGCGAGGCCAGAAACGAATATCAGGATCCAGGCAATAAGTTTGAAGAGTAACTCTCTGGTGTCGGAGAGATCATGTTGTTGTAAAGTTGTTCGATTGAACAGAGGAAGGGAAGTATCATTGGTGCTTGGACGAACATGTTTGGAGTATGCTTGAATGATATTCCAGAGCATTGTTTAAGTGCAAGGGATTAATAGAGGATAAGAAGCAATACTTTTAGCATCTGATCGAATTTGCTTGAGGATTGAATCGTCCTAGGAGTATGTGGTACCTGACTGCCGCTTCTGCCATCAAGACTTTGCTTGCTGTCTCCTCATTACTCAAGAATCTTGGATGCACGGTGGGATGTGTAGTCAAGAACCAAAGAGATCTGCATTTGTGATCAGCACCGAGACCCACAAAGTATAATGCTTTTTAAATCCGGCCTTTCTTCTACAAATCAGCGATGTGATGGCAATCGTGAAATTGCGATGTTACAAGAAATCGAACGATGACAAGGAAAATTGTTCAAGGAAAGAGGGATGGATAGTGTGATGGTTGAAGAATCTTGATTGTTTGCTTCATTAGGATATGATAGATGCTATGCATGCATACAATTTGCGAACAACTCTTGTGTTGCTTCGATGGGAGAATATATTTTGATGAGTGGACATGGTTCGTCTCGGGAGATTGTGGCTCTAGTCGCCAGCGACGGTATGGTACTCGATTGCGATGAACATTTGTGACAGAGTTGGCTGGCGAACTGAATGTGCACCGGTCTTCGTGTCCGTCGAGCAATTCTTGACACACGTCATTCTTTCCCGGACCCTGATGGCTGTTTGCAAGGAAGCGCTTCCGTCACTTCTCGGGACGGGAAGAGACTTTGATTCAAGACTTGATTTTGTTCTCAATCAACGGGATCGAGAATGGCTGGGAGATGCAAGCCAGCGTCATTTTTTGATGCTTGAGACTTGATCAAAGCGTGTCGAGTTGCATGCTCACAAGATCGGTATAGACGAATGTTGTCTTGCTTGTGGCTCTTGCGTCGATGTCTCTAGCTCGTGAGAAATCATGTTCATAGTACATGAGCTGGGGTGACCCCGTAATTGCGTGTTGCCGTGTGATAGAAGCAAAGTTGCTTCAAGGAGCAGCATCTGTCTCGGAAACCCAAGCATTAATCCGTGCCCGGTCAACCTCTGAGCTGTTCATGCTCCTTGTATCTCGAACTTCCTTAACACGACAGTGTCTGCCATGTTTGTCAAGTTTCCGTACAGCTTCTTCTGTCAATGGAGACACGCGGGTAGATTGTCTGACTGATCTGGGCGATGCTTTCTCTGCTTCGGTGGCTGTGTCGAGAAGCCATTGTAATCCGCTGGAGAATAGGAGAGTGCGTTCATCTTTCAAAGCAGGATGAGTTGGATTGGATTGTAGTAATCGTCGGGCGAGGGCTTTTGTGTCCTCTGAGAGACCTCGTGTGCGGGGTCACGAATAGGATCTGAAGGGTTGATGAGGTTTTGGTGAGAAGGAAAGACGTGGCTGTAGCTGCTTGATCTTGCGAGATTAGGATGTATCGAGCTCGAAGATGATGCGTTGCGAGAGGTCGAAGATTGAGTTGATGATGAAGTGACAGACTCCATTGGAGAAATACTTGGTGCAGTCATGTTGATGATGGCTTTTTGTGGACTCTTGCCAAAGATAAAGATGTTATGATAGAGCAGATGGGAAAGACAGAGAATATGATGACAAGAGAAACAGCAGAGAGTCAGCTCATACAGGTACCTACTGAACAGCATGCATGGTGTGGCTTGCACATAGGCCACACGCACGCGCAATAATCGATACTCAAACATCGGCGATGTCTGGCATCTTTCGTCACAGCACCTTCCATGTCGTTTCCTGTCCATCCAAGGTTTCGCATGGTCACCAAGAGCCGCACCGCTACGAAAAGGACCTGAAGCTAGGCAGAGAAGAGCTGTGACTAGGTAACAAGTGGCATAACTTGGTCCACGATTGGTTAATGCTGCGGGATCGGTGATCGCATCTGCGATGGGACAAGATCGTCGATGTCCAGCACGAACCTCAAGATTCGTCTACACCTGCCCAAGGCCTCCCTTACTGACAACGACTTCTCTCTGGCAACCACATATCTGCAATTAGCTGAGAATGTTGGTAGCTATACAGTAAACAACACAACACAGACTCATCTCGTTTTCTCGTCTAAGGATCAATAACAATTCTCCAGCGCACTTTTTCAAGGATGCAAGAGACTACGCTGGCTTGGTTTGGTGCGGGCAGCCGGAGCTCCCGAAGCTCTGTCTCTTACCTCGCCAACTTCAAGCCTCGATAGCTCTTTCCTACCACATCATCTCATACTTAGGGCAACATAGCGCTATACTTGTTGAACAGACGTTAGAAGAGCCGTCATGTTTCTTTCCTTATTGGTTCCTCTTGTAGGGACCAAGGGTTTGGGAGGCTTGACCTCCTCGAACGACTATACGTGACGTGTCCAACGCTTCCAAGCATCCGTCTGTCGTTCGGAAAATGGTGAGTCGAAATGGAGTTGCCATTCACAAGAATCACAAGTGACAGGACTGCTATGTTGTCCATTCTCATGGCGGATACCCACCCGCTGAAACAGAATGCGGAAATCTCGGATCGAGACAATGTCATCACCGGAGAGTTCAACAGACAAGAGCTTCGCAAAAAGCCACCTTTTTGCTTTTGAGGCAAAACTTGACGACTCCTCTTTGTAAACCGTCAAGATTCAAGAGTTAGAGACTATCGCGTTTATCGTCTGATAACCATGACTTCCGGTAAGCAGAGCAGAAAACATCAAATCAAGTCAAGTCAGATGAGAACAAAAAAGTTGATTGATGTATCCAGAAAGACCAGCTTTCCATGTTTCATTGTCTTCGTCATCTCATCAGTAAGAAAAAAAAAAGGGGGTATCTCTATGCTTGCTTCCATCCATCAGAAATAAAAATCCCACCAAAAACTCCATGCCATGCCGGAAAAGATTGTAAGAGAAAAAAAAAATTGACACCCAAACCAAAACTGCCCTGCTTTCATAGAACTTCGTTGAAGAATGCGATGTCGCGTTGGTTTTGCAGAAACTCCTCCTTGTCGTAGATTCCTTCCATGCAGATGCGATGCTCCATCTATGCAAACACGAGTTGCAACACCTTCCTCCTCAAATCATCCATTCATACGATCCTCCAAGATTGAAAAACCAGAAACAGACAGCGAAGAACATCATCTGAAGCCACGACCACGACGAGCACGAGTAGGTTGTTCGTTCCATTCTTCCTGCATTTGTCTTGCGATTTCTTCGTCGGCAGCGATTTGAGCAGCTGTAGCGGGTGTGATGTGGACTGTTTGTTCGGCATCTTCGGCGATAGGAGACAGGACGAAACGAGGAGCTCTTGATGATCTGGTGGTAGAAGTAGGTTCGGTGGTCGAAGAAGTCTTTTGCTTGCGAAGTTCGCGACTCTTTCTGGCTCTGTCGGCAATGGTGACAACGGGCTCTTCGTCTTCGTCATCGTCTTCCTCTTCCTGCTGCTGCTGACGCTCATATTCCTCGCGTTGTTCGGCGACTCTGGCTTGACGCTTGCGGAGCACCTCCTGCCAGTATGACAGGCTGTTGTAGTTGGGCTCGGGTGCTTCGTCCTCCTCATCATCGGCGTCGTCGTTGACGGTAGTGATTGGCTGCTGACGAGCGGATCTGCGAGGTGTTGCGGCGGTGGTGGTGGCTTGAGCGATGGCGGCGGGTCTGTGGCGAGATGCCCTTGGGCCAGAGAGGATGTTGGCGGTGGAGAGGTCGTAGTAGGCGACATCCTGAGTCGAAGGCAGGGCGGAAGAAGAAGCCTCTGCGGCGATGCGAGGACGTTTGGCAGGATAAGGGCGAGATGCAGAGTCGATATCCTCATCGTCAACCTCGTCGTCGCTGTCGATGTAGGTGGCCTTGCGCTTGCCCTTGCGGCCAGAGAGGGAGCTCGTCTCAGTGGACTGAGCAGAAGTTGCCGAAGACTTCCTGCCTCTCGAAGTGCTGGAAACCAAAGAGGTGACAGCGGAGGTGCCACGTTTGGTACCCTGGCTGAGAGCAGAGGTGGTGAGGCCAGAAGCCCGCTTCTTCTCACCGCGATCCTCGAACCCCGAGGCAGCCCGCAATCTGCGGTTCCACTGAAGCTTCACACCAGAAGCGGTGCGGTTGAAGCCAGCTTCACGCTTCATGCGATCGGCGACCACCTCGAAGCGCTTCTCTGTGCCGGCGATGGCGGCGTACTGTGCCAGGGTGCACACCTCCTTCATAAACTTGATGCAAGCAGCATCCTCGTCATCAGACCAGGCGCTTGCTTTGCGAGAGAAGATGGTGGGAGCAGGCGCGCCCGAGAGCCTGGCTGGACGCTCGTACTCATCGTCGTCGCCCTCAAACTCCTCACCATCCTCATCTTGCTGCCATTCAGGCGAGTCCGCGTAGGGGACACCGTCTGAAGAGGGCTGTTTCCCCTGAGCTTCAACAGAACCTGTAGAGGCAGGCCAGCTGGCCTCCACAGGTCTCTTCCACGCCGAACGGGCGGGTCGACGATCCTCCTCAGAGTCGGTCTCCTCCACCGAGACCTCCTCCTCCAGATCGCTGTATTGAGGCTCTTCGCCCCAGATGATCTTCACCTTTGGTTGCTCAAAGGTAGGAAGGACATACTCCTCCCAGAAGGCAATGCCTCCGTCAGTGAAGGTCTGGAGCCAGGGGTCCCGGCTCTCCACACCTTCCATCAGGCTGTGGAAATCACCATGGTGAGCCATGGTGGCCTGATTGCCGGTGTGGGCAGATGAAGGAGGTAACTCCACGGTGTTGTCGTCGTAGTGGAAGCCATAGACCTCCAGAAATTTGGCGCGGGTGGTGATGCCGGCCTGGAGAAGGAGAGGGTCCTGGAGAGGGTCCATTGTTGTTGAGGTGGTTGGCGGTGTGTGATGAAAAGGGGTATGATGAGACCAGCTCAAGGTACGAAGAAGAGATGCAGAAATGCAGAGAAGAGAACAACAATAGATGGACAACAGGCAGAAGAGGGAAAAGAAACAGAGGAAGAGGAACTCAAGGAGGGTAGAAGACCTACCTCGACAATAGCTATACAGGTCTATGGGGGTATAGAATGTACAATGGTGTAAAGATAACCATTGTCAAAAACCATTGTGCACAATGGCACGGGAAAAATCATGAATGAAGAGAAACCGGTGATAAAATGAAAAGACAATAGCCTGGTGAATGGGAAGGAGAAAAGTACGTCGTAAGCGCGCAATAGACAATAGGTGCATGAATAGGATCACAATGGGAGGATGCGGTAGTCTGTGGTTGAGAGTGAAGGAAATGCGTATTGCGAGGGTCAGGCCACTGCGCGTTGTGAACGGCAACGACAGGTCCCCAAGCAAAATTGAGATAGAGAGTATTGCAACAGAGGGGTTACGAAAACACATGTTGAATGATGACAGATGAAGAATGGGTGATGGGTGATGGTAGATGGAGGATGGACAAAAGTTGAGAACAGGAGCCATGTGACGATTGACAGATGATGTCTCCGATGCGCGAAGTGTATAACGTGTGCTTGTAAAAATGCACAGCACTTTCAGAAGACGGGACAGCATCCATTGAAACATGCTGTCTCATGGGGCTCTCTCTGGACTCATCTCGAGACTGGAAAGATTTGTGCATTTTTATAGCACGAATCTAGCCTCTGCTTGACCTTGGGACAAGGCTCTACGAGCATGTATGTGTATATAAATGACAAGATAGACATGATAATGCAAGGTTGTAACCTCTACTGATTCCCAACATTTCTAGAGAATCGGAACGATCCTTCCATGTGGGCGCCCAGCAACGGGTGAGTCCATCTTCGCACAGCGCGAAAACGCCCTTGCTACTGTAAGGCAAAGGACGTCGATAAGTAATGTTGTAAGCTGGCGATGTTTGTAGAAAACAAAAGGAGAGGGCTGTGAGAAAACAGTTTTGAGATTCGAGACGGAAGAGGTCCGTGCGTGATGACGGAAGGAGCCGATGATCTGGATGTCGAGCCCGGGGGGGTCAGTTGGCAAGATGAAGCAGTCGGCGACGTCTCCAGTTGTTGACATTTGGCTATACACACCAAAAGGGAAGCTGCCCGCCTTCTCATTCCCTATTCACTACAGCACACGACACAGCAATCTCAATACGACAGCGACCCAAACCAGCTTCCCTCCAAACAGCCATCTTTACAGCCCAGGGGTAGCTCTATCCACACAACATGGCCGCATTCGCGCCCCACGGTGCACCCGTCATGGACTACGAAGCCCTGAAAGAGCAATGGAGCGACATCGAGGACAAGGATGGCATCAGATTGAGTTGGAACACCTTCCCTTCGTCGCGCATGGTACGCTATCCGTCAATCCTGACACGAAGCTCTTTCTAACAGCTTGGCTATACAGGAAGCCTCGAGATTGGTTGTCCCTATTGGAGCTCTCTACA
The DNA here is from genome assembly GCF_000721775.1 of Aureobasidium melanogenum CBS 110374. Taxonomy (NCBI): domain Eukaryota; kingdom Fungi; phylum Ascomycota; class Dothideomycetes; order Dothideales; family Saccotheciaceae; genus Aureobasidium; species Aureobasidium melanogenum. Next base: position 180,157 of record NW_024470063.1, read on the forward strand.
CACCCCTCAAGGAGAAGACCGACACACCACTGCTCCAGTATGAGCCCGTTTCTTGCAAGCAGCCCTGCCGTGCTGTCTTGAACCCCTTCTGGTACGTCACTTTGCGCATCCACTGACCAGACGCCATGCTCACCACACGACAGCCAAGTCGATATGCGCGCCAGGATATGGATCTGTCCCTTCTGTCTGCAACGCAATGGTCTTCCACCTCACTACAAGGACATTTCCGAGAATGCCATCCCTCCCGAGCTCCACCCCTCCAGTACCACCATCGAGTACAGACTGGCTAGACCTGCTCCTGTTCCTCCAATCTTCGTCTTCGTCGTCGACACATGTCAAGAGGAGGATAGTTTGAAGGCTCTCAAGGATTCCATCATCATGTCACTCAGCTTGCTGCCACCCAATGCCCTGGTTGGTCTGATCACATACGGAACCATGGCCCAGGTCCATGAGCTCGGATACACCGAGTGCGCAAAGTCATATGTCTTCCGCGGATCCAAGGACTACACTGGCAAGCAGGTCCAGGAGATGCTTGGTCTGATGACTGGTGGTGGCGCAAGACCTGGCATGCCCGCCATGCAGCCTCAACCCGGCCGTCCCGCCCCCGCCGCTCCTATGGGAGCTGCCGCCAGATTCTTGTTGCCCGTTCAGCAGTGCGAGTTCCAGCTCACAAATGCCCTCGAGTCTCTGCAAAAGGATCCCTGGCCCGTCGCAAACGACAAGCGTCCTCTGAGATGTACCGGTGTTGCTCTGAGCGTCGCAACTGGCCTTCTTGAGACTTCTTTCCAGAATGCTGGTGGCCGCATCATGCTCTTCACTGGAGGTGCTGCTACTGAAGGCCCTGGTATGGTTGTTGGTCCCGAGCTCAAGGAGCCCATCCGTTCCCACCACGACATTGACAAGGACAACATCAAATACTATAAGAAGGCTCTCAAGTTCTACGAAACTCTGGCCAAGAGAACTGCTCACAACGGCCACATCATTGACATTTTCGCCGGATGTCTGGATCAGGTCGGTCTTCTGGAAATGAGAAGTCTGGCAAACTCGACCGGTGGCCACATGATCTTGACCGACAGTTTTACTTCGTCAATGTATAAGCAGTCATTCGCCCGCATCTTCGACAAGGACGCTAACGACAACTTGTTGATGGGCTTCAATGCTTCTCTTGAGGTTTTGACCACAAAGGAACTCAAGGTCACTGGTTTGATAGGACACGCCGTATCCATGAACAAGAAGTCAGCCAACGTCGGTGAAACTGAATGTGGTATCGGTAACACTTGCTCATGGAAGATGTGTGGCATCAACCCCAGCTCGAGTTATGGTATCTACTTCGAGATTGCTGGTCAGGGTGGTCCTTCGAACGTGCAACAGGGTCCTCAGAAGGGTCTCATGCAATTCCTCACATACTACCAGCACTCTTCTGGCCAGTTCCACCTTCGTGTCACCACTGTTGGTCGCAACATGAGCGGTCCTTCAGGTGACCCGGCCATTGCTCAATCCTTCGACCAGGAAGCCGCTGCAGTCCTCATGTCTCGTATCGCAGTCTTCAAGGCTGAGGTCGATGATGGTCCGGATGTGCTCCGCTGGGTCGATCGCATGCTTATCAGGTTGTGCTCTCGCTTCGCCGAGTATCGCAAGGACGACCCGTCATCTTTCCGCCTCGAGAAGAACTTCACCCTCTACCCACAATTCATGTTCCACTTGCGTCGTTCGCAATTCCTGCAGGTCTTCAACAACTCTCCTGATGAGACTGCATTCTACAGACACGTGCTCAACCACGAGGACGTGTCAAACAGTTTGGTCATGATTCAGCCCACTCTTGACAGCTACAGCTTCGAGCACGAGGGCAGTCAGCCCGTTCTGCTTGACTCTACCAGTATCCAGGACCAGACTATTCTTCTGCTCGATACCTTCTTCCACATCCTCATCTTCCACGGTGAGACAATGGCACAATGGCGCAAGGCCGGTTACCAAGATCAAGAAGGATACGAGAACTTTAGAGAGATGCTCGAGGCGCCCAAGGAGGACGCCAAGGTGAGTTTAATAACAATCTGCTATTCAAGAACTTCATATACTAACAACCATATCAGGAACTCATCCAAGATCGTTTTCCTCTGCCTCGCTTCATTGTCTGTGATGCTGGCGGTTCTCAAGCACGTTTCCTTCTCTCCAAGCTCAACCCCTCAACAACACATACAACTGGCGCATACGGCGGTGTCAGTCAAACCGCTCAAACCATCTTCACTGATGACGTGTCGCTACAGACCTTTATGGATCATTTGATGAAGTTGGCCGTTAGTGGTAACAGCTAGATGTGGTGATTCAAAGCGGTATGAATGTGATGAGAAGCAGAAGAGAAGGGAGCGATTAGTAGTAGAGAGAAGAAGACCAGAAGAAAGATTACCCTCAACAGCTTTTCTTGAACAAAAAGACTATACCTTTTCAACATACCTGAAAACTTCTGCCCGGTGATTCTTCCTCGTCGTTGGTCTTCTTGAGCCGTTGCAAACATACAGATGTAGCTCTTCGAGCTGTCATGGAGGTCTCACTCTCACTCGCCCTGGCATGTATTGGAAGCCACGGCAATTGATATCTATAACACAGTCTCATGCAATGTGTAGCAGCGTCATCACCTTGTTTTCAACAAGTTGATGTACAAAAGGTGCTTGCTGGCAGCCAAATCTGTCCCTCACAGCACCCCAAGGAAATAACGTTGACATAACAATAACTTCATAAACGTTTCCTTAGGCCTGACAGCTCGAGATATCGATTCTTTCCTTCTCAGTTGCTATCTATTTTTCAGCGCGTGCGTCAAAGATACTATGTATGCGAACCAGTTTCCATCGTGGTTAGCAAAAGGGTGGATGGCAGGGTGGCCCCGGCATGTATGGGAAGCTGAGATGGTCACCCTGTTATACAAGTATCTGTAATAGGCAAGCCTGGCTTGTCGATGACGAATGCAAATATCGTCTCTGCAATGATTCTTGTCTTAAATTGTCTTAGAGTTCTAGAGCTATGGGAAACAAGAGTCGCTCGAGGATATGAGAACCGTGAAAGATTTATACGTGACAGTTTTGAACCAGTGTCATATCTTGAGTGCATGTCAGCAATATTTGCTCCAAGATAATAATCTCGGTTTAGCACACAGGCAGAAAGAACAGCGATAGATCAAGGTGGAAAACAAGGACGAGACAGAATCGGATGTAAGAGTTGAGATAGGTGGTTCGTGGGTATTTGTTTTTTGGTATCGTTACAAAAAGGTGGCCAGGACACAAAGCCAAGAAGGAAATAAGCAGATAGAAATCGCTCAGAAAAGAAGAAGCAACAGAGGCTGCAAAGAAAACCCCGAAGCCAAAAAACGCCATTCCCAAAAAAAGAGACAACTCCCTCCTACCCATCAAACAGGGTATGCAGCAAAAGTGTCAAACAGGAACAAGCCAGTGTCCTGTACATCTAGTTCTCCAACCAATCCAAGAACTCGGGTGTAAAGTATGAAACGACAATGCTCGCGCCAGCACGAAGGATGCCCTCGGTGGCCTCGAAAGCCATGGTCTTCAAGTCGAACACGCCAGCCTTGGCGGCAGCGCAGATCATGGCGTACTCACCACTGACCTGGTATGCAGCAACGGGCAAGTCCTTGCCAATGTCTTTTGCGTCACTGATAATGTCGAGGTATTGAGAGGCGGGCTTGACCATGATGATATCGGCACCTTCGTTGATGTCGCGTACGATTGCTCTGCGGGCGAGACCGCGACCGCCGGGGGGGAGTTGATAGCATCTGGGAAGTCACAGTTAGCACTGGATAACATTAAACTAGAGGTTTGAGTTCTGTACCTTCTGTCACCAAATGACGGTGAGCTGCCAGCAGCATCACGGAAGGGGCCGTACAGACAGCCACTGAATTTGGCCGAATAGGACATGAGAACGACCTTGTGTGCGATACCAGCCTCGATGAGCTTGAGCTTGATGGCGCGGATGCGGCCGTCGTTCATGTCTGAAGGAGCAACGCAGTGGGCGCCAGCCTCAGCGTAGGCCATTGCGACATCCGAAATGCGATCGACAGAGAGAGCATTGTTCAGACTGCCGTCCTCGCGCAAGATACCACAGTGACCGTGGCTGGTGTACTCGCACAGACACACATCTGCAGTGATGAAGAGAGAAGGGAAAGCCTTGCGCAGCAGGCGGATGGAAGCGATGACAGGGCCGGTCGGGTCGTCGGCAGAAGTGCCCAGAGAGTCTTTTGCGTCAGGGTGGAGCGGTACACCGAACAGGATGACCGACTTGAGGCCCTTTGCGATCAAAGGACGGAGGAAGGGGACGAGCTTGTTCAGACCACGGCGGTATTGTCCAGGCAATGAGGGGATCAGAGTCTCCTCGTCTGGGTTGTCTGTGATGAACAGGGGGTAGATGAGCATCGACTTGGTCAACTGGCGCTCAGCTTGCCACGCGCGAGCGAGCGGATGGCTGTAACCTCCATGCAGTTGACTCGAGATGTCTCCAGTGATGCTGACGCTTGTGGCTGCGGTGCTGGCGTATGATCGGGCACGAGACATGGTCGAGCGCTTGTCGGCGCCGCCGTTGCCGCCATTACGGTCGCGGTATGTCAAGTCGGATACGAGCGAAGAGAAGGACATGTTGTGCTATGTCTTGTGGTTTGGTGAGGGCGAGTGGCTCGTCGAAGATGTTTTGCTGCGGCGGAGATGATTCGGTAGACGTCACTGCTTGAGTCGGAACGAGGCCTTTTCGTGGGGTCAGAGCAATGGGGCAATTGGCAATAGCTATCGTTTCGAAGGGAAAGAGACGTGTATCAATATCTTCTCAAAGGAAGGAAGGCAAAAGATATCGAGTGCAGAAACTACAGAAGCAGCTGGTAATTACTTTGTCATCCAAGGGCACAGGACCCCTCATGCAACCTTTCATCTAATAGCACCGTCGGCCTCGGCCAATCGAATCATTTGCATTGGTGGTCGACGGCAACATCCGCTCGCATTCGGCTGCGTCTTTCCGACTTTTTGCCAACATCGGCCAACGACATCAGATCATCTTTGCATGGCATTCTGTAATTTTCTACAACACTCGACTCGTACGATCCTTCATCTTTTCATATCTATATGAGGCATTTTGGAGTCACCAAGACAATCAGAAGGAAGATGTCGAGTACAAAAATTCATAAACAGATTTGCTACATACTTATTAAAACAATTCCCATGTATTCCTTGCATTCATAACCGGCCCCATATAACTATCCTATCCAATTTGGACAGCTGGCACCTAGTTCTGATATCCCTAGGTCCACGCTGCAATTCGCTTGCACCTTTCATCCTTCTGACAAACTCTTCCCATACAGGCTTCAGAATGTCTTTGCTTAGAGGGCAGCAGCGAAACCGAGAGCGGCCACGGCAACTCCGTAAGGTGCGTACTTTCCCGCGGTCTGCATGGCACCGGGGTTGCTGGTGCTGCTGGAGGTGCCGGTGGTCACTGTGTTGGTTGAAGCAGTGGTGGTGGCAGCGTTTGATCCGGCAACTCTGGTAGTAGGAGTCACAGTCTCGGTGTTAAGGGTGTTGGTGGTGTAGGCAGAGTCCTGGGTCTGAACAATAGTGTTCAGGTAGGTAGAAGTGCGGGTGTCGAGCGAGTGAGGAAGAGAAGTGGTGTCGTAGACAACGTTGCGAGAGGTGGAAACCAGAATGTCGGTATCAGTGCTTGAGAGAGTAGAAATGCGAGGGTTTCCAGTGGAAGAGGCAGCAGCAGCATCAGTGACTGTGGTAGACACGGTGTCGGTGTTGGCTGCAATGGCTGAGCCGCCACTGGAAACAGGAGTGCCGTTAACGCAGACGACACCGTTGTCGTTCTGAGGATCGCAAGGGCCGTCATCGTCGGCGAAGCCAACAGCAGCAAGAGCTGCAACAGCGAAGAAGGTCTGGGTGAAACGCATGTTTGCTTGTTGTGTTTGGTTTGATGAAGAGTAGAGAAGTGTAGAGGAGAGTAGGTCTTGAAGTTGAAGATGCTTGTTGATGATGTGGGTTGTTGTTCAGTCTTGGACAGCAGAGAGCATGGCTCTTATATATCCAGGGAGGGCTCTGTATTTTCCATCGTGGCCATCGCGATCTCGAGTGTGGTATCTCTGCATCGCAGATTTGCTATCTTTCGGAGACACCGCCTGACGATGATCGCCATCATACCGCGGACGTCAAGAAGCATGACATGCTTTGCCAAGGAGACAGTTGAATGGGGAGTGTGTCAGTCAATCCAACCAGCAATGATGCAATGTCATCGAATTTTTGCACAGTAGTTGGCCGCGGTTAAGCGTATATCAACGGCACTACCTGATTTGAAGTGAAATCCCAGCTGGAGAAGAGAACTCTAACAACATCCAAGAAAGCTTGGACGTATACCATGATGCTTGATGGTGCAGTCCATGAGTCAAGACCTAGCCATTTCCTTAGATGGTTGCCAGCAAGTAATCATCTAGGTTGAGACATGACATGTGGTCAACCCTGTATGGTCCCCTTGTCGACAAGCAGCAATGACAGCCGTCTTCTTCTGGTAATATGCCATAAGTAATAGTCTCAGCTTCTTCATACTGAGGGAGGGAGGTGTGTGCCCGCTGGCAGTACAGGCCTCCGGAAGATCTCCACGCCAAGCATGCATCGAGCGGCTCTGTACTTCGATCTGGCCTTGCCAGACGCTGGAGGAAGGAGAAGATTTCTTGGCCATAACTACCGGTTGTTAGACTGATGAGCGTATGTTGGAAGCTTGAGGCGGCTCCGCGGATGATAATGGTCTCGCAAAGATATCCGCATCTATGCGCAAAGAATGTGGACGTGCAGTTTCTGCCCATGTGTCAGGAGTAGACACTATAGAACTATGATCCGCGGAGTGTCGTTGTAGAGCCCCAGTCGTCAAACTCAATGAACTTCCGGGGCATTTCCGTAGAGAAGGTGGGGAGGAGTAATGGCATCCATTTGCAGGAACAGGCTAGAGAACCAGGTGACATGAGTCGCGGAGTCATTGTTCATATCGAGACGATAAACGATTCAATGGTTGGTAGGAGTACGAGACTGCACCGAGTATGGCCAAACACCTCGTCCAGTCTGTCTGTTCAAGAGATGCAATGCTTCGTCCAGATACCACAGCCATACTGATATCAAAGATGTTAGGATGATACTGTATATTGGCGAAAGACAGGAGGCAATTATATCCGAGGCCATCAACTGGGAAAGAACCTTAAACTGTGTCAATATTGAACAGTGTGCCGTCATAAAAATTACATATACTCACCGTCAGCAATTCAGCATCCGAACCAACGAGATGAGCCAGAATGGACCTCGGTACGTTCTAGCATATTTTACTAGGTATGTCGCACATATGGAAGCAGACTTCTCGACTGTCTGTGCAGGAGTTTATTCCACGGACTCATGGCATACGCAGGTACGAGCAGAGATTGCCCTGAGAGTCAGGGTAAGCATACAATCAATTGAAATCATGCCCCCAATGACGAGCAACATAGGGTATGAATGCCGATCCGGCCATCGCGGAAAGACACTCAAGGAGCGATTGCGGAGGCGATCGAGTACAGAGACAACGGAGAGTAACTTCTTCGGAAGTGGAACGAGGAGAAGTGGACGTTGCTAGCGAGATGTCCAGCCGGGAATTAAATATGAGCGGCTTTCCGCGGGTTGAGGCTCAAGAGACTTTCCACTGCACTTGGCGCCATGACACGCCTAGAAACGCTTCATGCTGTTGATCATGTTTCCCACGTGTCTCAAAGATGCTTATTTTCCCAGACGAAGGTCGTAGAAGGGTGAAGAGAGGGTGCGGCTGTACCGGGACCTGACAGGTTTGCAGCAGATGTTGTTCATGAAGGTTGAGAAACACGATTTGGAATCAGCACGTTGTCTACAGCAACATCATCATGCGTTGACAACAGACTCCTACCGACCAGGACAGATCACCTCAACCTCACCATCTGGAACCACATTTCTTCTTAGAGGAGAACGGGCTGGAATGGTAAAGCATTGAGGACGCGTTCATGAAGATAGGTCGACTGAATAAGGTGGGTTTCTATCGAACGCCTTCATTCATTCCTTCCACAACATAACTGCTGGTAATATATCCATGTCAAGCACCTTCTCTGACTAAAGAGAAAGCAAGAGCCATCTTCCAAGACAACGGCCTGATCTATTAGCTCCAAGGCCGCTAAAGCAAGCACTGTTCTTGTTAACTCCAAGACTACCCAAGCAAGCACTATTTCTGCTAGCTTCAATGCCACCGAAGTAAGCACTCTTTCCGTCAGCTTCAAGGTTGCCAAAGCAAGCACTCTTTCTTCCAAAGCCAAGGCCACTGAAGCAAGCGCTCATGTCTCACACACTGCTCCTTCTGCATTCGCACAAGGTAGCGCTCACGACTCGCATGCCGCTCCTTCTACACCTGAGTGACTCATCAGTCGAGTGGCTTCCGTCTCACGTGTGTCTATGCCAAACGTAGGCCTCACTTCCGCTTTCGAGGCAGGTTTCAATCTCCCCATATTAGCTTCCAACTTCACATTCACTGCTGGGACCTCTCACAACGACGAGGATGTCTCAGGACGCCTTGCTGGCTGTACTGCTCGTGCATCTGCCGATGACATCTCTATGACCAGTCCCAACAGCCTTCTTCACATCCACAAAGCTCAGATGGTCCATGAGACGGACCTGCTCAACATGAGTCCTGCATCGACCACTGGCGAGATAGGAAGCTCAGCCTCATGTGTTGTGCATGATTGACCGTTGAGAAAGCGTCAGAGAACCAGCCGCTTTGGTCAAGTCGAGTACAGGGATGCTCCTGATACCCTGGGATCTGAATACGAACAGGCCAGCGACAGCGAGTCTCCGGAAACAAGACACGAATCGGAGATTCTAGACGGATCAGGCAACAGACGTCCACCTTCACCCAAGGAAGATGCAACTCCAAGCCCACACCACAAGCAAGGTTACAAGAGAGAACACGAATACCCTCTGTGCCATGAGAAGTCCACGAGTGCTGCAAGTCTGAACCAACACCTTGAGACTCGTAATTCCTCTTTCTTGTCCACAGATGGGGTACAATCAGATAACGATAAACAACGATGGAGTCCCACCGTAACTTGACACGTGCATTGTGCAAGAGAGCAACAGCCAGCATCGACAAAAATTTCGAGAGTGCCGCAGCAACAAGGCTCAGTACAAGTAAAGTAAAACACCACGGCGGCCTCATTCGTGAGATCTTGATACGGATTGCTCCAGAGTTTACTGAGGATGATAAAGAAGACGCTCGCTTCCAACTACCTGCGTGTGGAAAAGTTCTCACCGCTCAAGACACAATCGCCATCTCTGGATCCACCGCAACGCTGCTGTCCATCAGAGGGGACACTGGCGACCCAACAGGGGAAGCAAGGTCTATGAGACCCTGGCCTCTACTGCTATCTCCATGTAGAAGGAGTCTATCTTAATTACTGTGAAGTGCATCAGAAGAGCATAATGAGACATGTTCTCAGTCTGGGAGACGGCACACCATGCTAGGGCTCATGGACCTACATGTCCTACCTCAACAGGCATTGCGCAGACGCTCAAAAGAACACACCACCCCTATCGTCTGCGCCATCGATTTGGCATGGTCTCAACAACAAGGTACAGTAAAACACAAAAATAAAATCATTATACTTTTGATCTATCTTATCTAGAAGACATATCCATAGCAGCCTGTGCCTCGGTGATACCCTCCTTGAGAGCGGTGATAGCACGATCAATGTCATCACGGTTAGGATCAGTAACACTCACACCCATGTGACCAAAGCGGATGTACTGAGTGGCGATCTGCTTGTGCAGACCGCCGGCAAACACAACACCACGTTGCATAAGCTTAGGCAAAACATCGGGAGGAGTCATGCCCTTGGGAAGGTAGATGGCGGTCATGCCGTTGGCTTGGTTCTCGGGCTTGGAGGCTAGTTGCTTGAGGCCGAGGTCAGTGATGGCCTTCTTGACTTTTTGGGAGGCTTTGCGGTGGGCGGCGAAGCGGTCGGCCAAGGGGACGGAGGTGATTTGGGTGAGGGTGGTGTGCAGAGCGTGGACGAGCTGAGGCGAGGGAGTAGCAAAGTATGAGGGCTTGCCAGCTTCATAGTTTTGCATGACTGTGACTAAATCAGTACTGGCATTGAAACAGAATAGGTGATGACACATACTAGGCATCCAATTCTTCCACGAGCCAAAGTAAGAGGTAGGAGGAACCTTGCGGCTCTGGAAAGACTTGATGGCACGACCAGAAGCCATGACGATGCTCAGACCAGCTGGACATCCAATGGCCTTTTGCGAGGCGGTAATCACACAATCGATTCCCCAGTTGTCGAATTGGATCTCCTCACAGCCGACACTGCAGACACCATCGACAACGACCAGCGTGTCGGGGCTGACCTTGTGGACGAGCTTGCTGAGGGCCTCAATCTCACTGAGAACACCAGTCGATGTGTCGACGTGGGTGACAGTGATGAGCTTGTATTTCTTCTCCTTCAGGGCCTTCTCGACCTCGTCCAGTTGAGGACGCTCTCCAATGGGAGCCTTGAGCTGGGTCGCCTTGACGCCGTAGGTCTCGAAACAATCGGCGAAGCTGTCGGCAAAGTAGCCGGTATGCAGGACCAGGACATCATCACCAGGCTCAGCAAGGTTGGCAGCGACCTGGTCCCATCCAAGGGTACCAGAACCAGAGATGACAAAGGGCTGGGATGCGGGATCTTGGGTCTGGAAGAGCTTGCGGAGCATGGTCAAGGTCTCGCCGAATGTCTTGACAAAGGGTGCGCCAACATGGGACTCGCTGTAATTGTACCGTCAGCCATTGATCGACATGATGGAGACAGACATGGTGTACCTGAAGTGGCTCATTGACTGCAGAACCTGGTCATCGAACTCGATGGGACCTGGGATGAGCAGGGCAGGGTGTGGTGGTTGGCTCGACATGTTGGTCTTCTTCTCTTGTTGAACAGCAGCAGGCTGAGGGCTGTACGGAATGTCGTCTGAAGGGCTGGATTGGCGCTCGTGGGCGTAAGGTGTGTTCAACTCGACTCGAGGTGTCTGGTCAAGATGTCTAGAGATGAGACTGAGGCGGGACTGAGGAGCCATGGCGATGGCGGGGTTCGCCGGATGAGTTAATGCGGGGATGTGGACGATGTCGGCTCTCCCGATCGTGATTGGCGGCAACGAATGAGCGTATTATGATCCGGTGGACCGCCTTTATTCGAGAATATTTGAGTCTGCCGCGAGACTGAACGCGTCGTCAATGTAGAAAAGAAAATGCCCAAACTGCAATGAGCGGCAAATCGGACATGGAGACAGTCGACATCGGCGCTTGCTCTCGGCCCGGTCCTCAAAAATTAACTGCCGACCAATGCAGACCCCAGCCGTGCATTCTATGATGCTAACTCGATCTAAGACAGACCAGACATGAACGAGACATCTTTCCAAGACTGGACACCGACATGGTATGAGAACAATTGACCACTAGTGTGGCCATGACACGATATCTTGATTCCCTTCCCGAAGGAATCGTCCTGCAGAGAGATATCCTACCGTCTACCCAATTAATGCACTTACTCCTGACCCATGCTTTTCCCGTTGACCTGACAGGAAAACTGTCCCGCGAGCTACATTTATGAAGTCTCGCGAACGACCTTGTCGACAGCCTTGGCGAAGTACTCGACGTTGTTGGTGTTAAGACCAGCCATGCCTGCAAACAGTCAATATCTTTTGAATGCACATCTTCATAGTGGTACTCACTGATTCTGCCGTTCTTGGTCATGTAGACGTGGGCATCTGATCTGATCTTGAGGACTTGCTTCTCGGTCAAGCCAGTGAAGCTGAACATGCCAATCTGGTTGGTGATGTGATCCCAGGTGCCAGGAGTCTGCAGCTCGTCAAGCTTGCCCTTGAGGGCCTTGCGCATCGAGATGATACGACCACTCATCTCACGGAGGTTCTCCTCCCACTCGGCGAACAGCTTCTCGTCATTGAGAATGACCGATGCAATACGGGCACCGTATGCGGGAGGGTTACTGATCTCGGAACGTTGAAGAATGGCCAACTGGCTACCAACACGAGTTGCAGTATCGGCAGCGTGGGAACCAGGACCGGCGATAAAGTGGAAGCAACCAGCGCGCTCGCCGTACAGACCGAAGTTCTTTGCGTAACTCTGAGCGACGAACATCTCGAAGCCTTGCTCAACAAAGTAGCGAATTGCCCAAGCATCCTTGTTCAGATCGCCTGATGCAAAGCCTTGGTATGCGCAATCGAAGAAGGGGAACTGGGACTTGCTCTTCATGAGCGAGGCGATCTCCTTCCACTGATCTTGAGTAGGATCGACACCGGTGGGGTTGTGTGCGCAAGCATGCAGCAGGACGACACTGCCCTCAGGAGCCTTCTCTATTGTCTGGATCAGACCCTTGAAGTCAAGGCCCTTGGTCTCGGCAGAGAAGTATGGGTAGTTCTTGATAGGAAGCTTGACATTGGAGAAGATTTGGTTGTGGTTGGCCCATGTAGGGTTGGAGACGTAGACTGTCTTGGCCTCAGAGTTCGAGGGGGTGTAGAACTTGGCCAGGAAGGCGGCGCCCAAGTGTACGGCACCAGTTCCTGAGATTGTCTGAAGGGCGACAGCACGCTTTTCCTTGAGAGCAGGCGAATCGGCGCCGAGGATCAACTTTTGCGAGGCGGTGGTGAAGTCTGCGAGACCGGCAATCGGTAGGTACTCGTGGTTGAGGTTGGGGTCTTGACGAAGGAGGTCATCGGCCTAGATAAGAAACTTGATTAGCTCTTTGGGACGACAAGCACATGTTTCCTTTCTAATTGTGTATTGCTAGGGATAGTGTTGCTTAGAGTAGACATTGGTGCACACCTTCTTCACGACGGGCAAAACCCAGGGCTTTGCGTTGTTGTCTCTGTAGGCACCAATTCCGAGATCGACCTTGTTTGAATCAGTGTCGCGGCGGTAAGCTGCCATCAATCCAAACAAGGGATCTTCAGGTGCCTGGGGCACGACGTCTGCTCCGAAAGATGATGCCTTCATTGTGTTTGTGGTGGACATGTGTGAAGTGATTTGTTGAAGGCGAGATTGCGGATCTGAGGAATTAGAAGACGAAACCATTTTCCGAATCTCCTTTGTCAACCACACCACTGGCGGGGTTTCGATCAAGTAATAATGCGGAGGGAATGGCGGGCAGGATCCGATTCTTGGCGAGCTACACGAACTCAGGCTGAAAATTCAGGGCGAAATCGGCTGAGTGCAAGGTGGACTGATAGCAGGATGATTCTATAACAAAACGAGAAGAAGAGAGCATGAGCAGAGGACGAGGTCTCAGTAGTATTGTCTTACTACATCATGCCAATATGTGCCTTGTACCCTGTCAACAATTGAACCTCGGGATCCCCACGTCCCTCGTGCTCACCACGACGTTCCGAGGCTCGATCCGTCCGCCTGATGCCGTCGGTCTTAACCCGCTTTCTGACCAAAACGCCGAGCATTCATCGAATGATACGAGTTGATATATAAATGAGATATAATCTCTTGCGATTGCATGTGATTATGACTCGGATCCTAGAATATCAAATCCCACACGACGAGGAAGGCACAGAATGCGCATGTGCTGTGGAATAGAATCCTTGCACTGCTGGGGCGTTCGCTTGCTCGCTTGAGCTCCTTGTTTCCTCTTCCAACATTTTCTGTCGTGAAGAAAGAATCTTGCACAAGTTGCTCAATGTGCTCATTCTGTTCCGTCAAATTGGTGACAAGAGTCGACTGTAGTTCTGAGATCTCGATAAGAGATCTTTCCGCCGTGCTGTTCCTGAGGTTAGCTAATCGTTCAAAGAACCAAGAATTGCCCTTTACTCACCGGACCTGATCTAAAGTGTCCTGGTAATGTTTCATCATGTCTTGGTTCTCTTGTGCAAAGAGTTGCATCTGTTCATCGCTCAACTGAGGCTCTGCCCGCTCCTGCTCTTGTGTTGCTGTTTTCTCAGAGTCCAATGCAGCATCGAAGCCGTGAGCGGAAGGCACGCTGCTGCTCTTTGCTTTGTATAGCACACTTTTACTCTTTTCAACTTCACGTTGTATCCTTATCTCCATCATGGTGGCCTGAAGAGTACCAGCCTCCCTGAGTTTGGCTTGTAGGAACCAGACGATACTCTCTCGATGTGCGTTGAGCATCTTTTGCCTGGCTTCTTCCATCTCCTCTTCTGCACTCTTCGCAGTGACAGCTCCTCCAGCCGCCCATCTTCCGATGGCTCCGAGACCGCCTTGATTGCGTTTGCGCAGCGCGATATGAGACGCAGTGTCTTGTCTGATCTGCTCGATCTGGCTTATACGCTCGACGGCAGCATGCAATTGTCGCAGCACTGTCTTTGCCTCGGCATCAATCGAGGCTCTTTCAGTATCTGACAAGTGTCGTTGTGTTGCATCATGTGTGGATTTTTGGTCGGCGGAGTTCTGTCGTTGCGGTCGTCGAGGTGCTGGAGCGGTGGATAGGTAGGAGGGTCTGATGGCGCGAAGGTATGCAGTCAAGTCTGCTATACGAGCATTCTGTTGTCGAGTAAGATATTGTGTATGCCTCACTCAAAATATCTTGACGTACAATGCTGTATGCTTCTTTCAGGAACTCGTCCAGTCGGTCGATAGAATAGCGATGTGATGTGACTGGCGGCGCATTATGAGCTTTCAACGCTGTGTTGAAGGCTGCCGTGATATCGGCCATGGTGACCTAGTCTTTGTTGACACAGTTGTTGACCTTCCAAGTCAAAGCAGCTTGTCGCATGTGAACTCTCGCCTACGTAGCTCTTGCCCAAACTGACGTTTGTCTTGGCTCCAGCACGAGCTGGAATCCGTCATTCGAAGCCTTCCATGACTTTCGTAGCCATCGCATTGCCATCATAGTCATCGTGATCTCGATCGACATGATTTGCTTCTTTCGTTCCGCATTTCTCACCGGCGACACTTCGAAGATACCGGAGGGCGATATCGGAACGCGATGTCGGACAGCGGCAAGTCGAAATGCCCTATCACAGATCGCCTCAATATCCTACATCAATACGGACTTTACACCACGGAAGCCGGCAGCGAGACAGTTACCCTACAAGCGCTGATAGGGCATCGTAGGCACGTAATTTGTAGGTTGTTTTAGGTGATCACTTTCCTTCTTACCCTCTTTTCATCTTGTACCTCCATCTCTGCATGTCTCGTCCACCGTCATCTCGAGAAAACCATCATAATGAAAAGACACCAGGAGACGAGATTATGAGCCATACTGGATCCGGAGCTGTTGAACATGCACTCTATGGAAAAGACGAAAAGAAAAAGCAGAATCATTCCGAAGAAGCAATAGAGTCTATCCGCCATGTTTCGACAACAAGCTCAAATAGCGAGGATGAGGCTGCTTCTGTGGAGGACAACAATATGCGAGATGTCGAGTCCAGTATAGCAGAACCGCCATATACTGTGTTCACGGCAAGTCAGAAGAGGTTCATCGTCTTGTTAGCAGCTTGCGCCGGGTTCTTTTCAGCTGTAAGCATCTATGCCATGTTCAACCAGGATACATCATTGACCTGAAGTAGGTCTCTGCCAATATTTATTTCCCGGCTCTTAATTCGTTGACCAAGGAATTTCACGTTTCCGCAACATTAATCAACCTCACTCTGACCACATATATGATCGCACAGGGCATAGCACCAGCCATCATTGGCGACCTGGCAGATATGGCTGGTAGGCGGCCAGCATACTTTGTATGCTTTGTCATATACATCGGTGCTTGTATAGGCATCGCACTTTGTCAAAATTACGTTTCTTTGCTCATTTTGAGATGTCTGCAGAGTGCTGGGTGCGGTGCCACAATTGCGCTAGGCAGTGGTGTCGTTGCCGATATAGCAACGAGTGCTGAGAGGGGCACATTCATGGGCTATGTTACTTCTGGTCCTATGGTTGCTCCCGCACTTGGACCAGTACTCGGAGGTATACTGGCAGAATTCTTGGGATGGCGATCGATATTCTGGTTCTTGGTCATCCTCAGCTCCTGTTACCTGGTACCATTTCTTATTGCTTTCCCGGAAACTGGTCGTAACGTTGTTGGCAATGGAGCCATCAAACCTCAAAGCTGGAACAAATCGTTGATCAACTATCTACATGAGCGCAAGGCTGCTAAAGCACCTGCTTTGACCCGTACAGTCACTCGTGAAAGCATTAGACTAGAAGAAGCACGACTGGCTAAAGCCCGAAAATTGCGAATTCCGAACCCCCTGAAGACACTCAAGATAGTCTTCGAGAAAGATACTGGACTTCTGTTGTTCTACAACTCACTGGTGTATACAGCTTTTTACGATGTGACAGCTAGCATGCCATACCTCTTCGGGAGGATCTACAACTACAACGACCTTCAGATAGGTCTTTGCTTTATTCCATTCGGAGTTGGATGTCTGATTGCGCCAATCCTAGGTGGAAAGGCTCTCGATTGGAACTTCCGACGTCTAGCTGTCAAGCACGGTTTTCCGGTCGACAAGAAGCGAGCGACTGATCTCAAAGATTTTCCTCTCGAGAAGGCTCGCATCCAGATCACATGGCCACTGCTTGTGGTCGGCGACGCAGCCTTACTTTGCTACGGCTGGATAATGGACGTGGAGACCAATTTAGCAGCGCCATTGGTTATGTTGTTCTTCATTGGACTCTGCTTGACCGGAGCCTTCAATTGCAACAGTGTCATGTTAGTCGACCTCTATCCGCTCAGCCCATCGACAGCCACAGCGGCGAACAATCTCGTCCGCTGCCTTATGGGAGCGGGCGGTACTGCTATCATCATAATCATGATCGAACATATGGGCAGAGGATGGTGTTTTACATTTATAGCAGGCGTGGTGTTACTGTTCTCACCTATCCTTTGGGTGCTTGAAAAGTATGGGCAAGGATGGAGGAATGCAAGAGCCCAACGGATGGAAGAACTAGCGGAGAAGAAACGACTGGCTGAACAAGAAGAAAAGGCGGACGAGTTGCAGACTTTCGAGGCTCAAACTGGGAAGTAATACAAGACACACCTCTCGGTAAGCCTAGACTCAGCAAAGTGTAGTCACGAAAATACACAGTAATACAAGGCTGAAAAAACGTTCAAGAAGAAGACTCTATGACCTCGACTCTGTTTAGTATCCCCAGAAAAAACTGTGTAAAGTCATGAATGAAGATAACACTCTGCACAAGCGTGAGATGTGGGCTCGGTGTTGCAGGTTCAGCGTACGGAGATAACTCCCAGGATGCCTTAGGCAAGCAACGAAACGTCATGTACAGTCCTCTACCAGAACACCTTGATGGCCTGAGGTATACAATAGATCCATTCGTCCTTTGGCCCTGGTCAGCAAGCAGATCAAACAGAGTTTCGCATGCCTGTTAGACTTTAGAGTTCAAAGATGGACGAGGAAGAACCGGGACCTTGGCCGAAGCCACTTTCACATGCAAGACTGAGTCAGCGGCCCCAAGAACGGCGCTGACTTCTGAAGACGAAGGCCATCTCTATTCGACTCGGATGGGTGGTGTGGTTAGTATCAGGCAGATGCCCTGTGTGCGACATGCATTATTCTGAATCTGTGATCGAAAAGATCGACGAGTTGCACAAGTGAGATGATGAAAAGATTCGCCAATAGGCGTGTCTAGGCGTGTCGAGATCGGCGCGCGGAAGTGATTCAGGAAGATTTTTGGCCACACCAAGCACAAGCCGCGCCAACAAAGAACCGAAACTCGCAACGTGAACGCTCTTTTTCCCATCTGCCCTTTCTGCAAGAACTCTTCCTTCAGTAACGAAGCACACGACACCGTGAACGACTTTCTTTTCTGCTCACGCGACATTTCCATCTGCTATTTCTACGTCCACGAGTTACAACACCGCAACCGCGAAAAATCCCTAAGGATCAACCAAAGTTCCCAACGCTCCCTGCCGTCCATCGGCGACCAGTCCGCGTTTCGTATATCTAGCATTCTCTCGACCCAGCTCCGCTCTCTCGCTCGCCCAGCCGATTTTCTGCAGCAATGAAGTTCTTCGAGTCACAGCATGAGTTTGACTACTCGTGGGAGGAGGTGTCGACTGCAAACTGGCGCAAGTACTGCCCGTGGAACGATAAGAGCACCCACGTTATCGCCGTCGACACTATTTCGCGTCACGTTGACCCGGCCACCGGCATTGTGAGTTTTCTGCTGCATTGCTCTACTTACACGTACAATTGCTAACTTCCCTACCAGCTCCGTACCGAACGTCTCATCACCTGCCAGCAATCCGCTCCCAAATGGCTCGCCTCGTTCTTCGGCGGCCAGGATGTCTCGCAAGTCTACGAAACCTCATACGTTGACCCTGTCGCCAAGAAGGTCACAATGTGCAGCACCAACATGACTTTCAACGACCTCCTCTCCGTCCGCGAAACCGTCGTTTACCGTCCTTCCCCCGCTGGTCCTACCTCTCGCACAATCTTCCAGCAATCTGCTCAGATCACTGCTTTCTGTGGTGGTTGGCAAAAGATTAAGAACAGCATTGAGGACTTTACCGTTGAGCGCTTCAGGCAGAATGCCATCAAGGGTCGTGAGGGCTTTGAGGCTGTTCTCGAGATGAGCAGAAAGGTCTTTGCCATGGAGAGAGAACGTCAACGTCTTGCTGTTGCTGTTGCATAAGTGCGCTCTTGTCGACTCGACTCTTCTCACTTTCCATGCGTTTCTTCTATCCTTTGACGGTTCTGTATCCCGTCATGCGTTCCAGCGATTGGTGTCTTACGGCGTTCTGCTTTTCTGCACTGGATATACCACATCCTTTTTTCGACTCCAAAACGGGCGGCGTTTCTGGCTGGGTTTCTTCTCTTCCAATATACCAACGATACGAGGTCTCCGACGTTTAAAAGTTTTCTGTTGTTTTCGTTTCTCTGCTCTAGAGATTCTGTCTGTCTAGATGGTTGGTCTTGTAGATCTGTCTCATCATTCCGCTCTGTTGTATTTCAGCGACAAAACTATACTCCATTTGAGTCATAGATGAGGTCAACACTTTATCAAAACATGAACCTACTTTCTTCGAATTTCGACTTGTCTGAGAGTGTGCTGTCTATTGATACATTTCGACTTGCCTGAGAGTTTGCTGTCTATTGTTACATTGGCCATGACTGCCTGATATCCTGATCATGAAACACTACACCTTTGACAAACACGAAAGGCACGAAAGATCTCAAGATAAGAAAAAGCGACCGATCGTGCTTTCCAATCACGGAATTGCATAGTCTAAGAAAGGCATGCATAATGGATGATGTGCGGGAGGAGCGATGGGGTCTTTGTCGTGACTTCCCTGTTTCATAATTCCGTTCACGGCAAGACGTCAAAAGTATAAATGTAGAAATGGCTGCTGTCAACTCGATGGTCGAGAGGCCGGTCAGTAGAAAGTATAAAACACACCCATACAATCCCGTCTCATGTCCAGTTGCTATGATGGATGCAAATTTTTGAATCTCCTTATCTACAGTAAGGATATATCGACAGCACAACCCTACTCACACTCAATACCCACCAAAGCCCCCTTAGCACCCAACCTACAAAGATACAACTCCTCTTCCCCAAACATCCACATGCCCTCCTTCGAAAAGCAGAAATTAGCCACACAACCTCCCGTAACAATCTTTCCAATCAAAGTTCCTTGCGCATTCCACACATGCACTCCATCCCCACATCCCGAATACACATTTCCTTCTTCGTCGCATTTGATTCCATCAGGAACACCATTGTCACAGTAGGCAAAGGTTTTGCGATTGCCAAGCTGCGTGCCGTTTTCGAGGACGTCGTAGACGTAGATTGTAGCTGGTAACCTCGGGTTCATGGAAAAGTTGTGGCCGTCTTTGGGGCCGGTGTGCGCTTGACATGCTCCCGTATCCGTAACATACATTTTCTTGTAGTCGGGAGAAAAGCAAAGTCCATTACATTGCACGAACCCATCTGCAACACACCAGATTTGGTTTGTTCGTGGGTTGAACCGGTAGATTTGAGACGGCAAGTCGGGGGATGGGCGGAAGGCTTGTTCATACCCGTAGGTAGGATCTGTAAACCAGATTTCGTCGTTGGCGTGGTGGATTATTACATCGTTTACGCTGTTGAAAGGGCGGCCTTGGAAATTGTTGATGAGGGTTTCTGAGGTTTTGGAGATTGGGTCTACAAGCACCAAGCCCGAGGGATTGGTCTTGTCGCCTTGACAGCAATAGAGGATTTTGTCTTTGTAGTTGCAGGCGCCGTTTGCTTGAACTATACCGCTGAAATCATCGTCTGCGACTTTGAGGGAAGAGGCGTCTACAGAGTACAACGCGATGGGGTCGCAAGTCTGGAAGTTTGCGGTAAAGTAGACGCGGTTGGTTGACTTGATGTACACGCCTGCCTCATGTGCAAACTGATAATCTCGGCTTTGGACTTGAGTGATGCTAGGATTGGATCCAAGAAGCTTGGAAAAGGAGTCATCGTAGATACGAAAGCCTTTTCCTTGGGAGAGCTGTTTTCCGTAGGTGATGTCTGTGGCCAGGCGTTTGAGATCCACCTTGATGGTCTCAGTCTTCAGATCCAGAGGAGTCATGCATAGTTTCTCTGGCTGGTGAGAGTCGGTTGGGAGTTGGCCTGACATGACTGGTAAAGGATGTTGTAGTTTTGATTTAGGACTGGGACATTACACTCAGCTGCCATTCCTGAGCTCGAAGATATAGAACTTGGTTCCATCGTTTACTTACACAACTAGCACTCAGGATAACTACTGGGTTGACATGAAAGTACAGTCTGTCAAAGAAGGATGAGCTTTGTAGCTTCTTTCGTTTTGAGGCTCAAATCACGTCGGTGTCTGTCGGCGTTTGTGAAGCATTCTGCCAAACGCACTTCTCTCCGTGCCGGCTTTCCACATTGGTCTGTAACAGCAATCTGATCAACAAAAACTTCTCTATCTTAAGACCTGAAGTCAACTACTTATTGAGGCTAAGTTTATTGGTATAGACTGACTGACTCAGTAAGTAAAAGTGCCGCGGATGTATTTGCGAGGATGAAGGGAACCTCGGCAGGAGAGAGCTCTCTCCGCATTTGTCTCCGCACTCTACGGAGACAAGGCGGACCCGCCTGTATCCGTTACCTACCTAGTAGATGGTCAAAGGTGGAGCTGGCTGCTACAAATAAGCCAGCTACTCAGTTAGAAATAAGCAACACACAAAACAATACCAAAGACAACATACGGAAAACACGACGGCCATGGGCAAGAAAACAAAGGCACCATGTTACGTCCTCGGCGTTGGCATGACCAAGTTCATCAAGCCTAGGGGCAAGGTCGACTACACAGAACTAGGCTTCGAGGCCGGTGTCAAGGCAATGCTGGATGCTCAAATCAACTATGATGATGTTGAGCAAGGCATAGCCTGCTACTGCTACGGCGACAGTACTTGTGGTCAGCGTGTCTTTTACCAGTTCGGCATGACACAAATTCCCATCTACAATGTCAACAACAACTGCAGCACTGGTTCAACAGGACTTAATCTTGGCCGTACTATGGTTGCAAACGGAGCTTCCGATTGTGTCTTGGTTGTCGGATTCGAGAAGATGTTCCCAGGCTCTCTGCAGAGTTTCTTCCAGGACCGAACTAACCCTACCGGCACAACTGTGGACATGATGAAGGCAACCAGAGGCATCACCAGTGCTCCCGGAGCTGCCCAAATGTTCGGCAACGCTGGAAGAGAGTACATGGAAAAGTACGGGGCAAAGAAGGAAGACTTTGCAGAGATTGCAAGAGTCAATCACGAACACTCCAAGCGTAACCCCTACTCGCAATTCCAGGATGAATACACTCTGCAGCAAGTCATGGATGCTCCATCTATCCATGAACCTCTGACAAAACTTCAATGCTGTCCGACTTCAGATGGAGGTGCCGCTGCAGTCCTGGTGTCTGAGGATTTCTTGAATGCTAGACCACATCTCAGAGAGCAGGCAGTCCTCATCGCTGGTCAGTGTCTTGCCACTGATGCAACCTCTCTGTTCTCGCGCAGCAGCATCGACTTGATGGGCTATGAGATGACAAAGAATGCGGCCAAGACGGCTCTGGCCGAAGCAGGTGTTTCTGTGAAGGATATCAAGGTCTGCGAACTTCATGACTGCTTCTCAGCCAATGAGATGATTGTTATCGATGCACTAGGGCTGAGCGAGCACGGCAAGGCACATGAAATGGTGCGCAAAGGAGACATTACCTACGGCGGAAAGATGGTCATCAACCCTTCAGGAGGGCTCATCTCTAAAGGCCATCCACTTGGTGCAACAGGCATTGCACAATGCGCAGAGCTTGTCTGGCATCTGCGTGGCTGGGCCAACAACCGACTAGTCAAGGGCACTACGGCAGCGCTACAACACAACCTTGGCCTGGGTGGTGCTGTTGTGGTTACGGTGTACAAGAGAGCGGACGGCAAGGCAAGTGAGTCTGTGGACTCGCAGACAGTCGGACAGAAGAACGGACTCGGGTACAACCCTGCAGTTGAGGCCAAGGGTTTCAGCAAGAGCCAGGTGAATCAAGTCCGCAGCAAGCAGCACAGAAGTGATTGGGCGCTAGCAGACACTGAGCGCAAGGTGGAAGCGCGATTCTGAGGAAAGGTGGGGCCTGCCCACGGTTTATGACATATTATGAAGTAGCTCAAGCAGAAGGTATCCAACTCCATGGGTTATATGCATCGTGTTGCTTAGACAGCTTGGGGTTGGCCGTCAGCCTCGCCCGAGTTGACCTTCTTGCCAGTCTTCTTGATCTTCTCCAGCACGGTGTTGTAGTCAAGGGAGGGTTCGGTGACAACGGATGCGGTTTGGTTGTCGAGAGAGACGTCGAAGGACTTGACACCTGGTAAAAACGTCAGTACCGTGGACGAGAAAGGGTAGTTGGCCACGGACCGTCGAGCTTCTTGAGGACACGCTCAACTGCGCCGGAGCAGCCGCCGCAAGTCATGGTGATGTTGAAGTTGTAGGTGTGATCCGACATGGTGTTTTGTGGGAGAAAGATGTGTTTGGAAAGCTGAGCAGAGTAGAGAAGGTGCAGAGGTATGAGAAGAATGTGAGCAAGAGGTGAGATTACGAGGAAGGAGGGATGGCGTGCTATGCTGCGTTTCGGACATTTGGACAGGAAGGCGCCAAGCTTGATTACAGTACACGTTCCAGACCCATCATCAGCAGGAGCGATCTTGCACCTGCCACACTTGTGGCTACAGTGCAGTGACTGCAGTCAGCTCCATTACGTGGCAGACAGCAGTCGTTTCCTGAATTGTCCAACTCTGTCCCCGACTGTCGTGCCTGATCAACTGCAGGGTAACTTTGCGTCAACCCCGCGGACAGGAAGGACAACGCGCCACATTTGCATGTCCGGGCAGTCGGGCTGAGCCACAAGTTTCGCGCATGACGGAATAGCATAAACAGCTAAAGACAGTTTTGATCTGTTGCGCACCATCAAGCTCCTACGACCTCGTAGGCCGACTCTTCCGCCATGGCCTCGTACGTTCTACCTCGCAGACACTTCATGTCATCCATCTCACTCACCGAAACAGGAGCAACATCCTACATCTGCCCTTCCGCCGCACCCACAATGTCTCCATCGCCGAAGCCATCAAGCGCTACATCTCGACCAAATATGACCAACACCCGGACATGTTCACCACCGATCTCGAGCAAATAGACCACCTCAGACATGCCGCTGTCCACGCTCTCGAGCCTCATACCAGCGGCGTTCGCAAGCTCCAGCAATATGCTGCCCAGCTCGTCTGGATGGGTGCCAAATTTCCCGTCGACATCGGCCTGGAATTCATCTGGTACCCTGCTTTAGGCTACAACACTCAAAGGCCGCTATCTCAGGACAACATCCGCTTCGAACTTGCCAACGTTCTTTTCAACTTGGCCGCTATGTACTCCCAACTGGCCATGTCGTCCAACAGAAGCACTAGTGACGGCCTGAAAGCTGCCTGCAACTACTTCTGTCTATCTGCTGGTGTCATCTCCCATTTGAAAACGACTATAGTCCCAGATATGAGGACCTCTCCACCCGAGGACATGGATACCTCTACACTGGAGAGCTTGGAATACCTTATGCTGGCTCAAGCTCAAGAATGTTTCTGGCAAAAGGCTGTAAAAGATGGTCTCAAAGATGCTAGCATCGCAAAGCTCGCTGCTAAGGTCAGCGACTTCTACAACGATGCTGGTGACTGGGGCATCAAGAGCGACTCTGTCAGTAGTGAATGGATCCACCACATGAACGCCAAGCACCACCACTTCGCTGCTGCTGCTCAATATCGCGCCGCTTGTGACTGTCTTGAGAAGAGAAAATATGGCGAAGAGGTTGCTCGTCTGCGTGACAGTCTTAAGTGTGCCGATGAGGCTTTGCGTGAGACCAAATACGTCAACAAGGCTGTACAGGACGATGCAAACGGTCTCAGAGCAAGAGTCTCTGAAGACCTCAAAAGAGCTGAGAAAGACAACGATATGATCTACCTCCTGCCAGTGCCGCCCAAGTCTGAGCTCAAAATCCTTGATAGGGCAAGCATGGTCACTGCAAGAGTGCCCAAGGAAGTTTCCGAACCATTGACTATGCTCGGGGATCATGGAGAACTCGGCAAACCACTTTTCTCAAAACTTGTTCCATATTCGGTCCATGTCGCAGCTAGTATCTACGTCGACCGCAGAGATCGTCTGGTCAACAACACCATTGTCCAGCAGCTTGAGGAACTCACTCTCGGCATACACGAACTTTTGAAATCACTTGGTCTTCCCGGTTCTTTACAGGCTCTTGAGAAGCCCCTTGGTCTCCCTCCCAGTGTGGCTAGTCATGCTGAAGAGGTCCGGCAGATGAATGGTATCTACAGGCTCCACAGTGCCATGGCCGATACAGAGAAGCTGAAAAACAGTGACCGGGCAACATATCAAGAAGGTGTAGAGATGCTGCGATCAGAGTCTTCCGAGGATGATGCTGCGCGACGGAAATACGGAACTGACAGGTGGGCAAGACCGCCATCGAACGAGGCATCCCGCAAGCTATACGCTCAAGTCACAGAGATCGACGGTTATCTCAAACAAGCTGGCAATAGCGACAAGCTGGTTCAGAAGAAGCTAAAAGACAACGAGGCTTTGATTCGCCTGCTTGCTGGCACAGATCGCGATCTCGAGGATTATGTTCCGAGCAGTCGACGTGCAACCATGACTACCAAAGTCGAGAGGGAAGCAAACAATCTTCGCGCTGTGCTCAACGACATTGCCCGTTTCGAAAACCGTCGCAAGCGTAAAATCGAAAATGTTCGAGCAAAGGCAAAGGCCGATGATGTTAATGCCGACCTTCTGCGCGAAGCCGCGCGTCTGGAAAGGGAGTACCCTATGCAAACACTTGAGGCGATTCAGTTCGAAAGCTTCTTCGACCAAAGACTAGAGAAGTACACCGCCGACCGCAACGACATCAACGCAGAGAGAACAGAACAAGAAGACCTCCTCGAGCGAGTCCAGCAAGCCAATAGCTCATTCACTGTTGCAAGAAAAGGAGACACCTCAACAAAGGACCGTGAACAAGCTTTGCAAAATCTGGAAAATGCATATTTGGCGTATAAGGAAATCATCTCAAACCTTGAGACCGGCCGTAAATTTTACAACGACCTTGCCAGTATTGTTACACGCTTCCGCGACGATTGCCGGAACTTTGTCTACCAACGACGCGCGGAGTCTTCATCGCTCGAAAACGATTTGAGCACTTCTATGGCTCAGATGAGTTTGCAAAATGCCAATCAGACAAATTTGCGACAACAGAAGCAGCAGGAGACATTGATGAACCAACAGCAACCCCGTACAACTCCACGACCAGGACCACCACTGGCAGCGCCACTGCCTACCAGAGCCAATGTCGCCCCTCCCCCAGTAGCGGCGACCGCGTCGCCCACGCCGGGTATGTGGACGCCAGAGATGGGTATACGGTTCGGGGGTCCCAGCGCTGCGGCATCATCCGTAGTCAACAATGATGGAGCTCCTCAAAAGCCCACATCGCGCGACAACAGGTGGGATCCTAGCACGCAGAACATCCAATTCAGGTAGGCGCATGCTCTTTTTCGGTTGTTGTCCGGGACAGGTTAAGCGTGTGAAGTTAATTGGTGCTGCTTCCGGCAGAGGCCGGAGGAGGCTCATTTAAAGGGGGGCAAGTGTGTATGTTGTGCATGCGGACACATCCGATGAGCCCTGATGTGTTGAGACGAGGGCTTGCGGCCTGTATGCAGCAGCTTAAGTCCTAGCAAACCCTGCAACTAGACGAGTCATTGTTCTTGTACCCAGATCACAAGCGGCTGAAATACTGGCTGACCTGAACTGGAGCATGTTTCAATCACAAGACAAGCGGAATGTCTATGGCAGACTGACATCTCTTGACGGCTTGGTTCAAGTTGCTGCTAATCGCAATCTGGGAAATGCCTCCCTGTAGTATTGTTTCCGGTATCGAAGGGAAGCAACAGGGGACAGCGGTTCACACATTGTACACCGCATCAAGTCTCAGCGCTCTATCCCCGGAGCTAGTTACCAGTTACCAGTTACCAGAAAAGTCGGAGTGACGTTTACCGAGGCATTGGGTCATGGCTTCGTCTAGTCTTGCCTTTGAACGGCGCCTGCTCCGAATTCCCTACAATACATCAACGGCAGCCTCGTTCCCATCCATTTGCTTTCAGAATATTCGGCCGATTTTCGAAGGTGGCTTCAAGTCTCTTTGCCACCTGCTGTTGATATCAAGGTCCACATCCGCGTGCATGATAAACTCAGTATTGCGGATGCCCACTGCTAGCCAACTTGCCACGAGAAATGCAGGTGCTTTTCACGCTAGAATGAGGCTTCACTCTGGCGGCGCAAAGCTTTGAGATGGTCAGCGTCCTGCCAAGAACCAACGTCGAAGAAAGCCAGAGAAAGCCCAATCATCCTGACTCATGATGAACGCAAGGTACGATGTACACACGCAGAGAGCATTGCGGTACATTTGCCATGAGCAGATCTGTATGTCGTGATGAACCAGGTGGTTCAGGGGTTCCCAGACATAGATGGTATCTGGGTTGTACATCGAATTGCCCTTCTCCGTGCAATGCTATATCTTTCTCCGCAGCCCCGTATAGAATGAAGTAAAGACGCATCACAAGGCAACCCCTGTTCTGATACACAGAAAAGTGAAATTGTGATACGTACGTACTGACATCCATTGCTTTTGGAAGAGCCCAAGGCTCAAGCCACAGTGGTGGAGGCATGGTCACCGACTCGTAGACATCGCGATTTGTGACTGCTTGGCTCATTCGAACCACAGCTCTTTCGAAGTATTTCGCTTGCCGAAACTAGACTCTCTTCTACCGGCCAACGCCCCACAAAGTATCCATAGACTTCTGGTTTGACACGAACTGAAGCCGATACGTGGTTTACTAATCATGTATACGACGACCTGGCGAAGACCCCAGCAGGGTGCCGAGTCCCTGCACAAGTAGCAAAGAATACCGATGATAGTGACTGGCCACTGGATGACAGTGTCGCAGCAGAGACAAGACAACGGAGACAAGGACAATCGCCAGACCGAGGCCCTGTCTCCCCCAGGCTCACAATCCAAACTCGAACTCAAACAAGCCTTGTATGCACGGATCAGTGGCTGAACGGCGGCGGCGCGCCGACACCCGAGCGCAAATCACACCCAATTTTTGCGTCACCACCATAGGATTTCGCTGTTGCGTCTCCGATGCCTAGGCAATTGGAACGACCTTCGATATCGTACGGAGTCGCAAGCGGACTTAAGATGGAAGAGTCGGCGGATCAGCAGTACGCCAAGTGGACAATCTTTCGTCTCTGATTCTCTAGAATTCACAAATCGGCAACCTCGGCGCCCACCAGCCACTAACACCACACAACCTTA
Organism: Aureobasidium melanogenum CBS 110374; assembly: GCF_000721775.1. NCBI lineage: Eukaryota > Fungi > Ascomycota > Dothideomycetes > Dothideales > Saccotheciaceae > Aureobasidium > Aureobasidium melanogenum. The sequence goes on from NW_024470063.1 coordinate 208,088, forward strand.
CCCTGCGTCCCCAACTTTTCGCTCGCAATTCGAGTCCAAGGTTGGATTATGCCAAGCTAAGTCCATCAATTGTGTTTGCGCCCGGACTCTTTTGTCTGGTTCTAACTGCTGCTATGTGCCAAGGGGAGAGCGTTACGTGCCCTTCGAGACTTGTCCCATCTTTTGTGTCCATATTTGTCACCGGCGATCGTGCGCTTTGGTAGTAGTATCTCGCATGAGTGATGTGCAATTCTTACTCGGTCGAGGCTATCCACTCCTGTTTATCCGTACGCCATGAACTAAATCATGGCCAAGCCTTGACATGGACCTACCCTTATTCCCACAATCTTAGCATCCGTTCGTTCTTATTCAGCATCGTTCAAAGGTTGTCCGGAGTCAGGTCTAACTCCATAAACTCACCGTCGCGTCCTTCTTTTTGTCAATTTACCTTTTCTGATTACTTTGCCTTTATTCTTGTAACTTTCCACTTCCAAGCCTGCTCGTCTTCCTTTCCTTCAGTCCAATTGTTCTTCCTTTTGTAGTTCTACGTCTCAAGCGTGTTTCCCACTTCCACCGATTCATACCATTGACCTGTTATGCCCCCGAGAACAATCCTCCCCAAAGATGAACAAGGTTCAAGCGACGGATTAGCCAGCATGGCACCTCCAAAGTCGGCGAAGCGGAAAGCCGTTTCTTCTGCCTGCATTCCTTGTCGCAAACGAAAGAGCAAGGTCAGTCGCATCGCATCATATTTCAGTATTCAAAGCTCTTACTGATTCAATTGTTTTGCAGTGTGATGGAGGGCTTCCCTCATGTTCCACCTGTATGGCGGTCTACCGAACAGACTGCAGCTACGACCAAGACACGGACCACCGACGCAAAGGTGCACTTCGAAAAGATATAGCATCACTACAAAACAAAAATACCGCGCTCGATGTCGTCATCAATTCCTTGTGTGCTCTTCCAGAGCACGAGGCCACTGCATTATTTCACAGTCTTCGTCGGGGCGAAAGACTCGACTCCCTAGCCGAAGCCATCAATGCTGGAGATACCGAAAAGCTGCGAACGTTGGATACCGACCTCTCTGGGCCAAGCGGACCTCCAGGAGCCACATTTCATACGCAAGCTCCTTCAACACGAAACGAATCGTCACGCAGTCCGACAGACGCAAAATGGAACGATGCAGGGAACCAGAGCGCAGTGACAGAAGGGTCATCGTCTTGGTTCCGCGTACCTCAAGACGCCGAGTTTGTGGACCACCTACTCAACCTTTACTTTTCCTGGAGTCATCCATTCTTTTGCTTCTTCTCCAAAGATCACTTCCTGCGGGACATGTCTCGAGGTTCGACCAAGTACTGTAGCGCTATGCTGGTGAATGCGGTGTGCTCGGTTGCTTGCCAATACTCAGACCGACCTGCAGCACGCGACCGAGCAGGAGACTACTTCTTTAGCGAGGCACAAAGACTATCTGAGAACATTGGCGCGGCAGAATTGACGTCTGTCCAAGCTCTGGCGGTGATGGCTGTCAGAGAGGGTTCTGCAGGCCGTGATCACATCAGCTATCGCATGATTGGAAGATCTGTACGTCTTGCTATGGAAATGGGCCTCCATCTGGCAGAAACTACGGCAGGGGAGCCAAACTTGCGGTCCAGCGAGATGGACATTCGAAAGTTGACATTCTGGGGCGTCTTCAACTGTGAGATGATCTGCTGTCTGGCATTGGGCAGGCCATCTTCAATACCCAAGAATGCTATTGAGATTGATAAGCGTAGGTCATGGACATCTATTGATCTTGGATGACTGCTAACACAATTTGCAGCTATGAACTCGGAAAAGTTGGATGCACTTTTCTGGCAACCGTACGAAGACGCCAACTTGCCAGTCAGTCCGAGCGCTGTGCAGCCTATGAAATGCCTCCTCTTCCACAGCATTCAGAGCAAGCTCTCCGAGATGATCAATGACATCAACCTCAACCTTTACGCACCCAGAGAAAGATTCACACCGCGCCGACTGGCGTCAGCATATCATCAGTACCAAATGTGGTACAGCGAGCTGCCTGAGATGTTCCAGCTTCAAAATACTGCAATGCCGCACGTAATCGTGCTTCACATGTACTATCATCAATGCGTCTTGCAGTGAGTATTCTCTTGGGAAAGAACACGGAATTTTGCTGACCACTTTCAGTCTTTTCCGACCTTTCATGAAGCTCGACCTTTCAGACATTGGACTCTATCCGCGGGAGCTGGCGACCTATTGCGCCACAGAAATCTCAAAACTCATGAATGCGCTCCGCGGAATGTATGGGCTGAGAAGAACGTCTTTGGCCGTTAGCCCCATCCTTCTGTCGGCCAGCACAGTCCATCTCATGAACCTTCCCTCCCAAGGTGCAGCAGTGCAGCTCACCCAAGCAATGCGTAAGTTTGCCCCTGAGTTCATTCCCCGACGGGATGCTGACCCCACCCCAGAGGACTTAGAAACGATGTCTGTGAACCACCGTTATGCCTCGTGCTGCTTGGAGATAATCAATCGACTGGCAAACCAGTGGGGTATCAGATTACCTGAGGCCACTGCCAACTTAGCACCCTTCCGATCTCCAGAACCTGGTCAAGCTATGCCCAACATGTCTCTGTTCTTCACCCAAGCAACACTCAGCAATGAGTCTTTGGAATCACTTGTCGCCCCTCCCACCCAAAATCTTAGACACGACTCTGGTAGCATGTTCGAACCATCCTTTGCTCCGCATAACATGCCAATCCTCCCGACAGGCAGTCAATCATCCTTGGGAGCAACATCACAACACAGCATGCATTCTACCCCAATGAACACCACCCCGGTCCAGGCACAATCGGCCATGTGGCCATCATTCCCACCTCAGCAAATGTCAACACCAATGCAGATACAGTTACCGCCAACAGACTTCCCCATGCTGAACGTCGACTCTTCAGCCTCGTTTGGATACCAGAACTACCAGCAACCCCGATGACTACCTTGGGTGTTCGCTTGAGATGAAAGCAGGGCACCCACCAACAACATTGAAGGACAACAGAACGAGGACTTTCGGTTCGGCCAACTTTAGTACTGGTCCGTATTGCAAAACGCAGGCTGTTGCACAATGAGGGAGGCAGAGTGTCTTTGAAGCTCATTGCAATGGCTCAGGAAACGATTAGATGCGATCCATGCTATACCCATTTCTTGTACATACAACAACTTTTTAATTATACCAACTACATAGACGACGACCCGTCACGAAAACTCAAAAGCATTTACTCTTGATCAATCTATCTCTTGTTCAATATGGTGCATTGCTGATAATCTGATGATACCGGTCACATCCAATTGCATCGACTTCGGAGCCAGTTGCTCCTTGAACTGATTTCTCATCAAGCAGCACAAGACATCGCTTAGAGACTTTGCATCCATCACCTTGCCACTGTATGTCACTGCTGTCACGAGGCGCTTAGATCCATCGATACAGAAGGATCGACATAGTATGCCGTTCCACCCACCGTATGCCGTACAAGGAAGGCGTAGAAACAACATCTTGGCCGTTCGAACAAGGTTTCAGAGCCACAAAAGATCTACAAGGCAGAGGCTCGGATGATGGTCATCCGGGTTCGCCTTACCCGAGAGCCCTGCCAAGGAGATGTGGCCAAGAAGAACCACTCTCATGACTCGGGTCTTCGGGTCTCTAGCTGTGGCAAAGGCAGACGCAAGCAGCGGTAACTCCGACCAAGTCACCGAGCTGATAGGATCAACGAGAAGCTCGGGACTGAATGCCGAGCAAAAGGCTGGGCATTTGTTTGATGCAGATATGCAAGTGTTTCAGCTGAGGGCAAGGATTGGCGATGGTTAACAAGACCGAGCATGGCATTCTGGATTGCCATGATATTTTTTCATTCTAGCGGTGTTCAACAAGATGCAACCTGACTCTTGCCAGTCTCCCAGACCTGCTGAGAGTATCTTGGAAACGATCGTGTTGGAACGAATTCCTTGAATCTGGCGGTCTTTCGCGGTTAGAGCGGAGCGCGAATGATGACGACACTGGGGGAGCTCTCGCGAGCTTCTGCGACTTTGCATCTGACGCGACGAGATCGTCCAAGGTCGACCACTTCCTCCATCCGTACACAAACAACAGACTGCCGGTATCAGCAATGGTTCTCGTTCCGGGTCTGCTTCCGCCTTCGCGCGAGAATTGGGTTATCATCAACAACCTCTGGCAGTTCTTTCCCGTCGTAACCGGAATCCAATGGCTCGTTGACTACTACCCTCAAGGCAAGACATCCGTCGAGTCGCGCTTCAATCTCCCTGGAAAATGGGCCTGGGCTATCATGGAAGCTCCGGGCTTCATCACCCTGCTCTACAACATGAATGCGCTGCCTGCTGAGCTGGGTCTGGGCCCGCTGCCTTGGGCCAACTGGACCATGGCTGGCCTCTACGTGCGACCCTCCTCCGTCCCGCTTTCTTCGTACCTTTCAGCTAACATGATCATTCCAGACTATCCACTACGTCTACCGCGCCATCCTCTCGCCGCTCTGGCTCAACCCGAGCATGTCTCCCATCCACCCTCTAGTCTTCGTCTCAGCTCTAGCCTTCAACCTCGTCAACTCGCTCTGTCTCTCCGGCTGGCTCGCCGGCTACGGCCCCACCACCGTCTACGACTGGGCCGGCCGCCTCTACTGGATCGAAGCCGGCCTCGTCATCTGGGGCTGGGCTCTGCTCGGCAACATCTTCCACGACGACGACCTCCGTGAGATCCGTCGCTCTGCTCTGCGTCGCCAGAGAGAACAGGCTAAGAAAGACAACAAGCCCATCGAGGGTGTCGAGAAGCTTTACATGATGCCCAAGAATGGACTTTTCCATTATGTGCTTTTCCCTCATTATCTTTGTGAGTGGTTTGAGTGGGCGGGCTTCTGGATGATTGGGGGTTTGGGATGTACTCCGGCCAGAGCTTTTCTCTTTAATGAGATTAGCACTATGTTGCCTCGTGCGCTGCAAGGAAGACGTTGGTATATCCAGAAGTTTGGCAAGGATAGGGTTGGCAACCGTAAGGCTGTCATTCCTGGTCTGATCTGAGTTGCTGGTGTGCGATCACGATTGATGATTTGACTCAAGGTCTTGATTGACCCACGGCTGCTAGGTCTGTTTGAGGAGTCTGGTAATCAAGCACGTAATCTTTGAATAGTACTAATAATCATCATGCTTTGCTATTTCTCGGTCATACACGATATCTTTAGCCATCGCGATGCAACCCTTACGCTGGGATCGCTCTCAGGTATGAACGCTGTAGATGTTGAACAAACATAAACACGCACAGTGAAATGAGCTTCAACAATTGGGGTTGTGGTCTAGTGGTATGACATCTTCTTAGCATTGCTTACTTGTAAGCGATTCTGAGTTGGAGAAGGTTCTGGGTTCGATTCCCAGCTACTCCACTTTTTGTTGGTTGTCTTGCTATCCTGTGTTCTGTGTTCTGAGGTTCAGTGATGTGATGTTTTTTTTTTTTTTAGTTACGGTGATGCACAGGGTGGAAGAATTGGCGGTGGTTTTACTGAGCTGGATTCGATTGAGGGAGAAGCAATGTTGGTGAACCAATTAGTGACAGTCTTTTGCATCTTTTCAAAGCATTTGATTATCCTGTTCACGACTGCCTGGTACACCCTGCTAAAACATGTCATACAATCGTTTCGAAGTACTTGTATCAATATCTGACAATTGAGACAGTTGGTTCAATCAACCAAGCTTGTCTTCGCAGGCTTCACCCACATCCCCCAAAGCAGCCATGCAAAAACCTTCGGCCGCAATCCTCTCACACACCCAAACAGCAAAAAATGGAATCAATCATTCTCCGAAGAAGTTCTGTTGCGACAACAAAAGGGATGAATATAGGTAGAAGATCAAAACATTGATGCCGCTTCTGTGGATCGAACACAGTGCCTCCAGAATACTCTTGTCGGTGAACAAGAACGGACAGAAGTTGACTTCAGTCTGGCGCTCTCCCAGATGAGCTAAAGCGGCTTGTTAGAGTCAATCCGTGCTTGGCATAATTATATCCCTCATCTCTGGCAGTAAGCGCTCCACGGCTTGACAGCGGTCTTCCGGCTTACCTTTACTGGGTGGTAATGGTATTGCAAAGGAGTAGCAAATGTATCACTATGTGCTTAGGGTTCTGTTTGCAAGCAGACATCATTCCGAACCGTAAGCAGGTTTACCCACGCTTGGTCAAAACAGCTTGGTAGCGATCATGTAAGTCTTACCAGGACATGCTGGTTTTACAAAAATCGTAAATGATTATGGTCAATGAGGAGTCAACACGATTGTCTTTTGACACAATGATGATCGCGGCCATTCAAATAGGCACCGAAATACTTCCTGGTATGGTCAGATGTCATCAAAGATGCATGTTGCAGCTGTAATTCGAGATTGTTTGTCGAAAAGAGATGCTGTTGGTACCACCCTGTCGACATAAATTGTCACAAGACAGAGCAAAATGCAAATTGAGATGAAAATTGGATACAAGAGACTGTCAAAGAGCTCAGAAAAAGAAGCTCTGCCAGACATGTGCACCCTATGGAGACCTTCAAGTGTATCGACTTCTGTCGTATGCCAAAGGGAGCTCCTGAGCTTTGATTAGGCATATAATGGCAGCCGGTTAAGCAAAAAGAATGCTAATGATTGCTAAGCAGTGAGAGATCAGTCGAGTATCTAGGGTTTCGATATGCGCAGACATCGGCATCAACTTTGTTGACCTCCTATTCCTAGACATCCTTTGTCGATGAGAGAATAGAGGGAGTTGTTTAGAACCTCCTCGAGCAGGCAGATTATAAGCATAGAGCGTGATTTGTGAGCCGAAGATGTGATGTAGGACAGAAAGACATGTGCGTGAAACATCGAGTTGAAAAGGAAAAGTACAACCACAGTTCGCCCCTTGCCGAAAGGATTCATTGAGATACAGGGGAAAAATTGAAACCTGAAGATCGAAGAGCATCAGAATCGAAGAAAAAAAGAAAACACAAAACAAATCCAGTCAGGACTTTAAACAGAAGGGATACACTGCGTGGAGAATCTACTACGATATACCACTCTTCCTACACCATACTCTTCGAATCTTCAGTCTTCCCCGAGTTCAACTTTTCTAAATCATACAATTCATAACCTTCATCCTCTTCATCTTCATCCTCTTCCTCTTCCTCATCAATTGGAAGAGCGTAAATGGGAAATCTGATTTCTGGAGCTGACTTGGGCACGACTTCTTCATCTATCAACACTTCAACAGCAGATACAGTGCGCGGATTTAGTCTTGACTCTATGACAGCCAATCTATCCATTAGTTCCTCAAAGCCAGGAGATGCGAAGTCGGCAGAGTCGTGTTGTGAGCGAGCGAGACTTGTGGAGCGGCGGAGAGAGGAAGACTGGATACTGGGTGAGCGTAGACTTCTGCTTGAGTGACGGTCTAGAGACTTTGCGTCTGAGCGTCTGCCTCTGCTTGAATGACGTTCTAAAGATTTCGCATCTGTTTTTTCGGGCGTGGTAGTGGGTACAAGAGGTGTTGAGGGATATTGGCTTGGTGAGATGGCTTCAGAGGTTTGAGTTGGTAGTCTTTCGATCTTGACGGAGGAACTATTGCTTCGTCGAGAAGTAAAGCTCACACGTTCGCCTTGGAGTCTGATTGCCGGAGTGAAGACCTCGGGTTGCTCGGCTACTGGCGACATAGGCTGAATATCGAGTTTAGGACCCAAAGCCGTGACTGTCATTTTACGCTCAGTAGGTCCTGAAGGTGTTTGTTCCACTACTGAGCCTTGGGTTTGGGCGCCTACTGCTGTGATGGTCATGCGTCGTCCCTGATCGGCTAGAGTATCATGCTGTTCTTCCATTCTCAGCACTACATCTACTGCTTTTTCGTCTTCAACGATTTTCGGGTGGCGGCGGGCAAAGTATTTTGCGTATTTGTAGAGAGACCAGTAGCAGCTGCCTACATTGACCAAAGTGAGCACGACTTTGTAAGGCATGTAGTAGAGATAGAGACATGTAGATCCCACTCTTTCCTTCTTCAGCCTCAGATGCAACTCGTTGAAAATGACGACGTTGAGGAAGTACAGCACAAACGTGCCTGCGAACAAGTATCCGAAGAAGGCAGGACGTACGATGATCGAAATGGGAAGGACAAATGGCGACAAGAGGTACAACAAAGTCTCATAGACTTCTTGGAACACAAACAGCTTCGCTCCTAACTCCCAGAAGCCGAGTTTCCAGGAACCTAGAATATAAGCCATGTTGTAGTATAGTCCATTGACGAAGAAGAAATTCCAGCGATGAAATCGTTGTTTAAATATCGTCATTTCGCCAAAGCCTCCTCGTGCACCTCCAGAACTGAAGAAGACCGCACTTGGTGTTTCCGTCTCGATAAAGACAGAAGTACACATTGTGATCCTGGAGCCGAGTTGTCGAGCCACATGACCGAAGAACCAGTCCTCAGAGACGCTAAAACCAGGGTGTTTGTAGAATGTTTGTATCAGGAAGTCCCGGTCCCATAAGGAGATAGCTCCATGAGGAAAAGTTGCACTACCGACATATCCAGCTAGGGCTCGCTGAATGCCACTGATCTTGTATTCCAGATCCTGCGCTTGTTGACATAAAGTACCTCGCGATGACTCTGGTCCCACAGATTTGATTGTGTATCCTATACATTTAATCGTTGGCGTCATCCTGTCGCTGACGATGGGAAAATTTGGCGGAAGAGCACAATCGTCGTCAATGAGCAGGACATTCTTGAAGCCTCGAGCGGCGTAGCATCCAACAAATTGAGCTACGATCTTCGAGCCGACTGGCGACCAGACATGGTTGACTCCATACGGGCGGCACACAACTTCGGTATCGTCGAGGGGTGTTGGGCTGTTTCCGTTGGCGATAACAAAGATGTGTGAAGGTGGAAATATTTTCAAGGCTGCTTCTAGAGTAGGACCAATAATCTTGGCGCTCTTGTAGCAGGGTATCATTAGTGCTGTGTTGTGAACGCCCGGTGTTCGAGTTGGATCGATATTGTCAAGATCAACAGGCATAGGCGGGTCCTTCTCGAAGAAGACAAGGAGAGGAGTATAAGCGTAGATAAAAGCGATGCCGATTGTAACAGCCCTGCATTTATCAGTAAAGTGAGACCTTGTCATATACCCACAACATACCAGGTACCGGCGACCGTGAATTTTCTGTCGAAGACCCAATACAACCAGTACACGGTGCCTTTCCAAAGCGGTAGTCCTATCAGAACAAAGTAGACAAAGGCGACAAGTATGAGGTAGAAGGTGTATTCAAAGAGTCGCATGGCCCATTTGCTCCTTTGTAACTCAACACCTCGCTTCTTTGCCTTCTCGTAAACGTCGTGAATACTACTCCTCCGTATTGCCTGTTTCACATTCTCAACAGTGTCGAGCACAACAGAAGCAGAGCGCTGTACGATGCTCCCTTTACGAGACACATCTGCTGTAGATCGTCGAGGTCTTTGTGTGCTAACTCGGATCTCGTCTATATCATGCGAATAGGTTCTGTCTTGTAGTCGTAACGGATTTGGATGGGTGGGGCTTGGTTCGTCCAGGCGGACTTTCCTTGAGACGCTTCTATCTGAAGAGGTGCGTCGTTGTAGTCGAGGACCCTGTGCTCCAATGGAGTAGTTGCCAAAGTAGTCATTTGTGGTCGCTGGACTATGGTCTGCCGTCACTCTTCCTTCTGTCACAGTGGACAGGGCATGTTGTCCTCGATCTGTTCGGCGTGGGCTCGGCCCTCGGTTTCTCAAGTTCGATTCAAAGTTCGGTTCAAGGCTGGTCTTGCGAAAATCAAGTTCGGGCCTAGGCGCTGGAGTGCGTGCCAACTCGGCGATAGAGATACTGGCTGAGCGGGCGAGTATGCGATTTGTTTCTTCATGTAATTTCTGTGCTACTTGGCGTACATCGAAGTCGTTGCTTGTGCCCTGGTTTTCCACGCTCTGGAATTGATTTATGTGCGATTCGTAAGGGCCGGAGTTGAGCGCGTTCAACAAAGTCGATGGTACGATAACGTCGGTAGCAGGGTTGATCGAGGATGCCCTATCATCTCGACCTCCATCTGTACTTCTAACTCGTTGGTCTATAAAGGTGGACGTATTGGATGAACGCCGCACCATTTCCGAATGAAGTGTCGCTTGAGAAGATTGAAAAGTACAAACGAGTAGTGGATCAGCCTTGAGGGTAGAACGAACATATGCTCAACATCTCTCTTCGCTTCCTGGCCCACAGGCTGAGGATACCACGAGTACCGTTTCCAGCCATGATGCAAGGCGTCCAACTCGATAAGAAGAGCATAGACGGGATCATGTGCAAGTGGCCATAGTGAACCAAAAGACTCGACTTTTGCTCGACCATCTTCGCATGATTACCATCAAAGGCGCATATCGAGATGACATATCGGAATTCTGATTGGCACAAGTCGATGGCTTGCAGGCTACACCTCCAGATTTGGTCAATTAAGGTTGATCTGGTTGCAAGGATGAGAGTGGGTACAGGAAAGAGCTCAGTGTAGGGCTTCGACCACTTTGGTAAGCCAAGCACATAGATCTGACCCGGCTGGATGGTCGAGATACTCAGGGACCTGTACTTGGTACATGTCAAGACCCGAGAGAGCCACCGAGCGATCAAGATCACCCCAAGCTAATTATCGAGAGGCTGAATTTGGTGGTCGACCCGTGACGATATATCGGTGGGTCTGATGCATGAACGACATACTGACGTTCTGAGATTCGCAAAAGGGAACTGAGCTGGCAGAAGTGCAATTGGTGCATAGTCCAAATGAGGATTAGAACGCGATCAAAGACGGCATGACATGACGTTCCCGTGGTTGAAAGTGCGGCTTCAAGATTGGCGCACGTCGCTGCTTGTCCGAAAACTCAACGAATCGATCTCGTTAATTGTCAAGCATGCGATGCATGGCTTTGAGAGAGCAGAGAATGACCTTGGTTCTTGAAACATACGATGCGTTATGCCGAATGAAAAGAGCCCATGTCATGGACGCATAAAATCAGAGGTCTTCATCAACGCGTCGGCAACGCGAAATCTGGCAGCAGCGCACGAGTCAAATTGCCAGCGGCAGCCACTACTTCCTCATCTTCAACCCTTTGGCTACCATATTTGATCTTATACCGGATCATCCGAGACTATGTCTCGGCTATTGTTTTGACCTTCGGTCTAGGATATACTGTGATTCAAGGATCTGTCTGATCAAACAACCACCATACGCTCTGAATTGAGTCCCGAAACGAAAGAGATTCATGACCACTAGATGTGCACGAACTGTTGATACCCTGCGAGTGCTGTCAAGGCCGACGCAAGGCACACTCTTCTGTCAATACTTCATCAATATCACAAAAGAAGAGCGCAACAAGAAGCAAAGAAAGCAGCGCAATGGCAATGTGAGCTTATGCACGCTACCAGACGTGTGTACCTGCAATATAAAGTCCATGGGCACAATTACAATGCTTATGAAAACCGATCTCCAACAGCATTGAACCAAGAGATCATCTTCAGTAATGTCGCAGGAGTTTTGTCGAGAGAGACGATCGCTCTCGAGCACAACATCGCAGGCTTACTTCAGACACAGCTAGAATAGTTGTTCTTCGGATGGCAGAGGTCAAGTGCAACAGTATGACCTTCTCTCGAGTGGCTCTTCCTTTGCCCTCCTTACTCACAGAAGAGCATGGCTCCCACGACATTGCCTGTCAGTTCAGTCTCGATAGGACTTCTGTTTCTTTTTCATGAAAATGCTCGAAGGCGCATTTGCGATGCCCCATCGTTGTTGGAAGACATTATATCCTAGAGTTCATTCCTTTGTAAGTGATTTTAGAATTGGTGACTTGCCCTTATCAATTTGTGCTCCTTCACACGTAGAATAATGCAATGCTATATTCTTTGTTCCCGGCCGCGCGAAAAGATTATTGCAGACATAATTTGTATCGTAGATCTCGTTACTTGCTTGGTATCTGAGAAAAATAAACAGAAAAAGTAGCTGACAAAAGCACATCGCTCCTACACTTGCGCCTCGCTTCAGGATAAAGGATTCAAAAAGTCCAGCTTTCTCATCCTTTCCGTGATAGATATTCAAATGAAGAAGATTGTAAAACCTCGCCACGAATTTGCAAACACCTCGTTGTTGCCGTGAAATGCAGAAGATCAACTCATGAAAGCGTCGCCATCATCATGGCAATCTTTCTAGCCTGTCGTCTCTCCTTATCTGCCGCTGTAAATGACGAAGAATTAGCCGAGTGTTACAAGTCGAGTTTGCGGTCCACGCAGGAAAGGACAAAAAGGGACACACCGATCACCGCGCAGACCTGACAAGCGCCATCCTACCTTTCCGATCCTTTTCCACACGGATGACCTCTCTCTTGGGGCTCTTGTCCCGCTCGACATATTCCACGATTTCTCGATCCGGGCGACGTTCTCTGTACTCGACCATCTCGTAGCCGGTCTGTTGTGGTTGGGCTATGACGATCTGACCGTGGTGGTGCTGTTGGGCTTCGCGTTCGAGACGGAGAGCGCGAGCTTCGGCTTCCAAGGCGCGAACTTCGGCATGCACATCACGACTGTGTTCGCGGCGGCGTTCGGGAAGCACGATGGTCATGGGTTGTGGTTGAGGCGGAGCAGGTCGAGCGGGCTCCTGGATGTAGATGGGAGCAGGGGGTGGAGGGGGCGCTTGCTCTCTGATGTAGATCGGAGCCGGGGGAGGGGCTGGAGGAGGGTCGCGGATATAGATAGTTTGTGGTTGAGGAGGCGGAGGAGCAGGCGATGGTTGGCGGACTGTACGAGCAGGAGAGCTGCGGCGAGTACGAGCAGAGCGGGCTGGGGAGGGAGCGCGAACGCTGGGAGGGTTAATCCACTCGGTCTTGAGGTGCTCGAAATGCTCTTCAGCTGGCGGGTCGTCGTAGCGGTACGTCTTGGTTTCTGGTCTTGTCAGTGATTGTGAGGCGTGCTAGTCAAGACATTGGACGTACTCGGCTCAACCTTGTACTGTTCGCTGATGCGAATCACTTCGTCAATATGCTCTTTGTCGAGAGCTCGCTGGACGATGATGAAGTCGTCCTGTTCCTTGTCAGCTCAGACCAGATGATGGAGTTCGACAGAGCCTTACCTCCTCCTCGAACGGATAGCCCAGGTTGATGATAGCCTCCTTGCGTACCAGCCTCTTTGGCATGCGGGTCTTTCCTTTCTTGCCAATCTTTGGCGGACTAGGGCTACTGCGACGACTGACTTCGGTGAAACTGCTCTCGCTGCTACTGCTACTGCTGGAGCTGCGATGTGATCGTCCGCTACGCTTGGTCGTCGAGCTACGAGCATCACTTCTTGCCCTTTCACGGTTTCCACGCCTACGGTGGACGCTCTTCTCGCGCATGATTTCGACATCACGGTACGAGTCTTGAGGAGAGTAATCTCTGTATCTCACGTCATCGTAGTCTTCCTCATACCAGCGGCCAGGGGGTCCGCGTGATGGTGAGCGACGTCGCGGAAGAGGAATGGGGACGCCAGGAGGGATGCGGTACTCGTCTTGCTCATATCGGCGTAGAGGCCGACGGTCGAAGGTGTCAAGACTGCTCTGTCTCCTTTGAAGACCTGGTCTGGGGACATTTCTGGTCTCGCGGAATTCAAATTCGCGGTCGACAATTGACTTTCTTCTGTAGGGAGCGATCTGGAGGTCGGCAAGTTCGCGAGGGTCTCTGTCGCCAAAGAGCTCACGGTCTGAACGACGTGGTCTAGCAGCAGGGCCATAGTAGTCTTCGGCGAATGCGTCTCTCTCACGTCGTGGAGGTGGGCCTCTGTCGATTCTGTCTTCTATACGGATATCTTGGCGACCATTACGGTCATGCTCGCTGAAGCGGAAAGTCTCGCGTTCTTCGACGGGGGCAGGAGGTCTACGTGAGTAGCGTTCGAAGCGGTCGCGGTCCCATCGTTGGGCTTGAGGTTCCTCTCCGTAGGCAAGGTCGTTGGCAGAATGGCGACCGTACTGCGAGCGGGACATGACGAACGATGTCTTTGACCCTGACGGGTTGTTTGGTAGAAACGGTTGTGACTTTGCTGGTACTGCGGGGTGGCTGGGGTGTAAGCTTCACAAGTAGAGAAGCCTGACGAATGCTGTGACACGCCTTTTCTTTGAGGTCAATATTCTTGTTTCTTGTTTCTGAAGTTGGACTTTTCCTCAAGACAGGGCTTGCAGAAGAGAAAAAAAGGCAGTCCCCTTGAATCAAGAAAGTACGCGACGAGGAAGATGCGGTCCAAGCTGCACGTCGGCGCCCAAAAACCAAGGCGCAGTCGCCGAACGTCATTCAGCCCAAGGACGCCCAATGGTTGATCCCGTCCAACCTCCTTGTCGTCGAACTTGATCCAATCGCTCTCATGCCTTACTGCGACTCTTTGCCTTGTTTCCTGGTCTGCGGATCTCGCCTCCTCTTTCTTTCTTCATGACTTGCACACTTCCGCGTCGCACATCCTGTCTGGGCTTGTCTTACGACACCTCCATGCTGAGTGCGAGCTTGTCTTACCAATTCTCCCGAGGTCCTCATTAAGCTTGGAGTTGTTTGAATATAAGCTGTGAGATTAAGCTTACCAGCACGTACGGCCACAGTCAGCTGAAAACTGGGCATCCCGTCCGCTCTGCCATACATAAGCAGTTGAACGGCAGATTAGTACTATGGTGGGTGACCACATGGGAATCCCTGCTGCTGTACGTTTTGCCCTCTTGAGGAGATTTATCTTTTTGCTCTGGTATATGTCTGGACAATCCGAGAGGGAGGCATCTCTAGCAACATGTTGACCGCGAATTTAGCCGCAAAACCACCCGCTCTTCCCTGGCTATATCTTCCCCGCACACGCATTCATTTCCTCCTGCCACCTTTCGCTCCGTGCCTCGTCAATTGAGGCCATCTCAGCATCATGCAGTAGGGCAGTGTCCTCTGCCTGCGGGGTTGACGGCTTAATGGTAGGTCGGGAAGATCAAACGCTGTACTATAAGTTCAAATCAAAGGTATTCAAGGCCAAGTAGTCTCATTCTCATCTCATCTCTGCCTCCTTGTCGAGTAAACTGCGACTGCTGTTGCGGCCATGCTCTCAAAATCTCCTTTGTGCCTGACGGCATTGCTGCCTGCTCTGGTCAGTTGCCAGACTCCTGTAGAAACCAACGCCCTTGGCACACCCAATCTCGTTCACAACGGAAGCTTTACCGAGGGTACTCCTGGGTGGACAGTCAAACCACCTGGCTATGTTCGCAATGGCATGCTCTGCGTCGTTGTACCCGCAAACACTGCCCCGAACGCGAGCTATATCCAGACCACTCAGAACTTCACTCAGATCAAGAACGATATCTATTACTTGAATTTCACCGCCTCAGCTACCCATGCCACGAACCTTTGGATCGAGACGAATGGCTACGATCCTTCTGCTGGCGGTGCTCCAGTCGATCCAAATCTTAACACAACTCAAGTACCCTTGACAATGTCTGCGGAACCTTTCTCGCTCGTCTTTTCACCAGCCAATCAAGAGAACAACTCTACATTGACATTCTTCCTTGGAGGAAGCAATTTCACAAACGAAATTTGTCTCGGTGACGTTTCCTTGCACCGCATTAACCGCCTGCCATACTTCCAAGACACTGGTAGATCGATCAAGATCAATCAACATGGCTATCTACCTAACGGCCCAAAACTTGCTGCAGTTGCTTCAAGCAGCAATGCGTCTTTAACTTGGCATCTTCAGGACAACAATGGTGCATCAGTCGCATCTGGACAGACTACTCCGTTCGGCAATGACACAGCATCTGGTCTGAATGTCCACACTATCAACTTCACCAACTATACTAAGCAAGGCACTGGCTTCACTCTGAAGGTTGCAGGTGATACGAGCTATCCATTTACCATCTCAAGCCAATTGTACACGACCCTTCGTCAGGACTCTATGCAATTCTTCTACCAACAACGTAGTGGTATTGCAATTGATGCCGAGCTCGTAGGCTCACAGTATGCTCGACCAGCTGGCCATATCAATGTCTTTCCCAACCAGGGTGACGTCGTGACACCTTGCCAGTATGAATGGGAATCGAACGTTACATACCTTGAACCATGGACATGCAACTACACACTTGACGTTTCGCAAGGATGGTATGATGCTGGTGATCAAGGCAAATATGTTGTCAACGGAGGAATCTCAACTGCTCAAATTCTGATGGCATATGAGCGTTCGTTGCATGCAGCAAACAGCTCCTCCAAACCACTTGGTGATGGATCACTGAGGATACCAGAACGCTCGAACGGCTACCCAGACTTTCTCGATGAAGCCCGCTGGGAAATGGAGTTCATGCTGAAGATGCAGGTTCCTCCCAACTCTCCACCACAATTGTTCAATGGCTCATACATCGGTGAGTAACAATTCATGAGATTTTTTTGGATTGTTATTGACGAGCGGCAGACATGTCAGGACTTGTCCACCACAAGATGCATGACAACCAGTGGACACAACTGCCGACTCCTCCTAACCTCGATCCCAAGCGAAGAGAGCTACACCGTCCGTCCACGGCTGCAACACTCAACATGGTAGCCACAGCAGCCATGAGCGCAAGACTCTGGGCTACATTTGATACTGCATTCGCTCAGAGATGTCTGAGTGCCGCTCGCATAGGCTATGCAGCCGCCAAAGCTAACCCTGCCATCTATGCTCCGGGTACCGATTGGGATCTTGGCGGCGGTGCATACAGCGACGACGACGTGAGAGATGAGTTCTACTGGGCAGCTGCAGAGATGTACATCACAACCTCCGAGGCTCAGTTTGAGAAGGATGTCATGTCCAACTACTACTATACCGCTAACGCATCAACACTCTTCCCCGAGGGTGGCTTTGGATGGTCGTCTATGCAGTCAATTGCACAGATGGATCTTGCTGCTGTGCCGAACAACGTCACTGGAAGGAACGCAATCATCGAGTCTGTCTTGACAGGCGCTGACCAGTACATGGCTATTCAGAAAACGCAGCCTACTGATGTCTTTATTACCTCCTACCCTTGGGGCAGCAACAGTAATCAACTTAACTGCATCCAAGTAGTCGCAACCGCCTACGACATCTCCCAAAACACTTCCTACCGCACGTCAGCCTTATCAGGAATGGACTACGTATTCGGCCGCAACGCCATCTCCCAATCCTACGTCCACAACTACGGCACCAAGACTTCGAGTAACATGCATTCTCGCTTGTATGCTGCTGAGCTCAGTCGTTTGATTGTGCAGGATCCGATTGTTCCGCCACCACCCAAGGGAGCGATGGCTGGTGGTGCGAATGAGAGTCCTGCTGATCCTCCTGCTGATGATGTGTTGGTGGGCTGTGTGGGACAGTTCTGCTATGTGGATGATGTGAATAGTTATAGCACGAATGAGGTGGCTATCAATTGGGGGTCAGCTCTGGCTTGGGTCGCTAGTTGGGCTGCTGATCAGTAGACTATAGTTTCTTTGCCTTTGTTGGTGTAATCAAAGATATAGTCCCAGTCATATTTCTGGTTCTGAAGAAATGTTTGGAATGAGAGTGCTATACATACCCAAAGCAGTAGGTTTCCCGACATCAAAGGGTGTCGTTGAGAAGACCGATGGCATTTAGATGGCGTCCGTTGTCAACAAAAGTCACCTTCGTCCTTGGAGAGGGGTTCTATCTGCCTATCACGCCTATCGCCCCTGATTGCGCGTAAAGGTGAGATTATCATAGGTAACTGAATAAACAAACAACAGTATGCATATAAGTGCTAATTACATCCTGGTCAGTCACCTTAAACGATGTCAAATCATTCCACCTCCTCAACGAATGGTTTGAACCAAGTCGAAAGGGCAGGGTCACAGAGGTCCGAGCTCATGCGCAGCAAACAACAAGATTAGAAGACTGGATACACGTTCGTTCTATAATACACAACACACAAGATGCAGTCAATCACAGCAAGGAGCCGACCAGTCCTAAGGAGCGCTCAGCTCTGTCTCCGCTACCGCTATGCGACCGACGCGCCCTCATCGGCACCGCCGCTCCTCCTGAAGCTCCGCTCTGACCTGAAGACGGCCATGAAGGCCAAAGACACCAACCGTCTTAATGTGTTGCGCGGTCTGCTCGCCGAGGTCACCAATGCCGCAAAGACCGCGCAACCCCTCGACTCGGACATGAAGCTTCTTGGTCTGTTGCGCAAGCGTTCGTCGGCAGCCGCGCAAGCAGCCAAGGAATTTTCAGACGCTGGAAGAGCAGACTTGACTGAGAAGGAAAATGCCGCTATCAAGGTGTTGGAAGAGTATGCCGGCAGCGTCGAGACTGTCAGCGAGGACTACATCAAGGAGGTTGTGCAGAGCACCATCGACAGCATCAAGGCCGAGGCCCAGGGTGCAAAGGTTGTCATGGGCGATGTGCTCAAGAAGTTGTTGGCTCCTGGTGGTGCCTTCGAAGGCAAGCCTGTCGAGAAATCGCAGGTCGCAAAGGCCGTCAGACAATTCTTGGACGCAAAGTAACCATCTTGCTTCGTCTAATGTGCTTCATCATGGTACGTCTTCAACCTTGACGCTGTCCACGCTGATTTCGAAGCTTATGTCTCTCTTCCCAGCTCGCCGAATCCCAGCTGAGCCACGGAGGAAAGAGCCATCTCGAGCTTCAAACCCGGATATGTACAAATACCTAACGCATCATACAATTGTAAAAATAGTTCCCACGTACTCGCCGTACGCAACTGCCTCGCATGACACTTCCTTGGACTGTGACTGGAAGAAGAGCTAGTCTGTCCCGCATCTTTTTCCTGTTCTGTCTACACGCCTTTCACAACCTCTGCCCTCTGGTCAACGGTCCAGCACTCAAGTTTCATTTCCGCATTCATGGCCCACTTATCTGATGATCTCTGCTTCCTTCAGCTGCTACATCTCGAAAATGCCCCTCATCTCCAAGACACGGCATACAGCCAATTCCGCTGCACTTCTGTCATGTTCACTGGCTTTCACCTAGCTCCATGGTTCCAAAAAAAGGTTGACTGTGCTTAGAGAATCGCAGAGCAAATCATCGGCAAGCTCTTACTTAACAAATATGTCCTATGACGAGTTCCACTTGAGTTGTCTTTGCTACTCCGCACCTTGATCGATGAAGCTCCAACCGAGGACCAGGGCTCCGAACTCCAAAACTCTTCAATTGACGAATCGAATATTGTTCCGGAGACCAGTGCTCGCGATGTGCAAGACGGCCCATCAGGAACATAACGGCCCACGAAGAACAGGCGGGTCGGATGTAAAGGCGTTCGTTATGGTTTTCTTCTGAATCGCCTGATTCGCATCCATAGCGTCTTATGAGGTCAGTCGTTCTCAAATATACGCTGGGTTTCTTTCTTGGCTGACAATTCTCAAGGTTGGTCCGACAGAGTCAAACTCGTGGACTTGGCCCAATCATGACAGCTCACACAAGCACTCCTCGACCATTGACTTTGCTTCAAGCCTTCCACATCATCGATACCTTTATCCAGGTCCCGCAACATAGCAAAAGTCACTCAAATCTCAGCTTCTCGATCTGCGCATGCATGCACAACATTCCCGGTCCGCTTTTGCCCCAGCTTTTACGAGCTTTCCCCACGTTTTTTCGTACTTATTTTTGTAATCCCGAGCATCCGATCCGCGGACATGCTCCGTGCCTGATTAAGCGTCAGGTACGCGTATGGACAGCATGACGATCACCTACAAGAACGCAGCCTCAATCGACTCGTCAGCTGTCTCGTCATCTGTTGAGCCAATCAAATCCGAGTACCTGAAAATCCTCAATACAGTGCCAGTATTCCCGTTCATGCAGTCTCAATTGGCAGCTTCCACAGATGTCGACAAAAAGAGCCTGGAAAAAGAGATCATACTGAACACTTGCATACGGTTGTGGCTTCTTGATGTTACTCGGTATCTGCGGTGTGGAAAGCATGTCCTCCGCCATGCCACAATCGAACTTCCCATCACTAAGCATATTCAACACTCGTACTTCTTGGCTGTTCCAATTGGTCAGGACCGTCCCGCTCTTTGCACGAAGGTTTCCCCGGATCTTTGTGCTTGGTTGAATCCACCATGCTTGACGCATGCTTAGTGTCATTGGCCAAACCAAATATCTCGTTTGCTCCGAACTCACACACTTGCTAAGTGTCAATCGTAGATGACAAGATTACGAAGGATGAGCAGAAGTTATTGCCTTCGCCAAGAATCATCTTGAGCTCTGAATATAAGTATTCTGCCTCTTTCCCATCCAAATCGATTTTCTACAACCACAACCAGCACCACCTTCGCTAAATTCAATCCAAAACATGAAGACTGTATACTCGACATTGGGCTTTGCCCTTGGTGCCTCTGCTGCCTCCCTGGTTGCTCGTGACCAATGCTGCTTCTCCTTGACCGCCGCCGGTGGCAAGAGTGGTGTTGTTGGTCAGCTCGGTGATGGTCAGAACAGAATTGGCCAGACTGCTGGACTTTCTACCGGACAGGCTACCTACTGCATCAATAATGGTGGTCTGACTGACGAGAACGGCCGTGGATGTATCCTCACTCCTCCCACCACTCAGTTCCAATGCGATGTTGGTGCTGCTCCCACTACTGGATTCGCAGTCAGCTCCAGCGGTGACTTGACCTACAACGGCAACACCCAGTTCTACGCTTGCGCTACTGGTGACAACGGTGGTTACAACATCTACACCACCACTTCCAGTGCCGAGTCTGGATGCGTTAAGATCACTCTTAACACTGGCGGCAAGTGCGCTGGTTCCAACGGATCTGGTAGCTCTTCTGCTGCCTCTTCGAAGCCCGCCTCTTCGGCCCCTGCCTCGAAGCCCGCATCTTCTGCCCCTGCTTCATCGGCTCCTGCACCCTCGAAGCCTGCCTCTTCGGCTCCTGCTTCGTCTGCCCCTGCACCCTTGAAGCCTGCCTCTTCCGCTCCCGCACCCTCGGCTCCCGCATCTTCTGCTCCTGCCTCGCCTATGCCTGCCTCATCGGCACCTGCTGCAAGCCCCATGACCGTCTACTCGACCGTCACCTCCACCGTCTACCACTGTGCTGCCAGCTGCACATCTGCACCCAGCGCTCCCGCTTCCATGCCCGCTTCCATGCCCGCATCCTCAGCACCTGCCCCTAGCGCTCCTGCCTCATCTGCTCCTGCTGCATCCAAGCCTGCATCTTCTGCCCCAGCTCCCAGTGCTCCCGCCTCGTCTGCCGCTTCTAAGCCTGCCTCGTCGGCTCCTGCTCCATCTGCCCCTGCCTCGTCTGTCCCTGCTAGCGGTACTGCCGGCGGCAACCACTGCGCAACTACCCTCTCCGGCGCTTACCAGACCCCTCACGCCATCATCCCTGTCAACAAGAACTCCCCGAGCACCAGCTACGGCACACAGTATGATGCTTATTTCAGCTCTGCCAACAGCACCGTCTTCAACTTCGACATTCCCTCAAGCTACTCTGGCAAGCAGTGCAGCGTCATCTTCCTCCTCCCCAACAAGGATCAGCTTGTTACCTCTGACTTCACCCTGTCTGGCTCCGGTGGTATCAAGTTCGACCAGCTCTCTTCCCCCGCTCCCCTGAGCGTCAGCTACGCTACTTGCCCCGCTGTCAAGAGCACTCTTGGCATGGTTGACAACGTTATGCCCGGAAACAGCTACGTTGTCTCCACCAGTGCTTGCCAGGCTGGCTCCACCATTTCCATCCTCGCTAGCGCCACCGGCTCCCTCAACCTTGAGGTAAGTTATACCAAATTTCCATCATATTTCACACAAACTAATGAATTTCAACCAGCTGTTCGAAGACTGGAACCCTAGCGCTATCGGTCTTTTCATCACCTCCTGTTAAGCTAGGATGACTGAAAAACATAGCCCGATCTCAAAATTTCGATGTTGAGGCTTCACGAAAACCAACCCACCTCCTGGTGAGGAATGACGACCCCCCTGAGTACAGTATACAGTATATACATAGTTCTTTTTTCTTTTGTCTACTGTCACTCCTCACCTTGCCTTTCATTGATGAATTTTCTTTGGCTATCCCAAGCACATATCCGTGCTGGTTGACCCCCCCATTTACACTCCTTTTCTATTTTTGGATAATAGACCAAAATATGTAAATTATAATCTTAAAATAAAAGATTCTGCCTTTGCAATTCTTGTTACATGATCAAAAGTTCATTCTCTGAAGATTTGAGATTTGAGATTTGAGATTTCATGGTTTTTACATTTTCGCAAAAGAGAAAAAGAAAGAAAAAAGAAAAGAAAATCCACTGCCTGGGTGGCGGACATCTGCCCGAGTCTCATATGTCTTTTTGACGCAACAGCAAATTCTACTATTCTCTTCGTGTTTGGAGTTGGACATATGCCAGTTTTGGTGTTGACCTTCTTTACATCAGGGAAGAAGAACGTCTCTGGCTCGTCGATTCTTCTCGACCAATTTGAGATCAAACTTGCTCAGTGTCCACTTTCACATTGGCTCCTTTAGGCCGCTCGTCGCGTTGATTATCGCTGGTACTGTTTTCTAGAACAACTTGCTTGGTAATCTTGTTTGGCAGGATGTTTTCCGCGTCCCAAGTCGATTGACATCATCTCGCGTCTGCGTTGTGGTAGGACGGAAGGTCTGACTGAAAGCGCGGCTTTCTATATCTGATCATCATTTGGTAAGGGATCTCAACTCGGTGGATATGACGATCTGGTGGAGATAACCCTTAAGACCTCCGTGAACCCATGTGGTATTCCAAGTTATTAACAGGTAGGCTCTGTAAAATCTATCATACATAGCCTTCAGTTTAGTGGATCATAGTTGAACGAAGAGAATTGCAATTTGGACTGATGTCTGAGGACTATTTGTGAGTTTGATCGATAGCTTACTGTTTAGTGATAAAATAAAGGAAAAGTATAGGCAGCAGTAACAAAGCACCTTGATCTCGCGATGAGTGGGAACCTGATGATCAGGTTTGAGAAATGACGAACTGAAAAGTCAAGTGATTTAGAGAGTCCAGGTTGCTGACCTCTCATAAAGAGTTGGACCAAGAAACATATTCGGTGATCTGCGACCTCGGATCTGATGGGGAAAGAAGGGTAGGGCCTGGGAACGCAAAACAAAAACAAAGTAAAAAAGGGCTGAAGAGAAGAAAGTGGAAGGCATAGGGAATGTCCAGATGTGGTGACTTGATAACCACAGAACCGGATGCTGCAGATGAGTTTGGTGATGTGTTATTTGTTCTCTAATATGCAGATCCTTTGCACGAAGATGTTTGGTGGCGTGAAAATCATGTGTCTCTGGTAGAATGTATCTGTGCGAAACCGGGTTGTCGAGGCTCAGATGTTGAAAAGGTAGTCCTCTTCTCGGACCTTCAGAATGAAAAATGGTATTCCATGTCAAATGTAACCTTCAATGGTCTAAGGGTCAGAGACAAGGACGCCGAGCATCAGTTCGTTGACATCTCTGTTGAAAGCAGCAACGTATTTTTCGAATCGAGACACTGCTTCTTGTGTTTTCTGGTAAGATTTCTTTCCAGAAAGAAGAACGACATTAGCCAAAGTTTGGTTGGCAGCATTCAAAGCATTACTGGTGTTTTGTCTGAGGACTCTGTATTTCTCGCTAAGTGCACTGAGTTGCAAAGCGCAGTATGCGTCATGCTCGAGATGAATCTGCACCTGCCGCAGTCTGTCAGGTGAGATGTTTTGAATGTCTTCGTATTCCTGGAGACCACTTCTGTGGTAGCCAATCTTACGTTCCGAAGTACGACAGAAGATGTGTAGCTGCATGCGACTTCTGAGTAGGCTCATCTCTCTTCCTAATGTCTCCAGAGACTTGTACAACTGGTCGACCTGGGCATCCTAGTATTTTGTATAAGCTTGTGGTCCTTTGACAGCGAGTGTTATTGCTTACAAGGACTTGGTCGCCTTCCTCAAGTTGGGATCTCGAAGCCGTTAACGATTCCGATTTGGGTGCATGATCATCAACATCATCTCTGGAAGTGAGTGTCATGTTGTGATTCTTAGCCGCCACGCCGTCCTCGAGAGACCCAACTCCGGCGTGGTGATTGTTCTCGGTGGCGGCAATAGCGTCGGCCTCTTCATACATGTTGGCTGTGGAAGACATTTCGATTATGGTGTGGTGAGTTTCGAGTGTCTGCCGAGTGTGGGTGAAATATCGAAGATCAATGGAGGACGTGGGGAAGTTTGGTGTTGGGGTAGAGGTTTACGAGGGGATGGGAAGGTTGTATAGATAGAATCAGGAGCGAAAGCAAGTGACAGTGAGTTTTTTTGGGACTGTTGAGGATCACAAAGAGACAGTGAGCGAAGGAAAGTACGACTGAGCTTGATCACCCAATACATCTTTGAGAAGAAATAGGGAAGGCAAGATTGGAAACTGAACACAACTTTCAATTGTTGACTTGTAAAAGTGAGCAGGGAATTGGCAAAAAAGAAAGATAAAAGAGCGCAGGCGAGAATGGCCATGAGAGAAGAATATCGCCCGAATGCTTTGCGCGCAAGCTCTTACTACCAGTACGACCTGACCTCCGTGAGAATCTTTGCTCTGCGAAGACGGATCTCACCAGGCACATTGCGCAGAGTTTCCAGTGTTTTGAGATCTTCTGCAGCGAGCACGGTCGCGGTTGTTTCAAAAGAGTTGAGAAAATCAGCTGTTCCTTGCTCGATTCTGTCCAAACCATCACAGCATGCCTTGAACTTCGACATGGCCACATCAAAATCCTTCTTGGCGACATCTGAAATTACAGAAAGATTTTGAACCACGTTCAAGCTATCCGCATCATCAGGTCGAATGACTACTTCTGGTTCGCCCGTCACTTGTCGAAAGGTCTTAACAGCGTCCGAGAGCAGGGAATCATGCGATTCATACCGCATTAAGTGTAGTGAGATCGATTCAAGTCTCGTGTCAATAACTCGGAATCTAGATGCAGTAAGCTGCAGTTGAAGTGAAAGGCTAGCTCGCAACAGTTCGCTGACATATGAATTTCCAGTTGTCTCATTCTCTTGGAGAGGGACACCGCAATCAGACGAGACCTGATACAGATGAGAATTTTACAACCAAGTCTATGAACGAAACATACCATTGGGGCTAACACTGGTGCTTCGAGTGGTTGATTGGGTTCGTCTAGATCGGCATTCTGGCTTGGAGGAGAGTCTGACGGAGAATTGTGGGGAAAAGACGCCATGTTGGATAGCAGGCGATAGCCAAGCTGTAGGATGACCAATAATCGCTGCCGAAGTCGAAGTGAGATTATGTAGTTGGTGGAAGGTTGAGGTTGGAAGTTCGAACGAATTAAAGTAGACCGATCGAAGAAGACGAAGGATGAAGGTGGAGAACGTTTGAGTGATAGTGTGGATAAAATTCGAAGAGAAAGTCGGAGGTGGACTGGACAGAGGTGTGAAGGTGGAGTCAATCAGAAGTATTCCGGAGCTGATAGTCGCAGTGAGGTAACGGGCTCGCTCACAGCTGCGATCGCGCAAAGATCAGTCCGAAAAACTCACGGCCAGTCTCGAAGACAAGAAGTCGGAGACTTGCTCATGAAGTTCTTTGATCACGAAGTCGAGACTTTTCTGAGCATGAAACAACTTGTCGCGACGCGCGATGTGGCGGACTTCATTAACAGGGTAGTGAAGAACGCGGAGTTTGTCAAGTAAGACGTCGCTGTCCTCGTGAAGGACTTCAAGCTGCTCGAAGATAGCCTTGGCTCGTTCAACGTAGCGGCCGAAGAACTGCTTTTGGTCAAGATCACTGTGGTCGAGTCGCACCTGTATACTCCGAAGGGTATCCGTGTCAACTTCTGAGATATCCTTAGTAGCGAGAATTGTGCTTTCGGTGTTGTAGTCGCGGCGGAAGTACGTGTCGTAGATGACTGTGACGCGACGAAACTCGTACTTGAGCATATCGTATTCAGTCGACTGTTCCTTGAAGGACCATTTGAGCTTTTGAGACTGTTCGCGCAACGAACGACAGGCTGGATCATATTCGCTCTCAACATCAAATTCCTAGCAACGGTCAGCTAGCTCAGCAAAGGCCAGGAATAGACAGAGTAGACTTACATCATGAGGTAGTTTTGGAGATGGAGTTCGAGGAGTGGTATGGAGGGCAGCGACGTAGCAAGGATCGGAAGGAACCCATCCCCACGCGGTGAGGCTGCCATAGTCAACCATACTAGCAACCAGCTGAGACACAAGACAAAGAACAAGACAAAGAAAGTAGAAAGGAATTGGAGGAAAGAAAGAACTTGAGAGCGCGGCCACGACAGTCAAGGGAAGAAAGATGCTGTCGCTCGGTCAACCCCCTGATGACAATCACACCTCGGACGAAAAACATCACGTCCGTGATCCCTAGATCTCCTTTTCGATATCGCAGAGGAAAACTGGCCAATTAGCTCTCAGCCAATTGGCAGGAGGCCAATGATCATGATCTTCTTTTTTTCTTCTCTCTCAGCCACTCTAGAAATGTGACCATGTGCTCAGTCGTGTTTGTCCAAGCTACAAAGTCACACAACTGTTTCCAGACTAGACACAAATGTACAAAGAAAAATCTGCTGACAACACAACCCACATTTCATGCTACTGACGTTGTCAGAAAGTTTGTACTGTTCATGAAAGCACGCGGCTCGCAATGCTGGCACGAAGCGAGGTCGAGCAAGTCGCGACCATAATGCATCATCTCACCTGTCGTATCTTGCATCTACTGCTGATCAGAGTACAACGATAATATCACACAGGAACAAGTATATGAGGAGCTTAAGACAGTTGAGTCAAGGTACGGGAGGCTTGAAATGTGGTCGGAGGTGAAGGTGCATCGTCTTGGCATGCTGAGTCATCAGACGAGCCAACCTCACCTGCCCAACTCATGTTTGTCATTCGTTCTTTGTCTCAACAGTTCTGACTCCTACGATCGGTCCACAATCGGACGCCTAAATCACGGAGAATTTGTGTATGCTGCCATCTGGATATGGCCTTCGGTTGACATGCGGACTTAAATCACTTTTGATGGAGTGCGACGCAACTCATCCTCTTTGGATTTCTTGACAGCATCTTGGCTCAAAAGGTTCTCGCGGAAACTTGTTCCAATCATTTGAGCATGTGACAAAAGTAGCGATCAAGATGTATGTCTGGATGTGGAAAGAGAACAGTTTGTTCATTAAGCAGCAATATCCTGTTGGCGGCAAACCAACTGCTCAGCCCCGAATACCATGTTTCTTACTACGCTCCGTCGACAGTATCCTGAAGAGAGGAAACATCTCTCACCATCCCTTCTTCTTCTGAAGGGTGTGGATTGTACGGAGACAACCAAGCATCATTCCTTCCAAGTTCAGCATAGCGTTCTTGATCTGGATGAGACCAAGCTTAATAGTTTCGGGCTCGTACTGCTTCAATCCACCGTCCCAGATGCTTGACCACTCCTCATTCTGCTCCTTCAAACGCTCGAGACACTCAAAGGTGTTTCTGCCGACTCTATTGAACGTCATGTGGAGGTCATTGCCAAGCTGTAGACGAGGGCCAATGATTTCGAAGAGCACGGCTGAGGTTGCATCAAGCAAATCTTCGGGGCTGTTGACGGGAGGCTCGCACACGTTTGTGATCTTGTAGATGAGATGAGGAAGCATTGCATCGCAGGTTCTGATGCTTTGTTGGGAGATCTTGAGGACGACGTGATTGAAAACTCTGAGAGAGTCTGGTCCAGGTCTTTTGGCGAGTTTGGCGAAAGGACGGTATTCGGGACCCTGTAAGACGTCCTGATTGACAAGGCGTGAGTAGATCTCGATCACCTGGTTGTTTGCATTGCTTACCTTGTAGTCTACACCAACGAAAAAAGTGGCGAGCTCGACGGCACCAAGTTCTTTGGGCACGGTTTGGCGAGTTGACTACGACAAAACATCAGCACGACTTCGTTTGTGAATTCTTGAAGAACATCTCAAATCACTTACCATAAACTCGCGAAGCTGCTCCAGCAGATCGTCATACATGGCGACAGCCTCTGAAATAGGCTCAATGATGAGATCGCCTGCGTCCAGACTGGTGGTTAAACTCATGGCGATCTGAGGTGCTTAGGCTGTTGTGGGCTGGACGGAATCCAGCTTGCGAAGTGGAAACACAAGCCTGAGCAGGCGTGTCTGAATGCTCCAAGAACAGTCGCCAAACACATCTTCCTCTAAACAATGGTTAGCGTGACGCGTTTGAGTCGCGATTGATGACGACGGGACTGAATCTGTTTGCCAACACTCGGACAATGAACCAGACGAGACTGCGCGTTTGCTGCTTGGCCCATGCTATCCCCTTCATGACCAGCTCCAAGACAGTATAATCGATAGAGATTTGGTCAGGTTCGGAACAGGAGATAGGAAGCCAGGAGATGATGGCTACGCTTGTCAGATTTCATGTAGCTTCCAAAATCCAGAGTAGAAGGCGCATCCCAGGAGACCTGCCAACTTTCTATAACTATTGTCCTCAAGCATTATACAAAGTCAAAACAAAAGACAGCCCAAGGAAGGAAGAGTCAGATTTTGCAAATGATGTGAGCTCTGCGCAAGCCCTGAATGTGAGTATATAACCTCCAAAAATCTTCTGTCTTTCACCTACTCAGTCAGATGACACGTACGGTGTGTTTGGCTGAGCGGAATAGCCGGTTCGCGCGTACGCACTTGTTAGGTAATTAAACCTCTAGTGTGTCTAATCGGGAATATTAGGTGTAACGCATCTAATTTTGCTGGTCGTGAGTTCGATTCTGATTCGTGATGCTGCTGAACTTGTTTTTTTTTTTTTTTTTGCTTCAGCAACGCTCTGAAGGATGGTCATCGTGACTGTGCAAGTCTGGTATAAGGAAGAGGAAGTTTTGGCAAGGGTTTTTTTTTTGCGTGACACGATATGTATGTCGGCCATCGCAACGTTCCACGTGTCGCTGCCACCAGCTCAACAATACCTGCCTGTGGAAGTACGACTATTCAAGCAGCTTGGGCGGATTTATCTCACTCCAGCAGCAATACCATGGTCGTATTGCAAAATTAAAAGACTCAAAATTTAACACCTAGATGGTCAATGATGAGATCGATCAAGGATACTGTAGACTGAAGCTCAGGTCTGCTTGAATCAAGGGATGTAATTGCACACATGAGGTTTTCTGCTGCTGACGACTTGCTACCTATATAATATCGCTCTCGATGACTGGGGTCCTTGACGCTTACCCATCCACACCTATACCAATTGTCTGTCCTGGCTACTGTGAAAGGCTTATCAGAAACGCATCCATGTTCTCGCGTTGCCTCTGGATGCTGTTCATCGTGACCTGTACCGCAGCTGCAAAGAGTTCACTGTGAGGTGTTTTCTTGACCATCGACGAGATCCTGTGGCTTGCTTCTTCGATCTCGGTGAATATGGCTCTGTCAGCTCGCATGATCTCCAGAAGGGCGTGGTAAGCGTCCAAAGCCTGCTTTTCGCGGTCGCTCATCATTTCAAGATGTGAGATCTCACTAGCAGTGGCACTTTCCAGATCTATGATTTGGCCCCGGACATGCACTGCTCTTCTGTGGCGATTGGCGGTACGAGTAGCAGTGCGATAGATCTTCCACAGATCGCGAATGTGTGTGCTCTTGTCTCTCGAAGCTAGATTGTTCAAGATGGCCAGAAGCTTTCTAGATTCAGTCTTGAGCTCCTTCTTGATCTTGGGCTTGAGCTAACCGCAAAGGATAGTTAGAAAGTGTCAATTGCTTTCCAATTATGCAAGCCTACCTGCTCAGAACTGCTGGCCTCCTTATCGCATTGGGAAGGAGTCGACATCTGTACGTCGGTTTGTTGATGTTGATCTTGAAAATCCGATGATGCGTCTGTCATGGTGAACTATTGACAAGATGATGAGGCGTCGGTAGACCGTCAAGAGCTCGAAGAAAAGGTTGTTGAGAATAGGTCTTCCAAGATGGTGAGAAAACACTGATATACGCCGCCAGAGGTCATGGACCGCGAACCTTGTGTGATGCTTATGAGAAGAAAAAGTGATAGTTTTGATGTAAAGTGACTTAAAAATGGTGCGAGTGTTGATATGGAATAGTATAGTATGATGGAAGAGGAAACTTGATTGGTAGACCGCTTGGGAGAGCGATTGTGAAGATATGGTAGGAGAGGGTAAGGTGAAACAGGCGAAGTGGATGGCTCCAATTCTCGAAGTGAAGGAGCCAGTGAATTTCAGTTGACGAGGTGATGGTGTAGTGAAGTGGGATATGTAAGTGGAAGGCACCAGGGTGAAAGGCATTCTAATGGCAGAGGAAGGCGCACAGCCATGACCATTTCAACTCCAAGCGCGTCAAAGTCCGTCCATGATTTCCTCGCGCTGCGTGATGATCTGCTCTGTAATTCTCTTGGCCTCCATATGACATTCCTTCATCCGGTCTTCAGTCTCCTGTGCAAAGTCGCGAACCTCGCTGTCTCCATCTGCCCGAGCCTTGGTCTTCAGCTTGACTGCCAGCTGCTCCAGCTCATCGACCGTCCCACTGAGCCGTCTGATGCGACGCATGATCGCAGATAACAAGTCACCCTCATACTTGTCGGCTTGAACAACGCGGGTAAGTCGAGCGAGGTGATCCAGGTCCACATTCTCTGCATCGAGTTCTCCTGGATGCCATGCTTCAAGACGGCGCTTTAGGGTGTTCAGGCGGAATACAGCAAGCTGCCAAGCTTCCAGTAGGAGGTTGATGGAGTTGACAATTCTTTGGTTCTCTGTATCCTGACGTCTTATAGCTTGAAGCATCTGAGCAATGGAGAGCTGCATAGAGTCAGTAGGGGATCACAAGTCTGCCATCAATAGAGAGAGTACCTCAGATTCGGCGGCAACAGGTTCGGTACTCGGATCTGAGGAGTCACCAGCGGGCATCTTGCCTGAAGAGATTCAGAGCCAGTCCTAGCAATGATCAGCAACGGCTATACAAGCTGCAGTAGTGGAGGATGCAATACCGTATGTGATGCTGGTTGAGTTGAGATGGTCTAGGTTGTTTGACCTTGTGCCGACCGAGGGGTGCCATACCTGAGAGCAAAATTTTGCCGGTCAATGCTCATCGTCGCGTCAACACAAGTGTAAACGAAGGAGAGCAATGGCGAAAACTAAGCGAGGCTCTATCAAAAGAGATTGGCATTGGAGCGTAGTGGGTCAGTCGCCTCGTTCGTCAGACAGAGATGGCACAAGATATTGGCAGTTCTAGGGCTGTGGCTATTGGGTGTCTCTTTGAGATGGCATAATATTTTGACCAGCAGTAAAAATGCACAAACTTCTCCAGATTTTGCAACCATCCATCGAAGGGACTGGCAAAAGTGCAAGGACTGCTATCAACAATGATGAATATAGAAAAGCTACAAGAGCATGTGATGTCATGGAGAAGGTCGAGTCAGAGAGCAGTCTTAGAAGTGATACCTACTTCTCAGCATAGGACCTGGTCATGTGTCTATACTGCGACCTACGAAAACATCTGCAACGTCCAATGCTAATCACCTGGTATATGACAGATTCTAGTCGAGCAACAATAATTGGATGTACTCTCATTCAGGAAGCGAGAAGCCCATACGGTATAAATCAATGCTCAGAGCAGAATGGTATATAGCATTGTTGATTATCTCGGTGCAAAAGTGCAATGTCTTTAGCTGTCCGAAAGAACGATTGTTTCTGAATATCCTGCACAATCAAAGAGCAAAGAGAATAGACTTTCTGTTGACAGCCTAGATTTATCATTGTCTTTCTGCATTTTGATGGACAAAGAGTTGTAAATTTGCTTGATGGGGGGAAGCTGTTGGCAAACGAGTTGTATGCGGGGCAGTTCATTGTGATTTCTTTGGGTGGAAGGATGGAAGAATGGAGTCATGTGGCATTGCTTATCTTTGGTACAATGGTTCGATTCTTGCTTTGGGTCCAAAATATGCTGTAGAGGTTCTAGGCAAGAGAAACTGACCTTGTTTGTCAGAAGTTTCTAAATTGTGTTGAAGTTCGAGATTTTGAGAGAACGAAGCATCGAATCCTCCTTCCCCTGATCACAAACACTGTTCAGTCCACTTCCCCCAATAGTTCTGCCATCTTCCCGCGCAGTCTCATGAATTTAAGTCCTACCTTTCTGCATTCGGATCGACGACTGGCGATTGCAGTCTTTCCCTTGTCCAGATATTGCTGCTCCGATTCTTGCAGGATGAAATGCTCCTCTCGAAAAATGATCAATTCCTCGGCAGCATCATAGGCCGCACACATCTTCTTCTGTATCTCATAGACTTTCCATGTTGCCTCACCAGCTTTATTTTCTTGGTCAAGGGCTCGGCGGAGCAACTCAAGCTGGTCCGCGGATAATTGCCCAAGATCAATGGTTGAAGGGATGCGCTTGATGTTGACAATGTAATTTGCTTGGTAGGAAATCATTTTTCTGCATAGGCGGCGATACTTAGGCCTGAGCCGTATGTATTCAGCTTTCTTCTGAGTGTACTCTTTTTTGACTTCTTTCCATTGTCGGAGAATGTCCGCGACGTCTTCTGGTGATTTGCTCTGTACCAAGTTAGTGAAGAACGAGTAAAGTGGACAATAATTTGCACCCAATAGTTCTTGAAAGACCGAGCCAAACGTGAGTTTTCGTTTTCTTGAGCCTCTGCCTCATCGCTGGTAACAGAGGAGGATTCTGAGTCATCCATCGTAGAGTCTTCGGCCTGCGACAGGTCGTTTGCGTCCTCCACCTTGAAACCCTCGTAGAAAATTTGCGGAGTTTACGCGAGAGGAAATGCTGGAGAAGGAGTGGAGTCGTAGGAGATCGGTATAAAAAATCGGGGTCGTTCTTGAGTGACTGCGTGAGAAGCAGAGACTGAAACTGCTGCTGGACTATCTGCAGTGAGGACAACAATCTGCAGCGACGTTGCTAGAGTACGGCGAGCCTCAGTTGCCAGATACGTGTGCTGTTGGTAAGTAACAAGAGAAAGATGAAAGTTCGAAAGGTTTAGAAGGTAAAGTGGTTTGGAGCAATTTGCTCGGATAGAGTGATCGCTGTGAGGACGAGTAACCGAGATTGAGTTTGGGATGTGTTGTGAATGAAGCACAGCATGCAGTGAGTGATGTTAGGATGCAAGTACGTTGAGAGCTAATAAAACGTCTTTCGTGTGACTTGTGCCGCGAGTTTGTGGTTGAGAGGGGAAATGTGAAGAGATGAGACTGGTATAGATTTGTGGATATCCCACTATGATAAGAACATGAAGTGAGACGGAGTTTCAATCGCCAGCTTCCTGCGATCTTGATTTGTGATGGAAGAAGTAGTGAAAAATGGGAAGGTGCAAAGAACAAAAAAAGCCACTCGAGATAGGAAAAGGAAATTGGCAGGAGCGATCAATGCTTCAAGAAAGCTCTGCCAACCAGTCGAGCCAGCCCTCCATCATTTGAGCGCGAGTCTCCTCCAGCGAAGTGAATCTCTTTCTAGATTCCTGCATTTCCTTATCTTCTTCCTCGCCATCCTTGTTGAGACTGCTCAACAGCTGCTGAATCTCAAGCTCTGTCTCCTTCATTTCTTCGATGAGCTTGAAGTATCTCTTTTGTGCAGTATGGAATGCGCTCAGTGCATCTGCCTTCTTTTTGTCGAATTCGAGAAGTTTGATGGCGTAATGAATTTTCCCGGAGTTGAAGTGGTTGATACTGCCATCAGGACGAGTGTGGATGAGGGGGTGTCCGCCCATGAAGACGAGCCTGTGTTGAGTGACTTGGAGATTGTAGTGGTTGCACTCGAAGAGGTGATTGTTGGCACTGAGGCGTATCTTGAGCAACTCATCGTCGTTGGAGGTATTCTTGACTTTGAGATCGTTGACTTGATGGATGATGTCTCGAGGGATGATTGAAGTGTCGTGATCGAGATCGTGCATTGCGACAAGGTGGGATTGGAGTTTTTGCTTGCTTGGGGTGTGTTCAGCCATCGTAATGTGCAATTGGAGTGGCAGTGGGAAGAGAAGAGTTTGATTGAAGAAGCAAGCTTTGGAATAAAAATATGTATTGGAAGCACAGAGTGAAAGCCGGGAAAGGAAAGACTTTAGCTTTGAGTGAAAGATGAAGGTGTGTGTATGTCCTTGCGAGTTCTGTGATGAAATTGGTGGGCAGTCAACCGAGTCTCTGCATGATGGCAGCCATCCTCCTGATGGTAATCGCCCAGTCAGCTCTGGGCTTGTCGAGTGCCTTCAGAACCTCTTCATATCTCTTGTTGTCCTTGTTATCCTGCTTCAGCTGATCGACAATTGCTTGGGCTTCCTCCAGCATCTTGCAAATTTGCTTGAAGTTCTCCCTCATGCTTGCCATGACTTGATTGATGCGAATGTCGTGATTCAAAATGAGTTTGCTGCCGGCAAGAGCGCTTGCTGCTTCAGGGGAAGATAGGTCGATAACGTCTTTGACCTCTGGGAACACTTCCTTGATGCGCTTGCTCAGGTCGTTAAGAGCGACCCAAGATGCCATGTTTTTGTTGATGTTCGCCTCCTCGTGCTTGAAGGCTGCGAGCTTTTCATTCAGCTGCAATTGGAGATGGGCGATTTTTTGTGCCTAGGCTTGTTTTAGTAGTGCATTTCGGGGCAGTGTGCGTCGGACAGTGGGACTTACATCCATGCTGGCCATTGTATGTTTTGGTGCTTTAAATCTATCACCGTCTTGTCTAGATGTCAAGGTCTTGGTTCGCGATGTTTAGGTGCAGGTGCAAAGAGGTGCGCGACGGGAAGAAAGCCAGGGTGTTAGGTCGCTGCTTTTAATGCAGCGGCTACTGTCGTGCGGAAAGAGGAAGACGTTGACGGAATTGATGCACGAGAAGATACTCGGTTTGAAGGGTAGAGAGAAAGACAGAGCAGTCAATGTTCAACCTTGTGGTATAGCTTTAGTCATAGAAAAAAAGAAACAAAAAGAGCTTACGGAATTGATGTACGAAGTCTTATACTTAGTCAAGACTGGTGGAGAGGAAGAAAGAGCAAGATGGCTGGATCTCATGATGTTGAAATACGTTTGAGTATTGAGCTCCTCCTCGCCGTCGATATGGCAGCTTTTGTCAGCTAGAAAGATAAAGCAGTCGACCGAGCGAATATAAGAGATTTCCTTATAGATCAGGCAAGGAAGGGGACGCAGATCTTGTTGACTTGGTAGCGTGATCAATACGAAGACGAAATAAAGAGATATGCTCATGTTAACAATATGCTTTTGTCGTGGGAAAACCGAAAGAAAGTGACAGAATTGATATAAAAGCAGAAATGCCTAGCTGGGGCAGAGACAGGAAGATAGGGCAGTTTCTGTTTGACTCTATGATGTAGGCTAAGGTATCGCTATTGTTTGCTGTAAAAATGTACAAACCATAGCCAATGCACTTGGGAAAACATTGATGTAAGAGGTGTTTCAGTGCGCGTGTATGTCAAAACAAGCTGCCAACTGAACCGTGCATGTGTGATGTCTAGCATGAACTTTTCCAAGAGCCAAAGCATATAACGTGTATAGCTATAGAAATGCACAATCCTGTTGGGAAACAGGATCATGTCTACTGAGAGGCAGTAAGTTACCGACTTTCTGTGGACATGCCTCATCATCTGGGGATAATTGTGCCTTCCTATAGCATGCAGATTTGCTCTTTGCTATAGTGGGAGTAAATGAGAGTCACAAATTTTGATTGAGGTGGAGCTAACAGCCACAGGTCAGAGTACATCATTGAACCAAGTTCCTAATCTCCTCTCTCATCCCCCATCTCCTCCGAAACCCCACTCAAGGTCCCTCCATTATGGCCTCATTCAACAAACGTTGGAACTGAGTCAGCTCCAGGCCAAAGCCAGCCCACTCATCCATCCACTCCCTCATCTCATCGCTGTCAATCTCAATACCCATCAATCCTGCTTTCTCTCCGAGCAGAGTTCGCGCCTTCTCGATTAACTGGGAGCCCTTGTCTAAGGTCTCTTGGATCTTGGCTTGGTACTCGCGTCTTTTCTGGCTGTGGTGGACCATCATTTGCAGATCGGCAGGGTTCCCAGCATGAGCGTTGGACCCGGCTTGGTTGTGATAGGCGGCATGGTGTTCTTGGAGCTTTTTGATGTGGAGGGCGAGATGACTGAGATGATCCTTGAGGCTGGATGTGGCGGAAAGGCGGGTGTCGGAGGCTTTTGCAAGGAAGGCATTGAGGTCTTCAAGCTTCTTTCTGGTGGTTTCGGCTTGGGTTGGGGTGCTTGAGCTGTCTGTGGACTATATGCAGAGGTATTAGTCGTTGTTTTGGGGAACGGGGTCTGCAGGTACTAACACCAGAGCCAGAGGTCTCAGTACCTGCAGTAGAGGATTCAGGGGGGCCTGTAGTGGTCCAGGTCTGGTCGCCGTCTCCCATGATGAACGTATCTGCCATGGTGGAGATGAGTTGATGCTTGACAGTAATGGGTTTGGAGAAGGTTGGAAGGCGAGAAAGGTGAATTTTGAGACCATCTCATACAACACGATCTTGAATGCCGCCGACTAAGCGATTTGACTCGTTTGTTGAAGCACCTTCCGGAACCTCTCAATCCTGTCCAATGCCGGCACTCTTGAGCATCTGCTCCCCGAGATCCTTTCTGATCTTGTGATGCCTTTTCTCTTCTTCAACAAACCATTCCAGGTCCTTTGCAAAAGAGGACGTCGCCCGACCACCTGTCAGAATTGTGAATTCTATGTACAACTCTTTGATCTCCGCCTCAATCTCTAACATCCTTTGTCGAATCTGTACCATGGCCAGTTGGGCGTTGGCTCTTTGTGTGTCAAGAGCAAGTAGGTCGGACGCCTTCTGCAGCTGAGCTGTATCGTCAAAGTCCAAGATAAGAGGCTCTTCTACATTTCCCATTCGCTTTTGCAGTCTGAGGTATCGGCGATTGCATCTGTTCCACTCGCGATAGTGCTGGGGGCCTTCTGCATCGATCTTTTCCATCTCTTGGGCAAGTTTCTTTGCCTGGCTTGTCACTTCCATGGCTCTTTCATGTCTGGCTTTGATAGTCATGGCCGAAGGGTCAAAAGGTATTTTCTGCAACTCAATCAGCTCAACTTCCTTAAATTGCTCTTCTGTCTGGTCAACTTACATCTTGGTGAGCATCTCTTGCATCAACGGAGACATCGCCTTCAAGCGCGTGGTCATTCATGTTTGCTTGACTTGGATGTAGAAAACGCAACTCTCGAGATCAGATCGTGGAAGTGTTGAGAAAGATCTTTGGATGTAAGCGGGGGTCAAAGCCTCTTGAGCAAAGATCTTACAAGCAGAATGTGGTCTTGCAGAAGACGAGGTGGCAGAAACTTCCAGCCAAGAAGGTGGTTCGGAAGAACAAGAGCAAAAGACCTTTGACGATGTTTTATGTGAACAAAGGCGGGAGAGGTTGAGCGATTGAAACAGTTTTTGAGGGGATGGTGTTATGTTTATTGAAGCAAGGAAAAGAATCGAATTTCTGCAGTAGAAGAATTTTCGTTGTGGAAGAAAGAAGGTGCTCGAAACCTCAAGGCAGCAGCAAATGTGTTGTTGAATTTAGTGATAGTGAGCCAGGACCCGTTGTTCTGCCATTTCCTCCGTTCTTTGTTTCTGACTGTCCATCATTATCAGAGCCATTTGTATTTGAGCTGTCCGCTTGTCGATCTACATATTTTGGAAGACGATGGTTCTGTAGACTTCAGAATATCCAACGCGAGTTTCCTCGATAATTTCTCTTCTTTGTGCAAACCACCCTCTCAGTTCAGCAGGCAATTTTTCCAGCTCAGATTTGTGGTTGGTGATGATTTCTATCTCCAGAGTAGCTAATATGTCAAGCTTAGCAAAGACAAGTCTCTTTTCGGCGTTTCCTCCAGATTCGCGCTTCATGCATTCATTTTGCAGATCGAGAAGACGAATATGAGCGTCGAGAGTAGTAACATTGTCCAGGTTGATGGTCTGCAGTTCCGTCCTACTTCTCCTCTCGAATCTGCGAAGTGCCTTTTCAGCTGCGCAAGCTTGGACAGAATTGGCTTGGATCTTGATGAGGTGAGACAGAACCTCTTGATCCGTCTCGGCGAAGGCCTCCAACAGAGTCCCCAGAATGATACTCATGATGATCTTCTATCACCAAATTAGTTTGCATGTGCACTCGTGAGAGGGCTGCCATACCGAAGGAGAGGATTGTTTTGACTTCTTTGTGACAACGGCGTCAGCAGCGGACGGCTTTCAGTTCTTTGTACTGTGGTCGATGCTCGAAGTAGCTGAGGATGGTCGTGGAGAAGCGGGTTTTGGTCATCAAGTCAGGGAGGTCTGCTTATATATATGTAGCAGATGGCGGATCGCATCAACTGTTGAGGTCCGGAGGAGCGTGACTGTTGATCGAAGTGAGCACTCACCCGTGAGCCACCAAGTCGTGGTGAGTACCAACTTGGAGACAGTAGGAGAAGGCCGGAATGAGGTGAATGAAGACAAGGAAGTGAGATTGAGACTGAGGAGAAAAGCAGCACGTCTCCTCTGGAGCTTTGCCATGTTTTGATTGAGCCATAGCAATGCAGGGTATATCGGCGAACGACAATCCCTCCGGTGAGACCTTCGGGCGGGCTTCTTCTCTGCAAGCACTCCTCCCGAAGGACAACCTTGTGTATTGCATCGCCCCAGGGCAGTGGCTTCCAGGGAGAACACTACGAGCTGGCAGGATCAGCTGGTGCAATAGCCAAAATAGCACGGCATCTAGCAAGCAAAGCATGACGATTAAAAGCCAGATCCCTCGTCACATGCTCAAACTTGACCACCATCTCAGCCTCAGCATTCTCCGTCAACTCCGCACCAAACCTATCCCTGATATTTCTTTCAAGAACAGTCAACTCCTCCTCGCGAACAATGACATCGCTACTTAGACGATAAACCTCAGGAACGTTTCTCAGAGCGAGGTTGTTGAGACGGAACCATTCGAGATGGTTATCAAGAGTAGTCAGAGCGTCGAGGTCGATAGTGTGCATGTCGACATTGGTTGCTTGCTCGTGGTTGTTGAGAGCTGCATAGTGGGTGTTTGCGATTGTGTTCAATGCATCTCTGTGTTGGGCGATGTCGTCGATTGCGTTGCAGAGACTGAAGAATCTGGTCAACTCGGCCACTAGATCTTCGCAGAGAGCCAGGCACTACAGATGTGCGTCAATGGGCAATTGTCAGATCCATTCTTGATAGGCCTTACCTGCACAGGAGCAGCGGTATCTCCATCAGGAGGGGAAGCACCGTTTTGACCAGAATTGGCAACGCTGGCATTGGAGATGTCGTCAGCCATTGTGTGTATGTTGACCGGTGTGTCGTTATCTTCTTCAGCAGGGGTCGCGTACTTTGTGCAAAGGAGAATTGAGAAAGACAACAAGCTGTTAGAGGCGACATGAGGCATGAGCACGAATGCCGAGCAATGCAAACGAATCTTGATGCCTAGCAAACAATCCGGAACCTTCTCTAAGTCGGAAAGGAAATTGGTGCATCATTCCGTGTTTGACCCCCTCGATCATGGCAGAGCTTCGATGGATGACCAGACCATCCTCCAATGCATTGACCTAAAAACAGTGTTAGAGAAGACTCTCAACTTGAAGTGGTGCTTGAGGGTATGAATTCCTTGCCTGGAAAGAAGAAATGGCCGGCTGACAGTTCCACCAGGAGCTGTTCAGAGGCCTCCAATCCTGATGCTTTTGAATCGAGGCTGCTTGGACTGTCGGACGTCGACGAGAACGAATAGTCAGGATAACCGGAAGCTGTGGTGTTCTGGGACAGTCATGACATAGAACGAGGAAAGAGCGAGTGTTCGAGCAAGTAGGAAATGGCAAACAACTTGAGCATGGAAAAAGAAAGACGTGAGAATTTTTCTACCAGAATATACGCTTTAAGTTGATCTGGGATTAAGAAAACAAAGCACAGAGTATATCTCCCCAACCCTTTGTACTCCACCAACGCCAGACACATGAATAACGAACCATGATAAATGCAAGAAGAGCACCGTGGATATCACCCATCTACCTGCTTCTGGTGCTGCCGTTACCACGCTTACCAGCGGTGAGCCACTTGGCAAGCGAGGCAGTTGTGTGACGATCACCCTCTCCCTGTCTGGCGCTGCGGTTCATCTTCTTCTGACCCAGCTTGTGCAGACGCTCGGCCTTGGTGCGTGCAACCTCGTTGCTAACACCATCCTCGCGTCTGTTCATGCGACTAACACTACGAGTGCGAGACATGGCGCGAGAAATGCTGTTGCGGTGCTTGGCGGGAGCGTCGCCGCCATCGACATCCATCATGTCGGCGTCTTCGACAGCCTCTGAACGGCCGCGAGGACGAGATTGCGAACGAGCACGAGCACGCTCTGAGATAGATGTGGAGTCGTGGCCAAGAGCCTCGAGGCCTCTCTCCATCTTCTCCAGTTGGACAGCCTTCTTGCTGCGGGGAATGACGGCACGGTTCTTGAGCGACTTGCGCATCTTGGCTTCGTTGCGGATGAGTTGGCGCTTCTCACGAATGAGCTCGGCCTTGTAGCGGATGTCTGCGTCTTCGGCATCTTCGACCTCGTCTTCTGATTTGTCGTAGTAGCCCTCTGCCTCGAGACGGGCTTCCTCCTCTTCCAAAGCGGCGAGCTTGCTCTCGATTTCGGGGTCGACAAAGTCGTAAACGTTCTTTCCGTCGAGGAATTCGGGCATCTTGTCCTCGCGCCAGTCGGGGTTCTCGAGCAGCCACTTCTCCTTGAGGTTGATGTTGAAGACACCAGCACCACCGTTCTCCTCCTCGATATCGCGCATGAGGGTGATACGGTTGGGGTCTGCCTTATCGTACTTGACTCTGGTCTTGACAACGTCGGGAACGAAGGTTTCGCGGACGACACCACCCATGGGTTGGGCGACGTGGATACGGCGGAGAACATCGTTGAGACGACCAGTGACTTCACCAGAAGCGTTGGTACCGGCCTTGAGCTTCTGTGCGTTACGCTCGGCGAGGAGACGGTCGCAAGCAGCGTTACGGACGTTCATGAGACCTTCGGTGGTTGTGCAGGAAAGCTGGAGCATCTCAACGTTGTCAGACTTGCACATCTCGGCAAGAGCTTGCTGGGTCTCGGGGTCGAGGTCCTCGGGGCGCATGGCGTCAATCTTGTTAATGACAACGAAAACGAGCTTGTTGGCGAAAAGAGGCTTGATGGATTGGAAAAGCTGCATCTGAGCCGAGACTGAGTAACCACACTGCTCAGACAGATCCATGAAGTAGAGAATGGCAGAGCGCAAGTGGGCAATAGCAGTAATCGACTGCATTTCGATTGTGTTCATCTCTTCCAGAGGATGGTCCAGAATACCGGGAGTGTCGATGGCCTGGAAACGAAGCATCTTGTAATCGAAGTGACCGACGAACAAACTCTTTGTTGTGAAGGCGTAGGGCTGGACGTCGACATCGGCGCGGGAGATGTTCTTGAGGAAACTCGACTTTCCGACGTTGGGGTAACCGCAGATGAGGAGAGTACGGGTGTTGGGGTCGATGGAGGGAAGACGACCCAAGTGCTGGCGAACTTGCTCGAGGTAGAGGAGAGGGTCCTTCAGACGCTTGCAGATGGTGGCCATGCGACCAAGAGCAGCGCGCTTGAGCTGCTTGCACTGGAAGAGCGACTGACCGTACTTGACGAGACGAACATAATCGCGGGCGACTGTCTCGATCAAGTGCTTAGCGGTGGACAGCTGACCGAGGGCGATGCGGAAGTGGTCTGCATCGTAGAGGGTGTTGAGCAGATCCTTGTGGAAGGGGTGGATGTCGGCGAGACGAGGGAAACCATCGAGGACGGCTTGGATCTTTTCGGCAAAGGTTTCGCAGGTGAACTTGATCTTGCGCATGTAAAAGGCTGCGGATGGTGTCAGTCGTTTGTTCTCATTGTTTGATTGCTCCTTCCTGCGTGTCCATCGCTCTCTCCTTCTTGTCCGATGCTCTTGCGTGGTGGCTCTTGCCAAACCACCTGAAAACTCATCTCTCCTGCAACAAAAAGTGGTACACACCTCTGATTCTCGAAATCTTGAAACCCGCTCTGATCTGAGTGGGCAGTCTCCTCTGAGTTCTGCTCAGGACAATGTCCAAGAACTCCTGCGACGTCGGCACAGGCGCGATATCCTTCCACGTCGTCTTCATCTTTGCGGTGTGTTGTTGTGGTTGGGGTTGGGTTCTTGTTGCGAGAACTGACCGAAATCCTTCTCTGCTGCGACGGGCTCCTTCCTCGAAAAATCTCGCCTCCAGACTTTCTGACAAAGTTCTGCCGCAAAGGCGGTCTGCGGGAAGTTGAAGCTAAGGGACTTTTGTTCGCCGACCTCCGCGATTTGGTTGGACAAGTGCCAAGCCTGTTCTTCAATTGACCTCACTTGATGTCGTCTTCCAGTCTGGCACTCTTTCCTGCTCTCGATTCCTCTGTCATTATTTCTTCTGTTTCACTTGCTCATGTGTTGCTCCTCCGCTTGACTCTTGATCTCTTTCGGTCTGTCTTTTACCAGCAGCGCTTCAGACACCGCCTTGCATCCGCGAAACGCTTCAGCGTCCGTGCACCCGCCACAAAATCTCTTCTTCGTATCCACAACATATACCTCCCTTTCTTCCACCACTACATCAAGCCCCTTTAGCTCAGTTGGTAGAGCGCGGCACTAGTAATGCCGAGGTCGCCGGTTCGACTCCGTCAGGGGGCAGTCATGCATATCTTTTGTCGATACACCATGTTAAA
This sequence comes from Aureobasidium melanogenum CBS 110374, assembly GCF_000721775.1. NCBI lineage: Eukaryota > Fungi > Ascomycota > Dothideomycetes > Dothideales > Saccotheciaceae > Aureobasidium > Aureobasidium melanogenum. The sequence continues at coordinate 250,745 of NW_024470063.1, forward strand.
CATTCATTTCTTGGTGGATGTACCTTTTTGGACCCTGGATATTTTTAGTTCGCGTGGGGGAGACCCTGACGCTCCGACGCTCCTACGCTCCCCTACCGCCGACAAGGCCCGAGGACAGGGACCATTCATTGCTCTCTCTAGATTGTTGCTCCTGTTCAAGAACTGGTCGTGACCTAGCATGTTTTGTACTGTCCTACGCTGTGATGTCTACTATCTGTATTCAAATTCATAAGTCCAGACTGTAGGACGACCGAGTGGTATGCACCTACATTCCACAACACGATTTTGGGGTTGCTTTCTCTCCATTCCGAATGTGAAATACACAGCATTGCTAAACGCAAAAGACTGGTTTGAGATCACCTTGATATCGAAAGGTGTAGAGCTGCAGATTGCTGTTGCTGCTAGTAAATTCATTGGGCTCGAAATATTCGCATGATTCTATTGCTGCGTAACCTTTGGCCAGAAGTTCTCCTCAGCCCACAAGACTTGGTCCCATACTTGCTCACACTTGACCCACTCTTTGCTACCTTCGGCGATGTCCTCAGCGAGCTCGTCTAGTAGCTTGCCAATGCTTACGACAAACTCCTCAAACTCTTCACAAGTCCAGTTGGGTATCAGCGTAGTATGAAGCACATGCGACTTCCTGTCCTCGGGCACCTCATTCTTGAAGCTCAGGGCATACTTCCAAGCCTCTAGATAGCATTTCTCGGTCGCCCACAACGCCGTCATACCAACAAGTATGCTCTGATTGGGTGCACCGGCGCCAGCAAACATGTCTTGGTATGCTCTTGTCTCCTTCGTCGCCGTCTCGCCTCCTTCTTCCCAGTCAAAGTGCTCTTTTAGAATGTCTTCGAACATGCCAAGCTCCCTTCGAACGTTGGTAAGGGCATTGATGAAGCAATCAGCAACACGCCATTCGAGCGACTTTTCGCGTGAGGCAGAGGGAATGGAAGCTTTCGAGAGCATGTTGCCCATGAAGGGGATGTAGGAGAAGATGTAAAGGCGGTCTTGTGTCAACCAGGCTAGTAGAGCTGGAGTAGGTAGTTTTGAGGTGCCGGCGAGACGGAGCCATGGATGGTTGGTTGCGGACTTGAAGGCATCTCGACTGTGAGAGAGGAGGTGGTCGGTGAGCTTCTTGGGAGCCATAATAGCGAAGTATTACAGTCTATCACGCAACAAAAAGTCGTGTATACAAGCAGGATAGGATGAGGAGCTATGTCTCAACAGGTTGTCTTGATAGGGTTGACCTGGAGCCGATAGCGGCAGAGGACTATAGCTTGGATGATGCAGGTCTGACTCGGAGCCAGACGGCGACCGCGGATGCGTTAGCGAACTGAACTATTGAGACCTACTCTCACCCTGATGCGACAAGACAGCGTCTGGAGCTTGCTTGCAACATATCGCAATATGAGCAGAGCATGTCGTTGCATGAGAGAGACAGGCAGGTGCGACACGAAAGCCGATGAGCAGCGCCAAGACTCGCAACAGGGGACGGGTGGGAGAGTGGGCAGCAAGCTTTCCAGGGGTTTGAATGCCAACTTCGAGCTTTTGAATCAATGCAAGAATATTCAGTTATTATCAGACAACATGCAAGAAATGTCTGGTTGCGCAGAAACACCACATTGAATCAGAAAATCTGCAAGCGCATAATATAAAAAAGAAATGGCCGAGCATCCTCGTTCAAGTCCCGGTCCTGGGCACCACAGGGAACAAAGTCCATCCCTGTCTCGGAATCTCGACCGATTATCTCTGGTCAGATCCGGTTCTCCAGCTGATCGCAGAAGTGCATCTCGAATCTCATCAAGTCCCATGCCATCGAACTATCGATCAACAACTCCTGGCGCATCCGACTCACCATCAGCTCTGCGCAGAGCTTCCAGCTCAATGAGCCACACAGGAACTCCCCCGAGGCGAAAATCGTCAATGTCTTCTTTGCGCAGCATGACTAACCAAACTTCTCCTGCTGGTTCTCCTCGCCGTGGCGATCGCTCTTCTTCTACTCTTGGATCTTATCCTTCTCATGCATTGGTCGAAGAACCTGCGCCGTTGACAGCTGCGCAAGTCGCATCCACTTACTTTGCCCAAGAACTGGCTCTACACGAATCTGAGTTTACGACTGCGCAGGTCGCAGTAATCCTCCACGATGCCTGCTACGGACACAGATTTTCAAGGCCAAAGACTTCCAAGGGTATGCTGAGCATGATTGTTGAGAGGCCAGAGCGCGTGCTGGCCGCTGTGCTTGGTCTTTCAGCCGCCTACGTTCGTCTTGGATCGAGGCATTCAGGTGGACAACATGCCCCTCATCCGGACAAGCAACCAAATTCTCGCATCCCGTTCAAGATCAGGAAAACTTCTCGCGCAGTGCCGTTGACTTCGCCATTTGTTTCTGCTGTACATGGAACTGAGTGGATGAAGGAGCTTGAGACCATGTGCAACGTCGCTGGAGAGAAACTGGAGCTGCACATGAAGGAACTGGCCAGACCGCAGGCTCCAGGCTCGACAGCAGAGAAGCAGCCTTTCCACGAGGGCGATCTGTATCTCTGCTCGGAATCACTGAACGCGCTGCAGGGTGCTATTGGTGGTGTCTGCGACGCTGTCGACACAATCTTCTCCAGCATCCCGACTTCTCCGAAACGTGCCTTTGTGGCCATCCGACCACCCGGTCATCACTGCTCTTCCGATTTTCCTTCTGGCTTTTGTTGGATCAACAATGTGCACATTGGTATTGAATATGCTGCGCAGACCTATGGCCTTACACACGCCGTGATCTTGGACATCGACTTACATCACGGTGATGGATCACAGGATATCACTTGGGAGAGGAACGCAAAGAGCGCCAGAATGCCCAAGAATGCTTCTTTCACAAAGAAGACCGCGATTGGATACTACAGTATGCACGACATCAACTCATATCCTTGTGAAGATGGAGACAAGGAGAAAGTCACCAATGCCAGTCTTTGCATCGACAACATTCACAATCAATCAATTTGGAATGTCCATCTAGAAGCTTGGAAGTCTATGGACGAATTTTGGGCTCTGTACGAAACGAAGTACTTGATTCTGCTGGAGAAAGCTCGGACGTTCTTGAAGAGACATACACAGACGATCAAAGATTCACACAAGCAGGCTCCGCCTAGAGCGGCGATCTTCATTTCTGCTGGTTTTGATGCAAGTCAGTGGGAAGGTGCTGGTATGCAGAGACATGCAGTCAATGTGCCTACTGAGTTCTATGCTCGTTTTGCAAAAGACGTCGTCAAACTAGCTCAAGAAGAAGGCACTGGCGTCAATGGTCGTGTCATTTCTGTGCTCGAGGGAGGTTACAGCGACAGAGCCCTCTGCAGTGGTGTTCTCAGTCATATCTCAGGACTCTGTCAAGACCCAAGCTCGACAGATACCAACGAATCGCAAGCATCTCATGCCGATGATGACATCGCAAGCGCAATGCAGAGTATGAACATCTCCAATGGTTCCCCGAACGGTACACCCGGATATGACTCGAGTTGGTGGGATGTCAAAAACCTGCAAGCTTTAGAGACCCATGTCACACCACCTCCACCACCAGCCCCTACCAGAACCCAACGCACTGCTATGCCAACATATGCCACGCCCACTCAGTCGTTTACAGGAAAGGTGGTCGACCCACTCAAGTTCCAAAGATCGATATCAGGCACAATGCGTCCAATGTCACCTAGACCTGCTGGACCAAAAGAACCACCTGAAGTCAATTGGATTGTTGCTGTGCATGAATTAAGCAAACTCATCATTCCTTCGGATCGTCAGACAAGAAGCCATGCGCCAGAAGACCTGGCGCCAGTAAGAGTCAAGAAGGATAGACTCTCTGCTCCGGTGGCTATATCGGCAGAGCCAGTTGCAGGTGGAAGACAGTTGCGAACCAGAAAACCAAAAGGTGCCGGTACAGTCAGCCCGCCAACCGAAGCAGATATGCAGGTCAAACCTCTTCCAGTCGATCTTGCTAGGCGCCAGACGATTTCGGAACTGCCAACACCTGCTAGTGTTGAGCCTGCACCAATTCAACAGCCAAAACGAACGACAAGAAGAACTAGCAACATGTTCGACATGAAGACAGAGGCTGCCGATGTGCCACCTGTGCCTGCTATGCCTGTGCAGCCACCACCTTCAAGTCCGAAAAAGTCGCGTGCAAAGGCATTGAAGCCTGTGTTGCCGGAAGAGCCAGTCATTAAGCAGGAACCACCAGAACCATTGTTCAAGCTTGAAAATCGCGCACCACGCCCAGAACCCAAGCGCTACCCCTCAGAACCGTCTGTACCCAGTGCAATGCCTCTGACTATCGACTATACCAAACCGATCAATCATATCCAGCCACTGCGACCTGCCGGAATCAAAAGGATTCATCTTAAGGTGGGGACACGAGAGGAGCATGATCGCAAGGTCAAGGAAATGGAGGAAAAAGCCAAGGCAGAAGCCAGAGCGAAATCAAACATGCCCGAGATGCCAATGCCTGAACAACTAGTCGAACAGGACGTTCTGAAAGTCGACCTGCCTAAGGTCGAATCGAGTTCTGCTTCGGATCTGACTGAACAACAAGACTCACGTAGGCCTCCAGTAGCGGCATCGCAGACTGTGCCCTCTGCCTTGATGCACAAAGATTCTCCTCTTTACCTCGACGTGGGAGAGAGCACACCACAACAGGCTGCTGGTGCGTCAGCCTCGCCAAGTCAACCGCAGGCTACAAACCTTCAGCAGGGGCAAGCTGTCGAAAAGCAGGAGCCCCGTGACTCTGCCGACCTATTGACCCAGGGTCGATCATTCCAATCTCAAGCTCCTTCGTATCAACCCGAATCACAGCAGCAATTCGTGCCAGCTCCACAACACACCCAAACGTTCTTCAACCCTTCATACACGCATCCTCAGAACAATCTCCCAACTTTCTCCAGCACAGGAGCAATTCCGTTCGCGCCTGCTCAAGCCAGACCAAGTGGCCCCAATCCCGTGTCTGGCCACGGAAATGGAGTGTCGAGATCAATGCTTGAGGAACTTCCCACTTTGAACAAGGTTATAACGCCGGACGATGTCGACATGATGGATCTGGACAGTCCAGAGAAGAAGAGATATGGACAAAAGATCATTCCCGAGACGCCACAGCACTAGACGTGCGTGGCAGAGGTCATAAAAGTTGATGGCAGATAGATGTGTTGCGGAGTCTCTTTTTCTGATGATACCCAATTAGAATGAATGATAATTTTGTGCCTGTCGCACTGCAGAAAAGTTTGAACAGAGCGCCTTCTACTGATATATGCCAAACATGAGCCCTACTCTACAACATCTGATAACCGACTACTGGTCGCACTCTAAAAAGTCGCATACGATCATCGGAGAGGGAAAGTCGATGATGCAGTGACGAAGGAGGGGCAGAGTTCCCAATTGGGAAAGACGTCGGACAGAACGCGAAATGTGCGCGTCCAGGATTCCGTCATGAGCGAGGCAGCTACAACAACGTCTATATCGCCGTCGCAAGACACAATCGCCACAAGATAGCTATCCATAACACGACCTATACCGATCGCATACATTCATTGCACGACAATCACCCATCCAATGCCGCCGAAACGCGCCGCGAAGGCCGCAGCTAAGCCCGCGCCTGCCACAGCTCCAACAACCAGAGGCACTCGATCGCGTGCGCAAAAGACGACTCCACCACAAGAAGAAGAGTCAGCACCCAGCAGTGTTGCGCGCAGCACCAGGTCACGCAAGTCTACAACAGTTGAACAAGATGCACCCGCACAAGAGGTGGAAGAAGAAGTTGCGACACGCGATGCGATCCCTCAACCTCGCACGAAACAGCAGCGCCCTACTACGCGTGGCCGCCCTCCGAGGACTGTCAAGAAGCCAGCACCTAGCCAAGCGAACAAGGATGTCATGGACAAGCTGAAGGCGCGCATGGAAGAAGACCGCAGAGCCACAAAAGCTGGAATTGTACCACAATCTGCACCTGAGACTCAATCGCAACAGGCAGTCCGAGAAGCCACGAACAACGATGGAGATGCTGCTTTGGTGCCTGCTCGCGCTGCTCCACGATCGCCCTCGCCAGCCAGGCAAACAGCAGTACCAGGAACGGCAGTCAAGGCGCCTGCTAGTGTCGTGCGTCCACAATCTGCTGTCAAGATGCAGAGTACGCCTGGAGCAGAGTCATCCGTTCTGGCCTTGCAGAACTTCAGACGACGCGCCCGTCAGCCTAGCTTGCTGCAGATGGTGCAGAATCTTGAACTTGCTGGAACTCCGATCGATGACACGACAGACTTCACTCTTGGTAGCTTGGGCGATGAAGATGATTTCGCGCCACATGACGAGAGCACACCTCTGCAGGTCTCCAAGGGTAGACCCATTGAGATTGAGCAAGAGCCGGAGGAAGACGTGGATGAGGAGGAGGTCGAGCAAGAGCAGGAGAATGCACAGACACCAGAACCGACATTGCCAAATTCAGACGATGAGTTCTACGGCGCGACACCACAGAAATCATCGCAACGGCAGACTCGTAAGCGCAAATCAGATGCCATCGAGGAGTCCGAAGTTCAAATCGCCCGTTCATCGCCTTCATTACCATCACCCTCAAGATCACTTGCTGGGAGAGAAGAATACGAGACCATTCCAGCAACAGCACCCGAAGACGACAGTGAAGAGCCAGCAACGACAGAGTCGCAACAACGCAGGTTGCTGAGTGATACCTACGCAGAGCCCATGAGCAGCTCACCACCACCTGACCCCATCAGTCCCGTCTCTCCCGAGCAACCTCGTCGAACCCCTGCACTCTCTCCTTCAGCCATCCGCAAATCCGCTCGAGCCGGTGGACAGCAGACCAAGAATGTTAAGCCATTGACAACAGCAACATTACGAGCCATGCTGCCCAAGCGCCGTGCTCAGCGTAAAGACGATTTTGATTTCAGTTCTTCATCAGCTCTCGAAGCCTCATCCTCAGCATTCGAAGACGAGAAGCGCAAAAAGGCAAGGACGAAGAAGACTGTCGCGACCAAGAAACCCGCGCCACCAAAATCGAAGAAAACAATTACAATAGCGACAAAAAAGACATCACGAACCTACGCTCGCAACAATAAAGAAAACAATCCTGTCGTTCAAATTTCTTCTGGCTCTTCAAGTCTGTCCGAGCTCAACAGTGATGAGCTCGAGGCAGACGAGACTGCAGACACGAGTATTGATACTATCAAAGGCTCTAACTCTGACGAGAAGATTTCTGACGAGTTGAAGAAAGCGAGAGAGAAGTTTGCAGAGATTGATAATTGGGACATGGAGTTTGAGAGTGCGAGTTTAGGGGCTGGTGGGGCGAGTAGTCCGTGGCGGTAATAGTTCTTGTCTACTGATTTTCGAGGGTGTGTGGTGTCTTGCAAGGTGTTCTGGCGTAAATAGGCTTGTAACGAGCAATCGGCACACTGTGGGATTTGTAGGCTGAATGGACTTTGGGTAGCTGTGCTTCGATATCGATATAATTATTGCTTTTGCTCCATCTCACTTGTAGGATCCATCTGTTCGTTCAATTGCGGGAATGTATTCGTGGTGACCGCAGGAAGGAGCAAAGGGAGGCTGGATTGCAAGCCCCACTTTTTGAGCGAACGTCGTCTCCTTCTGCTGGACGTGAATTGTCTTTCCTTCCAATCATGAACATCAAAGCAATATGGAATTCTCAAAGTTGAATTGACGCGTTATGCTCGTGGTTATCGAGATCGAATTGGAAGATTTGTCTCTTTATTAGTGTGACAAACAAACCGCGAATGCTTCTCCATCGCTCTGATAGGCGACAAGACATGGTTTCTTGAATTGCCTTTCTATTCGATCATCGAGATTGAGAGTCGAACGATATAACTGCTTGGATGTATTTGAGGTTTCAAGCTGCAGGTCTTTGGCTGGTTAAATGACTCTGAATAATTGCACGATAGTCTTTGCAGACGAAGCTGTTCTTGCGAGAGAGACTGAGGAAAATCTTCTTCCGGAATATTTACTGGACCTCGCCCTCACTGCAATGATTACGGCTTGGGATGTTGTTCGCGGAAAACTTACAGTCACATAAGATCGCTTTGTCTGCGTAGTTGACTTCTTCACTGTCAATTTGATTTGCGCTGGTCGATCGTCTCTCCAATCTGCGCGGTATTGCTGCAGTTTTCCTCGAGAGTTTTCGCATCACCTTTGACATAACTGTTGCGAATCGATCATCGTTCCGCTGTCGACAAAAGATGAAGACTGCAGAAGAACTCATGCCCGGTGGCAGATGGCTCTCGGTACCCGGAACTAGTATGTCATGAACACCTCATGGCTTATAGTGAGAACATGTGCATTGACAATTACCCAGACTTTGAGAGCGCCGCTTATGCACTGGCTGCTGGCATGACTACCCTAATGTCCGTTCAGCGGTCTTTGGACTGGTCAGATCTCACGACCGAGAGACAGATGTACGATGCCGTCAAACCGATGTGCAATACTCAGACGCTTGCTGAGCTGAAGAGCAATGGGATCAAATTCGACTCACAACGTCCTATGGACATGACTTCGCTCTCCTTTGTCATCCAGTCTTGGAATGCTAGGGTGGTGTCCCAGATCAGAGTTCACATGTCTTGCGATGGTCAAAACATTCCGGTGCCCTCCAAAGGTCATGATGGTTGCAAGTCAGTCTACATTCGGTGCATTGCCAACAGGTGGGAAGCTTATGGCTACTACCAAAATTCTGCAACGACTCCAGGACCTGTAAAAGCAGCCAACACCATCTCCATCATCACCCAGGTCGAAATCAAGCCTGTCGCAGTCTCTGAGTCACCAAGAGTCGCCAATCCCTTAGGAAAAGCCTCAAACACCCTGCCAAAAGATGCCAATGATGTTGCTGTGATGGTCAAAGAACTTCGCGAAAAATCTCTCAGCATCCTTCCAGCCATCACCAAACTGCACCGTCAGATCGAACTGTTCGACGCTGCGCTAAAGAAAGACCTACAGCCAGTAATAGACATTACTTACTATGAGCTTCGTACAAATACCTGCGATGCGATTGAATTCTTGGATACCATCATCTCCGACGACGTTTCTCAGGCCTCAAAGATGCTGATTGAGAATTTCCGTATGGAACGGATCAAGTCTGGCCGCCGCAACACTACATTCAAGCTTGTCGTTGAGCCTGTCACTCCTGCAAAATCTTGGGGACAGCTTGCGGCGGCTGCTCATCGTCCTCGTGTGTCTGCTTAAGGGTCCAGATCCAATGCGCGTGATAGACAGGTCTCGAACACCTTCTCCCCCATCGTACAGGTCGACATCAAGCCTAATCTTGACCCTGCAAGAGTGCCCGACACACACGACCCTAAATCTCGCCCGGCCGCAGACTCGTGGGAGAACAAGCCTATGGAGTCAGCGGTTCGTAACCTCCGCGATATCTCAACATATCTCACTGTACCCATCGAGAGGCTATGCTGCTGGACCGAGGTGCTTGATGTATCCCGCAATGAGACCGTACGGCCAGCTATAAATCGTCTCTTCTCTACATACATCATGATAGGTCGTATAGAAATCGAGGCGACGAGGAGTATTGAAGACAGTGCCACCGAGCAAGAGAAGGAGAGAGTTCTTACCATGATGGAAGGTTTCACTAAGCCTAACAGGGGCGAGCGCGTCAACCAAAAGAAGAACGAAGCTGCCGAACAGAAAGGAGACAAAAGATGCTGGTCAGAAAGTCGGCGAAGTGGCCAAGCAGAAAGAAGACAAGGACGCAGAGCAGAGAAAGCTCAAGGAGGCGGAGGAAGCTGCTGCTGCATATGCTTCACAAGACCGGCACGACTCTTGCAGTGATTCTGATTGAGAATGGGAAGGATGAATGTGGCTGGCGGTGGTCAAACGAGGATTGTCGAGAGAACAGAACTGCGCTCGATCGTTAGGAAAAGAATAAACCCCACTTTCTGCTTCGATCAAAGATTGTTCCCACATCGCGCCTGGAGAACTTTTCTTTGGCTGTATCTCATCTATTCTCTGTGTGTACAACAATGGCATTCAGGAGCTCGTAAAGTGAGAAGCAGTCGAACCCCCAAACCAATTCCAAACCAATCCCACCCCCACCACCATAGGTATATATTCTTCCAACTTCCGAGCATAAAACGTGTCCAGTAGTGTAGGGGATGTGCGTCGACATATGAACGTCTGAACCGATAGCAGAACACATTGGGAGTAAGGGCTCCAGGTTCGACCCTCCGGCCGATCCCTGGGGATTGAACCGAATTTCTTTTTGCACTTTTTGCTCTGGGTCTTGACATAACACAGCCAGGGCTAAATCTCATCGATACGACATGGCCTGGGTCATTGCGCCTCACATAGTAGTGTTTTCTGTGTCTTCTGTTTTTATGTTTTGGTTGTGTCTCAGGGGTTGACGGTGTGGGGTTGAGACAAACGCGTAGCTTGGCTTGTTGCTTGCGAAATCGATGGCTCGAAGTGTTTTGCAAAAAGTTTCTCATCGAAATATAACTCTGAAGTCTTCCCGCTACCTCTATCTTCCATTCGGGCACGTCAAAATCTCTTTACCTCATCTGACAACCCTTGCGCCCAACCATGGATGTCCACCGATCCAAACACTAACGACTATGTCCGCTCCTTCCGCCAAGAATATCCTCTTACCCTGTATGAACAAGCTTCAGGAGGCGTGCTGCTATCATGAGGGAGCAGACCACAACACTAGAAGTCCTCTTGGCAATCCTCTCGACCTTGTTCACCTGTTATAAGAGGACTTTTGGCATTAGGCGAAGACAGAGCAACTCGCAATAGACATTGCTGCGCTGAATGCAGTTAGTGATACAAAATTGATCGACGTGTTGGCCATTGTAGATTGATAGATACAGCGACTGCAGCTGCGAAGGACAATGAAGGAAGTAGCAAACGAGTGTTGCCGTCAAAGATCCTGCCACAACGACATGAACAGGAAGTCACGCCTCTTTGTGCCCCAGTAGGTCCTACCCAGTATGGTTCCACGCCCAACATTCACCAGTCTCGGAATTTGTGCATAGAGAAGCGGTGAGAGCTCCGGCCAATCGTTCTTCTGTTTTCAGAACAAGTGCTGGAATGGCTGGTCGATCGGCAATATACCGATCTTGACGTTTTGGTGGTACAGATGAGAGTTCATGCCTGTTACTGCCAGTTTCTCGACTTCAGCCCCTCTCCTGGACCGTGTGTATTGTGCATTGCGACAAGGTCGCCATCTTTGGTCCTACGATGAGGGAGTATATGAACTGGAAGGGTGTTTCTGTCTTTTGTTTTCTCTTCCTCACAACCTCCAAGAGTTTTGTTGACGTCTCATCTACGCTCTCGCTTTCTGCAACTCTTTGCAAGCTTTCACCATCATCGGGAAATCTCCAACGTCAACAAAGGAGGAGTATGACTATGAGGCAGATAGCCTGCAGAGCTGATTTTATGGTGTAGCAAACCCTTTCTGCACGATGTCGTGGTTCAAAGGAGCAGTGTCCCTTGCCAGTATTGCCGCAAAGAGAAGAGTGAGATTCAAAGCCCTGTGCCTTGACGGATTGATGCTCTGACACAGAACCAGGTCAAGCCTATGAACACTATCGTTCGATCTGCTGTTCCCCGACGAGCACCAAGAGTCATTGAGACTCAAACCCAGCAGAGCGGCCCCACTCGAAGTTCGATTATCCAAGAGATACTGAGCCAGAACCAAAGCCCAGGTTCCAAGGTTACATTCGGAGCGGCAATGCTTCTCGGCGCTACCATGCTCATTACTCCGTTCAAGGAGGGCTCTCCTGCACGAGTAATCCTGACCAGCACGGAAGCTTTGGTACGCCAACGAAAGTCACAGAGAGCACCTGCAATGCTCAAGAACTGGCTCAAAGCCTCTTACGTGTGGATCGTCATCCACGTATGGACCCTACTCCTGGCCATCGCTACCTGGAAGTTTGCAAGGTCCTGATGAGCTCAAGGTCACCAAAGGGCTGGACGATAATGATGGCTCTCATCCAGAGAGAGTATGCTTGACTGTTGTTGTGCTTTGCATCACATTTCATCCTGGGTCTGGCGTTCAGGAGTTGTGGTTGTTGTCTCACTACTTATTAGCCCTGAAAGTTGGGCTCTTCTGTCGATCAGAAATGTCTGACCATTTCACATCTAATTTTGTATACTTGTTGAGGCCTCTTAAACCCCATCACCATATTCTGAGGAACACATGCGGTAAGTCTGAGATTCGCCATGATAGCAGGAAATGCTTCGATTGTCAAACTGTTCTGCGAGATTGGCAGACTGCAGTAGGCCCCGTTGACCCTGAACTAGAAGATCATTGGATAGGGGAATATCGCAAAGCCTTCCCATTCGCCCAGACTGTAGCCAGCGATCTGTGCCAGGGGACTACCGACCAACAACGATTTTCCGAGAGCCACTTGAGCCACGTGCTTTGATACTTGCTTTTTGGTACAGCTGTATGCCCAAATGCATATCGTTTAAAGATTTGGTGTAATGCAATAGGTCACGTTGCTTGTACATGAACAACGCCTACGTCCTGCCTTCTTCGCTGAAACAATAGTCAGTTTTGCTACCAGCAGCGTTCACATTCCAAATACATATTTGCGAATTATGCGGTGTCAAAGATGACGCGTCAAGTTCATTGTATAGCCAGTATCAGTATGGTGACCTGGAGCCATTCAGGGGTTTGTGTGTATCAATCCGTCACATCCAGCCAGGTAGGTCGGTAGTAACAACCTCGAACTAACAATGTTAGCAGAATCATTCGCTGCTCCTTCGGATATGTGCATGATGCCAGCTATCTGTTTATACGTATGGTTTTTCAGGAGCTTCGTCGCACTGACAGCGCTTCGAAATTGTCATTGTTTCCGGAATCACCGTCATTGCAGCCTGGCTGACTATGTGTATGAACTATATCAGCTTTCCCCACAGCAGTTTCGTTGCTTTCTTCTTCACTGCGACCGGAACATCCAGGGGAGGTGCGCATACCAGCCCTCTTGACCTCAGCACTTCAAAAAGAACCTCCAACATGCCTTTTGATCCTGTGACTTTTGGCGCTCTTTCAGCTGTTGGCCTTCATTCAGAAGAGGTATGTATCTAAGTTCTGTATGAAAACCTTGCATATAATCATGCATATAGAAGTTCAGGATATTCCCATCCCCTTTGTCAGTCATTACAACCCGCTATTCTGCAGAAGTTCCATATACCCCTCATCAACCCCCTGAGAACGACATAGGCTCAACAATCAGTGGCTTTGAGCTCGACATTATCGATGAAGTTGGTGAAGATCTCGCATCAACACTATCCACTACACAACACACTCCTGCATCGAGTCAAGCATCCCCTCTCAGCGATCTTGAAGACGAAGCTGCATTGACCTCTGAAGTCAGCCATCTCCTTGAAGCACAGGCAACCAGAATCGAGCAACTTCTGGAAGAAAACGAGCTGCAAGCCGAAGAGCTGAGAAGACTCGTGAAGAAAGAGAAGAAGAAGCAGGGAAAGAGTAAGGAGAAAATGGCAAAGTACCAGACAGATGTCATGAGGGAGTTGTTAAGGGCTGTAACGATGGTGATGACACCATTGCCTGAAGGCTCACCTGCAAGATTTGTGCTCATGGCTGTCGAGGCTTTCTTCTTGAGGGAGAGAGTGATTGTCTCTAGAAGGCAGTGAGGGTTGATATGGTGGGAAGATTGCGAATGAGCAAAAAACGCCTGAATGCATGGTATATGGAGCTTTCTGTGTGGTATCTGTAGTGTTCTCGTCCAAGATAAAGCGCTTGGACAAAGAATTGGAGAGACGAGACAGCTGTGGCAGCAGATCATAGTACTACTATTCTTACCAAGCATAACATGTCTCTTGCGCGAATCGGAAAAATCTATGTATGGCTTGAGCAAAAAGGATGGAAGGAAGGAAAGAAGTGATGGAGTAAAAGTGCAAAAAGATCAGCGGTGGCCCACGTTGGAATCGAACCAACAACCTAATGGTGCAGCTAATGGAGGTGAACCGACCAGAGGTTGTCTTGAACACTGCTCCCAGATGCACCATCGTACCGCTGGTTAGATGGAAGTCATTCGATTGGAATAAGTAACGACAAGCACGACCAAGATTCACTTCGAGGTCAAGCGACTGTTTGCGATACACGTTGTGAGACAAAGAATTCTGACTGACGCGTGAAAGAAACACTCTACACGCAGACACAAGAGACAAACAACCCATTCGAGCACGGAAGCCATGTCTCGGACATCTGTCACAGACATCTGGAAGGAACATGCCAGAAACAGAGAACGTTCTTGCCTCTTCAGGCTCTTCTGATTGAGGACTGCACGCCAGACGGATTTCAAAAACATGTTTTCGTCTTTGTGACAAAGATTCGCGGATCAATAATCTTGTCTTGAGCAGGAACAACATGTCTTTGATCGTGGGTGAGACATGGCTTGAGACAAGGAAGGTGTTGCAATATGCGCCTGTCTCCAAACTTTCACTCTAGGATTACCGATACCACTTTCTTTAAATCAACATTCATCACAGCCAAGAGCTTTTGATCAACCCTTTATCTCCAGCATCTGGTTCCTCCTCAAATTCACCCTCGAACTTCCAACCGCTACTCACATTACAATCTTCACGCTTCGATTCGTAAAACTACCTCTAGCCAGGATGACGGACGACATGAATGCGCAAGATCCACCGCAGACTGACGGGAATACGGAAAAAACGAACCGTGAGTGCAAACAGACTCGTACATCCGCTGCTGCAACACACGCTATCGCCATCACAGAGCAACTGGCCAAGGCTACAGACATGACGTTCGATCTAGCCTCGTATCTTGAGAATTCCGAGGACGTCAACTACAAGATGGAGGATCCTGGCCCTGATCTTTCGAACTTGCCCGCAACTCCATCGCTCCCTATATCCAGCATTCCCACCTTCTACCTGGCACCTTCCATCACTCAAGCGATGCAACAGATGGGTCCCGCTATACCGAATCTTCCATATGCTCTCTGGCCCATAGTAGAGCCCGAGAATCCCGATGAATCTACGCTTCCATGGGACGATATCATCGAAAAGTCAAGCCAAACCGTGCAAGCCGCGGAGTTCTCTCCTATCAGCGACCACACCTCTGAGCCCCATCGTCAAACACCACAAAGCAATCCATCTTACGCCGAAACACCTCCTCTCATGACTCAGAAGAGCAGCGATGGATCGAAGAAACAAGCTGCTATGGAACAACAGAAAGAGAAGGAAGGTGATACTGGAGTGGCTGGAGAGGACATTGTTCATGTTGGCTTCTCCGACCAAGATTTCATGTTCATGAAGAATCTGCTGGCTCTCAACAAGTTTGAGCTCTGCGACATGAACCGCGAACTAGAATTGACTCAGGAGTCGAACACACAGCTGCGTAAAAGATTGTTCGACGCAACAGAAGAGCTCGCTGGAGCTAAAGAACAGCTCAGCCAGAAGGATGGCTATATCTCAGCTTGTGACAAGAAAATCGGTGCTTTGCAGAGAAAGATTGTCCTTTTGGCACATCCCTACACTGCACTTGACCTCGGACAAACGCCCACTGGCACCATTGCGAACGCCAACCCTGAGCCTCAGCTCCACAAGTCCACGTCGAAACCAGAAACGATGCCCATCCTTCACAAGCCATCAGCGGAACCCAAGGCCGTTGACAGAAGCTTGAGCCGATCACAGATTTTTGCAATGCCAAAAATGACAGAGAAAAAGATCGCCGGCGAAAGAGAAGCCAGACTCAAAGAGAGCCAAAAGGACTACGAAGCGCTTTTGGAAGAAAAAGAAGCCCTTATTAGCCGAATAACCAAAGAACATTTCGAGAGGCAAGCTGTGTTGGAGGATCGCTATATGCTCAGCGCAATGAGTGAGAAGCTCAGAAGAGTGGTCAAAGAGATTATCTGGGAGATCCGGGAGCTGAGGATTGAGAATGAAAAGTTCTGGGAGGAGAATGAAAAGCTCAAGGAAGAGTTGGATCAAGCCCGTACTGCCAACAATTCCAAGTTGGATCATGTTTCTGTTCCTCCGAAGACCTCTGAAGGAGTTTTTGATACAGTCTCGCAGCAGAATATTCCAGAGACAGCGACTTCTCATACGGAAGCTGACCAGGTCAGGCATGCAGTGGGTGAAGGACACGAAGACACAAACCAATGAGCCAACCGCCTGCAATCTGGAAGCTCTTCATGTGGCTCCGATTGAGCGAACATCGAAGAGCCTGACCTTGAGAAGGAGTGGCCTTACGCATGGTGGTGATTGACGGGCGTTGATTTATCCTTAAGCGAGGTGATCTACAGAGGGTAGAAAAGAGACGCAGTGGTTGCTTCACCCACTATCATCGAGAGATTCGAATTTGTCTCTTGATTGTTTTTGTCTAGCGACCGGTTATGGTATACAAATGATGCATATTTTGAATCAGCAACCACTTCTTTACAATGTTTTCATGATAACTTACATGCTTCTCTTCCACAACACTGCTCGACTTGATGACGCATTGGCCACTTGAATCAGTAGATTGAAAATATGCAAATCAGAGCGTGAGCCGCAGGAATAAGAAGAGTACAGTTCACAAGCGATGGCCCCTCCAACAGAGATGGTGCAAAAGTCCCAGCTTGCTTCGAGGATTGAACAGACAACCAATAACAACTACAAAAGCACGTATCAAACAACCGTAACAAAAGCTTTCCACTCTATGCGGCTTCCATCAATCTTCCAGCACCAAAATCAAACTGCAAGTCTTCCTTCCCAACATCAGCATCGAAAGTCATGCAGTAAAAGAGCAAAAAAGGAATGCTAGGCCGGCGCCTGAAGGCCTTGCCCGACGGTCTGGGATCGCAGATGGCTCGGCACCACCTCCACCACGGCAATAATCGACTCCCGCAGGTCGACCGGCGTAATAAATGTAATTTATCTCGCCTCCTTGTCCGCTTGACTATCACGCATCTGGGGTGAAAGTAATTCAGCTTTGGATTAATATATAGTCTATGCTGCCTTCCTTCACTTTTGGAAGACATCTCAGAGGCTTGCATCATACTACTTTGATGCTCTGATGCTCATCCTCACTGCCCTCATTTTTGGACCTGGAGTATTTTGACACATCTTCCACGCCTTGCTCATATCTCTGAATACTAAAGTATTTCTCTTTTCAGCCGATGGTTCCAGATAGCATTCAATGAGAGGGGCCAAACAACGCCCAGGTTCGAGGGAAACAAAGAGGATCTTAGCATTTAGCAAACAATTAAGCTGTATTCCAGTCACATCAACAGGACAAACAGCTTTCAGCCTCCTTTCAGTATTCACAAGATGTACAGGAAGCTGCATATATGGCCAATAACGAAACGACTCCAGACGGTTGCTTCTAAGGTGCCTCCAGTTCAACGACCAACCAAAGATGCTTCGTTCGTGGTATTATTTGAGATTTGTTATCTCATGCTCCTCTTAAGGATTGCAGATAACTTGGTTACTTCATTACAAAGAGACGATGGAAACAAACATGTCTAGAAGAATCCAAGATCTCTTTGTTATAGCAAACTCATACTGTTATAGAACTTGACTGGCGTCTACCTCGTGACAAGCTGATTCGTACAGAACGTCTTGAACAGGCAGCATGGACGAAGAAACGACTAGTTTAGAACCATACTCCCACAATCTTACACAGATGCTTCTTAATAAAGACGAGGTGTGTGTGATGATCCGTCATGCAACAAGAATTAACATTTTGATATTGGCCAATTACTAGTTGATGACCTGCACCTTTTCCGAAGAATCAAACGATAAACCCGAGGCCAGTTCAGAAGTGGCAATCGCTCAGAGATATCCTGCGGTCAGCAACAGCCAGCCAATCGAGACACAATCCAAAAGCGGCGGCGACTCCCCACCATGGTCACGCCCTTCCAATCACGATTCCTCACTTCAGCGAGAGCTCTATGACCCTCAACAAGCATCAGCCGCAGCATCAACAATTTCAACGCCAGACAAGCCAGCAACACTAGACAACGCCAAAGTACTTCTACGCAAAGCCGACAAGCTGCTATTTGGCAAGCTGTCTCGCTCTCACGATCAATCAGAAGAGGATCCTGAGGCTCTCTTATCGCCTTCCAATCCATGGAGCTCTCCATCTTCCAATGAGTCCGAGAACGATCTGAAGAAAGCGAGAGGATACCTGAGAGCTGCACACAAGATGCTCGAACTTGTCGGCTTCAAGAGGAATGACGGGGTTTGGGGAGGTTCGGATCATGGAGAAGATGGAAGTCTAGGCGGATCGACAGAGCTCGGTGGGGATGAAACAATGGATCTGGATGCCAATATGGGTGGGGTGGAAAGCCATGTTTCTGTGCTCCAAGGCCGAATCCGTGAGCTGGAGGCCCAGTTGCGAGATGCGTTGGCTGCTCTGGATAGTGAGAGAGGATTAGTCAGGGAGCTTCGGGAAGAATTGCGACTGTGAGAGGTGGAGAGCATGGGTAGTGATACAGGTAACCTACTAAGTCCCAGTGAGGTACCCATGTAATGACTCTCTCGGAGGTCGAGCAGTTCAAAAAGACGTTAGCAAAGGTAAAGTGCATCTTCAATTTGTTCCTGATTCATCGAGAGTTCAAGAGCAGCCGAGAGCTCGAGATGTGTGTTCTCGATCGTGGTTTTCTTCTCTTTCATGGTCGGCTTGTTTCACTTCGCATCTCAAATTTCCGGCACTCGAGCCGATTATCTTCAACCTGCGCTCTTGGTGTGAAACTGGTGTGAAACTAGTGTAAATCTCTAGTTTCAATCTTTCTTACACTCCGACTCTCCTTCGTCTTGCACAACACGACCATCGCTTTGAAAGATGCCGACTTTAAAACTGCCGCGACGCAGCGACAAGTCAAGTAGTCCCAGACAGGTATGGCCAGAGTTCTTTTCGCTGACAAAGTGAGTTAATCTTAGACAGGACCTTGACGTTGCCTCTCTTCCTGTTCCTCGTTCCAACGTGTTACGTCCTCGCGCTATCGGTAGCAGGAACGCTAGTGATTACTGGGACAAGTTGCCGAAGTTCTCTCCTAAGAAAAAGACTGTGCGCTTCGTAAGTTATAACATTGTTGCTCTTTCCCAACGCTGACACGTCTAACTAGAATGACTCCGGCACTGGAACAAAACGCGCAACGTCTCACAATGGATCTCCTGGAGCGTTTCATCGAGCCCTACATTCGATGAGCAGCTCAGACCTCATTGCTTCTCAGCAAAAGACTGCCGACACTCAAGCTCAGAGTGGCTGCATGAACAACGTCAAAAAGCAGTCTAAGGATCAGATCGACCGCGATGAACGCATGATCACGGCTCTCCGCGAACACAGCGCTTCTCTTGACAAGCACACCGCTGCTCTTGAGCGCTATACTGCCGCCATTAAGGAGCAGACTCGTGGCTCTGACCACGTCTGAGCTAGTCAAGTTGTTGTCAACTCCCGTCGCTAGCTTGGTGGTAGGGTGAAAGGAAGATGAATTGGAGCTTTCGCCTCTTCGATGAGGTTTATGGACAAGCATCGATACTATATCTTGAACTGCAACCAGAAAATGTCAGACCGATGCCCAAATCCTTTTATCATTTTTCTTGCTTGTGACTCGTTTTCATCTTTGACATGATGCATCACCACTTTTTCATTCTCACGTTTATCCTTGTACAGTTTGTTGTTCCGGCACTTTTCGAGTCATTAACTCAGTGAGCTCCTTGGAATTCCAACATTTTGCTATGCTTCTCCCTCTTGTTCGTGCTTCTTTGAGAACATGATGAGTTCAGTCGATGAAGACTTGCCAATCGTGTCCCTGATCTTTTGCTAAGTTTGAGAACCGGCTGTGATGTAGAGTCGATGATGAAAGTCTGAGCTACGGGGTCAGAGTCCGTTACACAAGGCGTTCTGAAATAAGAGTGTAGACGGTTCTCAATATGCAGGAGCGACAAGCCTCGCATTGGACGACGCGGCCGGCCGAAGGTAGTCTTCCATGTGGTTAAAAATTGTAGATCGTAGAAAATAGTGATATGTGGATACAAGATGTTGTCCAGCAAACGTCGAGGCGATGTTGATTCCCCTCGAAAACACATTTGAGGAGAAACCTTTGCAACCTGAGGCTTGCATGTGACAGCCCATCCGAAGACGAAACAGGCAAGATCGAGTGGACCGTGTGTCGTCAGAAAGGGGCATCGACGCCAAGGCTCCAAAACTCCGCTCACTTACCTCCCTCTGCGCACTCAAATTCGCACTTTCAATTCTGCCTTATCACATCAACAACATCTTTGAGTTTCCCAACCGACCGCACATTCAAGATGTCTTCCCCTTCTCTTCCTCCATACAAGGCCCGTTGTGATTCGGCCGAAGAGGCTCAGCGCCTTGCCGACAATGTTCTGCGTTTTGCCGCCTCTCTTCCGAGAGGCACTCGCAACGACTGGCTCAGTCTTACGCTGAGAAATGATGGGCTGTCTGCTGCCCTGATCCATCATCAGGCCTATCTCGGCCAGCGTAATCTGCTTCGGCAGCATGCTGACCTTTCGGCCAGAAATGCAGCCCTCCATGCGCGCGTTGCTGAATTGGAGCAGCAACTTGGCGCCGCCAGGCCCGCTCAGCCTGCCAACGCTTCCGGCGACGGACGCGGTGATCATGGTCGTCCTCGCAGACACTCTGTGGCTTGAATTGAGCAATGCTCTTCGCCATAGCTTGAATCGAGCAATGCTCTTGGCACCTGGCTAGAATCGAGCAATGCTCTTCGCGAAACAGGTTTGAATTGAGCAATGCTCTTCGCCGACAGGAGTAAACCTAGTATAAAAAATCCCCATTGATTGACTGGCCATGTGCTGGTGGTTGAAGGGGACCAAGTTTTTAATGTTGATTGGCGTATTGTTCCGTGCCTTACAAGGTTTCCAGGAATTCTCTCCGTCGGTGTAAGTCGTTTGTCATCTTGTAGCTGAAGAAATGCATGGTATTGTCCGAGAGGGGATCAGTTTGTGTTGAGAACATATCTCCAGACTGTCTTCATGGGCTCAATATTGTTTCTCTACTCCCGGAAGTAAGTACCTCTGCTTATCTCAACCTGCGGCCGTACATTGTACGAGCTGGGTTGATAAACCATCTGGAAATTCAATGCCAGAACCCAATCGCATCGCTTCCGAGCAATGAGCTGTCCGCTCGAGGTTTAGCTGTTACTTCATTTAAGACATTCGGACGCATTGCAAGCTTGACAGAGACAATTCGGCGTCGTAAAGGTCAGTAATTTTATTCTATGTCATATACTTACTCATCACTCTGCCTGCTCTTCTCATTGAAGAAGTTAAGTCCAGCCTCCTTCCTCAACGTTCCATACATAGCTGCACAATCCAAAACCTCACCGTGCTCCTCCCTCGCAGCCTTCATGTTCTTATTCGCTACCTCAGTTGCTGGCAACTTGACACCCTTTTCCTTGGCAATAGCCATGGCATAGTCGGCATCCTTGATTGATAGCGAGACACCAAAGCCAGGACGCTTGTCGAGAGGTGGTGCGTAGTTGCCGCTGGTCATGCGGCCTGAGTAGCCGCCAGCAACGGGACCGAAGCCTTCGGTGATGAGCTCTTCCATGGGACCGCTGCCGATGCCGGTTTGTTCGGCGAAAACTTGGGCTTCGCTGACTGCTTCCATGAGATTTACTGTGATGATGTTGCTGTGAGTTTTTGTTAGCATGATTTTCCTTCTCGGCATTTCTTATGGCTCTCGCTGCAATACTCACCCAGCAATTTTCAGCATAGAAGCACTTTGCGGCTCCTCCTTGCACACGATAAATTTTCTGGCCATCACATCCTGGAAGTAGGGCTTTACGGTCTCAACAGCTTCCGAAGGTCCACCAATTGCGACAACCAGTTTTCCAGGTGCGGCGATGGCAGGACCACCGAATTGGGGTGCTGCAAGGAAAGTTGCCTTGTGCTTCTTGATCTCCTCAGTAACGGCTTTCGTGGTATCAGGGTGCACGGTTGAGCAATCGACGAAGATCTTGCCGGAGAGGTCCTTGGTGTCGTAGGCTTGTTTCAAAAGGCTTTTAAGTGTATCATCGTTGTTGACCTTTTTTTTATCTTCATCAGTTCGCTTCTTCCAAGAATCTGACAAGTCTCAAAATTACCATTGTGAAAACGACATCGCTCTTCTGCACCAACTCGCCGAAACTCGACGCCGGGCTTGCGCCAAGACTCTTCAAGTCATCGCCCGAAGCCATTGTGCGGTTGTTGAAAATGAGCGATTGGTTGTTCTTCGCCAAGTACTTTTGGAGGTTCTCTGCCATGGGCTTTCCCATAGATCCAAGGCCATACTGTTCACCAACAACAATTAGCCATCACTCTGAACGCGAACGTCCTCGGTAATGTCCGCCGCCGACAACTTACCCAGCCGACTTGCAAGTTCTTGGCAGCCATTGTTCTAGCGGATGCACTGTAAAAACGACGTGTGATGTTTGATAGCATTGTAATCGCGAGAAGGCAAAGGTGTGGCCTGCTTTATAAGGAAAGATTAGATATCAATGACATGATGTCCCTGTCACTGGAGCTACGGGACGATGCCGGAGTTTCGGTTTGCAAATCTCTTGGGACGGGAAACTTGGTTGGCTCAACGGAAAGATAGCGACGTGATAAGGAAGGTGCGTTGACTCGATACTTTCGAGCGATGGCAATTCCTGTCCTTTTGCGTCTTGTACCTTTGATATCTGCACTGCATGCAATGTTTATCAGAATCTATCGGTGTTGCTCCCGGATGGATGGTGAACGCCTGTCACGACCTCGGCAAACATGCCGGTAGTTCAAGTCAACTTTATCTCAACGTCATCTGCTTCAAACGACTCGCGTTGGCAGCAAGCTGACGACGATCTACCAACGAGCATTGTCCAGGGTATTGACTGTAGTGGGCACGACGCTGAAAGTGGTGGCAAGTGGAAGAGGAGAGAACAAGAAGAAATACGACCCTGTGCTTGAATGACTAACCATCTGCTGCCAATTTCTTGCGGTCTTCCAACTCCAGCTCAATGTCCAGCATCGCTTGTTCTCCTAGTCTCCACGACGGGGTCTGTTGAGTGCATCAAGCCTCGCAAAGATACTCGCAAGCTTATCGCCTTCCTGAGCAGAATCCTCTGCGCCCGTCTCGCCCGGGCCATAGCTGAGCTGGACCCCTAGTTCTGTCGGCAAAAGCCCATGATTGTTGCGACCAGACTCTTGAACTTACTCCTTTCACCACCATCATTCTGCTTGGAGACATCCTCAGGAGTACCGGGGCCAGAGCTGTCAGTAATGGATACAGCTTTGACTTTGCGAGCAGCGTCGTGGTTGTTCTCGGAGGTGATTTGCTCAGGCAGTTCGACACCGCCATCATCAGACTCGGCATAGGCGCCAGGCATAGTGGTGTGGATTGATGCAGGTCTGTCGGCAGATGTGATGGATATCGAGTTGTCCTTCATCTGCTTCTGACCGGAAGTGGCCTCGGAGACGCGTGGACATGGCTTTGAACCACCAGTGAAGAGGGCAAGAGAGTTGTTGGCTGGGATCTGCGTGGAAGAAACTTGGGTGGGGGTGCTGCGCTCAGCAACATTTCCGACGAGCAAGGCGCTGCGCTCTGGTTCGGCGGCGACTTTCTTCATGGTGCGGTGGGGACCAGCAGGGCGAGAGACTCTTTTCACAGTGACTGGCTCAGGAAGTGGCTCTGGACGGCGCTGTTTCTATACGTGATCATCAGCGCAAGGCGATTGAAACACTGGTGGGAACTTACGAAAACTTCATCAACAATGAACGGGTATCCATCTTCAGGGCCACGGCGACAAGTCTCACGGGTCTTGTCGTTCTCCTTCTTTCCGGTGGACGACTGATCGGATGATGGCATTCTGCGAATACAAGCTTTGTGGTAAGATTGTTGCAATTGGTGAGATTGGGTTGTGCAAAAGACAGTCAAGCGACTATGCCCGCGCGTCGTTCGTGCTGTTGACATGTTCACGAACGCCAACTCTGTTTGCTATGACGCGCTTGCTTGCATGCGACACTTCCTGTGCCAGCACGTGCTCAGCCTTGGAAGATTCTCACCATGTTTTCGTCTCTCCTGTACCTGACAAGCGTGATAGAATCCGGTTTTGAAGAGGATGCGATTCTTCGCAGCGATGAGTTCAACAAAGTGCGTGAATTTTGGCGCAAACTCTAGGCAAGTACTCTGTTCTCTTTGTTGGGACTTTTCAGTGGTTTCGTTGCAACAGAATCCACCAAAGGAAGGTGCGTCCTTGCAAGCACCTGCTTCACTTGAAATGTCCGAATTCGAGTGGACATCCGATTGATGAACATCGCAAAACTTCGAATAGAAAGATTTAATAACGAGGAACAAAGAAAAAAAAAAGAAACATTCCAAAGCATGACAAAGGCATGACTACGCAAAAGTCGACATATTCGCATGTCTGCCATATCCACCAATCCACCTCCTATCCATCGTATCTCCAAAATTTTCCGCAAAAGTCGCTGTCGATTTTGGCAGGTATACTTCATCTGCTGTCGTACTCGTAGGATGACCTCGCAACCATCCAGTAGCTGAGCGCCATGTATCTGACACTTTGTCTGCGATACGGCTCATGAAGTCGATCACAGGGCTCAAGACAGTGGCTCGACTGCTGGTGGTGGTGGTCACCTGGCTTGAGGCGAATGTGTCGTTGCTGTATGTGTAGTCTACCCGCAGTCCGTTGGTGATGATTGCTTGCTTGCTCGAGTACTGTTTGTACTTGCTCTCTGTGGAAGGAAAGAAGAACCATCAGTATTTATCACGAGACTATGAACAAAGGGAAGACTTGGACTTACTTGGTTGACATTGATATCCGACCACAGCATTAGCTCCACTGTCCGTAATATTGAGATACTTGAACGTGAAAGAGCCAGTATTGTTCTCATAGAACAAAACCTGGAAATGGTAATAGTTGTTGGACTGCTGATAGTAGGACGCATAGTACTCAAATGTAAGGATTCTCGAGGGCGACGTGCCATCCACTTCATAGTAGATACCTTGGGCAGTTCCTTGGTAGATGTAGAGATCTGCCCAGAATGGCATGAGTGCATAACCAGAAGGACTGAGCGCGCTGTATTGAGGCAAAGAAGATGGCGAATAGCTGTTCGTGATGCCGAAACCTAAGACGCCGTTCACACTGACAGTCACGTTGGTGAAGTTGTAGCCACATAAGTTGATTGCGAATGGCATGACTCGCCATGCAAGGTCGTCGTCGTGGGCCGCAGATGAGTTGAATATGGCAGTAGGAGAGGCTAGCGCGACAGTGGGCGCTGCTGTTGTTGACTGGAAGTTTTGTTAGCAGATAGCGAACTTCATCCAGCTTGCTTTTCCGCTTACCGATGCAGATGTAGTTCGAGAACCCACGGTCTGTGCGTCGCATATCAGTCTTGTTATCCACTTGCTTGAGTATCTATCATAAGAACTAACCGCTAATTGTGCTGCGGGGGCTGTTGCGGATGTCACGCTGGTAATGGAAGACTAGTGCTTTGTATGAGCATTAGACCACGCCTGAAATCAGCCCGATATGTCAACTTACAGGCGTGACAGTCACGGTCGAGGTTTGTGTGACTGTTGATGCGGGCTGGGTATACGTTGATGTCCTGTGAAAAGGATTTATCAGCATTTCGTGATCGGCCCATCGGGTGAAAAGGGGCAAGGTCGAGCTTTTGTAGATCTCTCGGTCTCATCAATCTTCGATCATCAATCAAATCATCGAGAATGCTTGCTTTCCGGTGCTGCCTTCGGCACAGGTAGATCTTACAGGGTCTGGGTAGTGGTGACAGCGGGTGGCACTGAAGTCAAGGTACTGGCTGGCTGAGTTGTCGTGGTAATTCTGTCAATCTGTCAGATCGCTGTTCACTTCATTTGGGTACAGCTGGGCCAATCTTCAAGGACAGATAGAACTTACAGAGTTTGCGTGGCGGTTCTAGAAAGAAGAGCACATCTGTTAGCTGTTCATTTCATAATGCACAGAGGAGCTTCCTTACACTGTCTGCGTCTGTGTGCTCGTCACAGGCGCTGGAGTAGCGGGATACACTGTCGATGTTCTAGAATGATGCGTTAGCTTGAAATCTCAGATGGAAGGCATTTTTTGAAAAGGGTTTGAAGATCCTCTCAATGATCCACTAAGCTTGATGGCTCGCAAGATCCGATTTCAACTTACACTGGCGCCGGAGTAGCAGGGTATACTGTGCTGAGATGTGTTGTCGTAGCAGTTCTAAGGCATTTTCACATTAGTTGATGCTTGCTCTTCGAAGTATCCCGTACAGGTTGGACTCGGCTTTGCAGAAGCCCTGTGCATGGAGCTTGAGAGGTGTTGACTCACGTAGTAACGGTCGATGTCGCTGTCGTAGTTCTGTATTACAATTTTAGCACTTTCCTCCTTCCCCTTTGGTTTCGAATGTTCATAGCATCTCTCAATCTGAGAAACTCTCGATGACGCCGAATAGTTCTAGGGGATCTTCTTACATGTACTGAGTAGATGTGACAGGCGCTGATGTTGCTGGATATAATGTGGATGTGGTTGTCCTTGGAATTTGTATGAGCAAAATGGACAATCAAGCATTGATGCCTGAATCAGGTCTTCTTACACAGTGCTTGCAGGAGGTGCTGCAGCGGTAGTCGTAGTCACCTGTGTCGCGGTAAAAACTTGTGTAGATGTTGTTGTTCTGGAACATGATATCAGAAAGTGTCCAATGCAGAAATGAGACCTTTGAAGATGTCTTTGAAATTCACTCACAAAGTACTTGCGGGAGGAGCGGGAGCGGTAGTAATAGATGTTTGCGTTTCTGTCACTACACTTATCACAGTCGTGGTTCTGAATTGTTCGTTAGCAAATCTGCTTCATGTTCCAAATTCTGATGCAGACTTTAAACTCTGCTTCTCATACTCACACAGTCTGCGTCTGGGTCTGGGTCTGCGTTTGTGTCTGTGTATTCGTTACAGGTGCTGGAGTAGCCGGATATGCTGTAGCGGTCCTGAATATCCGAATCGGCATCAATCTCCATCTTCAACATGTCTTTGGGTCATGGCTCAGATTCTCGGATCAAGTTCTAACTTACACTGGCGCCGGTGTAGCCGCGTACACTGTACTGAGCTGTGTCGTCGTAGCAGTTCTGTGTCGATCATTCCTTAGCCAATATCCATGTCACCAAAATCTGCAGCATGTCAACTTACGCTGTAACAGTCAACGTTGCTGTTGTAGTTCTAGGACACGATTAGCACTTGCCCATCATGAACGTTCCTCTAGCTGGAAGTCATCTTGGATCTGCTCTTTATGGCAAGTCCTCAAGCGAGCTTTCTAGGCCGGGGCGACTTTTCTCGCTTACATGTATTGAGTGGACGTGACTGGCGGTGGCGTTGCGGGATACAAGGTAGAGGTAGTTGTCCTTCAATACATGTCAGCAGATGATTCCAATCATGATGTTTCGAATGATGCATATCCTCACACTGTGCTTGCGGGAGCTGTGGTAGTGACATAAGCTGTCGTTATACTTATCTGAGTCTGCGTCTGTGTCGCTGTTTGTGTTCTGAAGCCAATCATGTCAGCCTTGATCCTGCTAAAGTAGATATGATATGCCAAGAAAGCGTGCTCAACATACGTTGTTTGACTCTGTGTATTAGTCAATGTGGCAGTCGCCGTAGCTGTAGCTGTTAAGATCAAGGTTTGAGTGAAGCTTGAGGCGGGAATGGTAGTGGTGATCAGACTCGTGCTGACCACAGTACTGGCTTGTTGAGTAGTCAAGTATGTGCTAAGGAACAAATTAGCATGATGGACCAGAAAGAGCTTCCCACTCGATCTCTCCATATCTGCCAAAAAGAGGCACAGAGGTGTGCGGAATGTGCCCGACGCTCAGGATGAGATGAAGAACAGGTTCTGAGCGAAACCTCGATCTCGAGAAGCCATTTAGTGGGTCCCTTCCTATTTTGGGCAGCTGTGGATGAAATCTCATCAACTTTTCTTACCTGACATAGGTACTGGTCGTTCCTGGTGCAGTGGACACGATAGTTGTGTATTGGGTATAGGTAGAAGGCGGCTGAGTGCTCGTGCTGACACTCGTCAAGGTGATGGTACTTGCGGAGGCAGTAGTGTAGAACGTGGTTGTTATCAAATAGGTTGAGAGATAGATGGATGTGTCTGTTTCGGTCTGAACAGGTGGAATGCTGGTGGTCTGTATGCAAGGGTAAGAATTAGCATGATCTCAAAACTCGATGAGTGAAGTGTTTTAGAAAGGCATTCAATCACAAGATGCTAAGATACTTTGCGCATGAAGCACCAGCATCATCATGGATGAACATCCGGCAGCGAAACAGACTTCTCGCTCTGCAGTCAAAGGAATGAAGAACCCAGATACAAGGAGGCTACATCTGACAAAACATTTCAGGAAGGTCAAGATGGTCAAAAAGCGCTTGCGTGCAGAAGGTCCAAGCCTCAGGTCTTGTGAGAGCGACCCAGAATCGTCCGCTACATTTACATACCGTTACGGTGTTCGCAGGTTGTATGCTGACAGTTGTTACGGTGCTTGCCGGTTGGACGCTGAGTGTGGTAATTGTGCTTGCCGGCTGGATACTCAAACTTAACGTCGTCGTTGTTTCTATCGTTGTCGCTGTCATCACCAGCGTTTCAACCGTGGTATACGATGAGGCCGGCTGGGTAGAGACGGAAATGCTCGTCGAGACTACTGTGGTGTATTGTGTAGTCACATATGTCCTGCACAACGATGATTAGCAAAACATTGGTCCAGAGACTCCGTCAAAATGTCCTCTCATCTAGGTGCGTCAATTCACAAACTCAAGCTTCCTGCCTCGAGAATTGCTCCCAGAGCAGGAATTGGCAGTTATGCATCTATCTTGCTTCTCCGAAAGCAAAACATAGGAAAGAGTTTTCAACACCCTCCGCTTGAGCAAAATATCTGACAATCGGTTTGGACATCTAGGGTTAATCAGAAACTTACGTGACATAAGTATCGGTCTGTCCAGGAAGGGTACTCGTGACCGTGTACGATGAAGCAGGAAGTGTGGTTGTTATCAAACTCGTGTACGTGATGCTGGAGGCAGGAGCAGTCGTGTAATATGTTGTCAAGAGCGTCGTGAAGTATACGGAGGTTGTGGTGATGGTTGAAGCGATTGGGATGCTCGTTGTCTGGAAAGCAGCCATACGTCAGCTATATATCTGGACAGTTCCCTGTTCCTTCTACAAGGAACATAAGGGAGATATCTCGAGTGCTTTGCAAAGATAGCTAATTCTTCTCGGCTTGCAGATCACATTCGAGAGAAGTGATCCGCGAAGCGCTCTCGATGGACACAATCTTATTTCGAGAATATTTTTGCATGTTAACAACCATCCAACGCCGTGCCACAAGATAAGAGACAGGAATTGCAAAACATTTGAGAACAGACTCGATCTACTTACTGTTATGGTACTTGCTGGTTGGATGCTCAAGCTCAAGGCGGTCACTGTGCTAGCTGGTTGAATGCTAAGGGTAGTTATTGTACTTGCTGGTTGAATGCTGAGAGTGGTAATTGTACTCGCAGGCTGAATATCGGTGGTCGTTATCGTGCTTGCTGGCTGAATGCTCAAGCTCACAGTCGTCACTGTGCTTGCTGGCTGGATACTTAAGCTCAAAGTGGTCACCGTGCTCGCTGGCTGAATGCTGAGGGTCATTACCGTACTTGCCGGTTGGACGCTGAGCGTGGTGATCGTGCTTGCTGGCTCGATACTGAGTGTGGTCACTGTGCTCGCAGGCTGAATGCTGGTGGTCGTTATTGTGCCCGCCGGTTGGATGCTCAAGCTCAAGGTGGTCACTGTACTCGCTGGTTGAGTAACTAGTTGGGTCGTGATAATCGTAGACGCGGGTTGAACAAAGATGGAGATGCTGGTGGCAGTTATTGTTTGAGGAGGCGCGGTTGTCAGGTAGGTACTATTTGAAGCCATGATCAGCAGAAATTCCATGATATAGTTTGAATGGAACGCTATCATGACACGCTTGGTTTCGAGATCTGGGTTTTTTTCAGCGAGCTCTTCGTTTCCGAAGCCTTTCATCTTAAGCCAAGACATGGATAGCGATATACTCCGGGCAAGGTCATAATAAAGGGCAGCAAACAAGGGTTCATCATCATCAGAGGCAAAGATCTTTATCGCATCTCTTGCAAGCATATGTGCGCTATCTTCTTATCTCAGAGAGGTCATAGAGAAAGAAGAATGCCATGACCTTTGGGAACGTTGACCCCGAGCTTCCTAACCTGCTTCGTTCCAAAAGGGCAAGATTGGGCCTCGCGAAATTGTGAAATTACATACCTGATGATGGTGCTGGTCGTGCCAGGAGCGCTAGAAATAATCGTGGTGAGCTCGGTGATGGTCGATGCTGGTTGGATGCTCGTGCTATAGCTCGTATATGTGATGTAACTAGCCGGCAAAGTGGTCGTATATGTGGTCAGGTATGTCGAAAAGATTATTGAGGTCTTTGTTGGCCCTGGAGCTGTTGTTGTTGGCCCAGGAGCTGTCGTAGTGCTTGCAGGAAGCATCGTGGTCTGCACAACCGTCGAAAGGAGGGTTGAGGCTGGCAAGGTCGTCACATACGTCGATACCAGCGTTTCTGAAATCGTCTGGACTGTGGTGAAGCTGGAAGCTGGAAGTGTGTACGTGATAAGCGTCGTTACGTATTGAGTTTGAGGTGGGAGAGTGACATTTTGGAGTTCAGTGGACACCGCCGATATCGTTTGAGTGATCTGAGGAAGCGTGCTCGTGAGATAGTATGTGAAGGTTCCAGCTGGCAAAGTCGAATAGAGTGTCTGGGTAACGAGAGGTTGGCTGCTGACGATGGTCGTGTAATATGTCGAGGCTTGCTGAGTCGAGATCACAGTTGAGCCAGTCTGAGTGATGTACAACGTTGTCAAATAGCTCGAAATGAATGTCGTGGTGTATGGAGCCAAACTAGTTGTTTCCACCACGGTAATACTTTGCGGTGGAAGGGTGGAAAGAATTGTCGATATGATCGTAGTCGGCTGCAGACTCAGCGAAGTCTGGACTATTGTCGAATACAACGTCGTCACTATCGGGCTGGCAGTTGTTACATAGGTGCTAGGCGGCGGATATACTGTCGAGACTATCGTGGTGCTCACATAACTGGTGTACGGTTGGATAGAGGTCGTCTGGATTTGGGTTGATATTGCTGTGGCTGTCACGAAAGCGGTGCTAAGTTGTGTGAAGGTTTGGTTTTGCGTGATGGTGGCTAATTTTGGCGTAGATTAGCTAAATTGATCTCTCATCCGAATATTGCGAACAGAATGGCATCAGATAGGATCTCTGGTTGACGAGACCAATCTCGGAGCAGCCAAAGGTCAAGGAAGCCGTTACGTCCATGAAAAAATGTCAAAAGACAGTCGCTCAGCTCTCAGATAACACCATGTACCTCTGGAAGTTTGCATATCTCATTCGGTGGATAAGAAAATAGATCGACTTACTCGTGCTGGTCACAACGGCAGAGACAGTTATGTTTTGAAGAGAGGTGGCAGTGGCATACGCCGTCGAGACCAGAGTGGTAGGTTGATAAATGGTATATGTGTTGTCGCTTTCATATGTCGAAATCACGTACGAAACTTGAGTTGTCGTGTAGTACAATGCGGTCGATACGATAGCGGAAGTCGTTCTGGTGCGCACGATGGTTCTGGTCACTGTGACCACGCTTCCACCTGGGAGAGTGGTTAATGACACAGAACTACCGCTGGGAGCACTTGAACCAGAGCCAGAATTTCCCG
Source organism: Aureobasidium melanogenum CBS 110374 (assembly GCF_000721775.1). Lineage (NCBI taxonomy): Eukaryota > Fungi > Ascomycota > Dothideomycetes > Dothideales > Saccotheciaceae > Aureobasidium > Aureobasidium melanogenum. Next base: position 282,486 of record NW_024470063.1, read on the forward strand.
TTGACGATGCAGAGGTCGAGCTATCTGTTGGAGGGATGTCGACGATCGCAATGTTGTCCAGACCCACGTACGCGTTGCCGGCACAAGTTATACTGAATGTCGCCGTTGCAGAGTCATCATCATATGTCGCCAAATAGAGATAGTAGTACTGTTGCCAAACTCCAGTTGAGAGTGGAGTAGGTGAACTACAGCTGTTGTAGACGCAAAGGCTTATCGAGCAGTCTGGCGGATTAGGTCCATCTTGAGCTTGCTGCGCATATGCCGTCACATTATATGTATCGCCGGCAACAGTAGGGAAATTTTGCGAAGCGTTGTAGACCAACGGCTGGTCTGACGACTGACGGCGGAGAAGAAGCTGTTGCTGCTGCGGACCGGAACCACTATTGAAGGTCAAAAACCTAATTTTCGAGGTCAGTGAATTGTATTCCTTTTGTAACAGAATCGTTGGACCTTACAGGTAGCTCTGTCCACTCTGCGCAGTCAAAGGGGTGCTATCATTACTTTGTGCAATCACAGCAGTAACATTTGGGCTTGATGCCGAACTTGTCAGAGGGTCGCCTGTACCATTCTCGAAATTTGTATCTGCTATAACAACAGGTGCAGGTACCGTCGTTGGGTGAGTCGAGTTATATCCATATGTACCATTAGTGGGAAAGGTTCCATTTTGCTCCTCAGCATCCGGAATGCCATCGTCATTGAAGTCTACATAACATGCATCGGGGCAGGTCTCGCAATATGCATCAGGTCCCATGGTCGTGAAGGAGGATCCAGGCATTGTGACTGTCACATCCGCGCCGTAGACAGTCGTATAACGAGTGGCTGAAATGAAAGAGTTCATGTACAATGAAGAAGCGTTCACTGGAATGCAGGAAGGGTTCTGGGTATAGACCGTTGAGATGAAACTCTGACTCAACGTAATAGTGCTTGCATTCGCCGGTGCGGTAGAGGGACAAGTAGGGCAGCTTGAATTCAAGCCAGAAAGACTCTCGGCCGAGCCAGTTTCGAAAACGGTCGAGATCACAGTCGGGGCTGAACAATTCGAATTCGGTAAGTAGATGGAGGTCGTGACTGGGAGGATCGAGCTGATGATCTTGGTAGAGGCGTTCTGGAAAACGGTGGAGAATATTGTGGAAAACACCGTGGAGTTCTCGCAATTTGTGTCAGGTAGATAGATCGATGTCGTGACGGGAAGGATTGAGCTGATGATCTTGGTAGATGCATTTTGGAAGATAGTTGAGAACACTGTTGAGTTCGCACAATTGTTGCTTGATAGATAGATTGATGTCGTGACCGGCGGAAGCGTGCTAATAGTTTGACAACTCGCGCTCTGGTAGACGGTAGATATGCTGTCAGGAGACTGTGATCCAGCGGTGAAGATCGAGGGCGCAAAGCCTGTTCTAGGCGACGAATCGAAGACTATCGGACAATTTGCAGATCCGTAGATGGTTTCGCTTACGAGCGAGCCTGATACACTGGACGTGACGACAGCTGAGATGTTTGCGATGGTCGAGCAACTGACGGACTGGTTCGACAGTAGCCACCCATAAAGATTGGTGCCGGACTGCGAAGGACAAGTTGGGCATGACTGATTGCTGGACACAAGTGACGTGATCGTGATGGCAACAGTGGTGTTGAGTGGACAAGGTACTTCTTGAAAGACAGTCGATATACTCGTTTGGGTAGTGCCACCAAACGGCAGCGCTGAACTCGAAGCTGGTATCGTTACCGTAGCAGGCGAAGGGCAATCGATCGATCCATTAGAGATGCTGCTTGGTCCACAAGCGATGGTCGAAAGATTGGAAACGTAATATGTCGAGGACCTATACACAGTAGAGACATCGTTAGTCTGCCAAACAGTTGAAATTTCAAGTACCGTGGAAGTGGGCTTGGCGGGGCAGGGGGCCGTCGCCTGCCCTGACCGGGTGCCATCTTGTATGAGATATGTCGATGAGTCCGATGTGTAGATAGCGTATAATCCGGTCGTAGGAGTACAAACGCTCGGTGTTGAATCCGGACTCTCGTCTGATGATGACTGCGCAATGCTCGCTCTGAAAAGACAGGAAATCCCTAATAGGGAAGGAAACAAGTGCACCATGTCCTGAACACAACCGCACCAAAATCGCTCGCAAACGTGGAATCGGAAGTGGAAGAAAGAGAAAAAGACTTGTTATTGCATACATCACGCATAGTCCCAAAACGCAGCTCTTCATTCCACCATGCGGAAGTATAATGCCGATCTTGCCAGTTCCCGGGCTCCATTGTGCTAAACCGTGAGTCAGGTAGAGTCAACTGCGTTGGAACTACAGTCGGCTGTGTTGTAAGACGGCTTTTCCTGGAATGCGGTAATGCTTTTCTGCCTGCGTTCACGGTATGCTTCCAGGTACAATATCCCAGTGGCCTCACCATTGCTCCAGAACTACTCGAGACCGTTTTCTTAAAATCTTGTCTCCGGTTGCTCTTTCAAGTCTCCCAACTGTGGTCGAACCGAGAATACAGGCCATGCAGAAAAGATCATCGCGTGTATGTCCAAGCTGCCTCCCTTGCTTGTTCGTTCGAGCGAGCAATCTCGGTCGAGTGACCGAATCAAAGTCCGTTCAGTATCTGCTTGAAAAGTTACCTCCTGGCATGCCAAGCTGCAACAGTACCATGATTCATTCCTTTGGTATTGGCGAATGTCGTCTAGCAATGACTCGATGGGGAAGGTGCTCGGAGGTAGCGAGTTGTCGCAAGGCACTGTTATCAATATTCTACACGTCAGCGACAGGTTAGTTGATGGGATATGGCAAGCTGCTGTGACCAATCATGAGTCTCCATGTTGCTTTGCGAAGGGTGTGCAACAAGTCGTCGATGCAGGCAGGCTTGCACCTCCATTGCCAGCCATGACTCGCCGTGGTCCAAGTTGATTCCAAAATTACTTGAAATTCAGTATGTCGAGCAAGAAAATTCCCAAAAGAACACTACCAAGGAAGGCGCGCTCGGGAGGTTTATATTACTGCACTCGCAATGCTCGTCGTATTCGGCAACGTCGGAGCTGTTGTTCGGGAATGTCTGTAGCTCGGCCTCTGCGAGGAATGTACACTTCGTTTTCTCGGCCCGTTCAAGGTCCAGCGCATCTCATTGGCGGTCGCTACAGTTGTCCTCGAGTTTGTGAGCAAGGGAGGATAGGTGACAGGTCGAAATTCTGGACAGGCTGTCGTTCGTTTCCATGTGGTTATTCGCGCCCTCGTCAAGTGGGACACCCACTGCCTAGCGAGTGCCATTCCGTCTCCAAACGCAGAGCAGTTGCTGCGATATTGTCAGTTAGCTCTCTGTCTATCTCAGAACTTGTAGAATATCAAATCTTCTGGTTTCACGTAAGAGACGCGGCGTCCAGGCGACCAGTCAGAAGTAGGCAGGTAGTGCAACCGCGAGCGCGTCCGTACCGGGCAGTCGCTTCGGAGCGGGGCACTGAGTCTTTTGATTGTAGACTTCATGTCTTCCAGAGAATTATATGAATGCGACCTTCCCCTAGATTTATCGCGGAGGAGGAGATTGGCGAAAGATGTATCTAGGATCTAAGAGAGAAAGACCTTTGGATAGCTTCAGTTGACCCGCCGACGTGGTCGCGACTTCCTTCAGCGAGGACGACAGCAAAAGAATCAACACGTCTCACCAAGACACTGGAGCACAAAACCACAAGGATAGCACGAAACGATAGCAGCAACGATAGTATTGAGCAAGGAAGGCTCTATCCTCGGATTCTGCCTAACGACGTAAGAGCCCATACTGTCCTGCTGCAAACCTCAAGTCTGCCCTTGTTTCCTTCGCTCGTTTCTTTGTTTCCCATTCGTGTGCTTGCGGGTATTTCATTCGTTCGTCGAGTTCTCTTTATTGCCTCCTTGTCTCAATGAAAAGCGTTCGGTCGGATGCTCCTGCTTTTCCTCCTTTGTTCAAAGATGTGGATGCGTATATGCCTGGTCTGAATGTTAGCCAACTTCAAAGATCTGAGCGAAGGAGAGTTTTACTTACGGTCCAAGAAGCTTGCTCAGATGGTAGCTTCGTATTCATCCCACTCGGCCTGAGCCAATGCGCGGCTCTCGGTGTCGTGCTCGTGCCAGTAGGGCAGGTGATGGGTGGTGAACTCGCGGATCTTCTTGACAACATCCTCGTCCAATGAAGCTGCACGACCAGAGAAGACAATGCCGACCTGAGAGTTCATCTGGGGGTGACGAAGCAGCATGCCCAAAGAGTGCCAAGTAGCCTTGTTGATGTACAGAGGCTCGTCGACAATGATGCGGGTGACGCAGGACAGGTTGATGGCTCTGGTGCCAACGAGCTTCTTGAGACGCTCGATGGTGACAAGGACGGCATCGGCGTTGGCCAGGTACTGGTACTCGTCACCGGGGTAGGTGATGTTGATGGCAGGAGTAGACAGCTTGACGCCGGTGTCGAAGGCGACAGTGTAGGCATCCATATAGATAAGAGGATCAATGTCATCGTCGGGGACGACCACGATCTGGTAAGGACGAGCAAAGGTGCCGGCATCAAATTCCTCCTCAGTGATGGGACTAGGAGGGTTTCTACCCTTCTGGAGAGACACTGCAGCGCAGACCTGCATGATAGTGGCAACGATTCTGCAAGGTCTGGTAATCAGGTAGTTGGGGATGATGCTGAAGATGCTGTGCTTGCTGAGAGCATTGATCAGACTCATTTGTTCAACCCACAGGTCAGTGATTCTCAAGCCCTCGTAACCTGTAGCCACACGGTTATCGATGGTGCGGAGCCATTCGAGAATAGGTACAGCGATCTTCCAGTCAGAGCCGCGCGGGAAGCGCTCGTGCAACCTAATATCAGTTAGCAAGTTTTGATGGCAGGAGATGAAGAGATCTTCTTGCCTGGCGCGGTGCACATTCAGGTCAAAACGAGAGGCCATGTCTGCTGTTGTTGGAGATGTTTGTGTCGTGGTTTGTGTGGTGGCTGCGTAGAAAGAAAAAGACGCAATGGTCGAGCTTCGAGCGTGATGTACAGGTGGTGTGCTCAAAACACAACAAACAAACCAGACGAGCACACCTCCCCTCGACTTTCACTCATCGGTTTGAATACTAAATCAAGCTCCAAGTAGCCATCGGTGCTACTAGATACTCTATAAAGAGACAGGAAGTCTTGTATCACTAAATAAGATCCATTGAGAGCCAGATCCCAGGTCATTCTCACGGACAAGCCCTTCAAAACGATAGCACTCTGCTTTTCTATACTAGAGATATCGTCATGGAGCCCGTCTGGAGGGGCGAGGAAAATATAGTCCATCCACCCTCTCCTGGACTCAATACAGCTGACGCTATACTATCGGAATGCACGGTGTGATTACCATGATACCACTTGTCCAGAGAAACACTCTATGACACAGGACCCTCGATGGAAAGCAAACACATCCTTGGAAAATTTCGCATTTGGACAGATAATCATGTCCATGCAGGCTCAGCTGGAGCTATGGGCCCTGTATGCAGCCCGAGATCTCCCTACAAGAGGTTCAGGAGGCGTATATCGCTTCAGATATGATGCCACAGCTACAAATAGCTATCAGAAGGCACCAAACTTTTATATCACGGAGGAGTTCCATCGAAGGCAGCATCAAATCTTGTTGGGTTGAGAAAATTGTATCTTTCGTTCTTTCTATCCTACACAAGTGTTTCCCTCACTAGCATTCTAACCTATCTATAACGGACCCAAGTCAACGATCTCTTTGTACGCGGGATTGCTTGGGCGAAAGATGACTGGGCGAGGGTCGAGCACCCGTCTACCGTTGATGACCTTGCTTGGACGAACAGAATCGTAGGCCTCCTTCTCCCTCGCGTGAGCCCTTGCTCCATTGACTTCTGACAGGTCATCGACCCGGAAGTTTCTGAGCATGCTTGAGAGACTTTTCTGCGAGGTTGACTGCAGAACTGCCTCCGATGAGGGGCTGACAATGAAGTCGAGAACGGACTCGTGTTGAACAAGGTCGGTCATGTCAACAATCATGCCGGCATCCAGAGCGGCGGGAAGAGGAAGGCCAGGGAGAGAATCGGCGGGAAGAGTTGTGGTTTTGTTGACCTTGGAGGTCTGACGGCGCCTGGCTGGTAGACGTCTCTGCTTGGGTGCCATTTGTGCCTCTTGAGCAAGTTTTTGCACGCCGACATGGTCTTCGTCGGCGGCGCGGTCTGCTTCTGGAACGAAGTCTGGATCGAACTCTCCCTTCTCGACACTGTCGTTGTCTGCCATCTCAAGGTCCTGGTCTTCTAGGTCTAATCAGCATCTATGTCACGATCTTCAGGTAGATCTAATTGATACCATCCTCTTCGCCGTCGGTCCAAGGAACCAATTCTTTCTGCTCGTTCATGCGTAACTGCACGAACAGAACCTCTCCTTCTTCATCGTAATCGTGGAACCTTTCATAGAAGACCGCCTCGCCAGTGACGGCAGAGGTCCATGAAATAATGTCTCTCAAGTCGACGGCGGTGGCCTGTTTTGTAAAAGATCTCGTTGTTGGTGGCATTTTGATGATGGTTGACTAGCTTCAGCGTGTTGTTGTTGTGTGACAGGCAGGATGTTCAAGAAGACGGAAAACATTGTATGGTCGAGCCTCGACGAGCAAAGCAAACAAACGGATCTGTGACGGAGGACTTCTGATGACCACTCGCAGCAATCTCGATGTTGCTCAGCATTAGAATGCTATATCTTCAGGTCTGATCAACGCCACAATAGGCATCACCTTCCTTGCCTTGACCACCGTCACCTTTCGGACCTGCACCACCTCTCTCTCGCTCGCTCTCAGCGCTGCCTCAATATATGTATCGAATCTCTTGCTCGCCGCAGACTCAAGCCGGCCAATGGGCTCGAGACGTCGTACTGCGCATACGGCCGCCGCTGCCCTTGGGCTGGCCTTACCTAGTATCTTACCTCCAGACGATGGAGGTAGCACTCCAGATGAAGGAACTCTTTCGATTTGGGCAGTAGAATTGCAGGATATTGTTTCCACAGCAGGCATTCCCAGAGAGTGTGATAGCCATTGAGGGCCGACAGAAGCTACACAAAACGGACAAAGCCGTCAAGCGCTCCTTCCTCCACTTGAGACTACGATTGACATTCTCAAGTCTTCGTTCTAAACAACCATCCATATTCAGCTTCTCCACAACAAGTTCAAGCTCTCACAATTCAGCCAGGAGAAAACTGCAGATTTGAGTGAGTGCGTCTGAGCCGGGTCGACGAGCTGAGGAAGTTGCTGACAGCCAAGATAAACATTGGCCAACGCCACGAAAGACAGTCGTGCCTCCAATCTGCATCAGAGTCATGCCACCTCTCAACATAACCAGAAGTTCTCGTCAGGCGAGTATTGGCCTTGACCTGTCGTGTTCTACGTGGATAAAGGAAGCTCTATGCGCATTACTAGACCACGCCGAGTTATTCCTATGTCAGGAGCAGGCAATTCTGATGCATGATGTTTTCGACGGCCGAAAGCGCCCACAAATTTGAACCAAGACGTCGCTCGATCCTGTTGAGGAAGGTGGTTGTATCTTTACTAACAGGGCGACCAGATAGATTTATACTTTCGCTACGGCAATGCCCTTGAACTGTTCGGTGATGCCTTTGATAGCTTTCTCTACCGGTAGGCGCTCCATCGAACTGGCACCAAAGAAGCCGTGCAAGCCCTTGACTCTTCCGAGCACGAACTCCGCATCTTCGGGCTCTGCGATTGGCCCACCATGGCAGAGAACAATAATATCCTCCTTGACTCCAGCCGCGGCATCTCTGATTGCTCGTATGTCCCTGACACAATCTTTCGCAGATTTGCCTGTTTGCGCGCCAATCGTACCGCTGGTCGTGAGACCCATGTGTGCAACGATCACGTCCGCTCCAGCGCCTGCCATTGCTTTCGCTTCTTCGACATTGAACACATACGGTGTTGTCAGCATCCCCATCTCTGCAGCCAGTCGTATCATCTCGACTTCCTTGTCGAAGCCCATGCCAGTCTCCTCGAGGTTTGCACGGAACTGGCCATCAATCAGACCGACAGTAGGGAAGTTCTGGACACCGGCAAATCCAAGGTCACTGAGTTGCTTCAAAAAGCGAGGCATGTCCTTGAACGGGTCGGTGCCGCAGACGCCGGCTATGACTGGAGTGTGCTCGACGATAGGGAGCACTTCTTTCGCCATGTCAACGACAACATCATTGGCATTGCTGAAAGGCATCAGTCCAGCCAAGGAGCCTCTACCAGCCATTCGGAAGCGTCCACTGTTGTAAATGATGATCATGTCGCCGCCGCCTGCTTCAATCGATTTGGCGGACAGGCCAATACCAGCGCCTGCTCCGACAATGGGCTTCCCAGCATCAATCTGCTTGCGGAAGTTTTCAAGAATTTGCTTGCGATCTGTCGGAGGTGCCATGATTTGCGTAGTCAGCTGTCTGGATATTTCGACAGATTTTCGATGGTTGATAAGTGTGAAAGAGGAAGGTGACTGGAAATCGAAGTTGAGCTGTTTGATCGGCATGACGCAACCGCTGCATCAAGACATCACCAACCTCCCCGCACCCCTCCTCCGACGCGATGCAATGCCATCCTGCACTCAACAATACTTCCAATGGACTCTGGACACAGCCAATTCCCTTGTTCTAGTGTTCTGTCGTCGCAATGCCACACATAGTCTTATTGGGTACGCTGGACACAAAGCTACCCGAGATACTCCATCTCCACTCTCGACTGGTCGCTCTGTCTTTACCTGGTACCTCGATTACTGTAGTTGATTGCGGTCGTAGCCCCGTCGACCATCCAGCCATCAGTATCTCTCAACATGAATTAGTTACGAGGTTCGGCACGAAAGAAGAACGGGACAAGCTGCAAGATCTACCGCGTGGTGAAATCATCAAATATATGATCCATTGCGCAACCTCTTGCATTAGAGAGCTACACCAAAAGCAGCCCATTCATGGCGTTATTAGCGCAGGAGGTAGTGGAGGCACCAGTCTGGCTTCGGCTGTCATGCGAACTCTACCAATTGGCCTGCCCAAACTCATTGCAAGCACGGTCGCTTCTGGAGATACTGGTCCGATCGTGGGCGAAACTGATATCACCTTGATGTACTCGGTGGTAGATATCGCAGGCGCCAATGACCTTCTGAAAAACATACTAAACAATGCGGCTGCTGCCATAGCAGGCATGTCAGCTGCCTACGAACAACAACTTCAACATCGTCCAGAGCAGGATCAAGGGAACCAAAAATTACGAGTTGGCATCACAATGTTCGGTGTGACGACTCCTTGCGTCGACAAGATTCGCGAACATCTCGAATCCAACTATGCAGTCGAGACATACGTCTTCCATGCCACTGGACACGGAGGCAAGGCCATGGAGCGTTTGATATCAGAGGGTCGCCTCGATGCTGTACTAGACCTGACCACAACCGAGATCTGCGATTTCCTCATGGGTGGGAACATGAGCGCTGGGCCCGACCGTCTCGAAGCAGCCCTCAAAGCAGGCATTCCAACCGTCATCTCCCTTGGAGCTACCGACATGGTCAATTTTGGGCCAAAAGCAACAGTTCCGGAGAAATATCAGCAAAGGAAGCTGTTCGAACATAATCCTACAGTAACTCTGATGCGCACCACTAAAGATGAGTGCATAGATGTTGGCAAATTCATAGCGGACAAGATCAAGCGCTTCGCTGCTAACCCGAAGATGGTGCAAATTACCCTACCAAAAGGTGGTGTTAGCATGATCGCTACGCCAGGAGGTGCTTTCGAGGACCGCGATGCAGACGATGCATTGATCGATACACTGGTCAATCAACTGCAGGACTCAGGCATCTCTATTGTTCACGACGAAAAAGACATCAACAATGAAGAATTTGCTGTGAAGATCGCCAACGACTTGATGCAATTAGCACAATCAAGATGAACTCGACGCCTCTTTCAATTTTGTCTTACCCGAATTGGAGCTTGCGAATAGAATCCTTTGCATCTTGATCATGTCTCAAGTGGCTGGCGAGCAAAACAAAGGCCTGCAGTATTTGAAGCATTCTTGAGATCCTTCCTCAGCTATAGCAGATTTCTTCGCGCCAGCCAAGAATAAACTCCAGAAGGTATATGAAAGCGAGGGATCATCGAGCCAATCCCCATACTTGTAGACCCACGGCCATAAATCTGCGAGACTGAGAAATTTAGATAACCAGACAGTCTGTCTTACTATGATATTGCCCATACACGGAATACATAAGTGCCTGCACTAACACAGAACGTCTGCTCTGTTTCGCAGGTGATTATGGTGGAGATTGCATACTTGCGTTTCTGATCTCGTTGCAACGCTGCAAAGCCTTTGATACCTGCCCGAGCGTCCTAAAAATATATCCTGAGCTGTGTGAGATTCATTTACTGTTACTCGATAGCATTCGTTCTGGATATTTGATATGGTGGCATGTTGGGTACATGACCCTGATGCCAAGACATACCCTGTTCTTCCACATCTCTTCCAGCAGTTTACTAGATATTGAATAGAGATGTGTCTACACTTTCCTGGATATATCTGGGAGTGTTCTTGATCGATTTGAGCTATGCATCAGGACGCTTCTCCAAGTCTTCGAATGAACATGCTTTCAGAAAAGTGATTGGTGGTTTTCGGTAGGTATTTGGTTGTCAGCGCTCAATAATGTTTCGAGAAAGTTGTTTTTCTACATAGCGCCATCCTTTCGCTTCCTACGGCTCTCAAACTTCTATGTGTTCTTGATATATCTATGGGGTATGTTGGCCACGAGTAACAAAGTACTAGAGCATGTCGTTAAGGCTACAGACACAAAAAAGTCCTCGCAGCACTTGTAAGAAGTATCACCCTGTCCCCAGCCATTTTTTTTTTTTTTTTTTTTTTTTGAATCATACTCCATTTAACCCTGCGGGTCTTGCCGGGAAGACTATCTAGCTACTATGTTATTCACATGATCGTGTGCCTTCCTGCCGCCCTACACACCCCTGCTTTCGCTCTTCGCTTTCTGTTCTGTTTTGTCGTGTGTCCATCTCTCTTCTGTGTTCTGTATCTATGGCCTTGCGCTTATTTGTCTTGTGTCTGTCTCCCTCTCGGGTTCAGACAGGGTCCGCTTTGCCACCCTGCTGAATTGAGCCAGCAGGCCGAGTGTCAGTAATTGTCTTGCCGCGGTTGTTGTTTTCTCTGTGTCGGAGAGTATTTCCCTGAGACTGTTTGGCGGGTAGTTCCCCCAGTACTTTTGTCTGCTCTCCCGGTAGGAGGGACAGTCAAGAAGTACATGATGAAGCGTTTCCCTTTGCTCGGCACACCCTCGGCACCTGTCCGTGGGTGTGTCAAGGGGTCTTATCCCATGCAAGTAGGAGTTCAGCCCGATTTTCCCTGTCTTCATCTGGACCACTACTGCAGAGAGGGCTTTCCTTCTTTGCCCGTGACTAGCCAAATGTCGCCTGTGTGGCTTCATGGCGAGTGGGTAGTATTCGCGGCCGTGTTTGCCGTTCTCCCATCTTGTCTCCCATTCCTTGGTGGTATCCACCCGCATTGCCCTCTTTATGGCGGATCGGAGGGAGTACGACTGGTATTTGCGGGCTCTGCGGAACTCGTGTACCTCGTTTAGTCCCTTACACCAGCCGCCTGCTTGCTTGGCCAGCTCGTCTACCTCTTCGTTGCCACGTATACCAGTATGAGAGGGAATCCATTGCAAGGTGACTGCGATCCCTTGTCTCCTTGCTTGCTCCATCTCAGCAATTACTCGATGGGTGATGTATTGTCCTGATGTGATCCTCGGGTTTGTGACCGCCTGTATTGCTGCTTGGTTGTCGGTGAAAATCGTCATTTTGTTGCACCACTCGAGTTCCTGTCCGATCTGGAGAGCGAGCTCTAGCCCCGTAAGTTCCGCCGAGTATACGGTGGACTGGGTATTGTCTCCCATATATCGTGTTCTTGATCTTTCTGCGTCCGGGCACCACGCGGCTGCGCCTACTTGTCCTTGGATTTCGCTTCCGTCGGTGTATATAAGAGCATGGCGGCAGTTCCGTTTCGCTCGTCTCACTGCACTCCGATGTAGTCGGATAGCACCTCCTTTAGAGCTTGCAACGTGGCTTTCTGGGGGCGTCCACCATGGGCTAGCCATGGTGACCATGATTGGTTCGATCGTCTCCAGTTCTTGTCCTGTGATTCTGTTTCTCGCTAGGTGTTGTTGTTCGATGGCCTGTAGGGGCGTGACTTCCGTCCTGTTGCGAGTCCTCGGTCCTCGTGCCCGCATGATTGCTTGATACATATCGCTGCCTTTGATTCTGTATAATGTGTTTGCGTTTCGTTGTCGGATGTAGAGTTCAATCGGCATGACGTTTGTCTCAATTTCTAGGGCGGCTAGGGCCGTGGTGCGCCACGCCCCTGTTGCCCATTTGAGGGCCTCTTTCTGGACTGATTCTAGGATCCTGGTGATCTTCGCTATGTTTGTCTTGTTTCCGTGTTCTGGGTTTGTCCTGAACCACACCGTGCTTGCGTATGCGAGCTTCGGGAGTAAGACTGCCTTATACAGCTGTACGCTGTGTTGTAGTGTTATTCCCCAGGTGGACCCCGATATCGCCTGGAAGCCTTTCATCGTCACCATCGCCCCTTCGTACAATCGTTGTGCATGGTGAAGGCCTGTGAGTTGCTTGTCGAGTACCACTCCTAATAGTTTAGCAGCTGGGCTTGGTTGGATTGTCACCTCTGGAAGGACGAGTGGTGCCTCCGCTTCTGTGTCTGCCCTGTTTTTCGCAAAGTGTATCAGGACGTATTTGTGAGGGGCGAAGACCGACCCGGTCTTCTTTGCCCACTCCGCCGCTCTCCTGTGTATAGTTGCTAGTGAGGTGGCGGTGTCGGCCTTCGTCTTTCCTGTCACTAGGATGCTTGTGTCGTCTATGTACCCTGTAACCATATCCTCCGGGTCCCCAATGTCGAGTAGGTCCGCGTTATAGAAAAGGTATAGTATCGGAGACAGTGGCGATCCCTGGGGTATCCCGGTATCTGTAGGTATTGGGCTGGAGGTGCCCTCCTTTAGCCTGATCTCCGTCGTTCTCCCGCTTAGGTAGCTTGCTAGCCATCCTACAAGGTGTGGGTGAATGTGTCGTTTCCTTAGGTTGTGGAGTAGCCTTTGGTGGGACACGTTGTCAAACGCGCCTGTGACATCGAGCATGAGGAGCGAGGCAACCTCGCCCCTTCCCCATGCCGTGTGGACCTTTTCAACTAGCAGGTGGAGTGCATGTTCGCACGAGGTGGCCTTCCTGCCACCTGTGTGGTGCCTTGGCAACAGTTGGTAATTTTCGGCATAGTATTGCAATCGGGTTGCAATCACTGAGTCGAGCATCTTCCCAATCGTGTTCATAAGAGCAATCGGTCTGTATGACTTGGTCTCTCTGTACGTAGCCTTCCCTGGTTTCGGGATTACTACTGTCGTCGAGTGTTTGAAGTGCTGTGGGCAATGCTGTATGCGGATGCAGGCGTTGAATAGCTGTTGTAGTGGTTCTGTAAGTATGTCCTCTACAATCTTTAGTGCTCTGTTTGGGATTTGGTCTGGGCCTGGGGCCTTCTCCGCTGCCGATTCTCTAATTGCCCGCTGGACCTCTTCTTCTGTCACATCCGGGCAGGGTACCGGTGGGGGGTATGTATAGTCTCGAATGTCGCTTAGGTCCGCTGGCGGTGGGGCTGGGAAGAAGGTGCTTGCAAAGGCCGTAGCCTTCTGTTCCCAGTCCTTAAGCCTTACTCCTTGGTATAGGATTTCTGGTGTGAATGCTGTTCTTGGGTTGTCCTTGTTTTTGACCCACTTGGCGAGTTTCCATAGGGCTTCTGGTGAGTCAACCTGTGAGACTCTCTCCCTGTGGTCCCTACGGTTCGCTTGGAGGATGGCGTTTCGTTTCTCTCTTCTTGCTTTCTTGTACTCCTTTTGGCTGTCATCGTCCATCCATCTCTGCCATCGTCGCCTAGCTCTTTTCTCTGCCTGGATCTTCTCCTGGACTTCCCTGCAGAAGTCTGGCTTTGTGTATATCCGATGTATCCGTACCTCCGGCGTGGAGACCTCTATCGCTTCGCTAATCTTTCGTGCAATTTCGGCCGCTCTCTGATCTACCTGCTCCCTTGTCCGGAGAGGTGTCTCCTGTCTGAGGTTATTTCGTAAGTAGCTCTGGTACTTTTCTGTGTCCATTGCCTTGTAGCTCCTTCGGGTCTCGATCGGTGCTTCTGGGGTCCTTATTTGGATGACTGTCTCAACGGGCTTGTGGTCGGATCCAGCTTCGAGTCTTGGTTGCACTTGACACTTTCGCATCCTCTGTCGAAGGTCCTCAGTAGCCCAGATCAAGTCGATTGTTGAGTCTCTGTCTTCTCTCCGGTGCCTTAGCCTAGTAATTGTGCCAACCGGCAGACACTGATCCATGCCCGCCCTTGTAAGGACATTGATGAAGCCGGTAGTCTGATTAGTTGGGCTCGGGTGGTCTATTGGCCCAGACCAGCATTCGTGGTGGAGGTTGAAGTCCCCTACTACGACTTGCTCGTGTGTCATTGTGGACTGAATTGCCCGGTCTAGGATCGGGAGAACACTGTTCCCTGGAATCCCATGGTATTCCATGTTTGGCTCTCCTCCTTCCGTGTGTGGGTTATATATGTTGTGGATGGCAAGTGGAATTTCGCCCTCAATTGTAATGGATATCATGTCTCTGCTGTCGTACCAGTGCACTCTTAGCTTCCTCATGTCAATTCCGCGGTGTATGTATAGGCACACTCTCGGCCTTTCCTCGCTCGGTGGGAGCACCACGTGGAAAAGCCCTCCGTTTGGGTTGTGCGTTGCCCGGATGTCCGGTCTTATATAAGGCTCCTGGATGGCGATGACGTCGTATGACCCTATGTCCGGGTGCCTGAGCAGTTGAGACATCGTGGCGAGTTTTCTGCCTACATTGTACTGTATGATTTTGATCTGTGTGGTGTCTCTATTCATTAGAGGCACTGTTGTTCCGTGTCCTTGTGCTGCCTCGCTGCGAGCGGCGTCTCACTACCCTCTGGAAGCCATCCTGTTGCGCCGATGGCGGGGTGACTTCCCTGTGCTGGCTGTCGTCTATGGCTTCGATCGCATCTGATCCTGGTTCGCACTGCCTGTCCTGGATGTTGATTGCCATTTGGTTCGCCATGGCTCTCTTTGCCTGGACCGGGGTCATCGTAGGCCTTGGTGCGGTGGTTTTGCGCACTCCTTGTGGGCGCAGGGCAGAAGCCATCTCCTGGTTTCTCGGCGTGCTTGTCTGGCTTCCAATTCTCTCTGCTATGGATCTTGAGCTCATCTCGGACGCTGCTGCTGCTTCAGCTGGGGTCGGATCCGTGGCTGGTCCTCCCTCCATCCGAACCTCGCGATCTGGGATGTTAAATGAGACTACCGAGCCTCTCTCCGATGGCCCTGGGCTAATCGCCGGGTCCTCGAGGTAGTAGGGCTGTGCTCTAACTCTTTCCTTCTCCCTCTCTGCTCTCTCCATGTCCTTTTTGCGGTAGACGCACCTCTGGTCCCACGCGGAGTGGGTACCCTTGCATAGAGTGCACGTCTGTGGCCCGTTTGGCGCCGGGCAGTCTCGGGTGAGGTGTTCCTCTGCACAGTGTCCGCATGCTTCTTTGTTGCGACATTGGCGCGTTGTATGTCCGTATTCGTAGCATCTAAAGCATTGCAGCACTCTGCATGCTTTGTCGTACCTAATGGTGCGCTTCGCCTGACCTTCCCAGGCGAGGATTCCTGCTGCTATTGCCGCGTTTGCTCCTGCCTTTGTCATGAAGCTGATGACTATTGTCCCTGTTGCTTTGCCTTGTCTGGGTTTCATCATCCAGTCCATGTGGTTGATCTTGTGGTCGGCTAGTAGTTGGTAATTGGACCCGATAAGGGTATGTCTCATCTGTTCCTGTTCTTGTGGGTTGAATGTCGAAACCGGGATATTCATCACCATAACTGTGTACACTGGTGTGACTACCTCTGCGTTTCCACCGAGGCAAGTCACCCACTGTGGTCCATTCTTTGTCAGTCTCTCGGCCGTAGCTGCGTCCTTTGCGATGAGGAGGTAATCTCCTGACACCTGGACTGTCGCCATTTCGATTGCCTTGTTTCTGCCTGGGCCTGTAAACAGCCCTGCCCGTTCGATACCTTCGTTTGCCATCTTGACCACCTGGGCAGAGGTTCTACTATGTCCCGGTCTGGCTCTATTGTCATTATTAAAGTTTGTCCTAACCCTAACCTCCCTGAGCTTGCGGGAAGAGATTGGGGCTGCGGACGTTGGGGTCATTCTGCTTAGTACCGATTGGGGGTAAGACTGTGGTGGGCTGTTGGTCGTGAGGGCTTCAACGAATGACTTAGTCCTGCTTGCCGTAGGGGAAACCCTGGACTGGAAAGATACAGCTTCAAGGATCTTGGCGGCGAGTGCGTCCAGGTCGCCCTTAGTGGTCGCCTCTGGGTGTATCGCCCCCGCCGGCTCTCCTGGGACTTTCTCGATGAATTCAAGTATAGACTTGAAAAGAGCATTGGTCTTTGCCTGGGGGTAGGCCTTTGCCTTGCCTTTCTTGGTCATGCGGCTTGCGCATTCCATCATTGCAGAGATTTCATTCTGGATTTTGCGACCGTGGGCGCTTGGATTTGGGTCCTTTTGCCCAACCTCCGGCCATGGTGACTCGGCGGCGACCTGAGTGCTCATTCTATCGATAGAGCTCAGGTCGGCGAGTAATTTGGCGTCGGTCCGGGGTTTATACAGTACGATTTGATCGAGTTATTCCAAAAATCAGATTTCGCGCGATTGTGATGTTTTTTTTTCCCTGTCTCCGTCTTATTTCGAATACCATGAACACTACAAGAGGCCTAATGCTACCTATTGCATTATATTTTTTTAATTCAAAACTTGAAGCTATATGCTGTCGCGCTGTTGGCAAAGTCCGGGTAAGTATCATCCAAATCAGTAGATGAGAAGTGGCTTTGCAGTTGCGTAGACCTCTGCCCCACCAAGCTAAGAATAGACCGTTGCTGTCGACCTTGAAGAGATCCTTGAGATAAAACACAACTGGCCATGACTTTGAATTCTGTTCTTGCTGTAGGTCCACTGGCCCTGAAGCAGACGATTTTCTGGGGTACATATCTAGGAAATCAAGCGGAAGATGGATTACTCGTGTCGATGGACAGGCGGTCTGAGGACGTACGATAGCCATGAGCGGAACAAGAAGTCGATATACCCTGGAGGATTTGATGCTTCAGACATGAGATCAGCCAAAATTGCAAACAGGATATCAAGCTAATAGACATTCTCTCATTGACTGCTTCAGAAGTTGGAAAGCAATAAACGAGTTGTTCAATAACACCCGGTCGACGGCACGCAAACATCAGGGGGGCGTATCGGTGAGCGTCCTGGTCGACATTGGCGTAACAAGCAGCTTACTAGAATTGGAGTTCCGATCTCCCAACTCTGTATGTGAGTCAGAAGGCACTGGCAAGTGTTCATCTGACAGTGTTCGACAGCTATCCATAGATGAGCGACCGCGAGCCTCATCTTCCATGGCTTCAACGCAAGGATGCATCGATAATTCAATACCATCCACAACCTCGTGCATATGCACGACGAGATTGCCCACATCATTGAGTTTGTGGGAGAGAAGCCTTCCTCTGAGTATTGATCGAGTCTCCGAATCGATGGAAAACACCATTGCTGCAATGATGTTGTCCTTCAAAACCGCGAGGCCCTGCTTGTGCGTCGACTAGAAGTATCGCACCACCTGTCTTTGTCAATGCTTGGTGTTCCGTACCATGATGATCTTTTACTTACCCAGAATAACAAACACAGGAAGTATGAGAAATGCCCATCGTACTCGATAGTAGATGGTCCAGCGCTTGGCAGGAGTTGTTTGAGTACGCTCGCCAGTGTTGCGTAGATACGATGTTATACTGTTGGCGACGTTTGTAAAAGTCTCGTTCAAGTTTGTGGATTGGAAGAGGCTTTGAAGTGCCGAAGTCCCATATATCTTGACACCAGCAAGCTCAGCATACGCCACACTTGCGCGATCGCCATAATCATCATTGTCGCTTTCAACCTTTAAGAACCCTTGGAGATAGCCTATCAGACTTAACAAGAAGCTTTGTGTAGCACTAAACGGTCCCTTTGCATCTGCAGTGGATATATTAAGCTTTGAAGCATTGAGCTGGTAGTCGGTTCGATAATCGAATGTGTGCTGATAGATCGGGCTCCATTCCAATTCTTCAGAATCTGATTGGCCAAAACGTGATAGCATACCGGGCTCAGTGCTGTGCCAGGATGAAGAAAGTCTGCTTTTCGTGGTCGCGACTACGTTCTCAAATAGTTGTCCCGATCTGACGGATGTGTTATAGACTTGCAAGCATAGAAATAGTCCGCACTCACTCGCCGATGGTCGTGCGTCCTGCCACATTGTGAGGTTGCTCAAGTAACTGGCGTTAGCTTTGATTACATTAAAAGCTACGAGTAGAGACTCGTAATCCTGGAAATTGGCAGTCATATTAGGCTCCGACAATGGCTCCACGACCATGTATTCAGTCGCTAGATGGTCAACGTGTTCGGGAGTCACATTGCGATAGTGGTCCCAGTTATCGATAGTCAAGCCCGCGTAATCCAGGGAGTATTGCGTAATCCTTGTTTGAGCATTGCTACTCGG
Source organism: Aureobasidium melanogenum CBS 110374 (assembly GCF_000721775.1). Taxonomy (NCBI): domain Eukaryota; kingdom Fungi; phylum Ascomycota; class Dothideomycetes; order Dothideales; family Saccotheciaceae; genus Aureobasidium; species Aureobasidium melanogenum. The sequence continues at coordinate 301,144 of NW_024470063.1, forward strand.
TGTTCCAAGATCACCTGTGTCTTTGTATGCTTGAGGCCATCCAGTCTTATTGCGGCGTACGAGGAGTTTTGAGACATCATGGCACTCACTGCAGACCGCCAGTGAACTGTAAAGCGGCCATGTGCAATTACCAGTCTGACAGGTCCACTCAAGCTGAATGGCCTTGGATTGTTGCGACGCTGCGAAACCAGCGGCGATAGCGGTTTGTAGGCCAGAACTTGCGTGCGTGCGGAGTAATACGTATGAAGGTCCGCTCAGATTTTTTGCTATGCGAAGTGTCAGTTTTGGACGCTGTGAGGTCAAGAAGGAGCCCTTACAGAGGTATAAGTACCCACCAGTAAGGTTGCTGGTACTGCCTACAACCGCCTGTGGCCCATCATCACTCAAAGCTCCATAGTTGCTGATGGTAGCTTGGATCATTGGTTGAAAGACGAGACTCATGACAATAAGGCAGGATCCAAACGATACAGTGAACCTAAAATTATCAGTACCAGATTCATACGTGGTGTCCGATGTTTGCCGTACCCTACGTTCCTGTTCCAGATGGCTCGCAAACTTCCCATGCCACCTCTGCTAGCCTGGTCAATAGCCTGGAATAGATCAATCGGGTGTGGGTCCTCTTTGAACAAGTTCCATTTGCCTTGGCTGACTGCCGCTGCGACAGCAAGCAAAACAGTCGTCTTCGATGCTGTTGCGAGGATAGAGACCACAGCGTTGAGTGAGAGGTAGAAAGTCCAGCTTGAGAATGGCTGCCCGTCATGCATGGAGAGAATGACCATGATCGCTGTCAAGCAAGCAATGCTCGCGATGACGCCAATGATCTCCACGATCCAGAAAGCGTCGAGCGTGGTAGTCGTGACTCTTTGTGCAGAGCGCTTCAGGAACCGATATCCATATCTTCGTTCCGATGCGCTATCTGAGCGTGATTCGTGTGATATGCGAGACGAGGCACGAGTTGATGCTCTGATCGAGCTCGTCATCTCAATTTCTTCATGGTCGTGCATTTTGGTACTGTTTCGGGCTCGTTGGCACAGGTGCTGCTCCGGAAAGGTCGAGCCCAGCAGTGCCTCCCCAAAAATTGCAAAAACATTTACAGGAGACGTAGTAGGGATGGGCCTAGAAATCTAGCAGGGTGTAGACCAGAAACATGATGCGTGTTTTCTACTAGCTGATATCGGTCTGCCCGTAGTAACCATTAATAGACCCTCTGTTATGGCGCAGCTCTAGGCGAAATAGTGCAGGGAGCAAGGCGCAGCTAGACCTGCTTGCAGACGCCGAGGCCAGCCTTCCTGTGAAGAACTTGGGTGTGTACTGGGCACGCTCCTTGTGCTTTGGTTTTGGAGGCCGGTGTTTACAATCATCGGTGGGAGAGACAGTCCATCAAGAGCAACCAAGAAATCTGAGCTGCGTTGTCAAAGTCGCTCTTATAGTAACGACTGTGGATGTGAAGAAAGCGACATTCATGGTGGCTGATACATTCTTGTGCTCACATGGAAGGCAAGACCGACTAAGGTCACAAGATAGTAGCTGCAAGGCTGACACGGCTTCCCCTCTTCCGGGTTCCTGGATGCATGTAGCAGCCACCGTTACAATCGGCCCAGCCAATGGCACTCAGAATGCAACCCACCCAAATAGCAAAAAACTTCTCGGTGTTCTAGCAGAAGTGCATTGGGCATCATGTTGGAACTCGGAAGATGGTTGATGAACGTGTCTTTATTTTGATTTTACTCGCCAAAAAAGAAGTCGAAGATGAGGAAACAAGATATATATAGTACAGTGAAGAACCCAAGAAGACAAAGATAAACTTCCCGCTCAGTACGTAAGCAGCTTGCCCTTCTTCTTGGTCAAATCGATGCCTTCTTTGGCATAGGCACAGTATCTATCTTTGATAGACACCACTTCATAAGTACCCTCCTCACTTGCCCGAATAGACATGTGGTGGTCTTGGGAAAGTTCGCTTCTCATCTCAAGCACCTCAGATCTTTGACCACGGCGAGCATTGGTACTGCGTGTCCAAGTGAACTCGAAAGGTGGTGTTCCGCCAAAGTCAAAGGTGATCTCAGCTTCGCCACCCTCATGGATATCGACTTGAGATTCAACACCCTTGCCGACGCGAACAGAAGGCATTCCATGAATCTTCTTCTCAATGTTTGTGGATGCGCGACAAGAAGAACCAGAATCGCTGACACCAGTGATTACAAATGTGCCAGGCTTCTCTGCCAGACGCTTGAAAGTTGTTGAACCAGAGCTGGCTTTGCGGGCAACACCATTGAACTCGTAGTAGACTTGGAAGGGAGCCTGACCAGAGAGTGCGAAGGAGATGCGATCACCAACGCAGAAATCTTCCTGATTCTCCAGAGAACGAATTGTAGGAGCGTCATGGACGGCGATTTGTACTCTGGGCGAGGTGGTATCGAGGATGCGGCTGCAACCACGGCTGTCAGTCACTCTGCGAATGGACACAGCAGAGTTACCCAGGTGCAGCGACTGATGAGGAACACGAAGGTCGTGCGTGTTCTTGTTGATGTCCTTGACATAGAAGATTTCAGGACGAGCCGAACCGTGATGCTTGATTTCGACATCGATGGCGAATGGAGGTTGTCCTTCCAAAGTGATAGGGATGACCTCTTCACCAGCAGACTCGACAGAGCAGTAGCTGTAGGTCCTGCCAGGGTTGGTGAAGCGCGCAGAAGGTCGGGGGTTGACACGCTGCTGGATAGTAACCGGTGTGAAGTGCTTCGAGCTATGATCATAGTTATCGTCCGCAAGCTCGGTGAACACATAATCAATCACACCGGCCTGCGAAGTATCAAGGTTGATAGACGAGACACCAAGTGCAGCAGTGACGGCCTTGCTTCGCTTTGACCTTGCGCCACGTTCAGACACAATATTTTCATCGTACTTGTATTGGAATGGTGGAGCGCCGGAGAAGTGGACATTGACCAGGTTATCTTCGCCCTCACAAACATCATTCTTGACGTACTTGCCACCTTCAACTCGGTCGTACGAAGTTTCAGGTATTCTCAATTGTGGACGCTCAATCCAATCAATGCTGAACTTCTTAGCGTTCTCGTCGACAGCACCAGGACAGATGGCATCGTTGACCTCGAGAAGTTCGTAAGTGCCTTCTGCAGAAGTAGCGAAGAGACCATTGGGACTATCGACCTTGATCTTGTGTGAGTGCTCGGGATCACGGAGGTTGTGGTAACGGACATTCCATGGCGCTTCTCCCGTGAGCTTCAAGGGAAGTTTCATAGTCTTGCCTTGCAAAGTCTTGATAGCACGCGAACCTTCAATCTGTCCGAACGAGACCTTGGGTCTCTGGTGACGAACATTGATCTTGGCCTCCTGCTTCAAAAACTCTTTGCAGCCCATTATATCAGTGACACTAGCCAGGGCAAGAGTGTAATCACCACCTTTGGTCAAAGGTTCTGTATTGATGGTGAATCGTTCGCCATGAATATCTCTGACAACGTGGCGTTTTCTGTTGCTGCCACGGACGAGTTCGTACTCGACAGTAAATGGTCCTTGTCCGCGAAGGGCTACATCAAAAGAGACTGCTTGGTCAATGCAAACCTTACGTGAAGGAGATGCCTCCATGAAGTGTGCAGAAGCTGAAGGTTTGACGTCCTGTTCGATGATCATGTCGTCTCCCTTCAATGTTTGTCCCTTGTAAACATAGTCACTGATCTCAGAGAATCGATAAGTGTAGTGACCAGCAGTAGGAGGGGTCAATTCGATCTGTCCACGCAGGCCGTTGACTCTCTCTGTTTGTGTCACACGCTTGGAACTGTCCTTCTCGGTAATTTCATAATGAATCAGGAAAGGAGGTGTTCCTGTGAGATGGAAGTCGACACGCAGACCGATAGGTTTGTTGGCACACTTGTCGAAGATTTCCTCTTTGTCAATACGGAGGCTAGGCTCGGCAGGGTTCTGCAGCAAACAAGATGCGGGCTCAAGAACTTCACCAGCGCAGATCCCGGTGGAAACACTGTGCAGGGTGTACAAGCCAGCGTCCTGGACAGTGGGCCTTTGCGATTGGTTCTTGATCGAAATTGACTTGATCTGAGCAGATTCGCTATGGTCGCCGTTAGACAGAAGTTGACCTTCAGGAGTGAACTTGTATTCAATGTTGTAAGAAGTGCCGAGGAAACCGCCATTGCCCTTGTTTGCAGTAGAGCCGTACAACACAGGCAGGGACTCTGATTGACCTTTGGCGACCTTGAGAGGATGCTGAGAATCACAACCTCTCATGACGATGATTGGACGTTCGTGAACAGTCACGACCTGGTGAAGATGCGCAGCCTTAGCGGAGGGTTTATCCTGGTCGTCGTGTTGGCGTTCAGTGTAGGATACAATGTTGCCAAAAGCGTCCTCAACTTCGTCCATGGAGTAGACCCATTTGCCGCTTTCTCCCATGTGCTCTCTGAGAGGAACAGTGACAATCTGAGCACGAGCCCAGGAGATGTCCTTGGTGTTTCGGATGGCCAAGGCATCGGATGACTGTTGGATGAGAGGAGAGACAAAGTCATCAGGTTGGATGCTCTGGAAGTGAGCTTCCTGCTCTCTTTGATTGGTGATTTTTCGGTACTTGATGCGTAGCGGAGGAGTTCCAGTAACCTCAAGATCAATATTTGACAGATCACCCTTGCAGGCGTCTGGAGTCGTAGACTTGATGATTGCCTGAGGACAAGAGACAACAATGGTGTCGCCAACGCGCTTTCTCTGAACCTCCAGCTTGGACTCATCCATGACTTTGCTGAGGATATATCTGCCGGTCTTCTTGGTCGGGTAGCGTAACAGTAAGGGTTGGTTTGGAGCAGGGTGCGAGGCTTGTCTAGCGGCATCTTTCATCAATTTCTTGATCTCCTTGCCCGAGATGTGGATGGTCTCGTTGGTAGCACCGTCGAACTCGTAGCGCAGCAAGTCAATGCTGACTGGAGTGGTCTGATTGATCTGAATGGGAAGGTAGACTTGCGAATTCGACGAATCGAGACAGAATGAAGTTTTTGCCGGGTTCAAAATGGCAGAGCCTTCTGGGAGGATGTGAATGATTTGCTTTCCCAAAATCAAGGACGAATTGTGGAGAATGCTGGACTGCTTGACATGGTGACCTGATACACCCAATTCGCGGTCATAGAAGATTTTGCCAACAGCGGCCAGACCAGCGCCGACAGGAAGCTGGATGCGGAACATGAGGATGGCGTCCAGGGCGGCGTGAGCCAGAAAAAGAAGCAGCATGGTGGCCGAAGACCATTCGAGCCAGGGAATGCGCAACTCGGGCAGGCCAAACAAGAAGATGCCGTCAAATGCGACCCATTTCATGAACAGCCACAGAGATTCTGTTTCCTCCTCTTTCAGGTAGAAGTGGTCGTACAACTTCCAGCCCACCAGGGCCAGGTAGAAACCAACAACATAGAGGCGCTGGGTCGGGGCATCCAGGGTGTCAACAGGGATCAATGGGCCATCGCTGTCTTGGGGCGGTTGCCGCGTAGTAGGAGCAGCTCTTAGCTGGGTGATGTCGGGGAGCTTCTGAGGTGTAAAGTTGTTGCGCCGTGTCGACTGCGGCGTCGAGGGAAAGGCGCCGGAGCGAGGACGAGGTGTGCCGTTCATCGCATGCTGTGGACGTGGATATGCCTGTCCAATGCGACCCTCGTTTGTGTGGTGTCGAGGTTAAGAATGGAGATATTCAAACTTGGACTGCTTTGTCCAAAACATGTACAAAACAATCGAGCTCGTCACAGCTCTTGGCGAAAGCGCGACCCAAACGCGTCGTCACCCTGTCCTACCTACCTGCCTCATCTTCACATTCACTTGTGTTTTGACTCCAGTCTCAATAATCTCACAATGCCGTGACTTTCGAAAAGTCATCAACTAGTTCTCTGAATTATCAAATCGCCATTATGCCACCTAAGAAGAAGAGGCGCACAAATGGAGTTGATACACCTCAAGGCTCACCACCTCCTGAGCCCACCACTCCTACTCTAGACTCATGGCCTGGTTGGTGTGAGATCGAGTCTGAGCCAGTTTGTTGGTGTCTTTTGTCTTAAGGGGTCTTGTAACTTACTCATCCACAGGCCTTCTTTACAACAATCCTCAAGGACATGGGCGTCCGCGATCTTAGAGTCCATGAGGTTTTTGGTGTCGATGATGATGCTCTTGCCATTTTACCCAAGCCGGTACATGCAGTCATCTTCCTGTTCAAATATCAAGAAGACGGCACCGCCGAGCAAGTTCAAGAGAAGATCTGCCCGCCTCATGTCTGGTTCGCCAATCAAGTGAGTTATTACCGTTACTCTGCGTTATTCAGGCCTAACACATCAGATTTCTCAATATGCTTGTGGAACTGTGGCTTTGCTCAACATCGTCAACAACATCCCCAACCTTGAACTCGGCCAACCCCTGGAGTCTTTCAAACACTACACTCAATCATTCGATCCCGTCGCTAGAGGCTATGCCATCGACAGCTTTGAATTTGTGCGCAAGATACACAACTCATTCGCACGAGATACTGACATGCTCATCGTTGACTCGTTGATGCACGAGAAAAATGACAGGATTATCAAAAAGCAAAAGACACAAGCCGCCACCGCTGCTAGGGTGGCCAAAGCAGCCGAGAAGGCAGCCGAGAGGGTTGCTAAAACAGAATCGAACACAAGCGCTGTAAGATCTAATCCTTCGCGCAAAGCCAGGACCAGCAAATCAGTGGTCGAAGCAGAAGAAGAGCAAGAATCAGAAGAATCCGGCTTCCACTTTGTCGCTTATATGCCGATTGGTGAAGACGTTTGGAAGCTCGATGGTCTTGATTCGTTCCCGACAACCATCAGAAAGACAAGTCCTGGCCGAGACTGGTTAGACGTCGTTCAGACATCACTCAGCGTTCGCATGGCTCAATATGAGGAAGGGCAGATTCAATTCAGCCTAATGGCTGTTGTTCAAGATCCGGTCGACGAAGATCGCCGCCTTCTTGCTCAGAATGTCTTATCACTCCAGAAGACGGAACTGCTACTCAATCAAGCGTTTCAAGACTGGCGCAACTACACTACTGCAGATCACGAGGATTGTACCTTGTTCGGTGGAAGTGAGGAGTATGGATTGACAGACCGGATGATTACAGAAGCCGAGATATCCGAAAACATGGCGCAGCAACTCCACTCCAGCTCCTTAGAAAGCCTCCTGAAGGCACGACAAGAGCTGATAACCAATCAAGCTGGTTGTCGAGCACAGGTACGCGACTCGCAACAAGCAAATATGATGGATGCAGAAGAGTCCATGCACCGCAGGCATGATTATGGTTCGTTCGTCAAGGCATGGATGCAGGCCCTGGTCGACAACGAAGCTCTCAAATCCTTGGTGGACGAGGCGCCCACGAAATGAAATATGATACGGCAAGTATCTATCGCAAGCATTGCATTTTGGTCTAGAGATACCCCTTTGCTCTTTTTATTTTTCTATTCAGAATTGAGACAGCACATGCGGCTTCAACGCCTGAGCATCTCACAAGCGATTCCTTTCTTGCTAGATCGATTGGCATCCTCGTGTGCTCTTTTTCATAGTCCACATGGGTTTAAATACACAATTACTTTATTGAACAAGTCTATCTCCACGGCCAAACTTTAATCGTTTTTGACAAGGAACTCGTTATTTCCATGTTATCCCCGTGAAACAGCTTTGCTTTCGCATTCCAGATGTTCGTGACGAAAAATTTCCAAACGTTCCAAACGCGTCAACTTCCCACTATCACAGCGCCTGAATAACATCAACTTACCAGAAAAAAGTGATTGAGCAATCGACACAGAAAATCATAGACCATGGGCCAATACGACAGAAAAGCCCAATCACAACGAAAACACGGTCCCATCCTGAGCAGCAGCACCTCCAAAGCACCCACCCGCCTTCCTCCATCCACAAAGCCCGAATGGCGAGGAAGTGGCTACACCAAAAAAGCAAAGCCAAAACCCCATTTGGATGTTGCGAAACCCGTTCCTATATCTCAGGAGCAGTTACTGCCGCTGGAGTTGCAACAATTGGTGTTGAATGTGTTTAAAGATGTGTTTGGGCAATTGATGGATTTTGAAGAACTGAAGGGAGTGTTGGGGGAGGTTGTCAAGGAGGTGGGGGAGGGACGGTGGGAAGAGGCGTTTGGCGAGGAGAGGAAGAGGGAAGTTTATGCTGTTAGGTGGGGGCCGAGTAGGGCGTTGGCGTATGCGAATGTGTTGGCTGCGGTTTGTGAGCAAAGGTCTGAGGATGACTGGGTGCAACGGATTACTGGTCTCTCACAGTCAAGCAAGGCAAAAACGATATGCTTTGGAGGAGGTGCTGCAGAGGTAATGGCATTCGCTGGACTGCTTCGACATTTGCGACCAGATGCTTCTGGAAAGCAGCAACAAGAACTTGATGCCTCGACCACGGATGATACATCAAACACAACTTCATTACTGGATATCACACTCATTGACTTTGCGGATTGGTCTCCCGTGCTCGACAAACTGGTCAAAGGCATTACAACTCCACCACCGCTATCAAAGTACGCATCCGCCTCTGCCAGAGCCGCAAACAGAGCTCTGCTCGCACCTCAAATACTAAACGTCAACTTCCAACACCACGACATCTTCAACCTGAAGACTACCCAACTCAAAGAACTCCTTGGTACGACGGAAGAACCAGTGCTGGCCACCTTCTTCTTGACCTTGGGTCACCTTTATGACACCTCTATCCCCAAGACGACCGCATTCTTGTACAAACTCGATGCAGTCTTACCTAATGGCAGCACAATCCTTGTCATTGACAGCATTGGCGCCTCAGTCTCAGTACCTATACCCGATTCTGAAGAAGCAACGGAATACAGTGTATCCTGGCTACTCTCACGCGTGCTGCTCGGGAAACCAGCAGACCCAGTACCCATACAAGGAAAAGGCAAAAAAGCCATCGAAGAGGACGAAGCCAACAAACCAATACCAAGATGGGAAAAGATCATCCACGAAGAGATGAAGATCAATCGTTTGGATGAGAAATTGAGGTATCCGGGCAGTTTGGAAAACGTCAGATTCCAGATATTGGCTTTTAGAAGAGTGTAGATAGATGCTTAGAATTAAATGAAACGACATGTTTCGCCAATATGCTGCGATTACTGTTTTGGGCAGTTGCTTTGGTTGTTTTTGATTGGGCCGAGATCTCGTGTTGAGATCTGCGTTGTAGTGTGTTCCTCTGGCTCGGAAATTAGAGTAGGACGGCAGTTTGTTTCCATATTGCTTGGTATCAGGAGTTCGACTTGGTTGAGCGCCACAGGGTAACCTCTCGTGGAGTCGTGATGCAATGTTATGATTGCTTTTGACATTTTTTATGAACCCATCCCGGAGGCAGTTCCAGCCCCACAGGCGCTGATGCTTCTGCAATTGAGCCCCTGCCTGCCCGGAAGGTCGAACGTCCGGCAACCAGGTACTGCAAGATTGCAGCTTGATAGAGCAAAAAGAAGGAGGCTGCGAGTTAGCGTTGCCGCAGAGGCTCGAGCTGACAGGTCAAAACAGCAACGTACAGTAGATCTTACTCATATCCGTAAGCAGCCCGCAGCCAAGCAGAGCGCACTGCATACGAGCGTGATAGTCGCATGCTGCAAGCAATAATCACCGCCATCGAAGAGCGCTTGATCCTGTTATGGCATGGGCATGCGTGAATTCTGATTCGACAAAGGGCCAAAGTCGCCGCGTCCCCGACTCGGAAACCTGAGCAATAATATGAAACCCCGACACAGCCTTGGAAACACTCGGACAGTGAGTCCGGCCTAGTGACCGTCTCCCCGGGATATTAATATAAGAAGAAATGAAAATGGCAATATGGAAAGGGGAAGAAAGAAAGAAAGAAAGAAAGACAATTGGTATCCAACCGGCTTATATCTTTTGGGAAAAAGGTGGTTGTGTAAATCTTACGTCAGATAGGCAAATGAAAATGTGCAATTTTAGAGGTTGGCAAGTATGCTCTGTTTTCTCCTCTTCCTTCCGAAAGAGGAAAATCCATCTCGGCACATATACCGACATAACCCTCGGCAAATTTTCCGAGTGATGACCTCCGATCATATTACACATCCGCCATTCCTCCAGAAGATGTTGTATGCGATCTGATGTCTGCATTTTCGATGCTCTCAACTGCGCGCCCGTCTATTCGTGCTGGTCATTGCCTTTTTCGTCCTTTCTTGTCGTTGATTCTTCTTTGATCGTGACGATCTCGGTCATGAAATCCCTTGAGGGCATCTCGTCAACCGCTCTGTCGAGTCATGTACCCTGTGCCATTGTCTACAGACAGCTGTCAGTACTCTGCGTTAGAATAGTCGAGTGAGGCGACGAACTTACGTGAACCAGTACATAGTTTGCATGTTGATGATCCATAATGGAGAGCTAATTCATCTCCATCTTCCAGACCAGTCTGTGATGTAATTACCGAGTCAGAGGCCTGCATTTCCTGGGAGTTGGACGTCATCCAGGACTCACCTCTCTCATGGTCGTAGATTCACCCAGACGAACGCCGTCGAAGCTCAGGTGTATCCTCTGGCGGTCTAGTCGGGGATTTGTGGTATTCGATAAACGTGTCAGGAAGTCCGCAATCGTGTCCTCTTTCCATGTGTCCTTCCAGACATACAGATTGCGGTCGTCGTTGATGCAAATCTGATATCGTTGTCGAGCAGCCATGTTCGATGGTGTGGAGAGAGCTTTGATCTGCTAAGGGGACGACCTTTTGTGCAGGACAGCCCGGAGCCTTTTCTGTTGTTGGTCCCTTCTTTTGTAAGCAAACAGACAATGTCGGCGTTTTGGCATACCAAGTGCTAAGAGCCCCAAGGGTATGGTAATGCGGCATACCAACACGCCCTGCCTCTATTATTGCATTTCCTTATCTGAATTTATGCTTGAAAAACTCCCCGCCTCGTCAAAAAAGCATGTTATCTGGCTCTTGGTGATGCGTTTTCCTCAATCAGGCTAAGGGTACAACTTACAACACGTTCAATGCGGTTATGTGTCTGACAGAGCACTGTCATGCGTTCGCGTGTGGCGCACTGGGAAGCATAGGATCAACGCCTCGCGGTGTGGTGTCAACCAAGCAATAAGGAAAGTGGATACTGACGGGGCGTAGTTTCAGTGGTTAGACGCCAGAGAAGCGCGTACCCTCGGTCCATGGATTCACCCATCGAGAATCAATTGGCTACCTCGGGAGCACAGCTTGGAATTTGGCCGAGCACAATCCAGTGAGCAAGGACAAACAGGCTACAGTGCAGATATGGCTGGCAGCTATGGCTAGCTGACTGGAGGTAGTGGAAACAAGGCTTGCACGCCAACGAACACTCAGGTTGCTTTAGCGCAATGTACGAAGTAGATGTTTGTTCCTCAATTGCGCTGTCGTGTACATACGTCAGAACATGTCGCAGTTTCATAACTACCAGTCCAATCTCAATGCGGCTGAGAAGCGGGAACCGAGAATGGAGCCTCAACTTCGCGTAAAGCACATCATGCGGCTCACAATGCGGACCCTTCTCTTCGCGAGATTTGTCAGTATGCCTTTCTGCCTCGAGATAAATCAGGTACGCTCCTAGTTCGAGTGGAGGTATGCATATGTATGTAGGGATGCAAGGACGCCAAGCCTATCTCTAATTGATGGCCGCTCCGAAGTCATACCTCAGATCATGCATTTGGTGTATTGCATTGCAGGTAACGTACATAAGCTTGGCAGAGGGTCTGGGTGTCCTCGGGTCTCATACCACAAAGAGAGCTGGTCGTAACCTTGCCGGAAGGCGATTCGCAATGTGATTACAAGCTTGAAGGTGCTTGTCAGTCGCTAACAACATCAAGTTGACATCAGGATACGAAGAAATGGTGATCTTGCTCTAGCGCCTTATCCAAATTCACCCTGCGACATGACAGATATGAGCTGTGTCAGCGTCATGATCTAGCGACGTGAAGATTGTATCAATACATACTGCGAGGTCTTGCCGATCAGTAGGGAAGCCATTGGCATTTGTGTATTTATCCATCTCTCTCTCTCTCCCATTGGGTCGATGGCGGTGGCCCTAGACGAACGGATGTTGGTGAGGTCCAAGGAAGGGTAGGCACGATCCGAGATGCCGTCGATCGTGCAAAATGCCGTCGGTAATTAGCCAGGAAGCCTGGATCGGTGGGACGGTGAGCGTTATGGCCCGCCCCGGGAGTATGCACGACACGTAGCAGTGGTGAATGGTGCCTGTGTCGCCTTGTCGTGAGTCATGATGTATTCAGTCTGCGGCTGGCCTTGAGCGAGTATGGATGATGAATTTGGGTATACAGAGAACGTGTTCAGGAGTGGATCAGATAAAGAAACAGTGTTCTCTACTGACTTTGCCATGTGTTACAGCACCACCTTAACAGTCAAAATGAGCTACTCTTGCATTTACACGGCCGTTAGCGAGTATGCGTGGCGGGGACGTTGGGTTGCTTGTCGTGAGAGCGTGTTTGATTTGCTGATCGGTAGAAAGAACCTTATAGAGTTATACATGCCGGTGGATCGGACCTGAGACAGCCGCCAAGATAGTGGGAAGAAGAGCCGCGCATCGCATACGTGTTATAGGTGTTTGTTCCCTCGCTACACAGGCTGCACCTAAGGCAGGCTTGCGATTCATGCCATGGGTCTAAAGCCATATCGGAAAATGACCTACTCGTAACGAGGCCACGGATCAGTAATCATGAATGACGCTTCGCTTCTGCAGAGGCGTGTTGCAGTCCACATTGCCCTGCACGTAGTGATGAGAATGGCATTCAAGAGCAGCCTTCGACAAAGCCATGTGTTTGCCCTATGTTGTCGACTCCTTTCGTCCTAGAATCCTAGAGTCCCAGAGTCCTAGAGGTAGAAAGAGCGGAAGTCGGAAGGAAGAGAAGGGTTGCTTGGCGGTGAACGGCTTCCGAGCAGACCGAAAACGAAACACTATGACGCTGCCCAGGAGAGACGATGACCTGTAACTCTGTGTAGAATTGTTACCTTGCTGCTGTCGGGTTACCATTCTTGTCCCAAATTCCGCTTCCTAAGGACCTATCATTTCATATATTCGCAGAGTGACAGCCGCCATCGACAAGAACCATGTCTGGAGCCGACTTGCAGCGTATCGAGTCGTACCAAGTGCGCATCAGCACCCGCAAAGTCAAAGTTACAAGACAGCCAAAGCTGACAACTGCAACGTAGTACCCAGCGACCCATGTAGGACACTTGAGTGCTGGACAAGAGAAGGCACTGCTGTCTTTCAAAGAGCTATGTCAGGAGAAGGGATACTACAACCCAACCGGAGGCCCCAATGGACAGCCCACCCACGATGACGAAACAATGCTGTGAGGCGAGGTGGATGGCCGACCAGGAAAGACACCTGCTGACTCAAGCAGGCGGTATCTGCGTGCTCGCAAGTTTGTTCCAAGCGAAGCATTTGGTCAATTCAAGGACACCGAGGACTGGCGCAAGGAGAACCAGCTCGAGAAGCTCTACAACACCATCGACATTGGCGAGTACGAGCAGACTCGTGTTTTGGTTGGTTCATCACACTGCAACTGGTCTGTCAACCTGCTGACACTTCGCAGTACCCTCAATGGACTGGTCGTCAAGACCGTCGCGGTATTCCTGTATACCTTTTCGAAGTCGCCCACTTGAACAGCAAGGCTGTCTCGGCATACGAGGCCTCTACTTCGTCTAAGAACCAATCTGTGCAGTCTAAGATACCTGCCAAGATGCTCCGTCTGTTCGCCCTGTACGAGAACCTCACCAACTTTGTGCTGCCTCTCTGTTCGGAAATGCCCAACCGCCCCTTCCCAGAAACTCCTGTATCACAATCAAGCAACATTGTTGACATCTCAAACGTTGGATTGAGACAATTCTGGAATCTGAAGAACCACATGCAAGATGCCAGTCAGCTGGCCACCGCACACTATCCAGAGACTTTGGACAGAATCTTCATTATTGGAGCACCTTCATTCTTCCCTACTGTTTGGAGCTGGGTCAAGAAGTGGTTTGATCCTATCACTGTTGTAAGTCTTAATTCCCCTGATCACAGTTGATAAACTCGAAAGACGCTAACACACCAAAAGTCCAAGATCTTTATTCTTTCCAAGCAAGAAATGTACCCAACGCTCTCCAAGTACATCGATCCAGAGAACATTCCTGAGCAGTACGGCGGCAAGTTGAAGTACAAGTTTGGTGAACTACCCAACATCGACCCAGATCTACACAATGTACTCCAATGGACTTCACCGCACAAGCTCAACGGTCTGGACACAATCCCTAGCGGACCTATCAAATGGGTAACTGAGCCAAACGGCGATAAGGTTGCGGTCGCAGTAGGCACAGAGAATGGCAAGCCTCGTGAGCGCAAGGTTGCTGTTGTAAAGTCATCACAGCAGCCTTCAGCTGCCGCCCCAGCCGCAAGCCAAAAGGCCAGACAAGACGCATCCATATACAGAACCACCAGCGGCATCGACACACACCCTCCAAGCCCACCTCCTGGCCAGGAAACCATGCCCCCACCGACTTACGACGGCACTCCTTCAGCAGCAAGCCCAGCCACTACACTCCCCGTGCGCGAACAGCACCAAGTCCCATCCACACAGACCTCTGAGAACCAGCCCAGCACAAACAGAACAGGCACAACAGGTACGAGCTACATCGCGCAAGCGCACACGCACGCCCACGGCACCATGGCCAACGGTACCCCCGACAAGCGCGAAGGCACCTTCGGCGACACCTATGGCGTAAATGAACCTAACACGATCGGACAGGCGCCTAAGGAACACCCTATGCCCGAGCCTGAAGTGCCGCAACCCTCTTATGTGGATCAGGCCAAGCAGGTTGCTGGGCAAGCGTATACTACTGCTGCTGGCGTTGGAGCAAGCGCATTGGCTGCCGTAGGCTATGGCACCAAGGAGGAAAACAAGGAGGCAGCTGAAGAGCAAGCTCCTCAGAAACCAGAGGATCCGAGAGTGGATGCCACTGGTGATAGAAACGTCGAAGAGTATCTTCGCAGCAAGTACGAGAGCCAAGCTGCTGAGAAGGCACAGGACTTGCAATAAGTCATGGTTTTCGGATTTTAGAATGGCAATTCTGGCGCAAGATTTTCTGGAAAATCGATAAATACTTCCTAGGATAGATGATCCGGCATTAAATGTATCAATACAACAACATATCACAATCTAACAGAATGGATGGCTGGAGATGTTTGAATAATCTAGCATCACTTGGGAACAGAACGAAATGCCATTCTTGTAAGCAGTTTGTGCTTTGCAAAGATATCGTAATATACAGACTTTTTCTCCAGGATGGCTAGCAGGAAAAAAAAAAACAGGTAGAGAAAACAAAAGTCTATGAGGGAAGAAACAAAGGGAAAAAACGCTCTTGTGATTTATTTGCCCTTTCTAACCCACTCCTCGACGGCCTCACGCACGCCCTGGACCTTGTCGACAGCCTGGTAGTAGCCCATCTGCGAGTGTGCCTTGCCAGTCTCGATAAAGTGGGTAACACCGTCACGGACACGGATGTGGTTGTCACGGATAACAGGGTACTTCTCCTCGTACTTCCAGATAAGGTCGCCGACGTTGCGGGTAGTGATGGGAAGAACGGCATACGAGGCACCGACACCAGTAGCCACGGGAACAATACCACGAAGCAGAATGTTGCGGTTGCGAGCAATGATGCTGCCGGCCATGGCAGCTACAAGCACGTAAACTCCACCGGGGAGAAGACGCTCACCACTCTCTCTGGGAGGAGCAAGTGATTGCACTGTAGACACAAACGAGTGCTCGAGGTTGAGGGCTTTGGTAAGACCGGCATCGATGTTGTCTTCGGCCTTGACGGCTTGGGCGTGCAAGAAGACGCGGGCGCGCTTGATCTGCTCGGCAAGACGCTGGGTAGGTGTTGGGCTTGCGGGTTGACCGAGGACTCTGGCGGCGACAATCTCGGGAGTGACTTTTGAGGCTTGGGATTGGTTGTCGCGGACTGGGGGAGTGACGGGCTCTGGGTTGAGGGTGGTCGCGTGGATGGCAGCGGGAGAGGGAGTGGCCTCAAGAGGGCTGTCGTAGATGGGCTTGCGCGTGTGCTGCATCATGGTGTAAGACGAGGGATGTGTAAGACAATTGAGCGAATGTTCGTACGTGTGTAAGCTCCTCGGCGTAGGCGGTTCTCTGAGGGTAGAGAACAAGCGAAGCCATGGTTAGGGCTGCCACGGGCGCGGCGCGCTGCACATAGCGTCAGTAGAGGTCAATTGGCGAGCGCATCTTCTTAAAGTCCACTTACATGCCGTAGGAGGGGCTGGAAGGCCATTGTGAGTTCGTCGACGGCGGGTTGGACGTGCTATCTACAGACAAGACGAAGGGCAGAAGTGAGAGCTGCGCCGGCTGCAACTGCGACTCTCCACCCTCGGACCAAAAGTCCCCGGTCCATCATCGTCACCCGAGCACAAGAAATATCAAATGACGCTGCTTGTTTCTTGAGCACTCAAACAAGGACCGAGAATGCTCAAACCTCCCCCGATAAGGCCTTGGACATGTGCCAGATGTCTCCGCCATGAACATCGTCGCCGTCTAGCCACCGCCGCTACCTCCGCGACCGCTGCCGCAACCTCTCAATCCGCTTCCGCCCCGCCGCTTGTGTCGCATACCGATCCAAATACGTCGCACCAGGATGCCACCCTACGCCAAATTTTCGACTCGCAGCCCTTCTGGAAGGAATTCTCTGCCAGGCAAACCCATCCTTCCAAGAAATCCCTAGGCCTCTTCCAGAACCGCTACCTCACCAGACCCGAAGGCTTCGAGCACTTTGCTTCTATCACTCTCGCAAAATGCAAGCGCATAGTCACAAAAGTTCTGGCCTACAACAGTACGGAACAGTACAAGAACATTGCCAAAGACTTGGATCGTCTGAGTGACTTGCTGTGTCGAGTCATTGACCTTTCCGACTTTGTTCGCTCCACACACCCAGACAGAAACATCCAAGCTACTGCTACACAGGCATATGCTCAGATGTTTGAGTACATGAATGTATTGAACACCACTACTGGCCTGAACGACCAACTCAAAGCTGCTCTTGCCATCCCGGAGGTTGTCGCATCATGGAGCGAAGAAGAATTGACTGTTGCCAATATTCTTGCCAGGGACTTTGCAAAGTCTGCTATTGATCTATCTGATACAGATCGTCAGGCTTTTGTCGAACTTTCGAATGAAATTGCTGAGGTCGGGCCTGAATTCGTCGATCAAATGGTACCAGAGACGCCGCTTCTCAAGCTTCCTAGCAGCAAGCTGAAGGGCATGGATCCTCTGGTCGTAAGGCAGTTGACCAGGTGGGGCAGTGTTTCTCTGCCTACTATCGGTATGCCTGCTTCTCTAGCCCTGCGCACTGTTGAAGACGCAGATACGCGACGAGAAATCTACATGGCCAATCGCACATCGGCCAGAGCAAACATTGAACGTCTAGAACATCTGCTACAAAGACGTGCTGAGCTTGCTCGCCTATCTGGACATGACTCCTTTGCTCACATGGCTCTGTCCGACAAGATGGCCAAAAGCCCTGAAGCCGTGGTTAAGTTCTTGGACGCGCTGGCCGCCGACAATGCACCGCGTGTGCAATCAGAGATTCAGGAGTTACTAGAGATGAAGAAATGTGATGCTCAGAGCGGAAACTTCCCTGGCGAGCTAAATGCTTGGGACAGAGACTACTATCAACATCGTCTATTGTCATCTATGAGATCGAAGACCCGCACCCCTGATGTGCTCTCAGCTTACTTCTCACTTGGTACTGTCATGCAAGGGTTATCACGCCTCTTCCATCGTCTCTATGGTATTCGTCTGGTGCCAAAGGAAGCCGCTCCCGGCGAGACATGGAACAACGACGTTCGTCGTCTCGATGTAATCGACGATCGCGAAGGCCATGTTGCAGTGATCTATTGCGATCTGTTTGAACGAGCCGGAAAGTCTCCCAACCCAGCACATTTCACTCTGCGCTGCAGCCGCCGCATTCTTCCTGACGAACTCGAAGAAGCAGAAGCCTTGCGAAACGCAACAGGCAATCTCTTTGATACTGCACAAGAAGCCGCAACCGATGGCCTAGCAATCAACAAATCCAAACGCGATAACAACGAATTGTACCAATTGCCTACCATAGCATTAATTTGCGATTTCGCCATCCCGCAAGGAGGAGCGACTAAACGACCTGCCCTACTCACTTTCCGAGAAGTCCAAACACTCTTCCATGAAATGGGTCATGCTTTGCACTCAATCTGCGGCCGCACAGCTCTTCAGAATGTCAGTGGAACACGATGCGCCACCGATTTCGCAGAACTGCCTTCGGTGCTGATGGAGCACTTTGCCTCTGCACCAGAAGTCCTAGCCTTGTATGCCCGTCACTGGGAAACCGACAAACCACTAGATGCAACACGAGTCGCCGAACGCGTAAATCTAGACACACACAGCCAAGGCACAGAAACCGAAGCACAGATTTTATTGGCTATGTTGGATCAAACCTACCACTCCAAACTTCCCCTGTCCTCAAACTTCGACTCGACAAGGACATACCACGATGTCTGGCACAAATACTCCTCTCTTCCTGAACCTATCGGCACATCTTGGCAAGGCTTTTTCGGGCATTTGTTTGGGTATGGCGCTACATACTACTCCTATCTCTTCGATCGCGCCATCGCCGGAAAGATTTGGAAGGATGTGTTTAAGAGGAGTGCAATGGGAGCTGTGGATCCAGAGGCTGGATCGAGATTTAGAGATGAGGTGTTGAGACATGGTGGTGGGAGGGATGGATGGCATTGTGTTGCTGGGGTGTTGAGGGATGAGACAGGTCTGCTTGCGGAAGGTGGTGAGGAGGCTATGGGAATGGTTGGGCAGTGGGGTGTTAAAGACTAAGATAGATCTGTAGCGTCCCCTGTGTGTTGGATTATGTAAATGTACCTACAGAAATGCACAATACACTCGGTAAATAGAGAGTGTCCACTGAGAGGCAGAATTGTATCTACTATCTCTGGACACCCTTCTTTTCTCCTAAAATAATTATGCCTTTTTATAGTATATTATCTGCTCGTTACTGCAGTTGGAGCACAATGAAAGTCACCAACCAGACCCGATGATCACCTGCACTTTTCACATATCCAATTCCTCAACTTTCACAAGCACCAAAAACTTTATACAACAGACCTCTATATGCTGAACAACCATATCCAATGCGAGTCGAGCTTCTGCTTCACCAGAGTCAAGCTTCTGCTTCACCGACGCCAGCTTCATGTCTGCTCTGTCCTCTACGAATTCGAATCTGCCACCGACGTTCGATAGCCTGGTCGATGTCGACATGGCTCTCCGTGGATACGTTCGTGGTGTCGGTACGGTGCTAGAAGTTACGGACGGAAAGCACGAGTCATGATTTTCAGGAGGCTTGGGAGAAAGGGTATACGTTCACAGGCAGGTAATTATCATCGACAACCGGGTTCAATGGCGACTAGATTCTGCGTCGACACGCTAAAAGTGTCGATACGGTGTTAGAGGTCACGGAAGGACTGCACGAGTACCATCTGCGTAGAAAGATGTACATGGAGATTCGACACGATAGAGAGGAAGGTACGTTCGAATGAGCCGGGTAAGTGTCGAGGTAGTTCTTAGTGACGCGTTCGCCTTATCGGTAAGGAGATAAGATGTACGGATTGTAACCACGAAAGAACAATGAGAAGAAAGCACAACCAGGGAGAGTATCTCAAAGTTCGATCTTCTTCTATTTGTACATTCTATACATGCTCATTTCTTAAGTAGCAGTGCTCTCTCCCTTGCCATCCTTGGCTTCTTGACCCTTAGGCACAATCTTGAGCGAGAAATCCACATGCTTGGTACCCTGATGGATACTACTCGAAGAAATAACATCCACATCATCACTAACATAATCACTTACATTGTCCTCGGTCAAGCCACCGCTGACCTCCACCAAAGGCCCTCTAGGTCCACTACCATATTTCTCTTTCAGGCTTCTTGCTGCTTTCTTCATTTCTTCGGGTGTGAAGTTGTCCAGCATGACTACATCGGCACCTGCGTCGCATGCTTGCTCTGCTTCGTTGAGGGATTGACATTCCACTTCTACTTTGATGGCGAAACCGCCGGCGGCTTTTGCGGCAGAGACAGCGGTGGCGATGTTGTTGTTGCAGGCCCAGATGTGGTTGTCTTTGAGCATGGTCATGGTTGATAGATCTTGACGGTGGGGGTCGCAGCCTCCAACAATCATGCCGTACTTTTCGACAAGACGGAAACCGGGGGTGGTCTTTCTGGTACCAGCGAGGGTGTTTTTGTAGCCGGCGTTGCGGAGGAGGGTAAGGAGGGATTGGGATCTGTTGCACAGTATGTTAGCTTCTTGTACCGAAGCAGTGCGCACAAGGAGGTGCCTTACTTTGTCGCAATGCCCGAACACCTAGCAACCACATTCAAAGCTACTCTCTCGCCGAGCAAAAGGTTCCGCGTAGGCCCCGTAACAGTGGCTACATGCTGCTTTCCATTCTGGCCCACGAGATCGCCTTCCTTGACCAACCACTCCACCTTACACTCCAGTTGCTTGAAGATCTCATCCACAAAGGGCACACCAGCAAGGATACCAGGAGACTTTGCGAGCAAGCGGGCAGTAGCGGGTGCAGCGCCTACGACGAAACCGCCATAGTCGAAGGAGGGAGTGTCTTCAGCTAGCCAGGCGGTGATGATGCTGGTCCAGGATGGTGGCAGCAGATGTGCTGGGTCGCCGTGGGCGGGGGCTCCAGAAGTGATTGGCATGTCTGGTACGAATGTGTGGGTGTTGTGGACTTGTTGTGAGGAAGCACGTCAATGACAGATCAATAAATGAGTCTAGAGCTATTACCTTCCGATGGAAGCCTGTCACTTCCGAACGACATCGCGGGGCGTCGCGGGGTCGACCTTGACCGATTAGGTAATGAGAAGCTTAGTCATCACATCGAGCATGTCCGACTCACAGCATTGGAAGTCAGCATGGCGACTTTGCAGAGTCTATGCAAAGGTGTTTGACAGATCTGTATCACGTCTAGTGGATAGACGGAAGCCGTGTCGGATCTTGATGAAGTCGGATAATCCCTAGCCGCTCGAAGGGAAGATGATCTGCCTAGTGAGGGGTGTCTATCAACCTTCCGAGTATATATCTGGTCTTCGCCAGTCCGTCTGTCGGGTAGCGCCCCCTAATAATCCAGGATGTCTGCAAACAATATCCTTGTGACTGGAGTCTCAGGCTATCTGGGCGGGACTCTCCTCCATCGCTTGAAACAAGCTGAACTTCCAGCTTACAACACCCTCTACGCCTTGGTCAGAACAGAGTCTCAAGCTCAAGCCGTGAAAGACTATGGTGCTCAGCCTCTGAATTTTGATTCCTACAACGCCAAAGCGGTTGAGGAAGCTGTGCTGAAACACGAGATCAACATCGTCTTCGCACTTCACGATGCAATCAAAGCTGGGGCTCGAGTCAACTTCATCAAAGCACTTTCGCAGCTGAAAGAGAAGAATGGGGCAGAGGTGCATCTCTTACATGTAAGCCTAGACCTCTTTCATCTCAGAGCAGAGATATTGATGCTGTCCAGACTAGCGGAGCCAAATCAATCTCATCGCACGTCAATGCACCCGTCAATGAACCATTCTCTGATCTCGGTCAAAATGTCTATACAATCCAGAAGCATACAGATCCTGGAAGCTCAATGTTGTCTCAGGTAGATCTTGCGCTGCTCCTCATCGCGAACAACGTTAACAGATCAGCTCGTACAAACAAACAACACTGTGACCGAGCTCAGCGAGTTCCTTGGCGTCCGCAGCTATGTTGTTATGCCGTGCATTGTTTGTATGTCTCTTCAGAGAGCTGAAGTCTTGTCACAACACTGACTTCGCATGCAGATGGGAAGGGCGAAGGCTTCGGTAACCAGATCTCCATACAGACACCCGCTATAGTGAATGCCGCAAAAGCAGCAAAGAAAGTCTACAGAGTGAACTCAGATCGTCCTGTACGCAAACACTTACTCCAGTCTACTTGGACCATTGCTAAACTTGTGCACAGCTCTGGCCGGTCTGTCATGTCGGCGACAACGCTAACCTATACATTCAGATCCTTCGCAACATCCTCTCAGGTAAAGCACAAGGTTATGGGAAAGAAGGATACTATCTTGCATCTCCTGGTAGCGTGGCTTGGGATGACATCTATGCTCGTATGGCCGAAACGCTATATGAGCGTGGTATTATTACGGACTCTCAGATTCAAACGGCCGACGATGCTGCACTTGAGCAAATGGCTGCTGGGCTTGGTTGCGATAAGAATGTCGTGGCTCTCCAACTAGGTGGAAGATGCATGCTCATCGCAGAGCACGGAAGGAAGATAGGCTGGCAGCCACGGTATCCTGCCGAGCATATCTTGGACGCTCTTGCGGGCGAGGTAGACTTGATCTTGGAACGCCAAGGCAGAGTTTGAACTTCGGTGTTCCATGAAACAAGCTGTGGTGTGGAAGACGACGATGGCAACTGAAGGTCAAATGATAGATGTTTGCTAGTCGAACAATGAGGCACCGCCACACCGTGAACTACTCAGGCGGCAGGGGTGTTGCAGTTGAACTTGCGGTTATCCTTACGCTTCAGGTTCGTCTCGAATTGGTATGTACGGGAACCAGTTCTCGAGACTCTCTCATGGTGGTCGCGCTTGATCTGCAGTAGTGTGCTGTGGTGTAGTCACGAAGAGGCTCGAGGTACTTGTTGACTAGGCTATGCCACCAGTGCAGCATCCGACCTCGCGCGAAACTCTATATAAAAGCCAAAGCAGACGTCGGGTCGCAATTAGAAGATGCCTCGGTTTCATCCTGAGCTGGCCGACGGCGCGATGGCCGGATCTCAAGGTGTACGGAATATATCGTGCATGAAACTGCCTGCGGCGCCATCTGCAAAGTGCGTTCATTGTTTGATGAACACCTTGCGCAGATGTGGGTGCCACATAACTGGGATTCGTTACCAAACTGCCAAAAGAAGCATGTATGCAAGACGCACGCACTAGCCAAAACTCGCATATACATACTCGCTATACCACATTTTAATCTCCTACGTTATACGGGCTGGTCCCATCACTTCCCGTGTGCCTCTTTTCTGGCTAAATTGTCTTGGAAAACCATGGCAGGTACAGCATCTTCGTCGCTGACTCGTTGGTGTGAGCGGCCGGCTTTTGATTTCGTCTGCCACACTCCGTTTGACATATGCAGGGCAATTTTCCAGCAGTAGGACTGATAAGTTGGAAGCCTTCTTGTCACGTTCGATTGACGGTGTTGTTGCAGACCTTGTTCTTCCGTCAGGCATCACGGTCGAGTCAGTCGTGGAGTCAGGACACATTCGATGTGATAACGACCCCAATTGTCATCAATTCCCCGCAGATCACAAACCCCAACATCGCCTATCTTTCCCCTTATCTGTTCAACCCCAAACCGTGGCATATCTTGGCCGGCCGTCGAAACAGCAAAGAAACAATCCCATCCAATCGTGTCCATATCTCATCGACTACCCCGGTCAATGGCCATGAGACCGTTGCAGAATATCTCTGAGCCCCTGCTTATCATCTCACGTGGCTCAACAAGATACGATGTGACTGTGATCGCTGTTGGGGTAGGCCAGAACTAGCACTCCAACATGGACTACTCAAGTACGAGTATCTACTGTCGTTCTTGATCTCCAGCATTCAGTGTTCTGTCCAGCAGTGGCAAAAGATCCGACATGTCTTACACACCATCAATCCAAGAGAAAGGCCTACACATAGGATCACAACCAGGAGAACCCGACAAGCTCGAAGGCATTAGCGAGGACTTTGAAGTCTTCAAGCAGACCGAAGATGGAGTCAACTTCCGAACCGTGGGATGGCCAATGGCTACCGTCATCTTCCTCAAGACCATTTTCGCTCTCGGTGTTCTGTCTATCCCCGCAGCGATGTACACGCTAGGTGCCGTCGGAGGCTCGCTCAGTGTCATCGGTTGGCAAGCCCTGAATACCTACACAGCAGTACTACAAGGCGACTTCCGAAACAACCACCCGAGATGTCACAGTATCGCCGACATGGCAGGCGTCGTTGGAGGGATTTGGATGAAGGAATTGACTGGCGCCCTATTCATCATCGCCTACGTTATCCTTACTGGATCTGGTATCGTGGGTGTATCCATTGGTATCAACGCCTTGTCACATCATGGTGCTTG
This sequence comes from Aureobasidium melanogenum CBS 110374, assembly GCF_000721775.1. Classification (NCBI taxonomy): domain Eukaryota; kingdom Fungi; phylum Ascomycota; class Dothideomycetes; order Dothideales; family Saccotheciaceae; genus Aureobasidium; species Aureobasidium melanogenum. The sequence continues at coordinate 325,370 of NW_024470063.1, forward strand.
CACTGTCTGGTGGGCCGTCCTAGCAACCTTCTTCGTGGCCCTCGCGGCGTCAGCACGAAAGTTTCATCAAATTGGCTGGCTTACTTGGATCGGATTTGCTTCTATCTTCATCGCAGTTTTTATCATTGTCGTTGCAGTCACCACACGCGACCGCCCTGCGGCTGCTCCTCCAACTGGCCCTTATGAGTTTGGCTTCTATGCCATAGCCTATCCTAGCTTTGCTGCGGGCATGGTCGCTTCTTGCACGATCTTTGTGTCTGGAGCTGGTACCAGTGCTATGCTTCCTGTCATCTCGGAGATGAAGAACCCAAGAGATTACCGCAAAGCTCTTTTCATCTGTATGGGCATCGTCACTGCTGCTTATCTCAGCTTCAGTCTTGTCGTCTACCGCTGGTGCGGAAAGTGGGTCGCCAGTCCTTCTCTAGGTGTAAGTCTTCTTCATCCAAGATCTTGTGCACAGTCACTGATAGTCGTTACAGAGTGCTGGTCAAACCATCAAGATGGTCTGCTACGGTATCGCTCTACCCAGTCTGGTCGTCAGTGCTTGTCTCTACCTTCACGTCGCCGCGAAATACATCTTCGTCCGTGTCCTTCGCGACTCGCAACACCTTCAATCCAACACCATGATTCACTGGGTCACCTGGCTCTCCTGCACTTTCGGTCTCGCAATTATCTCTTTCGTTCTCGCAGAAGCCATCCCTATCTTCGAGTACCTGCTATCCCTTGCCGGCAGTATTTGTTTTGCCCCTCTGGCCATCGCACTTCCCGCTTGGCTGTGGATTTATGACCATCGGGAGTACCGCAAGGGCAGTACTGGACAAAAGATCATGTTCTGGATGCATGCGTTCTTCATCCCATTAGGCATGTTCATTTGTGTTGGAGGTACTTATGGTGTTGTGGTGCAGATTAAGCAGGCGTATGCTTCGGGACAGATTGGATCTGCTTTTTCTTGTGCTGACAACTCGAACTCTTCTTGAACGTGATTGGATGGAGGATCATGTCTTTATATTTGTATACGAATTTATTTTGTTTTTGATTACTTGGGTGAGTCTTTGTTCTGCAAGCATTACTCGTAAGAGTGCTGGATGTATTGCTACTTTTTGGGTCTACGATTCATTGCATTTCTCGCAAGTCACTAGTTCACTCTGCTCGATCGCTCCTGCATCTTTGCCTTGATCCACTCTGCTGTCACTACTATCACTTCTATCCTCACCTTCAGTGGCGTTTAGATGCTCCCTCCCTCACTGCCCAACTGGCGAGACAGCCGCATACGACTTATGCGTCGAGCCGCCGATCCCAAAGAGGCTCGCAAGAAAGCTCGCAGAGGTAAGGGTCCCGTGCAAGTGCAAGAGAGCCAAGATCAATGACCAGGTCAGTCACCGCGCTTCTTGCCCCAGATCTTCACCTTTCCGTCCACTTTGGCGTAGTATGCTGTGGCTGAATTCAGAGTCAGCTGCAGTCCCCCCGGAACTTGATATAATATAGAGTATCAAACTTACGGACACCTTCATCATCGACGGGGACTTCAGGAGGCAAATTTGGGTACTCGGGGTGCACAGCACGAGATTCAGGGGTTTGCGCAGCAGGAATAGGGTCAGAAAACTCGTAGTCTGAGGTTGGAGGTTTGGTCTTTGGCTTCCTGGATGTAGCTTTCTTGGGAGTGGCTTTGTGCGTAGTAGCAGTGCGTTGTTTGCCGTTGGTGAGTAAGGCGAGAGGTGGCATTGGGTCTTTGAATGATAGAGCTTGCATGTTGTCGTTGAGGGTGCTTGATACGTTGCTGACTTGACGCTCCTTCCCCCTGCCCTTGATTGATTTTGGCTGTGTAGTGATAGGGGGTGGGAGGACGGTGATATTGTCTTCGGCATCTGAGCCTGGGTCTGAGTTGTAGACAGGTTTCTTCCCTCTGCCGGGTATGGCGACGGTAACGTTGTCTTCGGCATCTGAGCTTAGATCAGGATTGTATACGGACTTCTTTCCAGCTGATCTTGAGGTAGTGGCGGTGACAGGTTTGGTACTAGGTGCCTTGGACTTTGTGCTGGAGGTACGTTTGGTGATAGTCGTGGATTCGGGAACAGCTGGTAAGACTGTAGGGGTTGTGTCGTTAGAGGCACCAGCCCTGGATCTCTGCTTGGCTCTCGTCGTCATAATGTGTTCGTTCTCAGCCATGATTGCTGCTCTGTGGTGGTCTCAAGAAGACTGGGAGGAGACCGGTATCTTGTCGATAATCAGGATGTAATTGTAGGTTTATGACTGACGAGAACGGTCAAAGGAACAGCGAAGAAGAGCTCATTTTTTGAGACATTGCAAAGGTCTTTCAGAGATAAAAGACATTCCAAAGACCGTGTCTTCGGCTTCCGGAAGTTGCTACTGGTCTTCAATCGTGTTGTCGAGATAAGCTAGAAGAAAGTCCTCACACAAGAAAGCACATAAATTTCGGACTCTTTGTCTCAAAGACATGTCTCTCTATGTGCTCAAATGCAGCATATAGTGAAATCATCGTTACTTTCTAGATTCAATCCTCGCGAAAATAGCAGTTTTCGAATCCTTTGAGGACATCCCTGGTATCAAACATCATCGCGTAACAGATAGCTTACCAATTTCTATCTATTTCCGTATCTGGGAATCGATCTGACGCAACAGATGACACTCTTGCGAACACAAGGAAGATCCAATGGAGTATTAGAAACCAAAAAAAAGAAAAAGAGACCTCCCACTTCACTACACCTTCCGTCGGCCACTTCGCTCTAGCGACGGCGTGTCAGTTGGTGAAGCGGAATGTTCAGCCATAGCGGCCTCGCCTGGAATCGAACCAAGAACATGACGGCAATGGCAAGCCATTGCGCCACACGGACCGCTACAAGAGATAATTAGATTTCCCTGTTTATGACTCTGCAAGAGATGGGGTTATCTTTGTGGTGAAAATGTCACGCTTCTTGTTCAGGGGCTGGCTGTTTTTAAATAAAAGTGTTGTCGACCTCGCTCTTGCTTGGAGTGGAAGCTACGATTCACCAACAGAGCTGCGTAGGAAGCTGAGAAAGTTCGAGATATGCGCACCTTAGTCTGTACACACGTGCGTGATAACACAGAGCTATGTCACTATAACCTGTGCAATCATTCTTCCTCGCCATAGTCTCTACCTGCATTCTTCGCATTCCAAGCGGCGTTTTCCAGCCATGCTTTGAAACTCTTGAAACTGTCCTCTGAAATCTCACCGCCACTGGCCCAACACCCCCAGTCTAGTTTCTCCCACTCGTCCCGACTACCAGCAAAATCATCAATGGCGCGCTCAATAATTCGTTTTCCTGCGTCATTCACCATTTCGTACAGCTGCTTGTAGTGGTCCCGCATCTGCTGCATCAGTCGAGGAGGAATAAGCCATATCCTATAGATATCTTCGTTGGCTATACAGACGACGTCGGTGAAGATAGGTGTATTTGGGAGTTTTTCGCCATCTGCTTGAGTAGAATCGCGATAATCCTTGAGCAAACCAGGCAGAGTCAGTTGATAAAACCCGAGCTTGCATTGTCTGCAATCAATCCAGTCGATTTCATCAACAGATCGGAGATACGGGCCGGGAAAGTAGCCATTCCAAATGCCCCCAAAGTCGGTAGTCTCTAATCTGAAGCCGTTGCTGATGCGTAAAAAGGCTTTGAAGTCTTCGGGGAGAGTCACGTTGAGTCTTTGTTCAAGATTTGAGATTTGCTCGTCTGAAGCGGGCGACCGATAGAGCGTGGTAGGCTTCTCTTCGCCCAACTCTTGCCAGTGCAAATCTGATCTTGCTATGGTGTCATTGTTACAAGACTGAAGGAGCTCCGATATGGTTTCTGGACCTCGAGATGAGGGTCCATACCAATAGCGTTGTCGAGATGCTTCGAGGAGTTCGGCAGCTCGTGAGTCAAGCTCTTGATCAGACAGACCCCATATTCTGGCCAAAGCTCCGGACATGAACACTCTTGCACAACGAGGAGATCCGACCAAGGAAGATTCTTCCAAGGTGCTGAATGATCGCTTCGGAAATGTTGCCAGAATCTCATTGATCTTGGGATCAGTCAGAGGATCAACATTGCGTTCTTCAGCAAGTTTGACAGTCATCTCCAAAGCCGGTATGATTGCTGGGCTCATGCGGTACTTGGAACCTTGATCAGATGACAAGATGGCATTTAAGCCAGCTTCGTCTTCAGTGCGCTGATGTGGCTTAACATCGGCGGGCCATCGCAAATCTTCATAACCGTACGATTTGATGTAGTCCTCGAAGAAGGCATCTGTCGTAAAGTCTTCTGGAATGCCGGTGGGGAATTCTGTCATTCGCCAATACACGACCAGTGCACGTAAGTTCAGATTTTCCAGTGCTGGGCGAGAGTAATAAAGCTCGGTAAAGTCACGCGCAGCATCTACACGGCCAAGCAAAGCAAAGCGAAAGGCCAGGCCAAGAATGCAGAATTCGACTGCGGAAATGTGTGGTATAGTGAGAATGTAGGCAGGCTCAACAAAGAGATTCGATGGGAGAGTCATTTTGCACGATTGATGACGGCGAAGAAACGAGATCAAGGAAGTTGAAAACGGATGAGTTTACCTTACGTTGCTTACATGGAGAGGTTGCTACATATAATAAAAACTAATTGCATCCGATTGCAGGCAGCAGTTGAACGCGCGAAGGATGAACATTGTGATGTCGTGTTTTGGTCGGCGTTCGGGAGAGAGCGCTCCGTAGCCACCATCTCCGTCCCACGCGCGTCATCAGAAGCCTTGAGTTTGGCATCAGCGAACAGCTTGCCAGATCAACAATTTCTGCGCAACAAGAATGGCGCTCGACGACTATCGCAGGAATCAGGACAATGATGTCCGGCTAGTTGATTTCCTTGACGACAAGTTACAGGCTTTTGCCGACTTGGAAACCCTAGATTCACTACTGGACAGCGTCAAAGCACAACAAGACTTGCTTAAGCAGCAGGTATGGGAGAGGAGCCAGTATATTGTCTTCGATGCATGCTCTGACAGTTGACATAGCTAAGTGATGCCCGCAACGACCATCAAATCGCCCAGCAAGCCTCGAGTCAACATGCGACTTCGATCAAAGAAAAAGGCGCCGCCTTCCAGCGAGACCAACAAGACCTGGACCGCCGTCTTCAGGTCGTCACACAATCAGACACCAGCTATGATGCCCTACAAAAGTTTGAGACCAGTATGGAACGACTGAGGAAGCTTGACATGGCCTCGGGCTATGCTGAGATACTGCAAGAGGTGGACGCTTTGCGACAAGAGATCAATGAACAGCTGGGAAAGTCAGACAAGGCTGCTCTGACCGCATACAAGAGATTGTCCGCTCTCGCTACCGGTCTACAGCCTCTGTCTGATGCGGCAGAGGGTGCCGCTCCTCATCTCATTGTCCATGTCTTGAGAACTGCCCATAGTGCACGCACCCAGATCGAGCAATCTTTAGCAGCCGACTTCGAAACAACTTTGACCAAGATGGGCTGGCCAAAGCAGGGCATCTCGGTGCCTCCGGGTCTGCAGGCAGAATGGAACATCCACATCGAGAAGCTCATCGATCTTCAAAAATCCGAGCTCATTGCAGCAGATGCAGCAAACAGTTCAAAGACATCCAAGGATGAGCCTGCTGTTCTGCTTCCTCTCGAGATCATGGTCAGATCGCTTGAGCTTCGTTTCAACTACCACTTCTCTGGAGATCGTCCTACCAACCGTCTGGACAAGCCCGAGTACTTCTTGAACCATGTCTTGGATCTTATCAACAGCTACTGCGCATTCTTCCAAGCGAATTTGCAGCCACAGCTCCTGGCTAACTTCCGAGGCTCCGATCTTGCATTTATACCTGCCTACATTGAAGCAACGTCGGCTCTAATCACTGCTTTGATCCCCATGTTGCAGAAGAAGTTGCGTTCGATCCTTCCTCAAGTCTCGGAACAGCCCCAATTGTTCAGCAACTTGATGCATGAAGTCATGGCGTTCGATGCGACCATTCAGGAGGAATGGAATTATACGCCGCTCTCTCCCGCTACCGTCTGGCGTGGTCTGGCATACTTCATCCTCGAAAAGGAGTCCTACTTCTCTAAGTGGCTGACCGTCGAGAAAGACTTTGCGCTGGCACGCTATCGAGACATTATCTCTGATCGATCGACCGGAGAGCTTGATTATGATTCAGTATCTGCAGACAGCACTAAGCCTACCAAAGCGGCGGTCCGTGTCAATGATCTTCTTGAGACCATTACGGACCGCTACAAGTCTTTGTCTTCATTCAGCCAGAAATTCCGTTTTTTGTTTGATATACAGATCGAGATCTTCGAGAGATTCCGTGGCAGAATCAATGACAGCCTACAAATTTTCTTGACAAACACCACAGCCGTCGGGCGTGCCGTGCACGGCGTCACCAAAGAGGAGCAAGCTGAGCTCGCAGGAGTCAAAGGCATGGATCACCTTTGTCGTATATTTGGCTCTGCAGAATACCTCGAAAAGGCCATGCGTGACTGGAGCGACGATGTCTTCTTCCTTGAGATCTGGGAGGAACTGCAATACAGAGCTGCCAACAAGATCGACATCAAGGGTGACCTTAACATGACCGAGATCGCAGCAAAGACAAACGCTGCCATCAGCAACGCAGGAGAGAACCAAGAGCTCGAGGGCGCCTTGTTCGAACAGACGGCAGCAAGCTATCGCGGACTGCGTGTTCGCTGCGAGGAAGTCATTTGCGATACCTTGATCTACCACCTCCGCGACGTCCTGAGACCGTACGGCCGCATCAATCCTTGGGCATCTCTTTCGGCTGCAGGCAGTGGTGGAGAGACGAGTTTGACTGCTGAGCTGGATCCTCCGCTCACTCTCTTAGACACACATCTGTCTTTCTTGTCGCGCGCCTTGTCGAAGTCTGCATTGCGTCGTATCTGCCGCGTTGTCGGTCACAGTCTTCAGATCACGCTCTGGGACACTGTGCTGCTCCGACACTCTTTCTCAACTGCTGGCGCGTCGCAGTTCATGTCCGATTTCAAGGGTATCTGCAGCATTTTCGATCGTTATCTTGGTGCCGGCACTGGCCAAAACGTCATGCAGCGTCTTGACAATGGATTGACATTGCTCGATCTGCCTGTGAGGGGGGAGATCCCTGTCGAAGTCGATGCTGAAGGTTCTGGTGAAACAGCTTCAGAGAGAAAATGGGGACTCTTCGAAGTTGAGAGAAGAGTGTTCATGGACAATGAGGCCGCCCGAGATGTGCTAGAAGAGATGGGCTTGGAAATCTTGACTGAAAGTGACGCTCGTGCTGTTCTGGGTAAGCGAGTGGAACTTAGCAGTTGATAGTGCTTCGGTCAACAATATCCACGTACCTGAAACCCTCCAGATGAATTTAATACGCACATTTTAGTCCACCCACTTCCTGTTCATTCGGTTCAAAGTGAGAAGCACTTGAATTTCTTGGGCGGCTCGCCGTGACTTCTTCGGTACCGGCATCGCACCTGCCTTCACAACTTCTACAACGCAACTTTCCGAGCTGACGCCTTCACTCTTCGCACTTTCACTCTTCTCTAAGATCTTCTTTCCTTCGTACCTTGACTTTGTCATCTCCACTTTTCTACCTCACACTCTCACCGTCATGGCACCTTCGTGGCCGCCTTCATCAGGCCAAACACTCGATCATCCACCATCGTCCCCTCCGTCTTCTGATCTCCATCACACGTCAGCATCACCGAGAACGCACACAAGCAGCATGATGCCAGCCCAAGAAGAAACAGCTTACATTGCTGGTGCATCAGCTCTTGAGTCGAACAAGCCCGCTCAAGCAGGCTTTCCCTTCTTGTCGCTTCCACCTGAGATTCGCAACATGATCTACCACTACATCTTCACTCCTGTGAGAGATGGGAAATGTTTGGCGATTCACGCTCCCTGGGATGCTCATCGTCTGCAAGGTTTTCGTCGTGAATGCAGTCTCTGCCGACTCAACATAGAACATGACACCTGCTTTGCAAGGTTCAACCATGAGCAACACTTATCCTATGCCTTCGAACTTCCGCACAACCATGTACAGTCCGGTATCCTACGAACATGTCGTACTGTCATGAGGGAAGCCTCGCCCGTCTCGTTGGCACATATGCACATCAGCATGCATTTATCTTCTCACGACTCGGATTTTTCCTTGAGATGCTTGAAAAGATTACTGGCATACATGCGTCAACCTGGAGGGGCGTATCTATCAAGACTCACGTACACATGCTACACGTTAACGGCAGAAACCATGAGGCTTCTAATTCAGATCACGAATCGAGGAAACATCAGCATCGGATATCTTGTATTAATCACAAGCTCATCAGTCAATCATCCTGACGCTGCCAAACTTTTCGTCGCAACCCTGGACAGTCTTGAGCACAAGCCAGCAAGAGTAGAATGGTTGTATCGCTATACCCGGTTGCCGGATGAATATAACAATGACAGGAAGGAATTCAACGAGGCTGCTCGGAAATGGCTCGTACAGTCGGCAAAGATTAAGGTTACTGACTGCAATGCTGCGTTGCCTCTGCTTCAAGACCTCCTCCCTCAGTACTTCGACCAGTCATCAGACTCATCAGACTAAAACAGCTTGTTTAATCGGACCAATCACAGCAAGAACAACACTAGCAACAAAATTCCATCCACGACTATCCGCACATATTAGTCAGCAATGACAGGCGTATGAAAGGTTGCTAAAGCTGAAAGACCGAAGGGTGGCTCAGTGGTATGCAGGAGCGCTGGAAGGGGTGAAGAAGCTGATGGCATGTTCGAAAATCACGAGATTAGACAGCTTGCTTTCTGGGCTTGCTTCCGATTAACTTGATGGTAGACTCTAGCTAAATTACAACTGCTTTTTAACATGCTCATTACATACCATCTTGTGTTCTGTTCGACATCTTTCACAATCGAGCTTGGAGGATTCTCTGCGGGGTATGTTCAACCAGACGCCAACTTTGCGTGCATCTCGTATCTGTTCAGTACGAAACACTCTCTGGTCTCTCAAGACTCTTTCAATTTACCATGGGACATTCAAAAATTCAAACAAACGCTAAAATAGCACCAGAATTGGAGCATCCAGATGAAGTGCAGCGCAACGGTATCTCATTCTTGGACCTGCCGCGAGAGCTGCGTGCGATGATATACAAATATATCCCCGATAATCATGGCGCTTTCAGCTACGACATTCGCATGAACCGCTCGAGACCCCATTGGCTACCATCAACTGTTGGCAGCCATATGAATGGAAATTTATTCGACGAAAAGTATGGCAATCCTGGTGTCGCACTCGGCAACGGGGCACACTGCTTTGCCATCCTTCTGACCTGCCGAACCATCTACTCAGAAGCCTTACCGATACTATACGCGAGCACTCCACTAGGGGTCTGGCGCCCCATGTACGACTACGGTGGTTCCACAAAGTATCCCGATTTTGTTGCGAAAGTATTCAATTCACTGCCTGTTCATGCAAGCCAATATATCCGGACTCTGCAACTGCAAGGAGAGTTCTTTCATCGCAGCATGCAAACGCTTTTGACATCAGCAATTATCAAATTGCCTTCTTGGAGGATCTTGGAGATTGGTTTGGATCCTCATTACGAAGACCATACAAGGAAACACTGGTTTGACGGCCGCGGTGCACGGCAATCATGGCCTGCCTTTGCGACTTTACACTCAGTAGCTCAACACCTCGACAGCATCAGTATCACCGTTTCTCCTCCAGAAGATGGAGTGCATACTCGTATACTCTCTTCGACTCAACCCAACAGTGTCTCAATTTCTGGCACCGCGTATCGACAGTTTCTGTGGTTGCAGTTACAATTATTGGTGATGCGAATCGAGCTCACGATATACGGTGCCCTTTTGAATGGAGATTTCAAATCTGGCATGGAGTTTTTCATGGACACATTGCTGGAAAGAGAAAATTTGTTTGAGATTTTTCAGAGGAGTAAATTGATTGATGAATGTATTGCGGGGACTGCAAAGTTCAGACTTGAGGATCAGAAAGATTGGTTGAGAGGGATTACTGGAAGGACTTTTGAGGTTGATGAGAAGGAGAGGAGGGTTAATGTGATATCTGAGAGGAAGGCAGAGATGAAATGGTGTAAGGTGACTTATACGTCGGCTCCAAGGGGACAGTGTATGGTGGATGAAGGCGATGCACTATAGCATAACAGTTTGTGGGACTTCGTTTGAGTCTGAGACAGAGCAAACATACAGATCATAACAGTGTTTTGTTCCTCTCTAAGTTCCCCATTCCTACCATTATATACTTTTCTAATCACCAATCTACCCTGCATTCGGTTCAACGACTTAGCGGCCGGGTCACGGTTGCTCAACAACCTGCACCCGAGCCGCGCCGCGGTTCAAATCTCCCGCTCGGCATCCTTTTTTGCCTTTTTGCACTTCTGTTCTTTACAGAATTCCATCTCCTGCATGCGGAAGTCTAACATCTCTGCCTATTAGAATGCATGGTACTTTCGTGAATCGGGAGATGGTCCAAAGAGATGTTCGTTCAGGACGCCCTCCACTACGACACTTTCATGTCGTGAACAGCACTGTGCATTTTTACAATAGAACATTGGGTGCAGATCTACGGGAGAGGGCTTAGAGAGGTGCTGTACCCTCTACCTAGCTCTGAAGCATAGTCTCCTTGCGTTGATTTTTGTGACTTTTATCGTATTCCGAGTGAAGCAGAGAGCAGAATACACACTATAAAAATGCACAGTTGTTTACTGAAGTAGCGGTGTGTCCACAGAGAGCTAAGATGTCATGAACTCCCGGTATATAAGGGTTTCTACCTTCCCTCGTACTCCGAGTATAGCACAGTGCAAAACGGACACTATAAAAAGGCACAGTGGTTTATTGAAACAGAGGTATTTTCACAGAGAGTCAAAATGTCATTATTTCTTTGGACTTCCTTATAGATGTTTATCTTGATCTTTGTTCAAGTCATGGACAACTATTATGCTCACAAATCAATCTTTGTAGCAACCACGTTCGCAGACATGAACCCAGTAGCAAACAACCAGCCCTTCTTCTTTCCTCCTTCCTTCTTTGGGTCAATGCCCACAATGACGGCTGCACTGGCTGTTCTAAGTCTTGTTCCGTCGTCGGCGAAAACAAGTCTCTTCTCCCAATCTCCCTTAGCTTGTACAGCTTTGTCGACGGTGGAAGAAGATTGTCGGTGCTGCACCAACCACACGAATGTTGGATCCTTGCCTGTAGGGTCTCTCGTGTTCTGTAAGAGCTCGATACCGCGCGCCAGGCCGGCAAGCACGTAACCGCTCTTGTCGTCATCAGCAGAAGCCCAACGGTCGTGATACCAAGATGGATTATCGAGGGTACTATCCATGTGCACAGTTTCCTCAATAGCCAGGGTTTTGGCCTCGGGGTCGGGGATGCAGCGGTAGAGAATGCCTCGCTCTGCACTGCAGACAGTGACTTCGTTGGAGCCGTACACATGGCCCAATCCATTGTTGTTTTTGATGCCTGTGAGTGCAGTCTTGATTTCGAAGCCTTTGGTATAGAAAGTTTCGGAGGGGTCTGTGATGGTTACATGGACAGTAGTCGACCATGCGACGGGTGCCAAAGTCTCAAGCTCTCTCATCAAACCCTCTCTATGTCTGTGGTCATTTGTGACGTAGAACTCAGTTGGACTGACGGCATAGATATCGTTGGGAGTCTCGATCAGCTTATGTGAGATCGTGCGAATGTGGTTCAGGGTGCTGCTGCCAATTACATGTCTGAAAATCTCAATGCGAGAACTTGACTTGACAATGTGTTCGCGGCGGGTAGACACAAACTCGGGCTCCGGAACATGGTTCACTGCAAAAATATAGACGGCATCTTTAGCCTGAGGGTCGGCGATGACATCGATTCCATGAGATACGAAAGTTCCGTCAAAGTTGACAAAAGACAGACGTATGCTTTTCATAGTCTGTTACAATCTTCATCAGATTTGTCGTTCCTTCTTGCACAAGAAAGAGATACATACCTCGGGATCAATGACATGGATGCTGCCCTGTGCAACACCTGCTGGCGGATCGAAACTCCCCAACGGAGGAAACCAATCAAAACGGAGTTTGGGGTTGTCTTCACAAGCCGTGAACAGCAAATTCGCAGGTTCATAGTAATGCAAGTCTTCGCAATGCGTCGTATCTTCGATCTTGACATAGTCGACGGCATTGGCAATTGTAGACTGCGGGATTGCTCGTCCGACTCCCAAGACTGTCAGTTCATGTCGAATTGGCGGGACAATGTAGGCCGAGATAGCTGCTAGTGCAGCTATCGAGAAGACGGTAGTTTTGCCTGGCATGATGCGGAGTGTATGTTGAGTAGTCAGCAGAATGGCAAGAAGGGATGGGTTTACTAAGAAGGAGGTCGAGACATGGTTCAAGTTACGTCGTGCATTCTAGACATGACCTCGGATCAATCACAATTGAGTTTGGATTTGGCTTGGTGAACCTGCTTTGGGGGCCCCGCAGATGGCCCCAGACCCCGCAGCGAGGCATGTCCGAGAGACAGAGGACGAATAAAACAATGACATCCTGAAGTAACAAGTATCTGACAATAACAAAAGCCAGGTAAAAGTACTTGATAATGGTAACATTTTGGGCTGCCAGTTTAAGAGTGGTTACGCAGCTCAAAATGGGAAGGAGCAACACAAGAAACCATTGCTCTTTGCGCGGAGCAAGGGAATGGGTTACCCACAATTCCAAATACGGGCATCCCCTCATCTGTAACTTCCAGTTGTGGAGTTTCGCACCACTCGATGCACCGTGCGAGTGTCGGAGTTGCTTAATCAAGTCAAGTCCCTCGGTGAAGTAAAAGATGCCACGAGATGCAGAAAAGGCATAGCTTGGAAAATATGGATTCACGACTTCTCGGATTCCCATGGTGAAAAGGTCTGCAGTAAGCAAGTCGAACAAAAACCTACCAAGCACAACATGCAATCCATCTCATGGAATTTCGTCAACAACAGAATTGAAAGAGAAAGATTGTCATTTGCTAGTGTCAGCAGTAAGCTACAACAGAACTAGCTAAACTACTGAGATATCAATTTCATCCTCTTTCAAAAATTCTTTTCTTACTGTTTCTTTCCAACCAGTTCTGGTCTCAGTTCTCTATTGATCTTTCACTTTCCCATTCAATAAGACAATTGTTGGAAACAAAGTCTGTTCAGCGCAGAGAAGTGCAAAAGGCGCGGGTGGAGAACATCCTGGTACTGATCTAGTTCACACCTCGAGAGCCTGACGGCTAGGCTATTGAGGTGGATGATCAACAGTTGATATATGGTGTGGTGTGATTGGGACATTACGAGCGGTGGTTCGTCTTCTTTAAGTTGTGTCGTGTAGTTCAAGTACAGTGCAGCAGCTCCTAGAAACCGCTGCACAGCAGAAGGGGTGTTGTATCGCTCTCGGCAATCAAGCTCAGATCGGATTCGAAAAAATGTATGCCGACCTTGGCCTGAGAGTGTCGATCAAGGGTCTTGGTAGGACGTGCAATGCACAGGTGAGTGTTGTGATAAGAAAAAGCAAAGTAGAAACAAGACGTCAGTTGACCTAGGTCCAGCCGGTTGTAGGCCAACAAGACGACTTGTCGGTTAGAGGGGAAATGTGCAAAAGAAAAACGTAATGGTACATGTGTATGAAAGGGGTCGGGAAATGGAAAGGCAATCGTCAGGTCGATATGGCGCATGAAGACGGTCGAAATGATGAAGGTAGTTCTGGTCTGCTCTGTTCAAGAGCGCGCGTGTGGTTGATGTTGTTGAATATAGAGACGTCGACGTTGTGCTGGACCGGAAGGAGGATAGAATAACTTCGTGGTAGCGTGGCGAAAACAAATCCATGTCTTGCTTTTCCCTTTCTCCTCATACCCATCGTGAGAATGCAAATAAACCCGCGCAATTAAAACTCCGTGAGAACGCCAGATAGATCAAATAGAGAAAAGTCCCCCCAACTACCTGCTAGGTTGTTGTCCCTGGGGCTGAGGGAAACTTTGAGGTGTAGGGAAAGCGTTAGGCTGGGCAAAGCCACCCTGAGGGTATGAAGACTGCTGCTGTTGCTGTTGCGGCGGTGCGCCGAAAGCTTGCTGGTTGTACTGGGCCTGCTGTTGCTGGTAACCGCCCTGGCCACCTTGACCACCCTGAGAGGGATACTGGTTGCGAGGAGGTCCTCTTCTTTGACCTTGCTGTCCCTGGTAGTTACCACCGCGGCCACCACGGTAGCCCTGCTGGTGGTGCTGACGGCGCTCTTGAGGCTGTTGCTGCAATTGAGGAGCGCTAGTGATAGGGCGAGGGATGTTCTCGGGAGTGTCGTAAACATACAAACCCTTGTCAATGTGCTGAGGAATGGGCTTAATCTCAGTGCCGAGCTCCTGCTCAATTCTGTACAGGTTGAAACGGTCCTCCCAGTTGATCAAGTTGATAGCGAGACCCAAGTGACCGAAACGACCAGAACGACCGATGCGGTGAAGGTAAGTCTCGGCGTTCTTGGGGAAGTCGAAGTTGATGACAACGTTGACAGCCTGAATATCTATACCACGGGTGAGAAGATCGGAACAGACGAGGTTACGGCAGTGGCCAGCACGGAAGTCGTGGAAAACACGGTTACGGTTGTGTTGGAGCATACGTGCGTGCGAGTAGAAGCATGAGTAGCCGAGTTCGGTAACCTTCTTTGCCAAAAGCTCAACACGAGTGGTTGAGTTACAGAAAATGATAGACTGGTTGATTTGCAGACGCGAGAAGAGGGTGTTCAAACAGTGCACCTTTTGCTTCTCCTCGACGAAAGCGTAGTACTGGGTGATACCACGTAGCGTCAACTCGTCCATGAGGTTGATCTCGTGAGGGTCCTTCATGTGCTTGTCCTTGAACTCCTTAACAATGACGGGGAAAGTGGCGGAGAAGAGCATGACCTGGCGGTCCGGAGGGTGGAACGAAAGCAGCTGATCGATAGTAGAGGTAAATTCGGGAGAAAGAAGCTTGTCGGCCTCATCCATGACGAAGGTCTGGGCGGTCGACAGGTCGGCGACACCACGGCTGGCAAGATCCAAAATTCTGCCAGGGGTACCAATAAGAATATGCACAGCCTCGTTCAAACGGATAATGTCATCCTTCAGGCCAGTACCACCAGTAGTGACCATGACATTGACACCAAGATGTTTTCCAAGCGTCTTGCACACCTGCGATGTCTGGAGAGCCAGTTCTCGCGTAGGTACCAGGATCAAGGCCTGGATCTTGCTGTTCTTAGGGTTGACGCGTTCGAGAGTGGGGATGATGAAGGCGGCGGTCTTTCCGGTTCCGTTCTTTGCGCGAGCAAGTACGTCTCTGCCGGTAAGAGCGACGGGGATAGCTTCTTCTTGAATGGGCGAGGGCTTTTCAAAGCCGGACTCGAAAATGCCCATGAGCAGTTCGCGCTTGAGGTAAAAATCTTCGAATTCAAGACCCTTGGTCGCTGTAACATCTTCTGTTTGGACTCTGCCGTCCTTGGCAGGTACCTTTAATCCTGACCTCCAGTTGCCGTCTGCCTGCGATGATTCACTGAGGGGGATAACTGTCAGCGCGAAAGTCCAGAAGATCTATGGACCAGTATTGGCATACTTGAGCGAGGCAGCCTCGAGCTGATTTGCGAGTTGATCCGCCATTGTAGGTTATGCTGTGTGGGTTATGGTGATGTCGAAGAAAGAGAGCTGAGCTCAAAAGACACGCAACGTCTAGTGAGGTCGTCGAATGAGTTGGGGTAGAGGTGAGATCAAACACGCGCAGTGAATGAGTAGGCCAAGTATGGGAGGCGCAGATCAGATGAGGGTGTGTATCTGTGGTTGATTTGCGTGGGTGAGCTGTCGCTTGTGTCGGACAAGAGAGGTTTCGTCGTGTTACACGGTTCTTCGCGTCAATGGAGCAGCGATCTCGAGCGAAGTGATTGTTTGCAGATCTAGAATGGGATCGAGAGATCGAGAGAGGAGCGAATTGAGGGTATATCAAGCGGGGGAGCACGATAAGGCAGCGAGAGGATCAAGTTACGATGGTAGAAAGTCGTCGTGCGCCGCTCTCGCCATGTGGAACATCGAGCTATGAATTCGCGCCTTGGCACACGTCGGACCAATCACGAGAGCTCATCGTCTGGTATAACACTCGCACCTTCTTGGATACTCTATATTCTTGGTCTTTTCTTTTTGAAGTATTATTCTGGGCTCTTGGTACAGGCGGAAATAATAAGGGTCAAGCAAACGTCGAAAGAGCTCTCTCCTGCTAAGCGCCCACCACAGCTGTTCGTGCCGCACCCTTGCAGCAGACCCTTCGATGACCCGATCACCACAATAATTAATATCGACTCGATTCCCATCTGACTGATCAACTTTCCTTCCGAAATGTTTTCTCAGATGCTACGCCAAAAGCTAGGATTATCAAATCCTCTTTCAAGTTTCCAAACTCGCAGGGCTTCATCTCTGCTTCAACCACGAAAGACCTCTTCTCTAGTCCAACCACGCCACCCCTTCTTCAACCCATCAACAACCCGCACAATGAACAGAGACCTCGACCTACTCACCCACCTACGCCTCCAACGAGCTCAACGCTTCTATCACTCAGGTTACGGCTACCGCGACAATGGCGTAATGTCCTCCTTCTACTTCCTCTTCGCCGCAAACGCCATGGTCTTTGGCGCCTTGAACTACGCAAAATACACCAAAGACTGGAGGCTCGAAAAGCGTCTGCTAGGCAACACCCTACTCTCTCCAGCAAGTGTGGACTCAGGGCGTTGGTGGACTATCATCACTTCTGCATTCGCTCATGTGAATCCCTTCCATTTTGCTTTCAACATGCTCTCGTTGTACAACTTTTGCTCCTTGTGCGCGTTTATCCCTGGAATGAATGGTTTGCATCTCTTTGCTGTAGCAGGAGGTTCTGCAGTCACAGGAGGCTTGGGTTTCCTCTACCACCGCAGAACCAAAATCGCAGCAGCGAGCCGCAGTGACTGGCAATCCAAAACCCGCAACTACAATTCTGCAGCTTTGGGTGCTTCGGGCGCGGTTATGGGCGTGGGTGCGTTGACTGCATGTATGATCCCTAATGCTCCCATGCAGTTGATGTTGATCCCCATCACTTTCCCTCTCTGGGTCTTTGTGGCTGGTTATGGCGTTGTAGATGCTTACCTCCTAGACTCGCCGACTTCGGGAATCGCCCATGCTGGACATTTGGGCGGTTTGGTGTTTGGTGCTGCGTACTACCTGGCTTTCATGAGAAGGTCGCCGATGGGTGTGTGGAGAAGCGTTCAGAGGATGATCTCGAGAAGATGAAGTGGGTTGAAAAAGGGTTATGCTTCTCCGATATCAACTGTCAGACTTGGAGCAATTGGGCACACAATCATAAAAGAACGGGCAGAATCATGCAAACTGGGAAGAATGGAGAAGCAGCTGAATTTGTTGCTCCGCTAGGCACGGCTATAAAACCTCCTGAACCTTGATCCTATTGAAATAGAGGATCACCCGATACGCTGAAAATGCAATCTGAAACCAAAAATGGGTGATATGGCCATCACCACATAGGGAATAAACTCCTCCTATACACTATCGTGCCCGTTCCACCTTGTACTCCACAACCATATGAATGTGCCTTAGACAGCCTGCTCAGGCGTCTCGTTGCTTGCCACAACGGCCGTGCCGAGGCCTCTGTCGTTGGTGCCACGAATAATCATCTCCTGCCGCCTGGCACGGATGAACTGGCTAACAGATCTGATCAAGATGAACCAACCGACAATCATGAGTGTGTACGAAATCCAGTCTTGAGCACGAAGTCCATCAGCAGCTTCTACTCCAGTGACATCTGCAGCAACCTTCGAAGGGTTGAAGTCGTGAGCGTTGGGGTCTGAAGGAATGGTGCCAGATGGGTCATTTGCCGGTACGCCAGAGACAGGATCTGCGGGTACTGATCGGAAGGTGAAGCCGTACTGAATCAAGGTAATACCCAGACCAGCACGAGAGCCGTGCTTTGCAGCATGTGTGGTGTGAAGTAGATATGTGAGGAGGAAACCGATAAGTTGGAAAGACATGGAGATAAGAGCGTTCCAGACAAAGGAGAATAGACTGCCGACGACGAGACCATCGACAAAAATGTCGTCACTGTTGAAGGCGCCAGGAGCCAAGATAGAGGTTTCCCAGTATGGCGGCGCCGAATCAGCGGCTGCTTGCTCGTAGGTCTGCGATAAGGTCAGTATATCGTTAAGGAGACGGGAGATATACAGAAAAACGTACCGGAGGCTTCTCCTCGAGCTCTTCACCACGGGTAGGCTTCGCTGAAATGTTGGCGAACACACCATCATTTGCACTGCTTCCACCACCAATGACTCTGTTATTGGTCGAGCGACTTCCACCAGGGAGGAACATGTTGATCTCAGTAACCCGACGGCCTAATCGTGGAGGTTGAACTTGGGGTGCTGGTGCTTCTGGAGAAGAGTCGCGGTCGGCGGACTGAACAAGTCGCCTACGGTCGGCGTCAGGGCCGTCATGTTCTGACTCGTCATCTGAAGGGGCAGCAAAGGCGTCGTCGATATCTCGGTCGGCATCCTCGTCGTGGTGGTGGTCGTGTTGAGCAGAGTTTCTGCGAGAAGAGTTGCGAGAGCGGAAAGATGGTGGCGGCGAGTTTGGAATGGTTTGTGAGGGCTGGGCGGCTACGTGATCGTCGTCATCGTGTGTTTGCACCTGAAGTCGAGTCAGTATTGACGAATAGAATAAAAATAGAAAAATCGGCAATACTCACACGTTCGTAGTTGGAAGAGAACATGTTGATTAGGAGTGGTATGGTCGGGCGCTTGAGATAAGCAGAGTGGGCCGACGGGCGCGGAGGGAAAGGGTCGCTGGGGTCGATCAAAGGAGGCGAAAGTAAACAGACGTCGAGAAATCCCAGGTGGCGGTGAAAGAAAAGAGACGGATGGTTGGGTGCGAGAAGCTCAGGAGACGAGGGAGACGGAGTCGAGAGATGATTTGATATATGGAAAAGGAACGGATGGTGGTAGAAGAGAATGGACGACGACGGGCGATGAGTCGTCGGTTGCTGATGCGATCAGAGTGAGTGCCTAGTTTCAGCCTCAGCCTCTTAGATCCAAGACCCTCGACACTCGTACAAGAATGCGTCTCCGTTGGCTTCCGTCTTCCGAGAGCGTATCGCCCAAGGCTAAGCCACAGCTCTAGCCACAGCCTTAGATCTGGGGAAATGAATGCGCGAAGTCGAAGGGTTTTGATGATGTCGACGATGAATTTGTGAGATCGTCACTAACCTTTTGCTGCCATCACCAATTCTTGTAGCTCTCGCCTTTGAAACCACAAACAATCGCGCAATCGCCACATCATACACAATGTCACGCGCTGTGAGCAGTCGTTCTTTGTCCTACCATACGACAAAGCCAACTGACAGAAACCACAGCAAGCTTCAAAGCACTACGCCCGCATCCTTTCACAATGGCCTGTCGACCGTCTGCGCCCCGAGATCACCTTCCAATCCGTTCTGAAGAAGC
This sequence comes from Aureobasidium melanogenum CBS 110374, assembly GCF_000721775.1. NCBI lineage: Eukaryota > Fungi > Ascomycota > Dothideomycetes > Dothideales > Saccotheciaceae > Aureobasidium > Aureobasidium melanogenum. Next base: position 344,869 of record NW_024470063.1, read on the forward strand.
GCCTTGAAGCTGCTCCTATCGCAACAATCAACGAGACCAACACTGCTCGCACACAACCCCCCAAGCCGAGAAATGAGGCCCGCGAGGTCAATGCCCTCTACTCGTTGCTCGACAACAGATATTCTTCTGCTGTATGCCAAACATTCATCAGACACCACGAAGTCATCGTCTAACATACACCCAGTACCCCTTGTCAAACGCCATGATGCACCCTGCTTCTGCACCTGACCACTACACAACCCTCGTTAAGGAACTTGACGAAGTCCCCGATCGTACTTTCTTCCAACGAGTTGCTAGCCGTTTCAGAGGCATGATCCGTCTGTCGTAGTTTTCCCGTCGTTCGCCTGTAAAACATATCATCGCCACTTGTTCAGGTCCATTGGACAGGAGGTTTTGGCGCATGCAAAAGGAGTCTGCGGCTCCATTATGTACTAATAGCACATAGATCTATATTCACGATGTCATGCCTGTATCTCTACCCGCGCTCACTCGTATTCGTAGTTGAAAACGCTTCAACTGGTGTTGATCGTGTCAAATGCAACGTCCCCACTGCCTTGCATCAAACTCTCAAAGAATGCCGTGTCCATTCCTAACACCGACCAATCGTCAAAGGTAATGTCCGATAGTATCTGGTCAGGTTGCATGACGAAGCCCTGATGCGTTTGCAATGGCTCCGAAGTTACATGCTGGCTCGCAACATCTGCAGGAGTAAAATTGTTGGAGCTCGGCGTGTCGACGCGGATCGATCCTATCCCACCAATACTGATGCCCTCTGGAAGACTTTGATTCTGCTCTGATCTTGATGGAGTGACGGTGGCGACTCCTCCTCTAGATAACTTGATGCCACCAAAGAAAGGTGCTCGGGTAATGACAAAATCGCGGTCTTCGCCATCATTTGCATTGCTCTGATCTTGTTTCCGAGCAGCACTTTCTTCAATAACTAGCAGGTCTTTGAGCAATGAAGCGCATCTGACTGCGAGTTGGTCCTCTGGAAGTTCGGAAATGAAAGTCATGCATTCTAGAGCTCGCTGTACCATTGCTCGATCACCCAATCGTTGATGTGCTAACACATTGCCCGTAGTTGTGTCGCAGTGACTGGTAGCATGTGCTAGCATCAATGTCATCCCTGCAATCAACGCCATGAAATCATTCATTCGACAACAAGCCGTGACGAGATTGAAACTGCGCAAAGCGATTTGTCGTGTCAGAATCTCGCGGCTGGCGTTTACGCAGGCCATTTTGGAGTACATCCTCTGCGTGGAGTGGCTTGGACATAGCATATGAGGCATATGCAGCTGGATCACCAAAGTATAGTAGGAGCTGTGATCGAAAACACGTCTGATCTCATCAAAAGCGTGTGATGAGTCTTGCGTAAGACCTGAGAACTCTGTCGGTCGCCAGAATGTTGGTGATAGATTGGTGGAGATTCTGAGGAGTTCGTCATCTATACTCTTAGTGATCTCGAGAGCTTGCTGTGGCAATTCAATCTGATTTCGCTCGAGAATCTTGCCGGCGACATTTCCTAGGTCAGTGAGCAGACCACAATCGTTGGTGGCATCGTTTGTAGCATCCTGTCGTGTCAAGACTATATTGTCTGTGCTTGTAGGCAGTCCAGATAGCAAAGAGACAACACGCTCCATATACACAATACTAGTCCAGATGGTTTCGGGGTCAACGACATTACGATCATCAATAACCTTGTACCGATAATGACCACGACGGTGCAAGCCCAATAGTTGCGCAGCCATAACAGCTCTCCGCATCGTAATCCAAGCTTTTCGTATATCACCAGAATCCGTATGGTAAAAGGCTTCAAGAATGATGCTCTCTAAACACTCTAAAGACCCCAACAGTGAGTCATTAGTAGTAACCAGTTTAATAGCCGCACCAGCAAGCTCTTCCATAATCTGATGGTGATGTTTACTCAAACCATGTATCCGTTCTGTAGGAGAGATATACCGCAATGCTGTTGCAAACAGTAACATTTGCTTTGCCAATAGCACTGGATCGGATTCTGGAGACAGAAGGTTTGGTTTAACGATGTATGTCTCTGCATTTCTGTGGAGTGTTGAGAGAGGGGCTTTGTAGTCGAATTGATAGCATGTTGATGAGATGCCGCTGACTCTTTCTTGAAGGGTCTCAATGTCTGTTTGAGGAGGGAAGGAACGAAGGAGGTCTTGTGTTATTGTTGAATTTCTTTGCAATTCTGTGGGTGGAATTTGGTTCGAGATTGGACTTAATGGCCTTAGTAAGGCCTGCGTAGGCGTGGCCGACTGCGCATCCCGATTATCATCGGTTTCTGTCACAACTTGTTGATGCAATCCCTCGGTGTATCTTCTATTCTGACGAGTATTGATTGGGGAGTCTGTCGATTGACTGGTGCATGTCGAGTCTCGGCGTTGGCATGTGATGCATCTGGCGTTGGTGGGTGATGCGAACACACATTTCACCTTCCTTCGTCTGCACTCCCAGCAGCTGTGCGTCCCTTTCCTGACCTTGTTTTGCTTCGGCATGTCAAGTGATCTTGAAGAAGATCTCCGCCCGAAGACAATTCGCTACAGCAAAACGAATATTGGTCTTCTTGGTCATCGCTTACAGGTTCGTCCGAATACACGTTCGTCCGAACTGCACTCGGACAAATTTCCTTGGCGCAGGGTATCGTTGCGAGCGTGTCGTTGTCAACGCGCAATCATTGATTGGAATCATCATCTCCTCGCGGACGAATTCTCTTCATGCAAAGATATGTCATTCTGCGAGTATAGCTGTATAGGCATACAACCGTGTTTATATGTGAGTCTCGCTACAGGAATCTATTGTGCCATCAGACCCAGTAGACGCTGCCTTGTCCTCGGAAGACATTCTTGCAGCTCATGTACCATTTCACGGGAGCGAAGCTCTTTGGACGGACGAAAATGGAGCTCAATCACTCAAACGGACGAAAGAACTCGGCCACTTCTATAAAGCCGGACATGTAAGTACTCGGTCGTATATGTGCAGTCGGTAGGTTGTGTTCGTCCGCGGCCGATTCTTTCCGTATAAGTATTGGGGATCGTGTCACTTGTTTATCTGACTCCCTTGCCCATACACCGATTCAAGGAATCACGACACACAAGCCAAAAGAGACTGTAACGATCTCGCTACAGCACTAAGATCAAGGGTCAATATGTCCGAGTCGAAAGACGACCCAGTTGAGGTTGTCAAGCCTGAAGAAGACACATCTGTTCTTGACGAATACCTGCATGGCTCTCGCTTGATACTACTGACAGTATCGCTTTTACTGGGCATGTTCCTGGTTGCTCTTGATAACGTTCGTCTACCCTAGCTCTTGCGGTCAAGAAAGACAATTGACATGATCTCGCTAGACTATCATTGGCACTGCAATCCCCAAAATCACAGATGAGTTTCATGATCTGAACAAAGTCTCATGGTATGGCTCTGCGTACTTTATGACCTTTGGTGGTAGTAAGTTTATCTGATCATATCTTCATTTCATGACTGACCAAGACAGAGTACGACATGTAGGAGTCGAGGCGCTCTACTTATGGTTCTAGGCTTTCAATCAACATGGGGCAAGGTCTTCAAATACTTCCCTCTCAAGCTCTGGTTTCTTATTTCTTTGTTGATCTTCGAAGTTGGCAGTCTGATTTGTGGAGTGGCACAAGACCCGACCACTCTGATTGTAGGCCGAGCAATTGCAGGTCTCGGTGGATCTGGCGTTGCGGTTGGCGTGTTCACAATGCTCGGCTTTGCTGCTCCGCCTGAGAAGCGTCCACAGCTCTTGGGATTCACCGGAGCGGCCTACGGCATCGCTGCTGTCTTGGGCCCACTTATAGGTGGTGCATTTACCGACAAGGTGACTTGGCATTGGGTAAGTTGACGAGATCCTGGCTACTGCTTAGGTACTTACAATATCGCAGTGCTTCTATATCAATCTTCCGGTTGGAGGACTAGCAGCTATCATCATTTTTCTATTCTTCAAGCCACCAAAGAGCGCCAAACCTGCGCAGGCGTCGTTCAAGGAAAAGATGCTACAGATGGACTTCGTCGGTGCCACTTTCATGATCGGCTTGATCATCTCTTTCATACTCGCATTGCAATATGGTGGACAAACACACTCATGGGATAGCAGCCAGGTCATTGGACTATTGGTCGGTTTTGTTGCCCTCACTGCAGTCTTCGTGCTTTGGGAGATGTTCCAAAAAGAGCGTGCCATGATCGTTCCGCGCCTGGTATGTGACCCCAAGTACAACACTTCGACTGAGCTGACGGAATCGCAGTTCATGGAACGCCACGTCTGGGTTGGCTCCGTCTTCATGTTCTTCTTCGGGGGTGGCTATTTCGTGCTCTTGTATTACCTTCCGATCTATTTCCAGAGTATTCATGAAGCCAGTCCTATCGGATCTGGTGTCAGGATGCTCGCCTTGATCCTCCCATTGACTCTCACCGCCATCATCCAAGGCTTTGCACTGTCGAAGATTGGTATCGTGCCTGCATTCTGGATCTTTGGCGGTGCATTGGCGACCATTGGCTCTGGACTTTTGTACTCCATGGATGCCAACACTTCTACTGGCAAATGGATCGGCTACCAAATCTTGATCGGTTTGGCCACTGGCACGACTTTCCAGGTCGCTATCGCGAATGCACAAGTTCACGCTAGGCCAGAAGACTTGTCACAAGTCAGTGCCATCATCAATTGTAAGTCGACATCTAGCAAAACATCTTCGTAGTCTAATGGTTGTCACAGTCTTCGTCACCATTGGCGGTGCCTTCTTCATTTCCGCTGTACAATGCGCATTCAACAACCAAGTCATCAGACAACTCGTAAAGGACCTTCCTGGCATCGATCCAAGGATTGTTCTTGGAATTGGCGCGACGCAGATTCGTCAAGATTTCACGGCATCACAAGTACCTATTGTTCTTGATGCTTACATGGTTGGGCTGAAAGCTGTATTTGCCATTACGACAGCGGCGTATGGTGTCTCAACCATCGTAGGCTTCTTTGGTAGCTGGAAGAGACTTAATGAGGAGGAGATCAAAAAGGCTGCTGGTGGTGCAGTGTGAGGAACAATTCTTGAATCTCTTTTTCTTGGTGGAAGTCGCGACTGTGCAAAAGAGGAGAGGGGTCGTGTAGATCTTCAAGCCACCTTGTGGAGTCGGTGAAGCTGCGCTGTTCGTGGATCGCTCTCTCCCTGGCGTGGGGTGAAGTGCAAGTGGTTGTTTCTGTTTTCCTGAACGTTGGTTCCAAGCTCGCATTGCGCGTATTCACATCCTGTCTGTCTGAATCCATCCGCACCTCGACAATTGGCTTGAGGCCACAACAGCGAGCTTTTGACTTCAATCATTCTGATTGGCGGCTAGCGATATGCAGGCTATTTTCGACACCCGTCCTGGTGGGGACCAGCTTGCATGAGGCTCGAGAGATAGGTGCCTCACGCATCGCCTGGCCATCCCGCTCGACTTAATTCTCCTCATGCGTCAACACCCCTGGAGTTTGTCGGAATACTGTCTCGTAACTGTCCTGGATACCTAGTCGTCTTGTTCGTTTCATTCTGAAAGATGAGCAATCTTGAGCCCCGGCGCGAGCAGTACACTGTAGGATGGGTGTGTGCCCTGCCGACCGAAACGACAGCCGCGCAGGCAATGTTGGACGAAACTTATCCTGCCCTACCATCGACGAATGCTCACAATTCAAACGTCTACATTTTTGGGAGTGTATGCAATCATAAGGTTGTTATCGCGACCCTCCCAAGTGATTCCTATGGTACGACTTCCGCTGCTACCACGGCAAACGAAATGCTGCGCGACTTTCCTGGTATTCGGTTTGGTCTACTTGTGGGCATTGGCGGCGGCATCCCTAGTGAAGAGAACGACATCAGACTTGGGGATGTCGTCGTTAGCAAACCTCAAGGCACTATTGGTACGTCAGCGCTGAAGTCGTTCATCTCTTTGTTGGACATTAACTGACACGTGCAGGTGGTGTCGTACAATTTGACCTTGGTAAAGAGACCAATGAAGGTTTCGAGAGGACCGGGACACTTAACAGGCCACCCGACGTTTTGCTCAAAGCGATTGCATTACTTGAATCTAGGCATGCCCTACGTCGCTCGATAGACGTGCCCAGATACATATCAGAGGCCTACGAAAAATTTCCCGACTACGAAGCCGAACATCCAGGCCCTGATCAAGATCGTTTGTTTGAGGCAGCATACGACCACGTTCCTATGCAAGCCTCAACCTGTAAGCGGTGTGGCCTCGATCAGCTTGTTAACCGCAAGGTCCGAAAAAGTCAGAACCCCGTCATACACTATGGTCTTATTGGCTCCGGTAACCAAGTTATCAAAAACAGTCGCAAGAGAGATCTGCTTGGAGAGCAAGATATATTGTGTGTTGAGATGGAGGCTGCAGGCCTTATGAATAATTTCCCATGTCTTGTTATTCGAGGGATCTGTGATTACAGCGATTCCCACAAAAACAAACAATGGCAGCCATATGCCGCGTTGGCGGCTGCAGCATACGCGAAAGAGTTGCTCAGCACAATTCCGGTTCTTGAAGTTGAAGCAGCCCCTGCAGCTCTTGAAATGCTCCAGAAAAGTTAGTTCAATATCATACCGTTTCCAATTCCTAGTAACAAGTCTAAAGGCCTCGATGAGATCAAGGAAAGCATAGAGGAGATCGCCGAACAAAACGAAGAGTCCCGTCAAGAAACAAATCATGATAGGATACGGAATTGGCTTTCTCCTGCAGATCCTTGGAACAATTACAATCGAGCACTTGAAACACGTCACTCGGATTCAGGTGCATGGTTTTTGCAAAGTCAGCAGTATTTCCAATGGAAGTCTTCCATAGGGACATCCCTATGGTTGCATGGGCTGGCAGGCTGTGGTAAGACGGTCCTCACCTCTTCCATCATCAAGAACCTGGAGCGAGAGATCAACTCAGATCCTCTTGCTTCATCTGCACCGATCTTGTTATACTTCTTCTTCGATTTTAGCGACATGAAGAAGCAGACTTTGAGAGATCTGGCATTTTCGCTCGTCTACCAACTGCACCGTCAGGATGGGAGCTTGCAGGAGCCTCTAGACTCGCTGCGAAAAGCCTGTGACAACGGGTACAGAGAACCGACGACACAGCAATTACTAGAGGTCTTCTTGAACGCCATAGAGATCACGGATCGTAAATTGTATCTAATACTCGACGCTCTCGACGAGTCCAGTGTTCCGAGGCAGGATCTGCTTGACTGGATCAAGAGCATTGCAGAGCTTGCCTCCCCGAAAGTTCATCTGCTTGTTACTAGCCGCAAAGAATCTGATATCGCATCGATCTTTGGTCGTGGCAACTTGATGGGTCAGGTTGTCCCTGTTGAAACAGACATCATCAATGAAGACATACGAGCATATATAGGACACAGATTGCGAACAAGCGGTGAATTCGGGAGATGGAAAGACCGAGACGATGTCCAGCAGATGATCCAGGAATCGCTTATGAGCATGTCTGACGGGATGTAAGTGAAACTAATTTCTCTGGCAAGCCAAAACTTACAGTGCAGGTTTCAATGGACTGCATGTCAACTTGACGCACTTTCCAAATGCACAAACCAACTGGCGCTCGAAAAGGCTCTCGATGCATTACCGCCAACACTAAATGCCACGTATTCACGCATGCTGCGGTCAATTCCGAACGAGCAGAAAGATGACGTAGTAAGGTTGCTCCAATTGCTCGTGTATTCGGACAAGCCACTCAGTTTAAAGGAGGCGGTGGACGCCATAGCGATAAACCTTGAAGCAGAGCCTTTCTTCGACCCAAAATATCGTACGCCAATACCCTCGGAAATCATCGCATCTTGCTCTAGTTTGGTGACGATAGAAAGCCGCAAAAACTACGGACAGGTGCTTCAACTTGCACATTTTTCTGTCCAGCAATACCTCAAATCTGAAAAAGTTGATCCGGGCTGGAAAGATTGCCCGTCAGAGACCCAAGCTAAAACAAGCAACGCTAAGCTGTGCCTTGCTTATTGCTTCGGACTAGGTCGGTATGGTATCGAAGACGATGGTCTAGACTATGATGATGAATACCTAGAGCAGAGGCCCTTCACAAACACGGCAGCAAGACAATGGACGCATTATGCTGCGCAAGTCGAGGCACAAGATGACCGACTGCTCGCAATGATAAAAGATTTCCTTCTATCAGACAAACGTAAGAGAGCTCGTCTCAATTGGCTTCGTCTGAGGGACACCGAAGACCACTTGGTTCCAAATCGGGACTGGTACACAAAATGGTTGCGCGAAAGCCCAGAGAAGCTAGTCCCGTTAACGATTGCCTCAGCTTGCGGTTTGTATCACTTCGTCAAATCACTACTGCTCTGCAACACCAATCCTAATGAACATTGCTCAGTGTGGGGATCTGCGCTATATGCAGCCTCATATGGAGGGCATGGAGATATCGTCCGGCTCTTACTAGATCATGGGGCTAGACCTAACATAAGAACTGGGCGGACGGAGTTGAGCGCTGCGATCTCCTTCCCCAACCCGGCACAACGATTCGAGATCTTCCAAGCATTGTTACAATATGTTGTTGATGTTAATATTTGTGATGGCCTTGTTGGGCTCCCGCTCGTTCAAGCGACAGTACGTGGAGACGAAAAAATCATCGACACGCTTCTTGAAAGAGGCGCTCATGTTGACGCCATCGATAACCAACGAAAGAACGCCCTGCGAGTAGCCGCTGCCTATGGAGACAATAAAATCGTCCTCAAGCTTCTAGATTACAAAGCTGATGTCAACTCAGTTGGCAATCCCATCGGCAGTGCTCTCAGTTCTGCATGCTATTGGGGTCACGAAGAGGTTGTCCGAACGCTTCTCAACAAGGGTGCCAATATGTGCCAAATATCTGATCCCCGGCGACTCTCAAACGATGGATACGAGACTGCTCTGGACGCTGCTTGCCATCATGGGCATGAAGCAATCCTTCGTTTGCTTCTTCAACATGCAGCTAAAATCTCATTGGCCCTCGACGAAGATTTGCTCAACAGATGTTTCACTTTTGCTTGCAATGCTGGACATGACAAGATTGTCAAACTTCTGATACACAAAGTCGATTTGAATGCTCATGATAGCAGGTTCGGTAGTCCTTTGCTCACAGCCTCCAAACACGGTCATGAGGAAATCATGCGACTGCTTCTGAATCACGGTGCTGACGTCAATCAAGTTTGGCAGTACAGAGATGGAGACGGACTCCCTGGTGTTAGTGCTCTGTATCTAGCATGCACCCGGAGACACAATGAAACCGTAAGAATACTTCTCGATCATGGCGCCAATGTCAACGCTCAAGGTGGAGATTTTGACACAGTCCTCATCTCGGCATGTTATGGGGGCCATGAGCAACTTGTCAACTTGCTTCTTACACAAGGAGCAGACATCAATCAAGTCAGCGAACGATATGGGACCGCTCTCATTACAGCATGTCTGCAAAGTCAAGAGTCCGTTGTGAGAATATTGCTTGCTCGTGGCGCCGATCTCAACCAAGCAGAGGTTTTCTCTCAAAGCCCTTACGAGACGTCAGTGTACAGAACACCGCTTCTTCACATCATAGCAGCGGCTACTCTGTCCGGCGCTAGATTCCCGGACCGCGAAGCTGCGTGGCTGCGGATCTTGAAGATACTGATAGCTGCTGGAGCTGATCTGAATAAAGCAGACGTCCAAGGTCAGACACCGCTTCATTATGCAGCAGTATCTGGAAGCTCAGAGTTGACAAAAGCCTTGATCGAAGGAGGCGCTTTGCTTGATGAAATCGACGAAGACGGACAAACTCCTCTTATCAAGACCGCAAGTTGTCACGCCAAGGGAAGCATGGTAGTTCTATTGAACGCTGAAGCAAAGACTGATCTACAGGACTTTGATGGCAGAACTGCGCTCCATTACGCAGCCGATCATGGCTGGCTTGAAGTCTGTGTTATGCTGGTCGAAGCCGGTGCGAATCCCAATACCTTGGATAGACAAGGTCATACGCCCTTACAACTAGCCGAGCAAGAAGATCACACCGAGGTTGTCACATTCTTCCTTCAGAACAAGGAGCAGGTATGATGGAATATTCTGGCCCGTCTCTCCTAAAGCATCCGAATAGTTACCCTCGTTTCTGAAACATTTGATGACGGAAAAACATAGTGTGAAGAAAGAGAATCAATAAATGCAATCTATAGTCTATATTTTCATGGTGTATCACATTTAGACCTTCCTCAACTCAACGTCCTCCTCTGACTCTCTAGCTTCCATCTCATCCAGCTTCTCGTAGATGCCTCTGCCATCGGCCTTCTCGGCACGTTGCTTGACTCTGTCTTTGCCCCATGCATACACTGCACTACCACCCAAGATGCAGACCATGGCCCAGACTCTTCCAATGGTAACAGCTTCGCGGAGAATCAGCACAGCAAGAGCGCTTTGAGCAACACCACGCGCGGCTGTGACGATCATGTGTGTTGTTGGGCTGGTGACAGAGATCTGCAGGAAGGTTGCTAGAGTCAAGAGGAAACTTGCAGCACCTGTGGCGGTAGCGGTGTACAAGAAAGCGTGGAGTTGACCAGAGGCCTCAGCAGCAGCGACAGCATTGGCGACATCGAGGTCCACCGCGCTGTTGTAGAGGCCGGAGAAGACCGTGTACTCGCCAGAGATGATGAAGAGAGGGAAGTAGCAGACTAGAGCCATGCAGTTTGTCATCCATACCATTTGCCACATTCCCTCGTCGCCTTTTGTGAGGAAGCGCTTGACTACCACGCTTTCAACAGCAGTGGTGAAGCTGGACCCGACGCCCAACAGGAGCCCCTTGATGCTCGTGAGCATAGCGCCCAAGTCTGTGATCATTCCAGTGGCGAAGCCCATCATGATCATGCCGCATCCGAACAGAGAAAGCGGTGGGTTGTATGGTGGAGGGTGAAGGAAGAAATGGGATAGGAGCAAGGTGAATGGCAAAAGTAAGCCCCTTGCGATCTGGTATAGAGAAGCATCGACACTAGCCAGGCAGAAGGTCTTTGCAAGGATTCCGATCAGACGTGCGAGCATCAAAGGTATCAATCCCTTCCAAGCCTATTTTTTGTCAGCGAACTTTTGTTGAACATGTGAAGGGGTTTGCACTTACAGAAAGAGGACGACGGAACTTGATCCATCCGAGTGGTTTTCCAACGAGGGTCAGAAGCACGACTTGTACGAATGTTTGCAGTGCAAGCAGAGAAACAGGTGCCTCTATGCCATTAAGTGCGGACTTGGAGATCAAGGTCACCGAGACAGCGCAGCTTGAATGGAACAGCACTGTTAAGGCAACTTTTGTTCGTGATGGTGATGATGATGATGATGATGATTCCGACATGTTTGCGATTGATGGATTTACTCGACAGGCTTGTGAGAGGCTGAGGGGGACTTTCTCTTTTACTTACCAAGACTCAGTCCCACCCGTGCCACCCAGCTCCGATGTTCATTTCTCCTTTATCAATGCACGTACTGACAGACGAGTCGATCAAGAAGGAACCGGTAGACTAAGCTCGCGAGGGTCACGTTCAACCGAGTTGTACACAACGAAGGATGGCCTCGCGGCGTATGCATGCAATGGTAACCGAGACTATGATTGGCACAATATCGTTGAGTGGCTCTCACTATGTATCAGTACACCTCAGGAGACTAAAGGCGTTCGACTTCCAAGCAAAACTAGAGAACGCCGTTGATTTGATGTGGCCAAAATCCGACTTGGCAGGCACCGACTGACCCAGGCTCCAAGATTAGAAGATGGGTTTTGCTTTGTTCTGCGCCTACGCGGGAGAATTACTACTGCAACAGGCATCTCCCTTGTTCATGCGGCATAACAACGTTAGAAATAGAATCAAATGCAGCCACGCGAAATCGGCTCTTGGGTAAGTGTAAACCCCTAAAGCGGGTCGTGGTGTGTTGCAATACATGCAAGCGTTTTGTAGATCGATTCGAGCGATAGTTGATCCACGGGTCCTCTGACTCAGATCATATCAATAGACTGGTGGCGATGATGAATGGCGATAGGCCTTGCGATTCTTGGGAGAGATTTTAGTCTGCACAATAACTCTTTTGAGAACATTCGTAATCTTGTATCAATTGATTTATGATCGCCTCAAACCATACCGAAAGGCACTTGAACAGGGCAGAATCGGGCAGGAGCAGCAAGGTGCAGTAGCGGAGGGACGTCTATAAGCCTTGGATCGGGCTTGGCACCGGAAAGGGCCTGAACTGACTCTTTTTCTGCCGCAGCCACCCCGTTTGAGAGATCTTCCACCGCCGTCATCTTACTCTGTTACTACCTACTTTGTATTCTACCGCATAATTTCGCCTTGAAACTCCAGCCAATTCATGTCATGTTATCTGGCTTGCGGCCGCATCGGCCCCAATTTGACAGCAGAAATATCTTTTCCGAGATGCCAAGGTCTCCTATCCCTGTCAAAGTGGATCGTCGGCAATGAAAAAAGGCGCCATGTGCCTGCATCAACGGCCATCCACACTACCGTTTCTTGGCTCATCAGTATCCGCTATCTATGATATCCAGATTGTCGGACAGCAAACGTCTTCACTCGGCATCGTGCCTGTTTTAGCTGCATGGTGTTGTAGAGATTACCCTTGGCTTAGGGGACGGTGAGTCGAAAAGGAGCGCCATGAATAGTAAAAGGCCGTGATCTGGTAAGGTAAGTCAGATATCCATCTTGACTTGATACTCATCATTCATCGAACCAAAAATGCCTGTCCCTAGTCGATGCGCGTTCATCGCCATAGTTGTGGCCGTGTTCCTCTGCTTGATTGCTCTCTTTCAGACTGGCACAGTATCAACCCCTTCATCATTACATCTTGATGATGTGACAGACTTTGTGTCGTCTCCATTCTCGTCATCCAAAGAAGAAGCCCAGAGAAATACCACACAACAGACGCCGTCAGCATCGACCTCGGCTTCAGCAGTGCCTTCAGCAACAGTTCCGGCAGCTGTCTCGAACTTACCGATCTCATACGACAAAACCACACCTCCATCAACGGGCTGCGAAGCTGTGGTGAATGCTGCCCAACAAAAACTGATCTCGGAGTACCAGCAACTCCTCAAAGGCATTCGCTATGTCAACGTCTGGGGCTACCTCGAAACTGAGAACAAGGGCGATGCCGCTATCTGGTCGGCACAGCAGATCCTCTTGAGCATGATGGGTATTGAGACTATGGAAGCTTGCCGCTTCATGGACAAAGGCTGCAACATGACCAAGTTCACTCAAGCACTCGATGACCACAAGCCTAACTCTGCCATCATCATGGCTGGCGGTGGCAACTTCAACGACTACTACTGGGAGGATCAACCATCAAGAATCGCAATGATCGAGCACTTCACCCAGGTCCCCATTCGTGCCTTCCCTCAGAGCATCCACATGACCCACAACGACCGCATCAACCGCACGAAGGAAGCTTTCCTGACACACCCCAACTTGCAGCTCGCCGCACGCGATGCACCTAGCTACAAGTGGCTGGCAGACACCTTCGAGGGCGAGAAGGTTGCCGCTCCACATACCGACCTCGCTGTCGCTGACGGCATTGGCAAAGGCGAAGTCAAGACTGTGCTCACCCCTGATATCGCATTCATGTGGGGTAGCCGTCCGGACTTCCGTACCAACACACCCAAGGAGTACGACATCCTGATCCTCGCACGCGACGATATGGAGATCTCCGAGGGTGACTCTAGATCCATTCCCTTCGGCAAGGGCAATCTCGATCTCGGTGGCAGCATTGGTAATGTCAGCTACTGGAAAGTAGACTGGAAGTTCACACCCACCCCTGACATCGATGGCGAACACCGCGAGATGGGAAAGAACCAGCGCGCCTGGGCAAAAGCAACAGAAGGCTTCAGAATGCTCGGAGCTGCAAACTTTGTCATCACTGACCGTTTGCATGGACACATCTTGAGCACTTTGATTGGTACACCACATGTGGTTATGGACTCAAAGTTGGGCAAGAACATCAATTACCACGACACATGGACGAAAGACTGCGCTTGCACAAGAGTAGCGGAAGATATTGACGAGGCGCAAGACTTTGCAAAGATGTTCTTCGAGAAGGAGAAAGCTGAAGGAAGATGGAATGGTGAACTCGTCCATGGCGCAGAGTCAGCGGACGTTGTTGCATAGTAGTTCTTCCATATACCCTTTTTAATACTTTCTCTACCTTTCATGCCAATTCACATTTCATTATCCTGCCTTGAGAAACAGTGCTTCAAGAGATGTTTCCCCTATCAGTTTCTGCAAGTGTTTGCCTAATTTCCTTACAGGAGTACAGAATCGATTCTTGAATCGATCGCTATTTCCAACCGAAGAAGTCCTGATCCTTCAAGCCACCCGGCTTTACCACAAGTACTTGGTCGCGTGCCTTCTCAGAATCCGTTTTCGCCAAGACATTTGGTGGCTTGTCTGAGTTCACTCCTTCCGCTCCTCAAACTATGAACCCCTGCCCGTTTCTATGTTTGTGTCTACTTGTACAAGTATCTTCTTGGCCAATCCTTCTGTCTCAGGAGTGGTGGGACTTCGAAACGAGCTATTATTAGTTGTGGACCAACTCTGCACTACACTCGGCGTCGAGGCAATTGAGATGCACATACGGAGGCGCTTTTGTGGGAGAAAACAGAAACAAGGAAGTGAGAAGAAATTGGTCTATACAGCAGAAAATCTAGAAACACAACAAGAGACTTCTAATCGTCTTCTTGCTCAGAGCCAGCGCTACAATACATGTTTACAATGCCTTCTTCTAACCACTCGCCTACTCTCCTGATGTTGCCTTGAATGATTTTTTGAGCATTCTGCTTTGCGTGCTTGCTCTTCTCTGCTCTTTCCTCTGCAGTTGCATTCAACATCCTGCCTACAACATCAAACTCGTTCTCGCCTTCTTCTTGCAACCACACTGAGTCTTCTTCCACATAAGCGTAAGAATCAAGAAGACGTCGATCAGCAACCAGCGGAGTACCTGCAATCAACGCTGCAGGCACCGACGAGGAAGCCTTGCGGTCGAAATAATCTGGCGAAGCAAACCCAGGCAAAATAGCAGAAACCTTGGAAAGCAAGGCATAAAAGTCGATATAACCAAGTCCTTGATCGAAAAAGACATGGCTAGCCACGTTTTCAGGGACCTTGGGTCTGTTTCCCTGACCCAACAGATGCATAGAAACGTTTCTGTCGCCCTCGGCTGCAGCCAAAAAGTTTCCAAGGCGCTCAAAGATGTGTTTGTAGTCTCTGCGGTGAGGATCGTAGTCGCCTTGCATGGCGAAACTTAGGTCGTGGTTTGCTTGTTCTGTTGCTGTGATGTTGGGTGCGGCTACAGGGAATATAGGCACGAAAACGCGGATGGGAGGGGAAGGTGGGTTGGCCCAAGGATCGTCTTCGTTGGAGTCCCAAGCAGCGATGGTGTTGGAAAGGAAGGTGGCTGTGTGTGGTGATAGCGTCCAGAACTCAACCATGTTGGCCTCGACCCATGGTCTGATATCGGACTTGCGCTGTTCTTCGGCCCATTGCTCGGCATGGTGGACGATGCAGATCAAGCGAGTTGCGCCTTGAGCACGCAATGCTGCTAAACGTTTGGGTAGCCCATCACGGATTGCGATCTCGCAGGTTGTAAGGACCAAAACGTCGGGAATGGTGGTGTGTTTGCCAGTTCCCATAAACTCATCAGGGTGAATCGGGCCCGTGTAGTTCAAGTCAAATGCCTTGATGATCTTTTCGCTGCCGAAGCGAGGGTATGATTGGTAGAATGTGAGGTTTACGTTTGGTTGCGAGGCAAGGGAGTGAACGAGAGCAGCATCGACTTCGTCGTGTGCGACTACGTGCTCGAGGATGGCGACTTGAATGGTCTCGGGAACATTGTCGCAAGATTCAGATGCAGCTTCTGTCTTTTCGTCTCCTGGTCTTTTTGTCCAGACTCCAGACTCGATTGCTGCATCCGTTGAATCGAGAGTAGGCTTCCACCATTTGTCGAGTTGCTCTTGTCTCAGCGACGTGGTTGTAGCATCGGGAGAAAACTGGAAAGCATCAGTACATTGTGCGATGAAGCCTCAGCAGTTGAGAGGTAACTTACAGCAAAGAACGCAAAGATCATCAGCACAGAGATTATCGAGCCAGCGATAATTCTTTGCTTCATCCGCGAGCCTCTCGTCCGTAAGGCATCGAAAGCGTCTCCCAGCGACTCGAGTTGATAGTACTTGGGCTCATCATTATAGCTCATTCTCTCCATGACGCCAGTCTTGACAGACAAAAACCCCATAACGCGCTTCTTTCCTTTAGCCCTCGCTCTTTTGTCGCAATATGTACTCTGGTCTTTAAAGCATCCGCAGCATGGATCGCAATCGCATGTACCAGAATGCAGAGTATAAAAATAGAAGAAAAGAACGTGAGGTAAAAAGCCAAGAGCGAAGAGAAACAGAATACGAAATGACGGTACAAGCTCACCTTTTGGGAGGATGCTCCTTATCATCTATAGTGGTGAAGCGGCGGGCCGCTGCTCGTATAATTGCCTTCCTACTACAGTACATTAGAGGCGGTCTCACCAGCACCGCCGCCAACGACCAACACAACAAAGCATCCCACTGTCTGCCAACTGCGGGCCGTAACCCTTTAGCCCGCAGAGTCCCACCATCATCAGCGGCTTGTTAGGACATGCGCTCAAACGTGCGGCTGATCTTTTAACGAGGATGGACATCACACGCGAGCAACAATCCCTCGAAGGAGCCGTGAGCGCAGAAAAGCCACCAAACATACGGCAAATGAGCGCCGCAAAAAGACGTTGGCGGGCTTGTCTTGTTGCGCTGGAACTTGGCACAACAGACAAAGGAGAACAGAGCAAAAGCTGGCTAAACTCCTTAGAAATTGACAGGGGGGGTTTTACCGCTAACCGCTGTCAGCCAGTCCGAAGCTTAAATCTGCGCTATCAGGCCCATGCGAGATCGTCCTTTATCACAACGTCCGGGGTGGATCATCTATTCCCTATTATTGCCTATGACTCGCACTACTTTAGAACTGTATAAACGTTCATATTAGGGAGCGACAGAGTCTTACTGTCATCTACTCGCCAATTTCGCGCAACGCTCTTGCAATTGCCACTATAGGAGGCAAAATGCGATGTTCTGAATCTCCGATCGAAGGAGCCGTGAGCGTTGAAAGCAGGCAGGAAACCAAGCAACCAAGCCCTTGTCACAGCCTGCTCGCCAAATGGCGGAATGTGGCGGTCACGAGGCAGATTATCAGCCGCCTTGCTTGCTCGCTGCAGCATGAACCGAATTCATGAACGTCTCGTATCTTTTTCTAACTCTAGGTTACGGCTTACAAGTGCCCGAAGGAGAATTTTATACTCAAAAAGTCATGCAACGATAGATACGAGCTCAAATCGTGTCAAGATGAAGTGATATTTTGCTCTGTAGCACGTGGAAGAGATCAAGGCAGCAAACCTTCTGTAAAGAGCCGCTTCGGCAATATGCATATGCAGCAGCATCACGAGCTGCAAAACGTTGCGCGTCACTTTGTCACTTCGTCACGATCAAGGAGGGCATGGTCAACAACAAAGGCGAGTAGCGATACAGAAGACAGGAATAAGAGGCAATGCGTGAGTGTTGTGATACCACTAGTTCCCATATGCATAAAACCGGTCAATATTTGTGTCTGCTTTTCTTTGATAAACGTCTTGTTTTCTACCATGTTTGTCCATTCGCTATGCTGTTCTCTTACATGCTCATGCAGCCGCCATATCGTAAAGTTTGCACAAGAGTTTCAAGGCCACTTTATCTGCGTCTGGAGACAGCAGAGCGCCGAGAACCGTCTCGCGCTGGGGAGCCGGGTTACACCTTGCTATCCAGCTCGGCGTAGGCTTGTCATACTCATCAAACTCATCTCGGTCTTCCTCATCATCGTCACCATGGACGCCATTCCCTCGTGACTCATCGTCTTCAGAAGTGGATCTTGCCTTTTCTGAAGCAGGCAACCCGGCCTTCTCTACCAACCGTGCCAACATGCCAAGCCCACGATGCGTTATGAGGCCATAACTCTGCATGTCTGGGTCCATAGGTGGCATGTGCGGATGTCCCGGTTGTTGTCTGTGGGCTTGTGCAGAGCGATCAACCGAGAGCACAAAGGCCATACGCAACAGACTTCCGGGCCAACGATCATCAGAGCCAAGCCATGCACGAGCGAGATTCTTCTCCTCGGTCCCGTCATAAGAGTGCGCTGCTGGGACCATTGATGCTAGGATATCAGCGGCTAACATGCCCTGCGTGAGTAGAGCCTTTCTAGCTTCTACCATCTTGAGTTCAACCGTAGTGGAGAACACTCGTTTCGAACGCTCCGGTAAGACAGATATGCTCAGAGCAAAGGCGGAGGTAAGCAGGTCTGCTGGTGGAACAGACTCGGATGGGTTGAGTGTTTGTGATGAGGTGAAAATGCTGCGGTACAACGACCGATTAGGTTCTTGGCGAGCCAAAAGTTTTGCAAGACAGTCGACTGCAAGTGGAAGGTGTCGTTGCGCCAAAGGTATGTAAGGGCTGAATAGTAACGGAGAATCGGATGAAAGTGTGGGCGCTGGCTGAGGAGCAAATGCCAAAATAAACTGAAGGATATGAAGAGCATCATCGCGACTCGGCAACTCCAGGACACCAGTGATGTTAGAGAGGAATGTGATGATGTCTTTGTAGAAATCTGCGACGTTCCTCGAGGTGCGAAGGAAAGTATTGCGAGTGCCCAGCAAGCGAATTGCGTTCGAGACAAAATTAACAACAGAATTGGAAGATAGAAGGCGGTGGTTTGCTTCGTTGAAGGAAAGGTTCCGCAGCAACGTCGTGACGGCAATGAGGCGATCAGCAGCGCGATCGAGCTCATACTCCTGGGTGCCAACGGCAGGAATGTCCTGCAGAGACTCGTTCTCGATGCGACATAGTTTGACAAGATCTTCGTAGGATGGCAAGTCAAGGCCGTCTGACACTTCGGCAGCACCATCCGCAAGGATGTCAAGCTGAGCTTCGGCGCAGTCGACCAGTACGTCTGTCAAGTCCTCGCACTTGTCAAGATCCAGGTTGATGCGCGGTTCTATCGAGATCAACGTCAAATGATCCAAGGCGTGACGAGTTTCAGCATGAATACCAGACTGAAGACTCAAGGTAAGAGCACGGATGTCAATCAGTCCCATCTCATCGACCATAGGCACATCAGGAACCAGACGAGCAATCTCGCTGCCAAGCTTGGCCAACGGGATAATGTCGTATCCACCATAGTAATCCAAAGAACGCCTGTGCGGCTCGTACTCTGTTTCCTGGCCTGTGACGTGTTTGAGCTCGGCAGTGCTAGCTTCGCGCTTGATGCTCGGAGTACCGCCTGTTTCTGATGGAGCTTTGATTGCTGGCGAAGCAGAAACTCGAGCTTGCTCTTGGTCTGGTGGCGGTACAGAGTCAAGCTTGCCAACACTTGATGTACGACGGAACTCGTTCAAGGCTGGGTGTTGCATGGCAGCCTGTGGGGTAGCCATTCCATTGACAGGCGTGGGAGTAGGGCGCTGCATTGGCGTGCTTTGAGGGTTCATCATAGGTACAGGAGTCGAGTGCTGCTGCTGCTGTTGCTGTTGTTGCTGAAGGGCTTGTTGTTGCAGCTGCTGCTGCTGCTGCTGCTGTTGTTGTTGTTGCTGAGCTTGCATTTGCTGCTGCTGCAACTGTAACTGCTGTTGCTGTTGCTGAGCTTGTTGAGCCTGTTGTGCTTGCTGTTGTTGAGCCTGTTGCTGCTGCTGCTGCTGCTGCTGCTGCTGTTGTTGCTGAGCTTGCTGCATCTGTTGCGCTTGTTGCTGTTGAGCTTTTTGCTGCATCTGCATCATGGTCTGCTGCTGAGCAGAAAGCTGA
Source organism: Aureobasidium melanogenum CBS 110374 (assembly GCF_000721775.1). Classification (NCBI taxonomy): domain Eukaryota; kingdom Fungi; phylum Ascomycota; class Dothideomycetes; order Dothideales; family Saccotheciaceae; genus Aureobasidium; species Aureobasidium melanogenum. The sequence goes on from NW_024470063.1 coordinate 364,756, forward strand.
TCGTTGGGACGACCAGGAGATCCTTGGGCGGCATTTGGGGCACCCAGTCCAGCTAATTGACGGGCTTGTAACGAAGCTGCCTGCTGGCGTTGCTGCATTCTTGCTTGCATGAACACGCGTTCGTATTGACCGAGATTACTCTCGAACAGCTGCTGCAGTTCTGCTGGGGCAGTAGGATATTGTTGGAGGTTGAAGCCAACCTTCTGCGCGATTGTGGTCCATCCATTAAATTGGGTCACACGCGTAGAGCCACCATGTTGCAGGACAATGACCCAAATAATGTACAAAGGTAATGGTCGTCCGCAAATTTGGGGCTGAGGGTTGAAAGGTCTGTTGTTTTGTTGACAGAATTGCTGCAACGATCGCATCCACTGTTCTTGCTTTTGCTGATTTGACTGTGATGACTGCCCCGGAGTTGCCATACCATTGGCGCTTCCAACACTAGCATTGGCCGCAGCAGCTGCAGGGTTGAAGCCAGCAGCGGTTTGAGCAGCGTTGGCGCGCACCTGAGCCATACTATTGGCTTGCAGACGCTGTTGCTGTTGTTGCAGGCGTTGCTGGTAGAGCTTCTGCTGATACTGCTGCTGCATCTGTGGCACAGAAGTGATGCCTTGAGACATGTTCATGGCTTGTGATGAAGAAGGATTGAAGTTTGCGCCGAACGACTGCTGCTGCGGAGTGAAGGCGCCAGGTTGCATCATGTTGTTGGAAGCGGTCGATGGCGCGGGAGACATGGTCTGTGCGAAGGTAGCAGGTGAAGCTGTCGACATACGTTGTGGTGGCTGCTGCGGCGGACGGAACTGCTGAGGTTGCATGGTTGGTGACGGAGTAGCATTTGATGACGCTGAAGGGTTCTGTTGCAGATGTTGATAGGGGGTGGGTGGAGCTTGGAAGGGCTGTTGCTGCTGTTGCTGTGAATTGAATGCGCCAAAGGGAGCACCGGCCTGCATCGGAGTTTGCGATCGCGACATGTCTAGTGACTGTGAAGGGGCGTGCGGCGATTGATGCATCTGGTCTTCCGAGGGACGCGGACGTTTTGAGGGAACAACCGAGTTGACGTTGAAGGTCTGTTGCGGGTTGCCAAAGGCCTGCTGGGGGTTGATGCTGCCATTCTGGGCGAACGAGTTGAGGTCGATGTTCGAGGGATTGGGGTTCGCATAGAGCGACGACATGGATGGATTCATGTAGACGCCATTGGTCTGACCGGGCCACGGCGCGCTCATGGTCGAAGCTGGTTACAGCATGGGGCACACGCCCTGTATATCGAGGTTAGCTACTGGTTCGGGATGCCGACTTGTGACGCGTCCGTACGCGACCAAGCATATATGGGGAGCGACGGGTGTTGGACGGCAACGCGACAGTGCTATGGCCAAGCCATTGGTAGGAAAGCTTGGATGTGAAGCGACAGTCGCGTCTGGATGGGCGCGGTGGAGATGTCGGTGTCGGAGGGCGTGGGTGTGGGTGTGTGACGGTGGTCGGGCGGGAGATGAGGTGGTGTCCTGGTCTTCAGACCGAGGTAGGCCATGGGGGACACTGGACCTGGCGCAAATGGACCGAGCAGAGGTAGAATAAACAAACGTACCTAATGCAAAACAAAAAAGTCGGTCTGTCGAGTCGTTGGACACGCGCGTATTGATGCCTCGGAGTGCCTGCTGTCTGGAAAGAACCACCCGTGCCAGAGCGTCGCGCTTGCCTTCTCCTCATTTTCGGCCAACATGACAAAAGTAACGTGACCCTCCACAGGGCTGTGCTTGTGCTTCTTGTGCTTGTGCTTGTGCAGATGCTTATCCACCTCCCGTCGACGAACGTCGATTTTCTGCATCTTCCCAAAAATCAGAGTCAGATACAAAAGAGCAGATGGGGAAAACGTAGACTACTCAGAGGATGGCCAGACCCCGTAAAGGGAAAACATATGTCATCTTCGGCAGGGGACACCGTGCCTTCGAGAGGCGCGCGGATCTTGTTCTTGGTTCGCGGACATGCAATCACACAGCAAGCTCCACAACGCACGACTAGTGATACACTACCCAATCTACTCTTTTTCGATTTCAAAAGATCTTTGCGGATCTTAGTCTGCCACGCCAGTCGTCTCGCTGATTGACCATCGCTCAAATCCTCCTTGAAGCCCGCTTCTTTCTTAGCCGTCGTGATCCTTTCCTGCCCAACAGCGCCAGAAGTGTACCGACAACATGTACCCCAGCTCGTTCACGCTCTCGAAACCCTTGGCACCAAATCCAAATATGCTCGTTTGTCTCACATGCCACGAGGTGCTCTTTCCAATCCCCTCAACATGATGCTCTGATGGTTGTTTCCGCCTGATGCTTTGCGCCCCTCCTCTGTACCAAGAAGGATCGAGGCGTCGTCCCTCAAAACTCAGCTGTTTTTGACATCATGCGGCGTTTTTGCCAAATCTCGGACTTATGAAAGAGCACTTTCTTCTGCAATGATCTGCCTCTCAAATCTGTGTGATTATCGAATGGCAAAAAAACCTTTGAAACGCTCCTTTCCCTGTCAGTCTGCCACGGGAAAAGTGCTGACGACTCTAATCTTCTAAACGGATATCGGCGGCATCAAACCTAGTGAACCCGGGCTTCCTCGATGTAGGTATATCTGCCGAACTACACATCAGCAGCCACCTGATGACCAGATCCGACTCGAATAATTTCCATGTTCCCATGCGACATGCAACCACTGGATGAAAGCTATACCGCAGAAAACACTTTTCAACCTCCACAACCAGAAATCACCAGCACACCTCATATCATCACCATGTCGAACTCCCTCTTATCTTTCCTGCAACAATACCATCTCACCTCGAATGGAACAACCATCCGTAGCAATCTGACCCGCCTGCATGGATCCATCCATCAGGCATGACTCTTACACGCTCACGTACAAATTAAGAGAGTCGGAAGTGAGATAAAGTTCTTATGCGATTAATTAACAAACTCCTATGTACATATTCCACCATCGCTCTCAATGCCATATCCTCCAAACGCCATGCAGCCTCCCATTTCGTTCCCTGTCTTTTACACACCAGCAACCACACCCCCAACAACATCCTCCAACATCCTCATACCATAGAAACTTCCCACACTTCCAAACACCTTCAACTGCTTCACAACCTCCTCCCTCTTACACGTAACAACCCACTCCCCAGCACAACTACAATGATCCATAAACTCGTTCGTGCGAATCCGTCCACACCTCCCACACTTGATATCCTGCGTCGTCCACTGCAACACCAATTTCTGCACTTCAGAAAGCAAGCGCTCTTCAATGGTTAGACGGTCAAACAGGGCTTCGCAGTTATGGCAACGGATGGTGAGGATACGGTTGGCAGCAGCGGTTTCATCAGAGGGAATGATATCGCTGTCACGACAAAGATCGATATCGCGGGGTAAACAGCATTCAGGACAGCTTAATTGCTTGATGGCAAGACTGTTGGAGGGATTGGTGAATGCGCCTTCAGCACTAAATTCGCGGATTTCAAAGAGGTGCAGTAATTCTTTGCGTAAGAGGCGGGCTTCGAGGGTGATGGTTTTGTCGAGGGAGAGGACCTGCATGACACTCTTTACCAATTGCAAAACTGGATTGGAGAATTTTTGGGATGAGCCAGGGAGAGAGGGGAAGGCCCAATCTGAAGCCAATTCCTCGTGCATGGCTTCTGTGCGTTGGCGTTTGATCAGAGCTTTGATCTGTTTAGCCAAAGGCTTGGAGAAGGTTTTTGCTAAAACATCGCCAGGTGTGGTCTGGTCGTCTTTCTCAGAAGCAAAGATAGATGCGTGGATGGGAAGTTGTGTCGGTCGTGGTGCTCCATTGGCTCCCATGCCTTCAGGTCTCTTGCGGCCATGCATGAGATCGATATACTCGACAACCCAATCATTGAACATGGGTTGCAAGATTTTAGGCAAGAATGTGCCAATCTGCCACTCCATGATAGTATTGAGTGTTTGATTTTCAGCCTCGACAACCTCTGCACATCCCTTTCCGCCATAGTTGAACTCATCATACCAGATCAGGTAGTCCCAATACTCGGTAATGCTAAGATCCAAGAAGTTGAAGGATGGCTTGGCGTTGACAGTCTTGAGAATATACTGACTGTAGGCATAGGCATTGCCGACTTCCGCCTTTGTAGTCTGCAAAAGCAATCTGTTCGCACTTGCGTACACGACATGCGAGCCCACACGTCTGAACTCGGACATGAGTTGTTGCAGAGCTTTTCTCGACATCATTTGCACGTAGTAGTGTAATGATTTGTCGTACAAGAAGGAGCCTGGATTCTCAATCCAGCGGACCAGGTGTTGGACCATGACATCTGCCATGCCACCACCATGACACGCTTCCTCCCACCAAGCTCTGACCATCTCCCTCAGAGCCATAATGCCAGCTTGTGCAAAGGTGTTTTCGCCAGATACGACGTGGGAGATATCTTCAATACCTTCTTCATTCGGTGGCGGCACCGACAGACCCATCGAGTCGCTGCCTTCAGCATCGTTCAATACTGCAGAACACAAGATAGTGTTGATGGCAAGATTCTTAACACTAAGATCAATGCACACCGAAGAGTAGGTTCCAGGATTGTTGACAGAAGGCATATCCACAGTCTCCATAGCAGCGAGGATATCATCTTTCTCGTAGCCAGCATGGTCTGGACGTGGATTGGCCGACCACCACAGCACGACCTTTTCTTTCTGCAATCTTCTTGCGTACGAGATATCAATCAGGAAACGAGGATCGTCTTTTTCGAGATTGCAAAGGGGAACATTGCCGTAACGACTGAGCTCGATCAAGTGTGTTATCCATGATCCGAGGTCGAGGTAGTGGCCAACCAGTCTCTTTGCGACGAAGGACTGCCATCCCAGAGGAGGTAGTCTCTTGTCATCTTCGTCAGACTTCAAAGGCAGCATGGGTAAATCTTGTAAAATTGGCAGATCGTGTCTGAGCAGACGAGGTTGTTGAGATTGGATGACGACCATCAGAGGATTAGTCTCTTCCTTTTGGATCTTCTTGATGGCATCGCCAACTTCTTGAAGTGCTCTCTTCTTGGTGGTGACGTTGACGGTCTTGAAGTGAATGCTTTCTTGGTACTCAAAGACGTCTTGCCATTGCTCGCCGTTGCTCTCTTCAAGCTTCTTCGAGAACATATCTTGATAGATGCGATCAACATTGGGCATGCCTTGATCAGCACGAGATCTGTTGAGAACAACGATTTGAGCCTCTTTCTTGGACGAACAGAACAAGGCGAAAATCTGGCGCTCTCCGGCAATAACGTGGTAGAGATAGAGATAGCTCATGGAAGCAGAGGACAGGTAAGGCTGCTTGGGAGGCACGTAGTGAAGTGCTGACAGGTCGAATCCATGAGTCATACCTCTACCCAGAACACCTGCCTGCTTCTCGTCAAAGGTACAAGTACTGCCGAGTTCCAGAACCGCTCTGATGTCCAGTGGTACTTGCGTCTCGTATACACCTTCAACACTCGAGTGGTTGAAGAGTGCTGCAAGCTTGTCGGCGTCCTTGATGTAGACCTGTTCAGGCATGCTGAGTTTGAAAAGATGCACTGAAGGATGACCATTCGGCAGAGTGTAGTTGACCACTTTCTCAGCTTGCACGCCATCAACAGAAACGTCAGGCAGATCATCTCCCTTGAGATTAAGGAAGACTTGACGCGGCACCACAACCTTGAGTTGATGTATCTTTTGGTCGATCAAGACGAAAGCCTTGACTTCGCCTGGGCTCTCGCCCTCGCAGAGCTGCAAAATCTGCCATGTTGAATTGTACATCAACTCACTCTGGTTGCGGAACATGTTGCCAATGGCATCAGTGTTGTCAACTCTCCTCTCACCGAAGAGTTGACGTCTTCTTTTACGAGCCTGCTTCTGAATCTTCCACTTCTTCTTCTGGTATTGAAGCCAGCCCTCGTAATCTTCGGTGATTGAAGGCATATTTGGTGGCAGGCTGTCGTAAGGGTTGACAGGTGCAGCAGATTCGACTTCCACAGCCTTTCTCTTCTGAGAAGAGGCGACTTTCGACACCATGGCTCTCTTCGGCACAGTCAATGACGATGCACCAAAGTCCTCAAGGTCTCCGACGATTCTTCCATTGACAGCATTGATGTCAGCAGCATCCAGGGGCTTCTTCTGGAACAGATCTGTCATTTTCTTTTGCTTGAACACATCATCCTTAATTCTGATTCTGCGCTCGAGCCAGTCAGGATGAGCGACACGAGGAACAGGATTGCGAATCTTTTGCAGAGCAGCAGGGATTGTGATCAGTTTTTGGATAACTGAACCCAAACGCTCAAGGTAGTAGGCCCAGTCAATGACAGTACGAGGATCCATGTCACCCGGATCGTCCTTCATCCACTTCCTAAGGTAATGCTTCTTGACTGATTCTTCAGCTGAGAATATGGCGACCGGGATGGCACGTTCGGTAACTGGAGAGTTTCTGGGCTTTGACGAGATAATGTACTTGCAGTTCAAGCCTTTATCTTTGACCATCTGCTCGCCCAAGAACTCAGCAAGACGCCTTGCAGTGGTGATGGCAGTCGACTTCTGTGCGCCATACTCCTCAAGTGTCTTGGTCATGCTCTTGTTCTCGCAAATGAGATCGATAAGTTCCTCATCGGCCAGAGTCGTACCGTGGGAGTCCAGAACATCCAGCCATCTGTTGGCGATCTTGGCTACTGCTCCGTATGTCTCTTCTAGCGTAGTGCCCTCCAGGAAGAACTTGAAGATTTGTGTTTGGAAGATCTTGATCAGCTTGAGCTCACCACGACGTTTGACTTCGAATCCTTTCAGTTCGGCAAGACTGCCATCGTGGTTGAACACAGCATAACGCTTCTTCAAGTTCTTGTCTTCTTCCTTGGAGGTAGGCAAGATCATGGCCCTGTATGGACCATCGACTTCGAAGAAGATAGTGTTGTCACTGTGTGTCTCGTAGCGGAAAGTCTGAGGATCAACCAGCTCCTGGTACTGGTGGTTGGTGAAACCATCGTGGACGCGATGATTCAACATGACACAAGGATATGACATGGCAATCTTCTTGCCGTTCTTCAGCTTGAACGCAAAGTTCTCAGGGAAGGTCGCTGGAAGGATACACCAGATACCGTCGGTGTCGAGTTCAAGAGGTCTTCCAATGCGTTCGACCAATTGACGTGCCATTTGAATGATGCGAGCGCCAGTCAAACAGGTGACACCGGCCATCTCCATGGAATACCAACGAGAACCTTTTCTCATGACATAACCGTAGAAACTGTTCAGAATGACTTTGTGAGCAAGTTGAAGAGAGTCGAACAAAATGATCATCTTCTTGGCGTCATCAATCTCGGCTTGTGAAGCACCAGCTTTCTTCAAGTCTTCAGTCTTGCCCTTCCAGACCTTCTGCTTGCCCTTGAAGTCGTATCTTCTGTCACGGAAGTCCTTGACAGTGTCGACGTAGAAGGGGTTCTCTCGTTGACAGATGATGGCTTCCTTCTCGATAGTTTTGGCTTCGTGGATCTTGTGGTAAATCTTCTTGCTGTAATCTTGTAGTCGCTTTTTGACTAGCACAGATTGCTCGTCCAGAGACAAGTCTTGGAAGCTTCGAGCCAAGCTGTTTGCCTTTTTGCCTGGGAACTTCTCACTTTCCAAAGCGTGACGAATCATGTTGTACTCGTCACGTTTGGCAGGCAAGTATTCACCTCTCCACGACCATGGTAACCTTCGATCGCAAGTCTTTCCAGGTCTGTTGAAGTCGCAAGCAGCGCAGTCTGCCTCTTGAATCATGGAATCTGGTTGCAGACGGTTTGTTGTCATGATGTTGGGGTACATGGACGCGACATCCAAATGGTAAATCAGAGGCTTTTCCTTGCGATTGGGCGTTTCCTTGAGCTGATTGAGTCTTTCCAGAATCTGGGCTTTGACTTCCTCATAATTCTCGATGTCATCTAGTGACTTCTTCTCTTCCACTGTAATACTGAATTTTAGCGCATTGTCAAGCTCCTTGATCAGTTCGTCGATTGCAGCCGGGTCAACAGCAAAGTTGCAGGGAATATCCGCACGGAAGACACCAGCTTCGATACTCTCGACGTGACCACCGACATAAGTTTCCGACTCGAGAAGATGGCCTTCCCAGAAAGATTCTCGCGGTGCTTGATGCTTGTTCGGTAAGACAATCTCCTTCTGATAGGCCTGGACCATGAGCAACATCTCACAAAGCGTACCAGTACCTTTTCGCAACACATCATCAGGTCCGAGCGGAATGATCGTACATAGCGAGAAAATGAAAGGATGAACGTATTTCATGTAGAGGTAGTAAGTCGCAACGGCGTCTGAGACGGAGTATTCAGCCAGAGTCTGTGGTCGTTCCTGGGCGTATGGTGTCATGAGTTCCGGATCCAGCTCGTCAGGATCGTAGCCGAGTTTGGCCACAGTGACAGCTTTGAGACCTCTACTTCCTTGAGGCAAGTAACTGTCACGGTTGACCCAGGCGAAGGCATCCATATGCGCACAGTAATTTGACTGGTAGATGTCTTCACTGTTCTTGCGGAAGCCGATTTCTTGGTACATGTCAATGCCTTGGATACTAGCTCTGGCTTCGACGTATGGCCAATCGAAAAAGTCACCGTTGTATGTCACAATGATGGTCGGGCGTGCTTCCTTGATGCAGTCGAAAAATCGTTCCAGCAAGGCTCTCTCGTCCGGTTCGTTGAAGATCAAGAAGGGTCCTTCATATTCTGGCTTGGGGGTATACTCGAAATCGGCAATGTCCTCAGAGACGATTTCTCGGTTTGTGATGAGGAAACCTTGACCATCGATCATGTACGAAATCATCATAATTTGATCAACAGCAGCATCAGGAAATTTGAGGGGAGCTTTGCAAGTCTCGATATCGAAAGCCAGAATGACGGGATCCGCACGTTGTAGCCTCTCTTCGATGCAGGTCAAGGTGATGTGACCATGTTTCGCCTCGACAGTGTACCATTTTCCTATTCGGATGTCCTTGTCGATAGCTACTCGTACGTGGTAGGGCACGTCGTATTCTCTGATGTCGACAATAAAGTCGCTGGCGTCGAAAATGCTGGCCTTGTTGGCCTGCTCGAAGTCGTCGTCGAACATGTCCATTCCGGCATTTGCAGTTGCAACCTCGGCGTATGTGTCCATGGCATTCATCTTGCTCTTGTTCTTTTCGGCGATGGGCGAGACGCCCCTTCTGACTTGTAGTAGGTGGTCAACATTGGCGAATGTGAGTTTGAGGAAGTTTCGTCGGTGTCCGAGTAAATGGTTTGGCTGTGGAATACGTTAACCAAGTGTTTCCGATACAGACGAAGGCTCAGAACGTACCATTGACAGATCCTCCTTGTCTATCCTTTGCACAGTCTTCACTAGACCCTCAAAGGACCTTTTGCACCACTCTTCGACTTCGGGTTCCTTGCCTCTCTTGACCGCAATGAGAAAGTAAGGGTCATACTGAACAGTAGCTTTGAAAGTGTTTCCATCGTCCTGGAGAAAGTAGAAATCGACGCCCGCGCGACCTCCTTGATTCTTGCTGTCCTCAATGCTGGTGCTGTGCATGTTTATAAGCCAGCCCTCTCTTTTCTTGCCGGCCTCGAAGCGTTCAAAGCCCATGGACTCGTCGATCTTGTGAGCCAGCCGTGTGGCCTCGAGCTTTTCATTCTGTGACGTTTGTTCTGAACCTCGTAGTGTGGCAAGATCTGCTGTCTTCATCTTCCGTGATCCGTACGAAGTGTTGCCATTCTTGCCCATGCGGCGGAAGGTCTGGCCGTTCTGTCTCGCCATGGTGGGCGGATGGATGTTGTGGTTCTCGAATTAGTGTTGTTGATGTGTTTGAAGAGAATGTCGATTAAGTCCTTCTCAAATGCAGAATCATGAGTCGTAAAGGGTAACAGCAGTAAATAGTATACGAGAATCAGAGGCGTGTAATTGACGGTACACAAAAACAAAGAGGGTGGTAAACGAAAGCCAGAGCCGACGCGCTCAACACACGAAACTCGCGATGCTGCGACGCGAAAACAGATTTAGGGCTCGCCTTCCATCTCGGCTCTTTCGGCAGACATGCAGCCCGCGATGGTCAGGGTCTGGCCTGGCCTTCGATCGTGGCTTTGCCCGCATGAGTTCATCGACTTTTGACACTTTTGACTCGAGAACATTCACTCTCTCATTCACACACAACCATGTCAGACGATACAACACGGCAGACTGCATCCACGGACAAGGCCTTTGTCGGAGAACAATGGAAGGGCGCCGAACCCACACACGCAGTCAAACCTGAAAACGCCAATGTCTACGCCGCCGCAGCGTCACAGCATACCGCCGGTGGCTCAGCTGCCGATGTAACTCTCAGCGACGCTGCAAAGACAATCAAGCTTGAGGACTTTGCTGCTTTCCCCAAGAAGCCCTGTGTAAGGGACTCACTTCTTACTGGAATTACCGCTGGCTTTGTTGTAGGCAGCTCAAGGGCAATTTGGAGAGGTAAGTTACTTGACTATCTTGCTTCTCTTGATCGCATCTTCTAACAAAAGTTCCACAGCACCCATCCAATCTGCCGCCAACTGGGCAGTCGGAACTTTCGTCATTGGATCCGCCGGCATGTACCAATACTGCCAGCACAAGCGTCTGGCAGAAAAAGAAGGCATGACACGCGCCATGGAGATTATCGATCGCAAGCAAGTCGAGCGCAAACAAAAGGAAGCTCGTCTGGAGAGAGCGAGAGAGTTGCGTCGTCAAAAGAAGGAAGAGGAGGATACTCAGAAGTTTGCTGAGCTAAACGCAAATGCCGCCAATGCCACTCCTGGCACAGACGAGGCTAAGTCCTCTTCGTGGAAGTTCTGGTAAATCTGCTTGGTTGACCCTCTTCACTTGCAAGCCTTTGCGACACTTTGCATCCGTGTATTGCACTCGAATGTGCTGGTCAGATGCATTGGACACTCAAGCTCTGGTCCCACTCGAAAACTAGAAGCTGCGCGACAGCTGTCGTGTTACACTCAAGAGACAAGCTCCTTGAGACGAGCATATGAACTGTATTTTTAGCCATGTAACATATTTTGTACAAACTACAACCGAGGGAAGACAGTTTAGTCGCGAACAACAAATATTGTGGTATCTTACTTCTATACTATCGTACAACCCAGTCTGCATGGCTGTTCTATTCTGTTCCTACACAATCCTCTTACTTCTTAGCAGGAGTCTGGCCAGGAATGACAACCTCCTTGAAGGGATACTTCAACTCATCATCCTTTCTCATAAAGTGCTTTCTCCTCTTCTTTGTCATGACGTGTTCGACAATAATCTCCTTGCCCATTTCTTTCATGTATCTTCTGATGAATCGCGGGTCCCAGAGTTCAGACGCAATGCCCAGGTCCTTGCAGCAGCGCATGAGAGCATTGGACTTGCAGCCCTCGGTTGCGGTAGGGATGCCATCGGGATCAAAGTATTGTTGCTCTCCGCGAGCTATTGAGACAAGTCTAGTAACGACATATTAGCAAGATGCGACAATCCATAGAATAGAGTCAAAAACTCACTGTCCTCCGGCAACCAGTGCATATTCTCTTGTGACCAACTTGCCGGTAACGATAGTTTCGCCACGGGGCACAAGACCCCAGCCTCCAGGACCAAACGCCTTGTTCAAGATCCTTCTGTACTTGATCTCGGGTAGGTAAATAATTCCGTCGGGCTTAATCTCGATATCGTCAAAGGGAATTTCTTGTGTCAAAATCGCGGCAGCCTCAGCGCTGAAAGGTGTTGAAGAAATGCCGTGGAATGAGCGAGACCAGTCGACTTGCTTCTCGCCCTCGTCCAGGGTAGGTGGAGGATCACTCAGACCTTCGGTGAGGGAACGCATAGGCTCACTTGGTGCGGCGGGAGCTGGAGCGGCGGGCTTAGGTGTGTTTGACGGTTGAGCAGCAGGTGCACGAGGGGCAGCAGTGTTTGGTGCGGTAGGGGTGGCTCCATCGTAGCGGCGAGTCTGCGAATTGAAGCTTCTGTAGGTTGATGGCGCAAGATGCGATGAGCGTATGCGAATGATGTTGCGCTGCGACGACCTGACAGCCGGCTCGAGGCCTGTTACGACCTCACGAACGAATGTGGTGCGCATCTTGGTATGCGTTGTTTGTTGCGCGTGAAGATTTGGGGTTGCAGATGGTCAAGCAAATATGGCGTGGCGAGGCAACCAAGTGGAAGCTGTTTTCGTCACTGAAACCACCATGGTACTTACCGTCAATGGTATCGTCCATCTACATTATGGACGATTCAGCAATATTAGCACAAGTAATGAACAAGTTCTGAAAACAATGGCAAGAGTATGGTACAGTTGTGTAGTGTATTGATTAAGAAGGACCATGGATAGCGGTCGCAGTCCCATCATGCTCCGAGCCACCAAGCTCATGCAGTGCAATCAACAGCTCAAGCTGACACTTCCACCAACTTTTTGAAGTTGTTCAAACATTCTTCTGATCGGTTCTGCGGTCATTGCCTTGCTTCTTCCAGCATTGCTTGAACTCTTCCATCTGTTGAGAGTGGTCAGTATTTGCTCGCGAAAGAGATCCGGCAATCGAAGCTCAAAGTCCGAGACTTTCTCAAATCCGAGGCCGCTCTGCTCGCTCAACTCACCTCTGTTTTGCACTGTCTCCAATCTTTCTTTTCGAAGAAGCAGTCGTTCAGGCGCGTGTTTTCGACTATTGTTCATTTCAGTCCTCTGTTTTTTCGTTGAAAATCACGCTCAATTGCTTACCAGAGCAGCCAGTGCTGAAGATACGCTTGTCCCTGCAGGCGTTTGTTGAGCATCTCGAGTCATACCAAAGACTCTAGGGAGAGCGGAACATACCATTCATCTGGCTCATCGTCATCTACAACTGCACTTGCAGTGTTCTGCTTGGGATCTCTTTCTGCCGCCATACTTTCAATTTCTGTCGAGTGTTGGAAGAAACAAGAAGTGCTGGTCATCATCCAAGAACAAACGAGGGTTCTCGGCCATTTACGAATCGAGTAATTGCCACAAAATCACCATCATGGCTGACAAAAGAGTTAATGTGCTCGTCTACTCGGGTATGCACATTTCATGATGTTTTCAAAAAGGTCTTGCAATTTGCTGATGTTTGGTGTTTAGGCAATGGTTCTACTGTCGAATCTGTTCGTCACTGTCTCTGGTCTTTGCGCCGGCTTCTCGGTCCTAACTATGCTGTCATCCCCATCACTGGAGAGACTGTTCTCAAAGAGCCATGGACGGCATCTTGTGCTCTGTTCGTCATGCCTGGCGGAGCGGACGTTGGTTACTGTCGCAGTCTGAACGGCGAAGGTAACCGTAAAATCTCCGCCTATGTCAACAAGGGTGGCGCCTATCTTGGTCTCTGTGCTGGTGGTTACTATGCATGCAAGCGCTGCGAGTTTGAAGCCGGCAAGAAGGGTATGGAAGTTTGTGGTGATAGAGAACTTGGCTTCTATCCCGGCACTTGCAGGGGTCTTGCTTTCCCTGGCTTTGTCTACCATAGTGAAGCTGGTGCCAGGGCAGCTGAGTTGAGCGTGAACAAGCAAGCCTTGACCACTGTCGGTGGAGCTGTGCCTGAAACTTTCCGCTCATATTACAATGGCGGCGGTGTCTTTGTCGATGCTGAAAAGTACAAGGATCAAGGTGTGCAGGTGCTTGCAAGCTATACCGAGCGTCTGCACGTCGACTCTGGCGAAGGCACTGCTGCTGTGGTATACCGCAAGGTAGGCGAAGGCTCTGTCATCTTGACTGGCCCGCATCCTGAGTAAGTTCGATGCTAGAGTTTACGAACAACAAGCTGATCAACCATAGGTTTGCTGCAGTCAATCTGACCAAGGGTGGTGACAATCCTGCCTATCCAAGAATCGTCGAGGCTCTCGCTACAGACGACAAGCAACGTGTCGATTTCATGAAGGCATGCCTGGCCAAGCTCGGATTGAGTCCTAGCCAGGATAACCAAGGTGTACCTTCGTTGTCTCGCCTGCATCTGTCGACGCTTGAAGCCTCGGAAGTTTCGAAAATTGCATCTTCATGGTCTGAAATTGTCGAAGAAGTCGACGGTAAGCATCTGGTCAAAGGCGAAAATGACACCTTCAGCCTTGAAAAGCAAAGCGGACCATGGAAAGCCGGAGAGTCTAGCACTCTCAGCCTGCAAAAGGTCGCCGATGCTCTGCCTGCCGTGGTAAAAGACATCCTTCCCACCGCTATCAGCAACCCATCATCCACCACAACCGCCGAGCAAGAACCCGCCAACCAAGACACCGGCATAGTCGACTACGACAAAATCACAAAAACCCTCTTGGTTCACGACACCTCCCTTCCCGACACAAAACAAACCCCCTACTTCAACCACCACGCCTACTTTGCAAACCTCTCGGCCTACAAGACCAAACACCACCACCACACCTCCGAAAGCTTTGGAAATGTGCTTCTATACGGAGAAGTCGTTACTTCTACATCCACCCTCCTCGAGAAGAATCCAAAACTGCTAGAGAAACTGCCGATAGGTACTACAGCAACGGCAACAACGCAGGTTGCCGGTAGAGGCAGAGGTAACAATGTGTGGGTTTCTCCTCCTGGCTCTTTGATGTTCAGTACCGTGTTACGCCACCCGATGGCTCTTTCTTCCACTGCGCCTGTGGTGTTTATCCAATACCTATGCGCCCTCGCCATCGTCTCTGGTATCCACAACTACGACCGCGGCTACTCTTCCCTCCCCGTGAAGCTAAAATGGCCCAACGACATCTACGCCCTCGACCCCTCCAAAGGCCCTAACGCCAACACTTCCGACCCAAAAAACTACGTCAAAATCGGCGGAATCTTGGTAAACAGTTCCTACTCTGGCGGCGACTACACTTTGATCTGCGGAATCGGTCTAAACGTCTCCAACACTGCGCCCACAACTTCCCTCAATGCTTTATGTTCTGCCGCCAAACTGCCTCCCATGCAAGGAGAAAAACTTCTCGCGTCTATCCTTGTAAACTTTGAGAGTTTGTATTTGAGGTTTTGTCATGGTGGGTTCACGCCGTTGTTGGATGTTTATTATGGACATTGGTTGCATAGCGATCAGATTGTGACACTGGAGCAGGAGGGAGGTGCAAAGGCTAGGATCAAGGGAATCACTAGTGATTGGGGACTTTTGGTTGCAGAGGAATTGGGTTGGGAAGATAGGCCTACGGGAAGGAAGTGGGAGTTGCAGAGTGATAGCAATAGTTTTGATTTCTTCAGGGGCTTGTTGAAGAGAAAGACTTGAAGGATGAGTGGGAGAGAAGAAATTTGAGAGAAGAGGAAACGATGGTTCGTCAAATATGCTCCTGTACTTCTATGTATGCAATCTACTGATGCAGTGTCTGAAAAGCGTCTACGAAACCTGGTGTGTTGTTTCATGCTCCGAAAACCAATGTCGACAAACGCCTTATCATGATCATCATCTATCCATCAGTGCATGAGAAGTTCCATGCATACCACTCCCAAGACGCCGGAACATGACAAACAAAGCCCTGCAACGACAACAAGTATCAAGACTGACAGTCATCTAGCCCAGACCAGCCTTGCCTGACTTGACAGTGGCCTGCACAGGAACAAGGAGACCACCAGAGCCTTCCTTTCCAAGCGACATACCAGCCGCCCAGCCCATCTTCTCCATGAGCTTTCTGCCAAAGTTGCTTGCTGGGATCTCGGATGCGTTGTGGCCGACAACATCACCGTTGCGGTATGCTGCGGCGCCGCCACCGCCACCTCCCATTTGTCTGGTTCTTCTGATCTCGCCAGCCATGGTACTCTTGGGCTTCTTGGATGAGTTCTTGAGGTATCCTCTGCTGACAAAGCTCGAGACGCGGTGGAAGTGTTGTTCGCTCCACTCGACAGTCCTCGATGTCTTGATAAGAACAGGCGCTCTGTTCTTGCCGCTTCCAACAGACTTTGACTTGAGGTTGAAGTGATTGGCAATCTCGTGAAGAACCTTGCGATCATTCTTTTGCATGGGCGGGAATGCCTTGGTCGTGTGGTCTTCTTGCTCCAAGAAGTCCTGAAGCTCAATTCTGACCTGAGCCATAGTAATGCCCTCGGTGTAGCGTTGGTTCATGTCGGGCTTGAACTTGTTCTTCTTGCCGAGCAAACCCAATTGACGCAGCTCCTCGCGCTCAGCCTTCTTGCTAGCCTTCTTTGAGCGGTCGTTAGCCCACTGGTTTCGTAGCTCCTCGACAAGATCCGAGTCTGACAGGCCAAGCTCTTCCGGAAGTGGTCCAGACTTGCGACCCTTGTTGTTCTTCCTAAGACTAGGACGGTCGAAGTCCATGATATCGAAGCCGCCATATGCGTCTTGCTCCAAGACATCCGCCATGAGAGTGGCGTCCGGGAAGTTGTCGCTCTTTCTGCCGCCCTTCTTCTTCTTGCCACTCTTTGGTTGCTTGAACGAGTAGTTCGCCAGACCTGCGCGAGCACCATCGACATCTCCGAAGCGGTCGTCATAGAGCATGATATCATCTCCATCGATACCCAACTCTTCTTGCTTCATGAACAAGAGAGCCAGCTCTTCGTCCGTCATTGCCTGTGCGCGTCGCTCTCGAAGATCAGCGTCGTCCTCCCACGCCTCACGCTCTTCGCGCGCTAAGCGTTCCTCAAGCTCAGAGCTATCTTCGCTGCCGATATCATCATCGTCATCATCATCATCATCGTCTTCCTCTTCCTCGGAGCCAGACTCATCTTCCCATTCATCCTCCATGCCAGTGACATCGACATCATCTGGGTCCTTCTCTTCCTCGTTCAGAAGGTCGTCGAAGAACTCATCGGTGTCGTCGCCAGAGTTGCCACCCAGACCACGAGCGCGAGTAGGCATGTCCTCTTCAGCAATATTGTCGATATAGTCACGCAACAATTCTTCCTCGAGATCCTGCTCAAGTCGGAAGATGCGATTCTGCTTCTTTCTGTTCTTCTTCGACTTTCGTGAAGCACGAACGCCGCTAAGATCTTGGTCGAGACGATCAGCGAAGCCGTTTGCCTCTTCCATCGAAGGCCAATGTTCTTCGGGCTGTACGGGAGACTCTCGCGACTTTGACTTCTCTGACATCTCTTTCGCCCACTCTGGTGGGTTGTCCAACGACTTGAGGAACTTCTCCAACTGAGGGTTCGAGTGAGGAGTTGGCTGAGCGACAGGCTTGGATGATGATTTTTCGGCAGGCTTTGACGTTGACTTTTGGGCGACGGCGGGAGGATCGTTTCTGATGGTTACACCACTGCGACCGCGGAAGACGACCTCGTCACTTGATGACGATCTTGCGGGTGAAGGTGCGCGAGGGGCGGGGACAGACTTGGGACCCTTGAAGGCAAGCGACTCGTCTCCGGCAGTGTCGACAAAGAACATAGGAGCGTCTTCGACTTCGGCTGGAGGTGAAGGCGCAGGGTGTTGCTGTAAGGCGGGCTGCTCGACAGGAATTGTGATCTCGGCGTGAATGTGGACTGATTCGTCGACGTCCATGTCGACATCGTCGACGCCGTCTGATGATGGAGCAGCGACAGATGGTTGAGCGTTAATGTCCATCTGAGCCATTGCGTCTTCTGAGCGGCGCAAATCTCTATCGTGGTCGAGGTTCTTCTCCTTCTTGTCTGAGATTGGCTCGTCTAACGGAGCCATAGAACCAGCGCTGACGAAGGAAATCTTCTGGTCTCGTAGCCGTGACTCCTTGGTCCATTCATGCTTCTCTGTGCTCTGGAGTTCATCTCTCAAGGAGAAATAGGGCTTGGGAGTATTTGAGCCTAGAGAGAAGAAGTTCAGCTGACAGAGGTGGCCGTCGATGAAGTGAAGGACTGACCAGTGTGGTTGTTGGATGAGTCGTCACGGAAAGCGAAAGCATTCTTGTTGCGTGGCGGGGTGTACTTGGCAGCCTTTTGTCTCAACTTCTTGCCCATTTTGAAGAGTTAATCAAACAAACAAGGACAAGTGAAGAAATGATGGGGTACTGAGCGGCGGGAGCAAACAATGCACAGAAAGGGAAGGTGTGGTGGACAGAAGTGAGGATGTTCCTGACAAGACGAGAGGCGAAAGTGTCGAGCGCCGGTGGAGCGTTCAGAAGCATCAGCATCATCGCTCCCGCCGTTTTCAGGGTCCGTGAGTGCCTGAAGTTAAACACCGCCTTTAACTCCGAACCCCAGCCCGTCACGCAGCCATCACGGTCAAGGTCAAGAGACGACGATATCAACTTGTTTGCTGCTGCGGTCATCTCATGTAGATACTGCCATGAACAGCGACAACCTTGTCCGCTTCGCCGGGCACATCTACCGATACATCAGGGATCCCATGCCGACCAATACTCACAACGACGACATTTGGTGCCTGGGCCAAAGATACGACTCACACCCTGAAGCCAACCCGCCCGAGTCCACCCAGCCTGAGCCTTCTCTAACCTCATCACCTGCTGCCACATCTGCGACCGAAGACATACCCTCCGATTCGGCGACAGTACCTCAGAAAGAAGACGAGTTCGAGACCATTCAACCCCAGGAAGCTACCAACGATAACGCCTGGCCACCTGCCTTCCTTGACGACTTGGAGTCTCGCATATGGCTGACCTATCGCTCCAACTTCTCGCAAATCGCAAAGTCTACCAGTCCCGATGCCTCGTCCTCTCTGTCTTTTCGAACTCGCCTTATGCAGTTGGGTAACCAGGGAGGCTTCACAAGCGACACTGGTTGGGGTTGCATGATCCGAAGTGCTCAAAGTCTGTTGGCAAACACGCTCCAGATACTTGATCTGGGAAGAGGCTGGCGCAAGGGAGAGCAGCCCGATGCTGAGCGAAGGCTGTTGGCTCTATTCGCAGATGATCCTTCCGCTCCCTTCTCCATACACCGCTTCGTCGAACATGGTAGCAAGGCCTGCGGCAAGCATCCCGGCGAGTGGTTTGGTCCATCAGCTGCGGCTCGGTGCATCAAGTATGCCATCTTGTCCTCTGTCTTCAAGACACCTTAGCTAACCATCTACAGGGCTTTGGTAGATTCACATCCTTCTTCTGGTTTGCGAGTCTATATTCGTCCTGATGACTCGAGCGTGTACGAAGACAGCCTCATGAGCATCGCTCGCGCTTCCAATGGCTCCTTCCAACCGACTCTGATTTTATTGGGTACAATGTTAGGCATCCGTGGTGTGACTCCCTCCTACAGAGAGGCCATCAAAGCTGCTTTGCGTCTTCCTCAAAGTATCGGAATCGCTGGGTATGATGATTACCTTCGCTTACCTACTTTTGATCGTCAACTGACCTGGATTTACAGTGGCCGACCGTCCTCCTCGCACTACTTTATCGGCACCCAAGCCGATCACCTCTTCTATCTTGATCCACATACCACACGCCCTCTGCTACCTGCTTCTCCCTCCGAGGCCGACATTGCTTCCTGTCACACACGTCGCCTACGTTTGATACCACTGGACGAGATGGACCCTTCCATGCTCCTGGGCTTTCTAATCCGCAACGAGGAAGATTGGACCAACTGGAAAGCCGTTGTCGAAGCTACACCACCTACCGGTACCAAGAGCATCATACACATTTACAAGGAAGAGCCCTCCCTCTCGGGCGATATTTCGGAGGCCGACTATGAGCGTGCCGTTGCCGAAGTACAGAGTTGTGACGAAGACGAGGAAGACGACGCCATCATCTGATGAATGCATACTGCTACGACGACTCCGATGGCGTTTCTCTGGGCTGTCTCTTGCTTCTCTTTTTGTTTTTTCCATACTGTCTTGGAGTACTGGGCAAGGGCTATTTGTTTCTTTGAGTCGAGGCTCTCTTTTGCGCGCCCGGCGCGACGCGATACCGTATGCATTCATGTGCTCGACCTACTCGAGTAGGTGCTCAAGGGAGTTTTCTCATGGTGGGTCTGTTGGTTTTCTATAGCAACAAGCAGAATATACCAATTTGACGATTTTCGCTTTACGTTCTTTACATCGCGGCGTGCGTGGGTCGTTGGTGTTGATACTGTGAAGATTGATGATTCGAGGTGGCTGGGAGGCACGGCAAGAGTCGGCTTTGCGTCTGGAGACAGGGTCGTACCCCATACAAGCAATTTCTGGGTCGACGACGATGTTATGGCCGCATCAATGACTATTTTCTTCTCTTTAATACTCTAACACATCCCATATGTGGTATAAATGGTGATCAATGAGGTCTTGGAGAAATATTGTGCTTCTTCGGTCTGTTCTGCTCGAATATATGTTTTCTGATATGCTTGATGTTGAACATAGACTCAACCAACGTTGGAAGATAGAGAGCAATAGAGATGAACAAGTATATTTGTCTATCGACACCAATTCTGCACAGATCGATCATCAAGTCAGACAAATGGCTATGGGACAGAAATCTAACCCTCCTCGAAACAAGATCACAAGAAAAATACCATAGTTGCTGGCACACGACATGCTTGATGTCAAAGACAGGGTGACTCTCTTCAACGAAGTTGACTTGGTCACAAAACAACACCAGCTGAACATCCCCAACACTAGAAACAACCATTTCATTTCAACTGACCTACACATCTCATCTGTCGAATGCATACACTACTTCCTACCCATCTGTCAAGTGCATACACTGTTACGAGTCTACCGCAAACATACAGCAGAAATATCTATGTCTACGTACAGCGATCAAATGCTCTCTGCCGTTGCCATGCCAGATTCGAAGACTAGACCAAGATCATAGAGCAGGAGCTTGGACTCCTGAGGGGAGCTCTCCTCTCAGAAGGACATAGCAACGGACCACCGTGACAGTTTCGCGTTTCGTCTGGCACTAGAGATCCGCTCGAGCATCAATGTCACTTCTCGTGATATACAGACGGTAAATGCTTCGTGATTCGTGATTCTTCTCGATATCATTCTGGCAGCATTTTCTCGAAAGCATTTTGGGAGATCCAACTCCATCGATTTCGAGTCTTCTTGTAATCCATTTCTCGCATTTGTTCTGTTGCATTCTCGAGTTGCAGTTTCGCTATCGAGAGCGCTCTCTTTTCTCATTCAAAAGTGAGTTGAGTTTTGGTGAGGAAGCAAACTGGAAATGATGCGAAAAGAACTCAATGAAAGGAAGAGAAAAGGAAAGTGGAAAGCAGGATGTAAAGGTTTGGAAAAATCGATTTGGTTTCCTCCATGGTTCTTATGGCTCTTGATTGTACAGCTCGTATCGTCGAACCTGTTGATGCGCCTCTCTCTTCTCTTAATCGTCGTAAGAAAAACCCGATGGTTGTAAAATGAAAAACACACTGCGCAATAAACTTATACCCCATTCCCATGACCGCATTATCAGAAAGAAGTAACCCCGCTAAACACCGTCCCAATTGGAGACCACCCCGTTGCCCAAAGCCCAGATTCAGGTCGTTGCTGAAACTTGAGGTGGTGGTATCACAGAGAAAAGGAAGCCGTCAGATCAACAAATGATTTGTGATCAAAGCAACTCTTACTTGGTGGAAGAAGAGTACTTGGTGACGGCCTTGGTGCCTTCTGAGACGGCGTGCTTGGCAAGCTCACCGGGGAGGATGAGACGGACACTTGAGACGAAAGTCAGAAAATGAAAAGTGAAAGACCAGATTGTTGTGATGACTTACGAGGTCTGGATCTCACGCGAAGAGATGGTGGACTTCTTGTTGTAAGCAGCGAGCTTGCTAGCCTCGGTTGCGACACGCTCGAAGATGTCGTTGACGAAAGAGTTCAGGATGGACATGGCACGGTTGGAGATACCAGTGTCGGGGTGAACCTGCTTGAGGACTGAAGAAACGCGTCAGTAAAAGTGGAAAAAGACGCGACTTGTTGATGCGAAAAGCGCAATCCAAGAAAGCAGAGTGATGCGATCAAGTAAAAGACGCGATTCGGATCAGTGGAGGTCGAGGTGGCGTACCCTTGTAGATGTAGGAGGAGTAGGTCTCCTTTCTGGTCTTGGTGCGCTTCTTCTTGTCACCAGAGGGGGCGGCGGTCTTCTTGCCAGCCTCCTTCTTCTCAGCGGGAGCCTTGCCAGCGGCGGGGGCCTTGCCGCCAGTGGTGGGAGTCTTCTGAGCTGCCTTGGGTGCCATTTCGATTGATGTGATTTGAAAAAGTCGGAAAAGACTTGAGTTGTTGAGTTGATTTGGGTGGTTAGAGGTGGTTGACACGTAAAATGCGCAGAGTGTTGATGATGGATGAAGAAAGAAGAGAGGAGGGTGCTGTCGTCGGGGAACAGCTTCGCCTTTATACAACTGCGGGTCGAGCTCGAATCACGGAAAGTGACGAAGCGTCGAACGCGACTTTCTCCAACGCGCTCACTCCTTCCTAGATCACAATCGCGGCGCCAAGCAAATGTATGAATGGCTTAGCGCAGGAAGGAGCTTCGGCTGTTAACGAATCAAAAGAGGGAAGGCACGAACGCACAGACCAACACTGGCGTCTCATTGATCTTGACGGCGAGTGAAGCTGTTGATCTTGGGGAAGCAACGTCAAGCGTCGCCGCGAGTACTTAACCACAGAGCTCCCCGAACAGCCTGTCGTCTCTTCCTTCATCTTTCATCCACGCTTCTCGACTCACGCTCGCCGTATTCATCGCCGCTTTTTAGCACCACTTTCAACTCAACCTTTTCAACCACCCCAACCAAATCAATCAAAATGACTGGAGGCAAGTCTGGCGGCAAGGCCACTGGCACCAAGAGCAACGCTCAGAGGTAAGCAAATCTCACTTCTTCACTCACTTCTCACTTTTGCGCCTCACTTGACGCGCTTTTCCGGTCCAAAACAACGCGTTTTTTCATCTCGAATCATCTGAGTCTCATTCTGACATCTCTCTCAGCCGTTCTTCCAAGGCCGGTCTCGCTTTCCCCGTCGGTCGTGTCCACCGTCTCCTCCGCAAGGGCAACTACGCCCAGCGTGTCGGTGCTGGTGAGTCAAATCGCTTCTTTCAATCCTAATCAACCGCATCTAACGCGCTTCATCAGGTGCCCCTGTCTACCTCGCTGCCGTTCTTGAGTACCTGGCTGCCGAAATCCTCGAGTTGGCTGGTAACGCCGCTCGTGATAACAAGAAGACCCGTATCATCCCCCGTCACCTTCAGCTTGCCATCCGCAACGACGAGGAGTTGAACAAGCTTCTCGGACACGTCACCATCGCCCAGGGTGGTGTCCTCCCCAACATTCACCAGAGTACGTTTTGCGCCACCTCCACAATCACACTTTCACATTCTAACATGCTTTCTTTCAGACCTTCTTCCCAAGAAGACCGCTGCCCCCAAGGCTGCCGGCGGCCCCAGCCAGGAGCTGTAAGCAACTCGCTACAACTTTTGATTCTTTGGGTTTTACGGCGCGCGGGGTGCTGCTTTCTTCAGCTACGATAATGGGGTTTTAACGGACTGGGCACAAGTGATTTTTTATTAACGGGAAGAGCATTTTCTTTTTTTCAGACACATTCGCAGCAACTTTCTATCCATTGTTGCTTGCAGAAGAACAGGGCTGTACATTACCAACCGTGGCCACGGATGGGTAAATGAGACCGGAGGGGAATAGCTGAATGACACGCTTTTGATACCATTACATCAACCAATTCAGCTTTGTTAAACTTTACACCCTTCTTGCCCACTCTTTCTCTTGCTTCATTCTCTACCTTCTCTTCATCTCCACGATTCAAGATACTCACTTTTAGGAGCTGTGTCTGCCTTCTTGACTGGAAAAGCAGATGCATCAGCGACAGCGAGAGCACGCGACCTCCGCAATACTCACAACGGCCAGCGAAACATCGCCAATATCGACTTCTACCAGAGTAGCGAGAAACATGAGGAACGCGTCTTTGAGAGATAGCCAGTCGAAAACAGCCAGAACAAGCAAATATGCACTAGTACGCGACTCAAGCAAAAGCAAACATACCAGAGATACAGAAAGGAGAAGAAGCAAGCCAGCCAGAACCGGCTGAGAGCAAGCAAGACGCAATTGAGCAGCGGACCAATGTCAAAAGAGTTACATGCACCGAATTGACAGGCCAAACACAAACTTGTACAGGTCAAGACAGACGAGAAGATTCAGATCAGAGAGAAGACGAGAGAGATATTGCAAATTCAAATGCAATGCATGGTAGATTGCACGAAGAGGAGCACCACGAGTCCAATGTAATCCTTCCTCGAGGCATGTCAGGTCTACTTCCATCCTCCGCAATCGAACAATACAGAGATGGTGGGAGCAGAAGAATGTATATGAATTCGAGCGTTCTTATGCTGTAGGCCTTTGTGCACACGCAACTGATTCAAAGGCTTCCTTGTTTTGAGGTCACGAGGGTGACAAGCAGAAACATCTGGCAGAGAAACACCGTCAAAGGCAGGATGATGCAGAGCAATCGAAGTAAGTACTGAACAGTATCTATTAATTTAAAGGCAGCAGAATCGATCAGGTATGCCAAAGATGAAGTTGTAAGACAAAACCGTACGATACTCTGCCTAAGCCAGCGAGCCAGGTCCACGGAACGAAGGCATTCCAGTCGCTAAGGTACAGGCCTGCCGCTATAGCACCCTGTGAAGTGCTGCAGCAATATCAATGTTGTAGAAGGCAGAGACCTACATCGAAGTTGTAGACACTACCAAGACGACAGCGGTACATGAATAACCATATGTTTGTCAAGGGAGACGTGAAGGTCTCTCTGTTTCCATCGCTCCAGCGATCAATGCACTTTTCGCATATAGTCATTGTACTAGACATCAAAATGATCAGGTTAAAGGGGCAGCAACAGTGTGAACAAGCACAGAAAAGATAAAGGATTGTAGCTTGACATCAATTTGAAGAGAAGAAAGGTGAACACGTTCAAGATCGATCATTCAGATATCGTACGTAGCATCAATAAACCCAGCCTCGGCCTCTTAGAGTACCAAAGTGAGAAATTCAGTGCTTGACTCTATACTTTTTTATCATCATGTAGATTCGATTTATCGGTGTGTGTGATTGCTGTGATGCAAAGTCTTTCTGAAAAGAGATTTGGGGAGAGAGAAGAAGCGATTGATGAACAGAAGAAAAGAAAAGGTATCGATTTGTTGCTCGTGGTATCTACATTTAGCAGCCTGGCGGGGGAGCTGTGTAAAGGCACTTGTCAGTGACTGAGGAGATTGAAGGCGTTGA
This sequence comes from Aureobasidium melanogenum CBS 110374, assembly GCF_000721775.1. NCBI lineage: Eukaryota > Fungi > Ascomycota > Dothideomycetes > Dothideales > Saccotheciaceae > Aureobasidium > Aureobasidium melanogenum. The sequence continues at coordinate 389,827 of NW_024470063.1, forward strand.
AAGAAGAAGGACGTACGATCAAGGATGGGGCAGACCAAGTTACGCTCGTACTTGCTGCCACCAGGAGCGGTGGGAGGGCGGTATGGGTCGGGGTGCTTCCACTGCTTGAGGAGTTCTTCGGTCTGGTCAAAAAGGATCTGATGGGAGGAGAAAAATAGAACAGTCAGCGAACGAGATTCCAGTAGATTGAAGCGACAGCATTGGACGACTCGAAAGAAGGAAGAGGGCTGGTGACGGAGGGATGGATATCGCTCACTCTCTGTTGTCTGGGCTCGCGGACGTTGGCGTTGGCTTCGAAGAGGGAGCGGATGTACATGGCCTGGCCGCGCCAGAGGTATCGGTGGACGGACCAGTCAAGGGCCAGCTTGAGTGACCGGCGGTATAGACGGCTGTGACGATGAGAGAATCAGCACGCGCGCAAAGACACGGGCGACGGGTCGAGAGGCAGAGGGCAATTACATTGCGGATGTGTTGGCCATGGTGTGAGATGGTCCGGATGGTCAGCCGGAGAGAGTGTTTAGTGCAACAGGTCGCTCGACAGATCCAAAATGCTCTGTTGCGACTTCCCAATTGGCGTTTGGTATGCGCGCTCCAGCCAGGGCAGCAGCTGCAGTTGCTGACCTCTTGGCGCTCGTAGGGCTGGCACTGGCTGGCACTGGCTGGCACCGGCAAAGTGCAAGAGGCCACCGGCAAGACGCGGACGAAGCCGGAGCGAAGGGAAGGAAGGCTTTCTGACGTCGGCCAGCGCTGCGCTTGCTGGCGGCTGATCTTGGGAGCATCGAGATCATTTTCGCTGCCAACTCGTCCAGACTTCAAGGTTCCGCAAAGCATCAACTGCTGTCCCGACTTTCTACGGTCACCCCCCTCTATACCACAAACAAATCTGCTCCAACTTAGGACCCTCGCCCCATCGCGTCCTCTGTTGCTTGCCTTTCTCTGTCGCTCTCGCCTCTTTTTCTCGACTGCGTGCTTCCTTTCTTCTACACCATGTCCAGCCGTCAATGCCTTCGCCTGGCCGCAGGTGCTTCGATGCGCCCTGCTGTTCGCGCCGCTCCTAGATACGCTACTCGCTCTGCCGCCGCCCTGAGATGCCTCTCTACCTCCTCCGTCTCGCGTTCCTCTGTTCTCCTGTCACAACAACCGAGGTAAACATACCAAACTTGTCGAAAAATGTTGTCCTCCTGATCACATCTCCAGGACACCTGCACACCTCCTCCGCTCTTCTCCCATTGCTCAGGTCCAGACCCGCGGCTATGGTGCGTCAACTTACATTCCCACGCGCACGCCATCCTACTAACAACTATGTTGCAGCTGAGAAGGTCGTTCAGGTCCCTACCATGGCCGAGTCTATCACAGAGGGTACCCTGAAGCAATTCTCAAAACGTGAGTGCTAGCCTCAATCATCTTACTGCGACCCCATCTAATTACAGCACAGAGGTCGGCGACTACGTCGAGCAGGACGAGGAGATCGCTACCATCGAGACCGACAAGGTACATAACGACAAACATGCGCGATTTTCATCTTCACCAAACTAACCCTTCCCGACTCACAGATCGACGTTGCTGTCAACGCTCCCGAGGCTGGTACCATCAAGGAGTTCTTGGTCAACGAGGATGATACCGTCACTGTCGGTCAGGATCTGTTGAAGATGGAGCTCGGTGGTGCTCCTTCTGGTGGTAAGGACGAGCAGGCCAAGGAGGAGCCCAAGGCACCTGCCTCAGACAAGCAGGAGACCTCATCTCAGCCCGATGGCGCAAAGGAGAAGGAGGCTCCCAAGGAGGAGAAGAAGCCCGAGCCCAAGAAGGAGGAGCCCAAGCAGGAGAACAAGCCTGCTCCCGCCCCCAAGAAGGAGGAGAAGAAGCCTGAGCCCAAGAAGGACTCAAAGCCTCAGGAGGAGTCTGCTTACGGCAGCCGCGAGGAGCGCCGCGTAAGACTCCAACACCGTCTTTATTCATCTAGGAGCTGGGACTGACAAGATGGTTATAGGTCAAGATGAACCGCATGCGTCTGCGTATCGCCGAGCGCCTGAAGCAGTCGCAGAACACCGCCGCTTCGCTCACCACCTTCAACGAGGTCGACATGTCGGCCCTGATGGACATGCGCAAGCAGTACAAGGATGAGATCCTCAAGAAGACTGGCGTCAAGTTCGGCTTCATGTCTGCCTTCTCCCGCGCTTCCGTCCTCGCCATGAAGGACCTCCCCGCCGTCAACGCCGCCATCGAGGGCCCCAACGGTGGTGACACTGTTGTTTACCGCGACTACGTCGACATCTCCGTCGCCGTTGCCACCGAGAAGGGTCTCGTCACCCCCGTCGTCCGCAATGCTGAGTCTATGGATATGATCGGTATCGAGAGCGCCATTGCCGAGCTTGGCAAGAAGGCTCGTGACAACAAGCTCACCATTGAGGATATGGCCGGTGGTACCTTCACCATCTCCAACGGTGGTGTGTTCGGTTCGCTCTACGGTACTCCCATCATCAACCTGCCCCAGGCTGCCGTCTTGGGTCTCCACGCTATCAAGGAGCGCCCCGTCGCTGTTAACGGCAAGGTCGAGATCCGCCCCATGATGTACCTCGCCCTCACCTACGACCACCGTCTTCTTGACGGCAGAGAAGCCGTTACTTTCCTCGTCAAGGTCAAGGAGTACATCGAGGACCCCCGCAAGATGCTCTTCGGCATCTAGATTCGTTTGACTTGACCTCCCATTAATTATATCATAGTTGTTGCGCCATCATGAAAAGAGCATTCTGATTCTTTGTCGAGGATATCGAGTGCTTTCAGAACCAGAGGGTTAATCTCTGTCGTGTGTATATCAAACTTTTGTTCGTCCGTTCCCGGCCTGTTTTCTGTTCTTTCATGTGGTTTCTTATTCCACGTTCTGTAGCCTGTCACACAGCTGCAACGTGTATTTCAGTCTTGTTCTGTTTCAGTGAAATTCCACGCAACACAGGTTTGTTGCATGCTTGCACAGGGGCTGGCCTGCGTATAAAACCTTGACGGATACCTTCGTTCCGTGCTTTTTAACTTTTGCAGCCACTACAAAGCTACACTTGCTGTGAAACGACCATAGCATTCCAATTCGCAAGAAGGTTCGTGGAAGACTTGGCAGACGTTTGGGTCAATAGTTTGCTACTTCGAAGAACCATGGTTGTGCTTGAATGTCGTTGCAAGGATATCGCTTCTCTTGGTCTAAACAGGCTGAGTTTGAGGATTTCGTTGTGTGCAGATAGGTGGGTAGGTAGGTGGTTCGGTCGTCGAATTGCCAAAGACAGCTTCCTCCACATTCTCCGAGTGGGGCAGAGTGATTATGGTCAGGGTCGTACCCAAGACAAGCCTTCTCGAGACTGACGACGACATCACAGCTCGACACATGATTATTATCTTGATCAGACCCTACAGGTTGTATCTTTGGTAGTCTCTGTGGCTTCTGTGTGGGTCTTGAGCTGATCGCTTAGGTATCGAAGAAGATATGACCATTTTATGGTTTTGAGCATTGTCATTTCAGAAAATGGTCCTGCTCAGTTGCGAACGAGGTTGTCACATTGCAAAGAGAAAAGGTAATTATGCTTATATTGAGATAGTTGCACAGGGACTTCCTAGAAGACCGCAGGTATGAGTAGCATGTGCAGTCAATCACTATACGCTACAGCTATACCAGAAAAGAGAGCACACCTAGTCGTCGTAGCCCATCGCATGAGCGGACGTTCCAAATCTCTTCCGGATTTCGGAAGAGGTCCTTTCAGATGTGTCCCCATCGAGAATTCGCATCCGTTAGCATCAATCAGCATCCAACCACGCGCACGGTGCAAATGTTAGCATCAAGCTAAGAAGATCATCACGCGTCCTATATTACGACCGCGGACAGAGTCATGGAGGATCTACACCTGAATTCAGGTTTTTGTACATTGGTAAAATGCCATCAGAGTCCGTTCGTATTGTGCTTCGTTCATATTGTTAAGCAAAATGGCCCTTCCGCTGTTTCTGATTCGCCCAAGCGCCAATGTCGTGAGCGATGCCGTCAATATCCGGCATCTGATCCTTGACTCGTGTTACGACGTCCGAATAGGCTGGTGCAGAGTCCAGAATGTCTGGTTCTACTTCCCAATGGCAGTGGGCGTACTTCGGTAGGGAAAAGGGCCGGTCCAGTGCGGACCAGCAAATTGTTGATACAGACTGTGAAGGGGGTTATTCGTGCGCATGCACGAAATAGGCAATCACGTTTTACAGACCCAAGGTTCTTCCCGCACCACAACTCTCTCTGGAAACTAGACGCGGTCCCTGGCCACCAGAACAAAGTTCCCTGTCAACCTTTCGCACGACACAGTTTCAAACGACAGCCTTGACATGTACATCTTTGCTGTAGATTCAACGTACCTTGGTGTCTGCTCTTAATTTTGCTTCCGGCACCTTTCAAAGTTGTCCAAGTATGAACCTCGATGACGGTACACTAACATACCATTGTAACAGATCGTCGAGAACAAGCATTGCCTATGGTCGCCATTGTCTCGCTCCTCTGATCAATGCTTTCTGATCTGAGCACATTCCTTTTCGGTATCGCGATATCTGCCGTGTCTTGATCATCTCTATTTCTGCTGCTGCTCACGTGTTATCGACTCATTGCTAGTGCAGGTAAACCTGCGTACCTCGAGGTATCAACTTGACCATATCATGATTAGCAACCAAGACCCGCTTCAACATGTCAATGCAGCCTGACTCTCCGATTTTAAACTCTGAACAGTCAGTCTCAGCAACGCTCAGGCTACAATTGCCGTCGCCAAGTCAGGCGTGCACAGGCTTCCTCTTCTCCATACACTCGGACCTCTCTTTACACATCAAGGCTGAGATGTGTCGAAAGATCTTCGCTCACGGATCACACCCGCTGAAAACAATTTGCTGGGTCTCCCAGTCCCCAGCGATACTCCAAACGCTAGTCCTCATGGCTCAAGGCTAAAACAGCTCTGACCTGTGGAGTCAACCCTAGAACCGCACACAACTAAGGTGACAAGACAGAATTGGGATGTTTCCATGACTCTTGGTCTGCAGATTATGATAATTCAGTGGTTCAGTTTCAAAGTCTTCGAACCTTGTTGCTGTCTGACATGGCCTTATTAGCATAACATGGTCCCCATTTACCGGACCTCGACCCGTTGCTTGTCGACCCTCTCTTTCCAACGACACCTCCTCGGGATAAGAGCCTCAATTAATCTGGACAGCTTCCGGATCTGGCGTTGACTTGTCCAGCTCCAAACATGAAGTCTTTGGTGGTATTATTGTTATTCGCCTTTGCTTGCTCATCTCAAGCCCTCACATCGCAACAACTGCAGAATGCGAGTGCTGCAGACATCTTGCAACTTGCAGCCCAGGAGCTGCCTACCTGCGCAGTACGTCAAACGCCTTGAAGTATTGATCCCAGAGACTTACTGTCTATAGCTTACATGCACAATAACGACCCTTAATGGGCCAGACTCACCATGCGAGCTTACGGATCTTGCCTGTATCAAAGCCAACAAACCACTTCAAGATGAATTGACTGTATGCGTCAAGGCCAGCTGCACCATCAAACAATCACTCAGTAAGCTCTACGGACCTAATTGCAATCAAACAGGGTACTGATGATTGTAGCTGCCAAGGCATTCCTTCAAACATTGCTAGGTGTTCCACGACGTAACAAGGAGGCAGTTGGAACTTATACGACCCTGGTCGTGGGAAGTGTGGCTATTCTGACCTACTTCTTACGAGTGATTTCTCGGCTGCCCGGTTGGGGTTCGCAATGGGGCCTTGATGATTGGGCTCTTACTCTAGCTATGGTAATACTCCGCTTTCGAATATCCTTGTGAACCAATACTGACAGATCAAAGCTCTTTACTGTTCCACTGACATTCTGCGCATATGCCTGTAAGTCTCGCTCTTGCTCTTGCCTGAGTCTTACTGATTATCCCAAGTGAACCAGATTGGTATGGGCAAGGACATGTGGTTCGTGTCCTTCGATCACATTACAAAGATTCTCAAGGTACGTTCCCAGATAGTCAACCATATCTAGGCACAACTCACACGTTCACGACCAGATCTTTTACTTCGCCGAACTGCTCTATCTTACAGCCGTTGGAATCACGAAGATATCAATGTTACTCTTCTACCTCCGAATTTTCCCTGACTGGAAGCTTCGTCGCGCTATCTATGGCATGATTGGAGTTTGCACCACGTACATCATCGTCTTCGTCTTGGTCACTGCCTTCCAATGTAGACCCGTTAACTTGGCCTGGCTGAAATGGGATGGCGAGCACCATGGGAAATGTCTGGACTTGAACGCTGATGGTTGGGCGGCTGCCTCTATAAACATCCTTCTCGATCTAATCGTCATCGTCCTACCTTTGAAGCAATTGACGATGCTCAACATGAGCTGGCAGCGCAAGCTAGGTGTGATAGCCATGTTCCTCGGTGGTGGCTTGTAAGTTCTGCTCCGTAAAAAAAGCTCGACTAGATGCTAACGTACACCTTCAGCGTCACTATCATCAGTATCCTCCGCTTGAAATACCTCATTCAGTTTGCACACACCGAAAACCCAACTATGGACTACCTGCCCGTTGGAATCTGGTCTGCAGTCGAAAGTGACGTTGGCATCATGGTCGCCTGCGCACCCGCCATCCGCTCCCTCGGACACCACATCCGCGAAAAGATCTGGCCCAAACAAAAGTCCCAACCATCCTACTACGAAGACACCAAAAACAGCAGCAACCACAAGAGCAAAGCCGACTCTGTCAGCCGCAGCTGGGGTGCCTCTAAGATGGATTCTCGCTCGCGCCTTAGCATCAGCAATCGCAAAAACGAGTTTGTCCAGATTGACGAATACGAAATGGATGTGGGCGGTCCCCTCTCACCCAGGGATGATAAAAGAACTGTGGCGGATGATTCTTCAGAGGGATCTTTCAACCGCTCGTATACGCCGCATGATGATATTGCACCTCTGGCTGCTACAGCAGCACCAATTGGAAGGGGTAACAGTGGCATCATGGTGCAAACGGACTGGAGCGTTGGCAGAGAAAGTCGAGAAAATGGTCGCCGCCTTTAGAAATTTGCTCTCTTTTCTTTTTTCTTCTAAGACAGGATACAACAGCATGTATATACAAATTAATCAGATCATCTAGAGCGTGGAACATCAGTACTCGCTCGGTCGCAATCACTTTCTTGAGCGAGTTGGTCTGTAATCCGCCATAGACCATTGTTCTTCGCAAACGCAATATCATCTTCAGTCTCATGTATCAAAACCATGATTTAGCATAAGAAAAGCTGATGAGTAGAAGATGATAGAATGATGATTGTTTTTGTGATGCTGGTTCATGAATGATAGATTGAAAAAAATTGCAAAACAAGCACATACGGCCATAGTCAGCTGAAAACTGGGCATCCCGTCCGCTCTGCCATACATAAGCAGTTGAACGGCAGATTAGTACTACGGTGGGTGACCACGTGGGAATCCCTGCTGCTGTATGTTTTGCATTTTCATTTTGTTCTCGACGGATCTCTTCTTGTGCTGTGTCTTTCGGTTGTTAGGCCCTTAGTTGCGCTGTGTGATGGTGTTGTGACGCCGAGCTTTTGGTATGACTGGGCTGTGAATCTCGCATCTCACATCACGTCCGATGAGCGAAGAGCGTCTGACCTTGCTCCTGCCGAAACTCTCAAGTACTTCTATCTGGCCTTGAGCGAGACCCGTCTAGTCAGTCTGGGCGAGTCAGTAATCGATACTAAGGCACGTCCGTTCGCGCCATCACGGTGCACTTTTATGTGATTATCTCGCTTGCCTGTATTCCTCATCAATATGATTTGGATAGACATCTACTTGGACAAACATCTGAAGTCGAGACCTTAGAAAAGCTCCTATCTTGTTCTTAGATGGATGAGGAACACTTCACATCCGATCCACCATCGCCAATTCCATGGCGTATACATCCCCGCACTGTCTACTTGGCGAAGATAGTCATCTTCGTCACGTACAATCCTTCAAGTCTTCCAATTCATGGCTGATTTAATCGTGCATCTAAGAAGCCTATCTCCATCTTATCTCCATCTGTGGTATCTATATAGCTAAGAGCGATTACTCAAGTTCCGCGAGCCTCTTTGCTGCTATCAGTCGCTTTTCCACCGGACGTGAGTAGGCAAACATGGCAACTGCATATGATGTACAGACGTATTTGCTGGATGAGTCCAATATCCAGGACACAGTGACACGCATGGTGAGTACAGTATGATTCAAGCCCAGATGTGATGGCATACTTACAATATCCTATAGATGTACGCCTTTGACAACAAAGATTCGTCAATGTTGATAGATCAAGTGTATGCGCCAGAAATCCATCTCGACTACGATACACTGCTACTCGGCGGCAAACCAGAAGTCATCACCAGCAAAGCATGGGCAGATAGACTGGAACATATGCATGATGCTTACGATACCACCCAACACACTGTGCAGTAAGTACACATACCCTTTTGGGCCACTGAAATGGATTAAAACTTACACCGAATGTAGCAACTTTCTCATCGAATTGCCTCAGCCACCATCCGCCAATAAAGAGGTTGCAAGACCAGACAGCTGTATAGTCTATGCGCATGCAGATGGATGGTTCTACAACCGCAATGCAGAGGGGCGACCACGAATTATGTGTCGGCGCAATGGAGTGAGTCTCGTCTCTGCTTTCTCCGCTACCGCATCCGCAACAGCGACTAATCGCACGCTTGACAGGGCAAATATCGTTTGGAAGTTGTTCGACTCAAGGATAAGGAAGAGCGAGGAGAGAATCCTTGGAGGGTTTGCAAACAGCGTGTAAAGTTATCGTGGCAGGATATGGGAAGCCAGTAGCGACTTCCTTAATGGATAGGAGTGTGGACTATAGTTGAGGTTAGCAAGTCATGATGAATTACCATTCGTTGGACTTTCAAATCTGCACTTCAGCTCGTTGTCCAGATGCGACCGCTCCTGCAAAGTATCCAAGAACATGAGTTGAGATTGTTCGAAGAAGATGAATAACAAAAGAAATAAGACGGCATGCAACAGTGATCGAGGTTAAGAGCAAAGCATAACCTGGCGAAGCAACACCAAGGCTTGCGGAGGCAGATACAGGAGTTGAGACAGCCTTATGAACATGTTGCAGGTCATCAACCATCACAAAGTACCGACCTCTGTCTTGCTTGGCATTGTCGTTGTAATTTCATCTTCACTCAATTGAAGCAATGTCTCAAGACGACACAATCCGAAAATATGGGCTCCGCCATCGTTCTCTCTGCCCTTTTCGCTATCCTCGGCATGACGGGACCTATCATATTCGGGAAGCGCGACAAAAGCGAGTGTTACTGTCACTCAGGCGGCACGTGTTGTGTGTCTTTGCTTTCTTTGTTGTCCAGCCTGTCCAGCTGGCAGAATAATTTTTGTAGTTCCTTTACGCCGATCACACCGCCACTGGTTGTGGTGACGTTGCTTGCGAGTGGATCGAGGAGGAGGATGCTGGACTGACCAAGGGAGACACCGAGACTCCTAGCGGACTTCTTAGACTGGATGTTAGTGAGAGCAATGAGCGTCGTTCTCCTTTTCCTGCCTTGATGATATGTCTTAGTATCCGAACCCATCGTGCCGTCTCTTTGCGCTGTCTCTTGACGGTGGTGGCAATTTCAGAACTCCGATTTCTTGTCCAGGATTGAAGTGGTGCTCGCGATCGTTGGAACTTGATTGGACGTTTGTTGTATCGAGAGTCTCATGAGTTGTTCTCCAAGAGAGTAAGGGATATGGCGAATTGATGCAGCACAAGCGAATTGAAGCCCTTCATTACCACTCATGAGCTACGTAAAGGGCATTCGCCGGCTTGGGTTTTGTTTGATAAGGTAAGCTTGAACTGTAAAGCACGTATCCGAATCGATTCTCTACATGTGGGGGTTAGTCATGCCCAAAGACAACAACAAGGACGTAGGAAGAAAGAAGAGGAAACAAGAAGCAGCCAAGATCACAAAATAGCCCCGAGGATGGACTGAGGTGACCTTCGCATGTCCCAGAGGCTTGATCTGCCGTGAGCGGTGTGATTGCCTGCCACTACATCCGTCAACGGCCAAGGGCTTGGATAGATTTGAGGCGTTTACCAAAAAAGCATTGAATAGCCGCGAGGAGCTGGATATTCGTGCTTGACTTGCAGCCACCCTCTTGGCTTGCTCAATGATTGACGACATGCCTTGATGTCGTAGCTGTACGATGCAAATCAGATGGTCGAGATGGTCATGAATGACAGATGATCTGAGCCGAGCAAAAAGCAGAATGTCGTTGACCTCACGATTTACATGCCCAGATTCGTAAAATGAGGACGGAAAGGGCGAAGAGCGACAAACCGGCGCTCGCCTGCTTCTAGAATCGGTCAACCAGATCCACACCATCACTGATTCACTGCACCCTGTTCTGATTTTGCCTCGGAGCATAACTTGCGTGCATCAGCGGCACGTATGTATCCACCACCTGACTCGAGTTCAAGCTTCTTGTTGGTTTTGTTGTCCAGACCTATTTGCTATTGGCAGACCAAGTTTGGGTCAGCCATTCAATCCAAGAAGAGCCAACACATGCCTTGCGAAGAATGGCATCCTAACGTGATAACTTCGAGGTCTAATGAGATTTGATGATATTCGGAAATTGCAATGCTGCACGTGTTGTTCCGGAGGCCATCATCACTGTAGCGATTCACGAGATAGCCGCGGCCGTTTAAACAGGACCGAAGAACAGAAGTCCGTTGAGCGAATAGAAGCCGCCAGGCTGAATGTTTGGGAGCCATTTCCGACGGAAAGTAGGAGGGTACATTTCGCTTCCAAGTTCCAAGACGATTATAGTGGTCCAAAAGAGAGCCTGTTAGTCTGAAGGATTCTGGTTGAATATGGCCGGTGGTTATAGCGCAGCATGTATTGTGCGGGTGACAAAGAATATCCACTTCAAAGTCTTGGAAGGTCGATTCAGCAGCGTAGCTTGATGCAAGAAACGAGATGCTCACACCGAAAGGGAAAACTTCCTCTGTCGGATGTCACTGAACCCTGAGGGTGAGAGGAAGGTTAGGACGAAGTGGCTTATGCCAAGCAAACGTGGAGGAGAGCGTGTCTGGCCACTTGGGGAAGGCACGAACATCAACGTGTTTCCCCAGACGTTCTTCATTGGTCCGTTGGCACTTCACACCTTTGGGCTCTTTGAGACGCCTCGACTTCGAGTCTCGCTCGGCTATCTGCAATTAACGTCCCTCGGGCTCACTATTCGGCGGCAAGGAGCGCACTCCTGCTGCTAGGGTCACGTCGCACAAGCCCGCAATCGCCTGCAATTTTCTCTTCGGTCTTGCCGTTCCACGTGTGAGTGGGACGACTACCCAGCATTGGCCCGGATCGAGCAGACCTGACACTGCATGTACCATCAGCTTGGGATTGTTCAAGATCCATCATGCAGGTCCAGTCTTGCGAAATGATGCGAGCGTGAGCACGGAGCTTTTTGATCGTCCAAACCATGTTCACGCGACAAAAAGATTATCATTGAGGCGAGAACGCAATAGTAGTATGCTAAGGTTTTTCTTTGCACGAGTATCACAAATCTGGTCGACCACGAGTTGCGAATTGTGGTTCGCAAGGCCCCACGCGGGAGATGGCTCACTCGACATGTTGCTCAAATCGGCCGTTGTGCTAAAAAGTCTAAGATTAGGCTTTGGGGAGCAAGAACCGTCAAGACCGTGCAAGACGTTCTCAAGCACCCCAAGATTCAAACTTACGGCCTTGGCCCTCTCGTGCGTGATACAATGCAGTTCGCTGATTGGATTCCGACACGAAGCGCCACAGTCTGGGCCTGCAACCAGTTGAGGAACAAGCAAACAGTCGTCTGACAGCCAAGTCAAAATTCTCGAGTAAAGATGCTGTAGATAAAAGAAGGCAGCTGCTCACCCCTGTTGTGTTCTGTCTCGTCCATCATCAGCCATTCACTTCTGAAGACAGATCGTCCACAGTCAGATCTTTCTGACCACTCCTTCCCCTACACTCATTGCTTCTACCATCCTAGGTAGCACCTTACTCTAGCAATGGCCGCCAACAACAGAACCGCTGGTGGAAACGCCGCCTTCCACAACTTCAACAATGACTTCGCTCACATCGAGGACCCTAACGAGCGTCGCAGACTCGCTCTTGCCGAGATTGACAAGGCTCCCTTCGGTTGGTACCACGTTCGCGCCATCGTCGTTGCCGGCATTGGTTTCTTCACCGATGCCTACGATATCTTCGCCATTGGTCTCGTCACCAACATGCTTGGTGTCGTTTACTGGCAAGACGCCAAGAAGAACCCTGGCAAGATCCCTCAGTCTTCCGACACTGCCATCAAGGTTGCTACCTCTGGTGGCACTGTTCTTGGTCAGGTCGGTTTCGGTTACCTCGCCGATGTTGTCGGTCGTAAGAAGATGTACGGTCTCGAACTCATGATCATCATCTTCGCAACCATCGCTCAGGCTCTCTCTTCTCACTCTCCCGCTATCTCCGTCGTTGGTCTTATCATCTTCTGGCGTGTTCTCATGGGTATCGGTATTGGTGGTGACTACCCTCTCTCATCTATTATCACCTCTGAGTTCGCTACCACCAAGTGGCGCGGTGCCATGATGGGCTCCGTCTTCGCCATGCAGGGTATCGGTCAGTTCGCCGCTGGTATCATCGCTCTCATCGTCACTGCCGGTTTCAAGGAGTCGCTCATGACTGCCAAGAACCCTGCTGCTTGCGACGGTGTCTGCCAGCTTGCCGTTGACAAGATGTGGCGTGTCATCATCGGTTTCGGTGCCGTCCCTGGATGCATTGCTCTCTACTACCGTCTGACCATCCCTGAGACTCCTCGCTACACCTTCGATGTCGCTCGTGACATTGTCAAGGCTGACACTGACTCCAAGGCTTACCTCAACGGCAAGCACCACGGTAACCCTGATGAAATCACGCGCGCTACCACCCAGGCCGCCACTGCTGGTCAGCTTGAGGTCCCCAAGGCTTCGTGGGCTGACTTCTGGCGTCACTACAGCCAATGGAAGAATGGCAAGATTCTTCTTGGTACTGCTGGCTCATGGTTCTTCCTCGATGTCGCTTTCTACGGTGTCTCGCTCAACAACAGTGTCATCCTCACTGCTATCGGCTACACTGGTGGCAAGAACATGTACGAGGTCTACTACAACAACGCTGTCGGCAACTTGATCATCGTCTGTGCTGGTGCCATTCCTGGTTACTGGGTCACTGTTGCACTTGTTGACACCATCGGTCGCAAGCCTATTCAGTTGATGGGCTTCACCCTCCTTACCATCTTCTTCTGCATCTTCGGTTTCGGTTACCACGCTATCGGCACGGGAGGCAAGCTTGCTCTCTACGTTCTCTGCCAGTTCTTCTTCAACTTCGGCCCCAACGCCACCACCTTCATCGTTCCCGGAGAGTGTTTCCCTACCCGTTACCGTTCCACCTCCCACGGTCTCTCTGCCGCCTCTGGTAAGATCGGTGCCATCATTGCCCAGGTCGTCATTGGTCCTCTCCGTGTTCGTGGTGCCACCAAGACCCAGCCCTCTCCTTGGCTCAACCACGTCCTCGAGATCTTCGCTCTCTTCATGTTGTGCGGTGTCTTCACCTCGCTCCTCATCCCCGAGACCAAGCGCAAGACCCTCGAGCAGCTTGCTGGCGAGGTTCCCGGAACCCCCGAGTACGACGAGCACACCCATGGTGCTGTTGAGACCAAGGACTCGACAGACTACTCCCAGACCAACATGGCTGAGAAGTCTGCTGCTTAGATGAATGTTGATGATGCTTTATCTCTCTTTTTGCTGCTTTTGATACCAAAAAACTGTTCATGGTGTATATAAACGGGCTACACTTTCCTTTTTCTTACTTGCTCAAGCGGTCTGGTTCTAGTTGGTTACAGTCCATGCTTTGATACTTTTAATGTCAAACAACCTCCTTCACTTTTACAAACATCTCTATCTCCTCTGTGCTTGCCTCTTATCATTACTTGTTAAAGTTGAGGCACTTTTGACCCTAATGATCTGACTTTTCTAACATGAAAACCATATCTCGGGATCGCCTTCCCGACATCACCCACACGAACAACTTTCCGACCCCAGATCTGGAAGGTCAGAAAAAAGTATCAATTTGCTTCTAGACCCTATTCATCTCGTATCTTTTCTCCATTTCCCCGGCTACTGCTGATCTTCTGCATAGACTTGACACCATGTATGCACCCCGCCTCTTTTAACTGCATTGCAGCAGCACTTCCGCTTTTTGAGTTTTCCGGACATGCCGCTTGCTTTGCCTTCCTTCTAGTGCCATCTTCCCCGTTGGCTGGCTGGCTGGCTGTGACTTTTCTGGGTTTTGTTTAATGCCCGTTGGTGCTGTTTCTTCTTGTTGTTGTTTCTCTGGAAAGATGCACCGTTTTTATGTTGCGGTAGTCATGGTGAATATGCTTTTTTGAACCCAATATATGTCTTAGCATTTGGGCATGTGTACAAGTATGCCGGGGGTACGTGTACTTTGGTGGCTGCAATGGCTAATGATGGGTGATCTGAGACAGACAGAAGTGCCAAATCAAAAGACTGATAGCCCATACGAAAAGTCTTGCTTACGAGAATCAGGTTGCATGAAGTGGCTTAGCTGAGACTGTTGAAGTGTTTTACTGAGTTCCGAACAGTCAAGTGACAGACATCTGAGAGTAAAGACTTTGATCTGCTATTTTGAAGCCAATGAGTAAAGTGCCATGGAGCACAGAAGGTATTGACAGATGATAATGCGTAGCAGTCCAGAGCTATATGACTCGATTTTCAACAGCGTGACAGGGTTCACTCGAGTCTATTTACGAGCGACTAAAGGGGTTTGACTGTATCGTGTAGTGCATGTTGCTGTACATAGTCGGCACCCTCGAGTTTATTCTTCTCTCTATCAAAGATGGCGACGTAAAGATTAATGTCTTCGTTCCTTCTTTAGTGGACGGAGAACCTTGGTAGTAAAAAGAGCTTTGATGGCATTTGTCCCTAGTAAAAAGGGTGCATATTGAGGAATAAAGCTATTGGCAGTAAGAAGCGTATAAGAAAAAGGCAAAGAGAAGCGAAAGAAAAAAAAAAGAATCAAAATGCAAACAAGTTGGGTATCGCTCGCCGTTGAAAAACACAACCACCTCTTATGCACCTCAGTTCGCCTGGATTCACCGATAAGGAAGTCGACAAGTGTTTATTAAAATAGGTTTGTCCGCTTTGTGAGTTTGTGTGGATCTACCAGCACTTCAGACTAGAGAAGAAACCGCCCTTCTTCTTCTTCTTTTGCGGCGACGTAGCTGCAGATTCGGACTCTGAGAAACGCAACTTTTCGGATTCGCTGGTGATGTTGGGTGCAGGGGCGGATTGATGTGTTTCTGTTGCTGCCGAGACGCGTTGCGAGGCGGGTGTTGGGTTGACGAGGGAGGGGAATTTTGGTCGCTGACCTGCAGCGTACTGTTCTCTGGCCTCGACTACGCGCTTGACAATTGCTGTGTCATGTCAGTCCTGCTTTCCGAGCAAAAGTGGAGGTACGAAGCTTACAAGCAAAAGTCTCCTCGATGTTAACGACCTCACGCGCCGAAGTCTCCATGAAACCACAGCCTCTGCTCTTTGCCCACTCCAGACCTTCGGCAGCACCGACTTGTCTCTGACCCTGAAGATCGCACTTGTTTCCAGCGACCATGAGGGCAGGCCAGCACTTTCCCAGCTCTTGTCTGTTTTCCATCTCCATATCGATCAATTCGGCAAAGAAGTCGAGGTTTTGTAGGGATTGGGCATTGGTAATGTCGTAGACGAGGAGGAAGGCGTCAGAGGTTAGGTTTGCGGCAGACCACATGCCGCGATATTCTTCCTGACCTGCAGTATCGGTGAGGAAGAGCGAGTAAGTCTTGCCATCGATGGTGCGTGTCACCGAGTACGAGTCTTCGATTGTGGGATCGTAGTCGTGGGTCCAGGCGGAGCGGACGATGCGTAATGTGATTGATGATTTACCTGGCGCATTGCATTAGATGGAATCAAGGAAGTTGCGACTGAGAGGTACCTACCACAACCGCCGTCGCCACAGATGGTGATTGAGATCTTGTCGTCCATTGTCGGTGCGCACTTGTCGTTGTGTGAGGTTCGCGAAAGGATGAAGATGGAAAACGAAGCGAGCGCAGTCGATAGAGAGGTTTCGGAGTCACAAAGTACAAGGTGTTGAGGTCGCGTGAACTGCGTGGTACAAATGGCCGAAGTCCGAATGCGTGCCCGAGAGATGAGGATCAAGTGAAGATTGCAGGACAGTAAGAGAGTGAGCGAGCGAGAAAAGAAGTGCCGGTAGAAGAACCAAATACGCCAATGAATGCTAGGACCGAAGGAAAAGAAGATGAAGGACGAAGACGCATCTAGTGCATCGCATCAAAGTCATGTCGATGTTGACTCGGTGCGTGCAGGCTGATCCCTGCTTTGCCGACGCTCGGTCCTTTTCCAAGATGCCCTGTCGATCATCCTAATTAACCACCCAGATCTGCCCTGCAGTCGAACGTCCATGCAGGAAACTCCTGGTGCTTGCTCTTGCTCAAAGTCTCTCTCTATGTATCCTGCATCCTGTATATACAAACACCCTTCTAGAGGGACTAGAAAGTCAAGAATCAAGAACACAAATCATCAACTCATCTCAACGTCCCCAGACCACCATGAAACACTTCCGAACCATGATGCCCAAGAGCTCCACTTTTTAAAGCCCGTCCTAGCTCCTTCGACCCGACTCGTGCCCATTCTCCTGATGTAGCGTGACACTGGACAATCATATATGAAAATAATCTCGTTATTTCTCGTTTGTTGCGACATAGCTGACTGATCTATTTGTTGCGTGCCCAGTCTCTTCTCTGAATGTTGCGCAGTTCAGGCATATCGTATGCTTGTGCTGGAAGCTCTACATCCTTCGGCCCTGTAATGATACCGAATTCCTCCGTGTAGTGTGAGCTGCTACCATAAAACCCGACAATCTTCTCTCCCACTCCAGCCTCCAATACCTTGATGTCGTTGTTCCCAAACATACGTCCAGCTGCTCGATGTTTGTTGAGCGATCCTGTCTTGGTGCCATTTGACAAAGTCATAGTTATACCACCCAAGACCCTATTTCCCCATCCGAATCTATTCACCTCGACCTTGACGATGTCAACGCCCGAGGGCATGTGAAAGCTCTGAGAGTTTCCGCCGCCAAAATGGAATTTCGAGCCGCTGGGTGTATAGCGAAGCCCGCATGGTGTCGAATGTCCGTCTTCATAGTACACAACTGCTCCGTCAAGAATGGCGCCAAGTCGCAAATCGATTGTCTTTGCCCGACTCAGCTTTCCGTCTGCACCTTTCTCGTTGAGCATGACTGCCCACTTGTGGCCGTCGAGTTTTGCGTCTGCCTCATCGTTTTCATGTCCAGGTCGAAGGTCGATACCAATGGCCGATTCTTTGCCCAGGATGATTTTCGACTTGGGGATGCGAATGACATCCCGGATTGTCAACTTCCAGGCATCTGAACAGCGCTTGATGCGACCATTGTACCCCAGTACCTCCAAGCAAAGTGGTTTAGATTGGTCGAAATCTTCTGGAACGATGGTCACGGAACAAGTCTTTTGTCCACTCAACGAGCAGTCATAGCTCAGGGTCTCAGTAGTCTCGCCATTGATGATTTTGATCTGCGCAAGTCCGGATTTGCATTCGACGACTATGGTACCAGATCCAATATCGTCGGAAAAGTGTGGCGTGATCGAAGGAGCCTCAATTGACCTTGTGGGGATAGCGATTTGCTTTGATCTGCGTCTTCGTACTGCCTGGTGTATACCACGTTGTCTGATTGTTGAGATGCGCATATTGAGAGTTCTTGCACGATGAGAGACTGATCAGATATAAGGGTAGGGAATGCTTGAAAAAATCCAGGTGTGATTGAGATGTGGACGACAACAGACAGTGGTCGTCAACAAGCATTAAATACAGAATCCCACCATGGTGCACAAGAACAGTGCCTTACCTTGTTCAGACCCATGCTGCCTGGATGTAATATGGCTGAAGGCAGCATTGCCTTAGGTGCGACGATTCTCCAGGCATCAACAGCTGTGGCTGTCGCGAAACAGGCAGCGACGCGGAATCGCGAGTCAGGGTCAGCTTGCAGAGTTGAGCTGCTTCCAGACCGAGGTCCTCATGTCTATCGTAAATCCAGAGGCACAACACCTTGAGTCTTCAAAAAGAAAAGCATACGCGCATAATTTTCTTGTGATCAAGAGAAAAGAGGAAGTTGCATCTCCATTCTTGCAGTAACCAGCCATCTCGCTTGCAAAACTTCCGGGATTGGTTTACCTACACGTCATAATTACCTCGGTAGTCCGTAGTCGCCTATACCGGGGCCATCTTTCACCTGGCAGTTCAAATCGCGTGTCCTTTTGAGAATCATATCAATCCCATCAAAAATGGGCGACAAACATGAAAAACACACAAAACCGATAGTCTCTGTGATCTCCGGCGGTATTGCTGGGGGTGTGGAAGCTTCAGTAACATATCCCTTCGAATTCGCCAAAACCAGAGCTCAATTGCACGTTCGGAAAGCAGGAGTTCCATACCCGAGGAATCCATTTGCTGTGGTATTTCAGGTCTACAACCAAGAAGGATTACGTGCGTTATACAAAGGTTGCGGAGCTTTGGTGGTTGGTTCTGTTGGCAAAGATGCTGTCAGATTCTTGTCTTTCGACACAGTCAAGAATCTCTTCAAGGATCCCGAGACTGGTACTTTGTCGCCATTGAGAAACATGCTGGCTGGAATGGCTGCGGGTGTTGTTGCGAGTGCCACTGCAGTCACACCTACAGAACGAATCAAGACAGCTCTGATCGACGATGCCAGAGGAGCCAGACAATTCACTTCAACCACGCATGCCATCAAGACAATCTTAGCTGAAGACGGTTTCAAAGGCCTTTATCGAGGCTTCGCCGGAACAACACTAAAGCAAGCCTCAGCAACAAGTTTCCGCATGGGCACCTACAACATCCTCAAAGACTATGAGAAAAACCACCACATTGAGCAAAACACGGTTACAAACTTTGCCAATGGTGCTGTTGCTGGTACTACTACCACGTTAGCGACACAGCCTTTTGATGTCATCAAGACTAGGTCGCAGACTGCAAAGGCAACGACCACTTTGGAAGCTATTGCGGGTATCTGGAAGGATGATGGTATTCGTGCTTTCTGGAGAGGCACGGTCATGAGATTGGGTCGTACTGTGCTAGCTGGAGGAGTGCTGTTTACAACAGCCGAGGCCGTCGCGAAGATCATCAACCCAATCTTTGATCGATAGCGCGGATGGTGTATCAAGATCTCGATTGCCTCTGCGGCCGATTACTCGTGTCGTAGTTGGAGAAGATAGAGTATTCTGGCTTCGCGATGTTGTCGTGGCATCCATCACGTTCTAGTGTCAAAACACGAATCAAGCTCCTTCTTCCCACTTTATCTTCTCCCGTACCGTCAGGAGCAGCAAGCAGTGACTTAACAACAGCACTCTTCTCGAAGTGTCGGACGAGTCTCTAATGGCATCGCCTCACAGTCCCGAAATTGGTGTGTTTTGAGAAGACTGCTCACTCGCGACAGCAGACCACGACCGTTGGACCAACTCAGCCCACTCTCTCTTTGACTCCAGTAAAATCGGCAATATCGCATGCACAAGTCTTTTTCCAGCATCTGCCGCCCACCACCGATCCTGTAGCAGGTGGATAATAACACCGTAGTGTGCAAGTATAGCCAAAGCCATGGGATCTCTCGTCTCGATAAGGTTCACATAGTGGTCTCTGAATGTCACTGGCCATGTCATGATGCCGGTCATTATACCGCCTGAACAGTAAGCTCCCATGGCTTGTGATAGGTCTGATATGGCGCTGGAATGAGACCCGGCATGTACACTCTGCGCTGCCTCGACCCGCAGGAGCTCAAGTACGCTATCCACTATGCTTCAGAGTGTCAGCTCGCAGTCTTGTGCTATCCGACACAGGGTCAATCTTACCGACACATCTCTGGAAGCGGTACACCGGTACCATTTCCAGACTCTAAATTTCCTGGCGTATGTGGATTGAATAAAGTTCCAAAGCTAGAGAGACGTAACAGATCACTATAATCTTTATGTATCAAGCCAACACCAGCAAGAAATTGACGCAACTCAAGAACATCCATCAGAGCATCGGATAACTGTCGACTATGCTGCCAATGAGATTGCGCTAACGAAAACACCATAATCAGTATAGAGCACGCAAAGATCGCTTCATAGTTGCTGGAGTCCAAGGAACCCAGAACAAGCTGAAAGCCAGTAAGAGCTCTGTCTTCATAGTCCAGAGCAGCCCGATCCCATGTTGGATCTTCGAAAGAAAGGTGACGAGCAGATAGTGCCAGTAACGCATTCAAGAGATACTCATGCGAGAGAGCCAATTCTGGAACGACGACTTGCCATAGATAAGTCTCGTCGGAATGTTGTCTGAGCGATTTGAAGGCTTTGGTTGACCAGTTGTGCATTAGTCTGAGCTCCAACAGTCTTGTGTCTGTGGATCCGGGAGCAGGAGAGGGCGCATGTCCTAGTTGACCAGAAGGAGAGGCGTCCAAGCTTGTTGTGTTGTCGTCGCTAGGAGAAAGGAAGCTGCATGTGATCTCGCGTTTGATGCAATAACTGCAGCTAGGCGTAGCTTCATCGCACTATCAAGCAGAAGTCAGTAATGGAATCAGAAAAACCTTTGTTTTGATAAATGCAAAAGAAACACATTGGTGATGATAATATATGGTCACATGATGTGTGTTCGTCATGGGATGCTGACCTTGACGTGACGCTGTTTGCATTGGAGGCATCCTCGACGAGACTTGGTGTGCGACTTGCGCTGCGGCATCGATGGCCTGAAAACGTTTGTATTCAAGTATTGATGTGAGCGTATACAACACGAAGGGTTCATAGCTAGAGGAAATAGGTACCCCATTAGGGCTTGTCTCGGCCCCCGGAAGTTGCCTGAGCCAATCAAAATGTTGGAGACCCATGAGCCTTATGGCAGGCATTAAACAATAGTGCGAGCGAAAGGCAGATGGCTGGCACCTTGATGTTATGTTCTAGCGATAGGTAGCTATCGCTCAGTAAGCACAATGCTGCTCACATCAATCATGCTCAATTATGCCGGTAGCTCGTGCATAACGGGTGAACTATTACTTAATGCCTACCTGCCTATCTGCTCTGTATATTATTGAGTAGAGCGTAGATATATGCCGAAAAAAGAGAGAAGCACAGCAGAGAATAAAAAACACAGATGAAGAGTCGTCTGTCATCGTGTCACAAAGATCTCATTATCAAGCCATGTTGATCACTGAGCTTCGTGATGGCGTAGTTTGAGAGCGCTCGGAGCAATATTATCTGTGGGAAGCGAGAACACGGAGACCGTGTCGTCGTTGAAGTTGCTGATGAATCGCGGTCAGAAAGTCGTGAAAGGGTCGAGAGGCTGTTTCCTTCGACGGACAGCTGCCTAAGTAAGTGGATGCCTGACGTGGGACCTGGCGCTCAAATTCGCAGTTTCATGTGTATGTGTTGGTCATCTGTGGAAAAGCTGCCGATAATGCAAAGATGTGTTGGCAGTCGCTCTTGCCAAGTTTCATCACTTCTGCTTTCTTCCACATCTCCAAGTTCGTAGTCCTAGCGCGCGTCGTTTCTCTGTCGCGACAAACATACCTCATGTCGGACTCACCTCAGCCTTTGACATATCGGACCGATCAGATCACAGAGA
Organism: Aureobasidium melanogenum CBS 110374; assembly: GCF_000721775.1. Taxonomy (NCBI): domain Eukaryota; kingdom Fungi; phylum Ascomycota; class Dothideomycetes; order Dothideales; family Saccotheciaceae; genus Aureobasidium; species Aureobasidium melanogenum. The sequence goes on from NW_024470063.1 coordinate 411,627, forward strand.
CTTCCTTGATGTCCATGACAGGCACTCGGACACGAAAGACGAACGGACAAACATAGGGTTGCCGACTCATCACTACTTGACACCAGCAACGCGATGATATGCAGTGCGAGGCTCACAAAAACAAATCTCAGCTTCGTGCCAAGACACGAGACGCAAAATACGTAGATACGCAATACGCATTACGCACCTACAACGTCTGTAGGCTTAGGCAACTCTGGCAGCTCTCTCGCAAACCTGCAAAACTGATTAGCAGCGTGCCAATCTCGTTACATGTTACTGCTTTGAGTACAAGACAGGGCATTGAAGGTGAAGTAGGTTCACGCGATACGCAGTTTTGCCCTAAGTTGAACGGACCAAACAAATTGCGTCTCTTGATAGCAGGCTGTGGAAGATACTTATAATGGCACACTCTTCGAGAGGCATGTAGCAGAGCTACCTGTCTTTTTCTTCGCCTTCTGTGAATCTATCGTTCTTGTCGCTTGATTCGAATTTTCCTCCAGTCTTTTTAGATACACTCGACCTCATCGTAAGCATACGACTCAACCTCAACGACTTAGACATCTTTACTGCAATGTCAGACTCTGGAACTCAATATGGCGACTTCAGGCTGTATCGGTATGATCCTAGCATGGCCGCTGCTGTAATTTTCATAATCGCGTTCATCGTGATTACTGCTTTGCACTTCTACCAAATGGTCCGAACAAAGACTTATTTTTTCGTCCCATTCGTCATTGGAGGGCTCTTCGAAGTCATTGGCTATATAGGAGTAAGTTGGCCTATGTCCTTGGCCATGTTTCAAGCAGCTTATTTATCCCTTCCAGCGTGCCATCTCGAGCGATGAAGCCCCGAACTTCAGCATTCCCGCCTACTCCATTCAAGCCATCTTGATCCTCGTCGCTCCTGCTCTGTTCGCCGCAAGCATATACATGGAACTCGGACGCATCATCCTGCTGACCGACGGCGAACAACATAGCATCATTCCCAGTAAATGGCTCACAAAAATCTTCGTCATTGGCGATGTCATCAGTTTCTGTCTACAGGCCGCAGGAGGAGGTATCATGGCTTCAGGCACACTTCAAGCACTCGAAAACGGCGAACACATCACCATTGGAGGTCTCGTTATCCAGATCATCTTTTTCGGCTTCTTCATCATTGTCAGCATTACTTTCAACGTTCGCATGGAGAGGGTACCCACCAGCCGCAGCATGATCCGCTCAAACCCCTGGAAGAAACACCTATACACTCTTTACGGCGGTAGCGCACTCATTTTGATCAGATCGGTCTTCCGTTTGATCGAGTACGCTCAGGGCAATGATGGCTATCTCATCTCACACGAGTGGTTTCTGTACATCTTCGATGCCTGCTTGATGTTTGCGACAATGGTGTTGTTTGCCTGGTACCACCCAAGCGAGATATGGGCTATGCTCAACAAGAACGGTGGTAAGATGGTTAATCATGGCTACAAGATCGAGGCAGCCATTCCTATGATTTGAAGAAGGAGTCGATATCTAGGCAACCCATCTCAGGAGCAGCCTATAGATCATGTATATTCAACATCGCTTACTCATGTGTCATCCTTGAGATATCAATTTGGTCTGCGAACCTCGACTCACTGGGTTGAACCCCATATGCAACAACAAGGCCAGCAGCTATGTCTCTTACAATATGGCTACAGTGTGATACAAAGGAATGAACAACAGACTTGTAGAACGAGGGTGAGTCTGTACAACAGCCGAACCCAGCGGGGTAAGGGTTCTGTTTCAGTGGACATTCGATCACCCTATCGGCGTCCCGGCTTTGAAGAAAGATCTGATTAGTGAAAGATCAATTGGACACAGCTTTTGCGAAGAGACGCAGATGATTATTTCCTGGATGAGCGTTATCTACTACTTCTTAGATCCCAATTCATTAAACTTCTCCATCAATGCAATCTTCTGGCTCCCGGTCCACTGCTGTTGTTCTGCCAACCACCGACCTTCGGCAGCACGCTGCACTTCAATCAGCTTCCGTGACTTGTTATATACCGCAGAGCGAATGGTTTTTGTTATTCCAGCCGTTGGATAAGCCCATGCACCGACCGCAGCGGCTCCCGGTTTGGTCACAAGGCCAGCTAATCCCTTGCCCAATCCGGTCACTATGCCTACAGCGCCTGACTTCTTATATTCTTTGTAAGGTTGTACACCAAGACCCGCAATACCATCATACAGACCATAGGCGAACGTTTTACCACCCACAGCAAAGCCACTTGCAGCTCCTGTAACTCTGCCGTGGTCACGTATCTCGTCGCCGTAAAGTTTTGGTAGAATGCGGAATCCTTCCGCAAGAGCTAGGGGGATGTCGACAGCTGCCCCCTTTATGGCTTTGGGCGCCAACCAGCCGAGACTCTTCGCACCAGCCAGTGCTGCTTTACCTCCCGCAGATGGCTGTTTGCCGCGTGATTTTGTTGATGTGACGGTATGAATACTCGAACTTGACTCCGCTAGCTGCTGAGATTCTTCGAGCCGCTCAGTGGCGTCTATCCGGTCTTGTCGTCGTCGTTCTTTACTGTATGCTTTGATGGGTTCTGTAACCATGCCAGTGAGGCATCTACCGATGTCCACCGTAGTCCCCACAGAAGCGGATATCCCACCACTTAAGGGCTCCCACCGGATGGGGTCAATTATGAGGGGCTTCGTTCTGTACCTATGACAAAGTCAGCAAATATCCAATCATCTGAACATCGATAAGCCCACGTCTTGAGGTCTTTCTGCAGACTATTGCGTTGTGATATCGCGATCTCTGCAGCAAGCTTAGATATCTTGACTTCTCTGCGACCTGATTTGATAGTCCAGACGGCTGGTTGGTCTGGAATAAGATCACATTGCATCGTCTCGAGAGGGAGATGCCTGTGGAAAGAGTTTACGGCGGCTTGAACACCCTGCTCGCGGTCCATGCGCTCTGCAATGACTTCAGCTGCTAAGGCTGTCTCTTTCCTCATCAGAAAACGGATGGCTTCAGCTAGCGAGTCAATAGTCATATGGCGTGGTGGTAAAGGATCCGGACCAGCACCAGAATTAGCAATCATATGGCCCCAGAAAGGTTGACTAAATCACATCAAGTGTCAGTCTTTGTCACAAAAGAAATAAAGTGTTTGACTTACTCTCCGAAGAATGGGCAGACCAGTGTCGGGCGAGAATTTTTTAGGGAACAGGCGGTAGTGCCTGCTCCACCGTGGTGTACGACAGCTGCCACACGCGGGAACAACCATTCGTGTGGGCAGTCACCAATATAGAAGATATTTTCGCTCGCGTCACCATCGAGATTAGACCATCCTTTAGAAATGATTGCTCTTACACCGGCAGCCTTTACAGCACCGAGAATTGTAGACAACATCTTGGCAGGATCATCAAGAACTATGCTGCCGAAGCCGAAATACACAGGTGGAGGTCCTGCGGCTAAGAAGTCCACGAGACCAGGTTCCGGAGTGCAGGCAGGATCATCTCGGAAGAAGAACCCACATATGTCTATAAGCAAGGTCAAGTACGATTAAATAGAGTGATCTCACTGTACTTACCAACATACTCTGGCCAGTCTTCAGGTTTGGGCACTAAGCCTGGTGAGAAGCAGTAGGTGAAGGGGACTTTAAGCATTTGTGCCAATGCTGGGCCGTCCAGAAAGTTGATAGGCTCAAGCTCGATGCTCTCTCGCCAATCATTAATCACGTCGCCCAATCTGGTTCAAGGTCAGCCATGTGACGCCTTGTGAAGAGGTACAGGTCGAGAAAGACATACCCTTGCCAGGTCATCAGCTCGACCACATGATAGGACATGTAGTTTGCCGCTGCATGACTTTCGTCGACGTTGGTCAAATTTGCCAAAGGATGTGGGAAGGAACGCGTGCTTGTCCATGGCATCGTGAACATGAGGTGGACAGGAATGCCCAGAGCTTGTGCGCAATGTATATAGGCAAAGCTTGGAGGGTTCGCAATAATGGCATCCGCTACAAAAGGTTGACCACTGAACTGATCAGGCAGGACACACGAGTCCCAACAGCCTGAAAGCATCTCGGCGACCATTTGACGTTTGCGACCAATCTCGCCGGACATGATTGTTTTCATTGAAGGCATGAGGCTGGGATTCTTGACCATGTAGGCCATCAAGGATGCCGGGTCTCCTCCTATGGGATAAAATTCGAGTCCAGCCTGTCGGACGAAGGCAGCAAACATGTCGTGAGTAGCAATTCGTACTCTATGACCGTATCGCTGAAGCTCGGTGCCCAGAGCAATGAAAGGCTGTACGTCTCCCCGAGAACCAACGACCTGGATTACGATATTGAGCTTGATGTTCCATTTCAGGCTTGATGCTGTGCTAGGATCGAAGGGCCTCTTGGATTCGTAGGCAGGAGGCGCTGGTTGTGAGTCTTCGTCTGGCGCAGAAGGAAAGCATTTTGAGAAAGCTCGAATGACACTCGAATTAAAATCGATGTCGACACGTCCATCATCTGGATATCGACAATCAGCACTATTGTTTCATGAACATGTAGACGTTTTATGGTTACCTCTAATGTGGTAAGGACCTTCTGCACCAAGTTCTACAGTTTCGGGATCGTGACTAGCATGATAGATCTGGTCGTAGCGAGGGGGAGGCAGTGAACCTGCTTCAAAGTCCTCACTTAGAGTGCTGTCAGAGTCGATAGATCCATGTCCTTTCATCTTAATCTTGGCCCGGCCTCGATGAAGTCAAAAAGAGTGAATTGGGTGCGATGAAGAGGGTGCTTGTCGAGATAATCAGTATGTTTACAGTATCTCGAAGAATCCAATGTCTTGTTGAGAATTGAGGTTATCGCGTATTTTCTAACCGAAGCAGGCGGAGAACTAATGCGGAGTACAGCCCCGATTGACTCAGTGGATGTGTCGATACACCTTGTTAAAGAGAGAACTGGGAAGGTGCGGCCGCGAATTGTTTGCACGAGAGAAGCAATCAGGAAGGTGGATTGAGAATTTGGCGTTGATACAAGATCTAAGGAGTTCAAGCGTGTTTTAAGTCGTTCTTGCAGTTTACTCAGCCTCGAAGAGTAGGCTGCTACATTACTCGAATAGAAGCAGCACGATGTTGTACATTGCGGTTACCCACAAGCTATCAGCACGGCCCCCAGGAAGCCTTGGAGCGGTTGCCTGGTGTATCGTCGTATCGCGCGTCCGCATCTCATTGGTTGTGTTTGGCATGCCGCATATTGTATGCGGCCAAGTTAATATCTGGTGAATCCTTCGACGCGAGCTGTCTGGTCGGGGCTCAGGTCACGTGCACCCCAAACAGTTTCATTGCCAGCCTGCACTCTCGTCTTGCACTGCAATGAAAACTCATCATGATGGACGACTTCTGTCCCTCGCAGGCCCGATCTGGATATTGGCTGACCTCGGCATCGCTTGCCATAGACAACCGAGCTGGTGATCAGTCGACGTGAGAGTTTCTCATCGAATACGCAATTACGCTCAGGACAATGGTCCTCACCAATGGCCAACCAATCATATTATTATCTAGCAGAGCCCATCGGACTCTCCTTCAGTTTCAGCTTGCGTAACAGATCAATTCACAGATCAAAGCATTATTTTAGAGCAACCTAAAATACCACTTTGATGTGGCGCTGGTTCGTTGCGTATTTTGCGTATACATCGCTCATCCACTTCGGTACGTATCTTGGCAGATGTAGAGCTGTGTACCACGCGCCAAAATCTGCTCAGTGTGCTGCACGCGATGCAATACTAACCTCTTGGTCTGCCCGAGATCTGAAGGTATGTTAATGACTTCGATATGTCCCGTGCATACGCTTGATGCGTGTTTCAACAATCTTAAGCTCTGATGTCACAAACTACTGCAACACATATAAGCCCGAATCTCTAGAATTCACCGCAGGCCATTCAGATTCCTGTTTATTCTTCCATTCCAGTCAGCATGTGGGCTCACTTGTCTCTGTCACTGCTTTTGCTCTGCTTTCGAGCTACTAGCGTGTATGGTGGTTCAATCTCCGCCAGAGCAAAGAATGGTACCATCCATCTCCGTTCTGACGGTACTCATCCCGCCCATCTGGTAATCGACCATGGTCATGATATCAACGGCTTTACTACTTTTCATATCGTCGAAGCCTCTGGGAACACCTCTGCTTTCAGTATCGCGCATAGCGAGTCAAGAGCATTGCTCGACAACTTACAGGTGAGTTGCACATATCTACCATCAGTTCACTAAAGACTTAAGCTGACAGAGCATAGAGTGATGGCCCCATTGCAATGGCCGCTGCTCAAAACACCTACCGAGTCCAACACTATAACATCTCTGCATCCAACATGACACACACAGACCGCTTGTTGCAAGGCGGAGTCAGATGGCAGATGCTCACTCTCGCTTCAGCAGGCGATCTTGTTCTTTCGGATGTGGGCATGGTCCCTTCTTACTACACAGCTAAACCTCAGGGCTCTTTCGAGTGTTCAAATGCAAAGTGGACCGACGTGTGGGACACTGGCGCGCGGACACTGGCATTGAGTATGGTCGCTGCTGAATCCATCCCGGAGTTATGGCAGATACTACCCGAGGGCGCTTTCATCGAAAGCGCTGCCCCTCAACCCTATGCTGGTTTACAGGCACAATCACTGACTTCTTACGAGATGGTGTTTGATGTCCGACCTGTTTTGGGTGGCTTCAGTTTCAAGGTGCTAAGCGATACACTCGGAAATGGTATTTATATCTGGGTCGACATGGCCAAATCTACTGTGAAAGCTTTCAGTGGAACAACAGAGGACGGCACCCTCCTCGCAACCGTTAACTTAACCAAGACAAGTCGATCCACAAGATCCTGGCACCACGTCTCTGCTTCTGTCAATCTTTCACGCATTAGTGTATCTCTGGATTATACGCCGATGCTCTCGTTCTCTCAGACTTCCAAGTTCTATGGCTCTTTCGGGATTGGTGCCGCAAATGGTCAATCCGCTATTTTCACCAACCTGACGGTCACCTCCTCAGGTGCCGAGATCTACACTTCGTCTTTGACATCAAATTCCACTCTGGATGATTTCTTAGTGGGCACTAATCCGCTTAGCGGTATTCTTGATGGCGCACGTCGTGACAGAATCGCATACGCTGGCGATCTAGACGTCGCGGCTCGAACAGTAACAACGAGTAGCCATGCCCTCGAATACGTCAACGATACTATTCGTCTCTTGAGCTCCAACCAGATGACGGCAGGGTATTTCGTACCTACCGTGAAGATACAGCAATCTCCAAGACAAGGACTCATCGATATCAACCAGACAGGCTTGATTGGATATTCTTTCCAACTTCTCAGCGCGATGGGTGAATACTATATGGTCTCTGGAGACGTCGTAGCTGCCAGAGCATATGCTCCAGCTGCTGTCCGCATGCTCGATTGGGCGGCATCACAAGTTCTTGAGAATGGCCTCTTCAACCTTACCGATGCCACTTTTGGTGGTGACTGGAACTATTACGACCCTTCCCAGTCTGGTGTAGTGACGAAGTTTAATGTTGTATACGCGCTTGCCTTGCAAGAGGTTATGCCTATGCTCGCTGCAGCTGATGTGAATACATCAGTCTACGAGAAGACCCTCGAGACCCTCCGACAATCTATTGATCGGCAACTGTACAACGATATCTTAGGCGGGTATCTCGTTTCGGAAGCTCAACCACATGGTATTGCTCAAGACGCCAATGCCATGGCTATCTTGGCAAACGTCCCTCAAGGCAATTACACAAAGCTCCAAATCTCACGCTCGATGGCTCGTCTTCTGTTCGTCGATCATGGTGCTCTTCCGTTCTCCAACGGCACAACTGGCGTATCCAAACTCATCAGCCCTTTTGCATCGTCATATCACCTACGTGCTGCATTTGCTGCACAAGACGCAGAGTCTGCTACTTACCTGCTGGACCATACTTGGGTACCCATGACATTGCGAAGCAATGCCAACTACAGCGGCTGCTTTTGGGAGACATTGACTCTAGACGGCAAACCTGGTTTGGGAGATGCCACATCGCTGTGTCATGCATGGTCATCAGGTCCGACCGCAGTATTGACCAGACACGTACTTGGTATCCAAGCGGTGGCACCAGCGCACCGTGAATGGCGTGTTGTACCTCAATCTCTTGGCTTGCAATGGGCTAGAGGCACTCAGCCTACGCCCTATGGCAGTATAACTGTTGACTGGCGGTATGATGGAGTAGGACTTCTCGCCATGAGTGTCTTTTCGCCTCGTGGCACTAACGGAATTGTGAATCTGCCCATACCGTCCGAGAAGTCGAACGCAACCGGCACAGTCGTCACACTGGTCAATGGGCAACTAGTGTCCGGATTAAGTTTCGCAGTTGTTGATGGCGAGCCATTTGAGCTATTGCAGTATCTCGCCTGAAAGTGCATGGCGAAGTGAGACTTGCCTTGCGAGCAAAGCACAGTCTTGCGCTATAGTAAAAGCTCGAGATTGGCTCTTTGGTTTCCATTTTCTGTAAATGGTAGATTGTAGGAATGATCTGGGCAATAATCGGAAGTCACTCAAGGAAAGCGGTGTTTTTCAGTCTAAGATTCCGATATCTGAGTCAGTAAGCATCAGTTGTGGTCACATAGCTGCAATGACACAGGATTACTTTCAGGACATCTAAGCAGGTTGACGGAAATATCTCTAAGGGTACAAGTAAGGTAATGCGTGATTGGACTGCAACTCCGCCTCAGCAAGGCGGAGTGCATGCATGAGGCTGAGGCGTCTTTATCACACCATACCAGCACCCTGTACGCCGCGAGAGTTAGAATTGACCTACACTTCAGTCATTAAGAAAAAAAAAAAAAAACACCTACCGCAATTTATAACACAATGGCGGAAGTCTTTGGAGCTGTCGCGTCTGGAATAGGCATCGCAGGCGTTGCTGCCCAAGCCATCGATGGCATCCGAAAGCTGCAGGCTTTCTGCAATGACATTCGCGATGCTCCTGAAGAAGTAAAATATCTGACCACCGAACTGGGGATTCTGCTGGGTACGATAGCCAGTATCGAGGCTCAGATCCAAAAGAATTCAAATTTGTGCGGAAGTATGAATCCGACGCCGGCATTGCGCTTCGTAGATCAGAGCGTTAGATCTTTCAATACTGTCATCGAGAGACTCAATAGTGAGATTTCACAGAGACGGACGATGGGCTCGATTAAGATGGCTTGGAAGAAGAAAGCCTTGGAGTCGCATCTGTTGAAGATAGAGAGGTCAAAGACTTCGTTGGGGTTGGCTGTGTCCGCATATTCGACGTAAGATGGGCATTTTGACTATGGAAGCACGCGCTAATATCGGCAGTGAGCTGTACCTACAGGCAGCCATGAGGACTGAGACCAGAATCGACCAACTGAGCATGAACGTGACAACACAGATAGCCTCATACCAAGCACAATTGACGGCTTCATTTGGCCCTCATCACAGCGACAGTCAGCGAATCAGACGCAATGACCAATTCGTCGTCGATAAGGGTGATGATAAAGACTGGGCTGGTATTCGAGAGAAACACAAGCCTCCGAAATGGATATCAGTCATATCCTTCACACTGTCCGTCCCCCTCTGGCTCTCGCAGCGTTCTTTACAGATCGATGTACGCCGAACAGCTCAGAACTGGACTCTGAGTCTAAGACCGTACCGAACGATTCCGTACGACGCCGAGACCTGGGATGCCGTTCGATTTGGCAACTTTGATAGAATGCGGAGTCTTATCGAATCTGGACAAGCAACAGTCTTTGATCGACGTGGCGATGGAACCACGCTTCTACATGTATGCTCTGGGCCTCTCTTGGTATCCTTCTGATTTGTTGACCACTGTACAGCGAGTCTGCACGTGGGGACCACCGCTAGCACCAGAAGTTTTCTCGCGCATGGCTCGTTATCTAGTCGACCGGGGCGCTGATGTCAATGAGCCTACGCGTGACGGCTAGTGAGTTAAGCAAATGACTTGGCAATTAATGACGAACTACTGAAAGAGCAATCGCACCTCAGGTTAGCCATACACACTCACTTCTATGGGGAAAGGTTGTTAACCGACGTTCCAAACGATGACTTCTTTCGAATACTCAGTAACGAAGGAGACTTAGACGTAGACTTCTTCTGGCAAAAGTTTCGAGATACTTCCGGATTCACTTGTAGTGCAACGATTGAGGAAGAATTGAAACGTCGTTTTCCATTGGACGCACTGGACTTTCCGAAGATGACGATGGCTCGCCGTTTGCGAGATATACAATCATACCCATATCTCTGTTTCCCACGAGAAGCGGCGAGTTACCTAGGCTTCGAAAGCTTCGAAGTTTCTTATCCGACGTTCAGCGATGATTTGAAGCGTGAGCTCTTACGTTTAGCTCTGAAAAAGTGGGCCACTCCATATCAGGGTTTCATACAGATGGCATCTTGTCTAATGCTGAGCTGTGCACGTCAAACGAGAAGCACACGTTGACCCAAAGCCTGCATAGCGGTAGTCCAGTCCCATGACCCCGATCTGTTTTTGTCGCGCGAGGTCCAGCACTTCTGCATGATCTGTAGAGTTGTCGTAGTGTTGCCGAAAGCGTGTGCCTCTTCGCCTAAGTCTTCAATCAGGCTCCGAAAATATGTTTGAGTCGGCACGTCCTCAGCCATACTACCTGCAATGCAGATTGGCCAGATAAGATTCCTTAAAGCTTGGGCATCGCAGATAAGTTGCAATTCTTGCAGAGCATTCATTGTGTCGATGACACTATTTCGAACGTCATCGAGCTTCGGGTCGGCTCCTGAGATGATAGTGTTGAGATAGACTTGAGCGGCGTACGCAAATACTAGGGTTATTGCTCGCTTGATCGCTCCTTGTTGGACACCAGGATTGGTAAGAACTAGATAAGCACCCATCCCGAAATGGGAAATGCCTAGCGCGGCAAGTGAATCATCGATCTCTGTGCGTAGGCCAGCGATCCCGTCACCTAATCGTTTCCGAATGGGATCAGCTTTCTCAAACAGCTTCCAAAAGCTCAGACTGCAGGCTGAGACTGCATCTATTTTCCAAGCACTGAGCGCCGCAATATCATTCATGGCCAAGGCGACCCATGGTTGGCAGGGTATGATATTTGCTAGGTCGATTTGTCCTTGCAACAGACCAACAGCTTCTGAGTGAAGACGGGGAGCATCGCTTGTAGAGGCACAAGACAATATGTCGAACCATAGCACAGCTCCCACAAGAAAGTGTTCAGCATTATCTTCCAGACGATGGGGCTCGAGCTCGCTTGGGGTGACTGGTGTGAGATTTCCAGGAGACGGGCCAGTATCTGTGGAATTCATGAACGGCATACCGCGAACCACCGTAGCCAACGCATCAAGATGAACCTGCCATTGACTTGTCCCGCCACGAAAGAGTTCAAAGCTGATGAACTGTACACCACAAGCAAGAATCTGCAGCCTTCTCTTTCGACCTGCAGCAGAGACTTCATAGCTGCTCTGCAAGAATATCTGAAGCTCTTGCAGAGCACGATTGTGATGCTCATTAAGTTCATTCAAAGTATCATGGTAGTGATTTCCTCGGGCCGAACGAGCAAGTAGCGAGTGCTGGTGCAATGCTCCTAGACTGAGGGCCGCGTGATATAGTGGTTTCGTCTCTGTTAGCAGCCACAACAGCCAACCTCTGCCACCACTTTGTATAGATGGAGAATAGAATCGGAACTGAAGTGCAAAGACATGATCCAAGTAGTGCATCAACAACTCTGCTTCTCGATGGAATCCGAAGCGAAAGTAAGTAGTCGCGCTTGGACTCGGCGCTATTGAGGATGGGCGGCTCGAAGCTTGCTCGAGGCTTTGGGGTTGCATATTCTCTTCTGAAAGCTCAAAGGGTGGTTCTGAGATCTCAGGCGGGGCATCAGCCCAGTCGTACTGTGCAATATGATCTTCGGTCGATGCATTGTCCACATCCGACAGTCGTGCTTGCCTTCCGCTGCGTTCTTCTGACCGTGCCCGTGACGTTGCTCTCTTGCGTTTGTTGTTCTGCCTGACAGCATCTTTGATCTTCTTCAATTCAGCTTGCCGAGTGTCTGTATTGTTCATCCATTCGGGTCGGTCACCAAAGCCATGGCAAGTAATACTACGTGAATCGCACGCATCGCACGTTGGCTTTTTTCCATCGCACTTCTTTCGACGGAGTGTACACGTCCAGCAGCATTCAGGGTTTCGACGCGTGCCAGTGCTACGAGTTGGTGACATGAAGAGTCTCCATTCACCTGTCGTGATCTAGTGGCGATAATCGCCCAATCGCTCGGTATTGGATGAAACGTGACTGGAGGTGGAGGTTGCGAGAAAGTGTCTCCAGAGGAATTTGGCAGTTGCTACCGAGCACCCCCCGAGGTTCAGCCGTCGACGGCAACCCTAGACGACAACCTGGATCTCATAGACTTGCAGACCCCTTTTCATCTTCATTATCTGCTTCCTCATACCGATCCGATAGGGGCTTCGCATGCCAGAGCGTGCCGTGTGTATCGTCGTTCCGTTATGTGGCTGCTCCCGTGTCGCCTCTGCCACGCCGCCTATGTCAGAGAGTCCTAGGGCTCTTATTGTCTGCAGCCAGCCTGTTGAACCTCCTGAGTACTGCTTCTCTAGTCAGAACTGATGCTTAGGCAAAGGATTGACGCACTTTCCAACTTCGACGACATCTCTCCCTGACCGGAGATGAGGATACAACGTCTCACTGACCTTGGCATCCTTCGCAAACCGCGAAAAATCAAGGAACTCAAAGATTGCCAAACGAACTCGCAGTTGAACAGACTTGACCGTGGAATCGTCTTATGAACCCATCGCCATTGAGACTGCAAGTCAATGTCGAGAAAGTCACTGGTGAATTGGAAGCTTCAAATGCGAGAGATATCGTCGAGACTTCAGCGTCACATAACGAATCTCCAGTTATGCCGAAGACTTTAGCCATCATTCATGAGCTTCTGCATGCTGGATGAACGTTGCGCGAACCCTTGTCAACGACTAGGTACGCAATGATTCTTTGTGGTCTGCAGCCGAGCTTCACTCCTCCTGGAAAGTGCATCTTGTAATTCTTCATCCTGCCTCTGCGATGAGCTATTTTGGTAGGTAGGAGATACATTATAAGTAGCAAGACATCTCATCATCATTCTGGCATCTTTCTCTCAGCAAGCACAGCTCTCTATCTCAAAAACTCAGACCTGAGACCACATTCTTTACCATGTTTTTCTCAACCCTTCCACTCCTTTTCGCAGCTACTGCACTTGCAAGCCCTGTTCATCAACGTAGTACTCTCTACAAGCGAGCCTGCGCCACCGGTCCCGAAACTCCAGCCGAGTTCCTCGCCTACACAGGCTATTCAAACCCAGCTTTGAACGCAGTCACTCCTCCCGGTTACACAAACACCTTTACCAACCTGCAAGCCAGCAGCAACGCAGATGGCTATGGCGGTTTCACCGTTCTCCCCAGCTACGACGTGGCCTCCTGCGCAGCTCAATGCACATCCCGTGCCAACTGCCAGGCCTTCAACATTTACTTCGAGCGCTCTCCTGCTGCAGCACCTTCAAACTGCACCAGCGCTGCAACCATAAAATGCGTATTCTGGAGTGGTGCTGTAACTTCCTCTAATGCCCTAAACACCGGCTCCACACAAAACAACTTCCAAATTGTTATTGCGGGATCAAACGGCTATGTTGCTTCTGCAATTTCTGTACCTACTGAGTACTCTGCGCCTATTTACCTCGGCAGTAACGCAATTCAAGCACCTCTAGATTGCAATGGCAAAGACACCTATCTCGGTTTCCAAACCTTCAACACCACTTTCGATGCAAGTAGATGTGCGGCAGCATGTTCAGCTCAAGCTGCGTATGCACTTGCTCACCCACCCAGTGATGGAAGCAAGCCCAAGACATGTCAGTTCTTTAATACGTATATGGAGAGCAAGAATGGAGTTGCAAAGGACCAGAAGTGTGTGCTGTATAGCCAGACTTGGGGAAAGAGTGTTGCAACTAACACTGGATATGCTTATGGCGAGGATGTTTATGGGGTGGGTGTGTCGTATGCTTATTCTAATGCTGCGGATGCGGGAGTTTGTGTCAAGGCTTAGGAAGTCTTCAGAAGCTTGAGAGGGAGGTACGAGGCATGATGAATATGTTAGCAATGAGGAGATACACAACCCAGCAGTATATCTAGAATACAGAGACCAGAAGATATATATCGACGCAAAGAATGTATGTCTGATTGTCTTGAGTATCGTATGGGGTTCGAAAGTGAATCTCAAGGCTCAAACGCTTTTGGATATAACCTTCCGTGAAGTGCTTTGACTCCAGGCTCTTGTATATCATACACATCGCTTTTGTGCAGTTCAGCCCAGTCTTTAGGGAGCTGCATACGTGGAGGCAAGCGATACTGATCATTGCAAGCTCCAAGGTTGCATCGAAGGTCGCACTTGCCATAGAGTCGACAATAGCAGTCGGCAGCACTGGGGCATGCTTGCTTGTTCAACTCGTCCAGGTCTACAGGACCATCTTGTTGGGGAATGAACAGGATATGCCAAAGGTACGACAGCACTCGTCCAGCGATGCGGTCATCACGAGGAGCAGCATTGGAATTTCTCGACATGCCGTAGCCGTCGAGGAGCCACTGTCGCACAGCAACATATTCTTCGCGCGAGTGTCGGTGTATTGCTTCTCTTGAGACGACGAATTGGGCACAGCATTGTGCACGCAGCGAATCGCTCCTCCCAAGTTTCAATCCCTTGCTCTTCCCATGCTTTAGATATCCATTTCCGCCAAACAAAACAGCGAAGGCTTGTGGCATGGCGGCGTCCGAGACAGATCTCGCACTCCAGGGCTGCAATACAGAGTTGATGGTGTTTTCGAGACTGCCTTGTGGTGGTCCAAAGTCTTTGGGACATGTTCCTGCGTTCCAATCGCATCTTAGGTTGTGATAGCCAGTGACTGCAATTGCAGAAGGCACGTTCAGAGCAGCCAAGGTGGCAGCATTGTCGTATAAGGGGTCGTCATTGTGCCATTGGAATCTGCTGCCATGAACAAATACTGCGCCAGCTTGCGGGATCGAGTCGTAGTTGTCGATCAGGAAGGTGAGGTAAGTGATGGACTCGTGGCCTCGGTTGGCTGGCACGCGAAGGTTTTTGACGGTCGGATCTGAAGGCGCATCAACTTCATAGATGCAGAGATGGTACTTGGACGAGAGGCGTTCCAGCCACTCAGTGTCGCCATCAGCTTTGACGTGCGAAACCACCAAAGCAGGCTTAGAGCCTTTCTCGAGGCCAGGACATGTTCCTCGAGCCTCAGGCAGGCTTTGTGCCGTTGTTTTGTAGCGAATTGTGTTCCATGAGAATACCTTTGGTGCAGATGGCCGCAGGAGCGAGACGATGAAGTAGATGATTATACAGCAGAAACCCAACTGCAACAGCGACTTGCGCGACCTTCGCAACATGTCGACGCAGCTATCTTTGCTCTCTTCATCCTGCCAGATTCATGGAGCTTGACATTCTCCAACTCCAACCATCTTGACCCGCACGAGCCGTTCCGCATCTTCTCACCTTCCGCTGCACTGCCACACCTCTTCAGCCACAAAGCTTAGTGCTCGCATCTAGACCTTTGAATTTATATTGCGGAACACTTCAACTCCTTGTCATCTCGACGGACTTTGATATTTCCATGAGCAGAAGGATGTCATGCTTGGGCTTTCTAAGCTGCAGCAGGATTTGGCCGGGAATGCTCGGTTAGACGGCCACAGTGCCCAATACAATAGTCGATCCGGTCGTGCCTAGCTTTTTACTTTATCCACACACTTCCTTGATTCGGACGATCCACCGAGTCGCCAGCATCGAAGCGATCCTGCTCTCAACTTACTCTAATGTTTTCCAACGAAAGACAACGACGTCTAAACGCGTGAAAAAACCAACTCTGTCATCTCATGCGATATTGCATAGTTACCCGTGCTTGTCGTCGACAAGCTTGTGCGGCGGTACGCCTGGTGGTTGTCGAGTTAACCAAGCAATGAGAAATTAGAGACAGCAACGGCATCGCTGCCCATACTTGGTCGGTGACTTGAAAAAGTTGTCCTTCAGGTGCAGATTACTTACTCGAACGTCTCAGCATTACACAATGTCGTGCAAAGGTGGGACTCGGTGTGTAATAATGGTGTTCAGCTTCAAGCATGTCTGTGTTGCCAAGTCGGAACCAGGCGGGCCATCATTGTGATATGCCTGCTCTCCGACAACACGACTCGTAGATGTCCAAGTTTCTTCTGAGGGATGAACAAAAAGGAGACGTCAAATCATGCAGGTCGCAGCATATGCTGGTCAGCTGGTACATATACTTGTGCATATGAAAAAGGATACAAGGGAGACGGCTGGGGAAATTATTTCATGTGATAAGCTCCGACAGTCTCTAGGATTGATGTGTGTGGATCTACGAACGAGATGAAGATCAGCCGTAGTGATTTGAGATTTGCGACGCCTTTTGAAAAGCAGACTTTGGGACCAAGTGAAACACGAGCAACCAGAACAAGCAGAACAGCGACAGTCGATACACCAACAATCGCAAGTGGCTTGTTCGTCGGCCTTTGTCCACTGCTGGCCGTTTTGGGTTGGCACGCTCCATCCTGCACTCAAAACAAACCGGCCAAGGGTCCGTCCACGTCATTGATAGAGCGGCCTGGGCGCTGACGTCGCGACAATCTCTCCACACAATTCCATCATTACGCGACCCTTTCCCTCCATACCGTTCCCGCGTTCACTTTTGCATCTTTATCCAATTTTCCTTGTCTTCTGCTTCCTGTAAAATACCCTCGATACCCTCCTGCAATTGAATGGTCGCCATGGCTTCGTACACACAATCACCGCCGCAGAATGGCCTCTACGAGTCGTCTGTGCCGCAGCCACCTGAGGCTCTTCAGAACAGGGGCTACGGCAATGCTTCGCAACACGATTTTGCCATTGGTAAGTCTCTCTGAAATGCTGCATTCATTTCTCGAATATGCTGACTTGTGCAGAGGGCGACAAACCCATCGTAGTGGGAGCCACTGTTGGTAACCCAACTCCCATCGCTCTCGAGGAGCCAGGCGTCAACCGCACTGTCTCCAACGCCTCGACTGCCGCATACCGAGATATGACTCCGTCGCGCGGTGGTACTCTCAAGAAGAAGGCCAGCGTCAGCCGCAGGTCGAGTCTCGGTCGCAGCGGTAGTCGCAGAAGTCGCGCTGGAAGCATCGCTGGGCTTGGTACCCCAGGCGCTCGTGAAGACTACAACAGCGCATTGACTACTCCCATTCCCACCCAAGGAAGCCCTACTGATATTCTTGCAAACCGCTTCCAAGGTATGTTCTAGTCGCTTAGATTTGAATGAGTCCGATTTTGATTTGTTTTGCAGCATGGCGCACCTTGTTGAAGTCGTTGATCACATACTTCCGTGAAGTTCAATCCAGCTACGAGTCGCGCAGCAAGGCCTTGATCAAGGTTTCGAATGTTTTGGCCAATTCCGAGCACCCCACTGTTTTCATTACCGATGGTGGCCTTGCAGATGCCTCGCGCATCCTCGGTGACTACCACAAGCACTCAGTCGCCGAATCAAACAAATCGCGTGATATCGAGCAGGATGTCATTGCAGCTTTGACTGGTCTCAGAAGTGATCTAGGTCAGAAGATCAAGGAGATCAAGAGTCTTAACGGCGATTTTAAGAACTCTGTCGACAAAGAAAAGGAAGCGACACGCAGGGCTGTTGATGATCTTGCCAAAGCCTTACAGCATGCGGACCACGGCGATGCCAGCAAGACTGATCCTTTCATCGTTCGTCTTGGGGTAGACCGCAGTGTTGAGAAGCAGATTGACGAGGAAAATTATCTGCACCGTGCATACCTCAACCTCGAGAGCTCCGGCCGCGAACTTGAGTCGATCGTGGTGGGCGAGATTCAGAAGGCTTACAACGCCATGGCCAGCATCCTCAAGCGCGAAGGTGACGATGCCTACAACACTGTGGAGCAGCTCCGTGGTGGTCCCATTGCCATGCCCAAGGACCTTGAGTGGTCGCGCTTTGTCGAAACTGACCCTCACTTCGTCAACCCCAGACTGCCTCTTCGCCGCATCGAGGATATCGCATACCCTGGAAAGCACGATCCAGCAGCTGCCGAAGTCAGAGCTGGCATGCTCGAGCGCAAGAGCAAGTACCTCAAAAGCTACACTCCTGGCTGGTACGTTCTGTCGCCAACTCACTTGCACGAGTTCAAGTCAGCCGACAAGATCTACTCGCAACCTCCTGTCATGTCGCTTTACCTCCCCGACCAGAAGCTGGGTTCTCATTCTGAGCCTGGCTCGTCATCGCACAAGTTCATGCTCAAGGGTCGCCAGAGCGGTGGGATGCACCGTGGCCATTCGTGGGTCTTCCGTGCCGAGTCTTACGAGACCATGATGGCCTGGTATGAGGCCATCAAGATTTTGACCGAGAAGACTGGCGAAGAGCGTGACGCCTTTGTCCGCCAGCATGTGCGCAGCGTCAGCGCCAACAGCCACCGCAATAGCATTAGCAGTGATGGTCTAGAGGAAGATGAGGCTGACCAGATTCCCTACTCTGCTCAGTCCAGCGTTGTCAATCAGCCCATTGGCGAGACTCGTCTCCAGCGTCCAGTCCCAGGTGAGTATGTGCTGTTCCTTTCATAGCGTTGGTCTACATTATACAGAGCTCAAACTGACGCGATACGAAAGGCGGCCGCTTCCCATCTGATCTCCAGATCCCTCGCACTATCGCCGCATCGCCTGACAGCGAATCCGATGAGGCCGACAACACCATTACTCCTGGTGCGACTGCCCTCCCTGGTGTAGCCGTCGTCGAACCTGCTCGCTACGACGACCCCTACCGCCTCCAAGGTGTTGCTACCCACGAGCAACAGCCGCCTCAATTCACGTCGGCCACTCCTGGCTCTGTCGCTCATGCCAGAGAGACCCTGCCGCTTAGACAGGAAGCCTCTACACCCGAGTCTTACCAACCCAACCCTGTGGACAACTTCAACACCACTTCTACTCCTTCTGCTCCCCAGAACAACATGGTCCAGCCCACCCAGACGTTTGTCTTGCCTGTCCAACACGCAGCTCCTGCTCACCAGCCCCAGCCTGATGTTCCCGTCAGTCCTGTCGAACAGCCACAATCTCTAGCTCCGGCCGCTAAGCCAATGAGACAAAACACCAACTACAGCGACTGGATGGCTCCCGCAGCCGCAGGAGTCGGTGCAGGTGTCTTGGGCACTGAAGCCTACCGCCATCAGCAGAACAGGGACTTGTCTTCAAATCCCATTGCTGAAGAGCAACAAACTCCTTACGGAGATGAGCGTCCTCGCGATCTGACTGGTGGTCACGCCACCATGCCCACCACTGTTGATGCTGCTACCCACAATCCTTCGGCTTTTGCAGCCAACAATGGCATTTCGGGCGCTACATCCAACGGCACTGCCTATGGTGCCGAGACTGCTGGTGCTCAGAGCTCCGACGGTCTCGGTGGCCTCGAAAGCGCGGGTGCACACGAAACCGGCAATATCTTCCCAAGGGTCGTTAGACATGACACCGACATGAGCGTGAGCAAGCTTCACGTTCCTGGAGAGTTCCCTCCTGCCACCCCTGGTTTCGCTCCCACCGCGCAAAAGGTTGACCCGATTGCTGAGCAAAATGCTGAGCAAAGGACCCAAACAACCTGGGCTCCCCGTCCTACCATTGGCACTAACGGCACTTTCATTGCCCCCTCTGCCTGGGACTTGGCGAGAGAGTAAAAGCATACAACGACAGCTCATAAGAACTCCAAAGCACGGGAAGCAAACAGGACTGTGGTGCACGACATGACTTTTCCTCCTGACGACATGATTTCCTATGTTATCTCTCTTGATCTTTTTGATGTTTTTTTTCTTACTTATTGCTTTTGCTTTTTGCGGGTTTGTTGCTTTTGTATTTGGTTCTTGACGAACTTTGCGATTACCCTGTGGTTTTATGCTTTACCTATAAACACACGTCCCTAGTAATGTAATTCATAGTCTTAGTTATTTCTTTGTCATGACATTTTTCTCCCGTCGTGTACTTGTTCCGACCTACTTTCGGTCCATGTGATTTTGGTCTTCTTGCTTGATGCTCCATACTCGAGTAGCTTTGCGGACAGCCAGTGTGTTACGCAAAATTTTGTATTGGAATCAGACACACATCGGGCTTGTTTACAGTTCAGTGATCACTCGACAAACCCAACCGAAGATTCGAAAGATATCTCCTTGTTGGTTTTGTGGTTCATGGGTTCCAATAGTAGGATATTGGATGGTGTGTGTAATCTGTAGTTGGAGATTTCTGCCAGGGTGGTAGATCTGACAATTTTGACTCGGTCGTGGAGGAGTCTGCTGTGTGTTTTTGAAAATGCGGCTGCCTATCTAGTCGACACCTTTCTTGAATATGTGTTACACAGATAGTCAAATTAATACCAAGTAGCGATGAAAGTAATCGTGTTGTGAAGCATTCCCAGGCAGCTATATTGGAAGGTGGGAGGTATAAATGTCAGAAGTCTCCACGTCATCCATCCATCTACTCTACTGTACTGTACCTTCTCTTATAAACAAACGACACAACAACTACACACGACTTTATCAGATTCAAAACTGCTCGACCAAAAATACAGTTCAAGATCTCGCAAAGTCGTAAAAAATCATGTCAGACCTAGCCACCCGCCGCCAAATCTGCGAAGACACGATTAAGAGATCTGAGCATGTGACGGCAACAACACCAGGAGCTTCTCTGTCCAGTGCTTTTATCACAGACACCACATACGCGCCTCTCTCACCCTTGGGTCCCACATTCCCAGCTTTAACACCACAACACATCGAAGTCATTGATTCGGACACCTTTCTGTGCGCAAGAACCTTGCTAGGTCCAAACCCGTCTTTGCAGAATAAACTGGCGGTGCTGAATTTGGCGTCTGATGAAGAGCCTGGTGGTGGATGGAGGTATACGTTAAGCAAGACGCAGGAAGAAGCCTTGTGTTATTCGAGTACGCTATTTCAGACGTTAAAGAGGGAGTGGTATCCTTGGCCTAATACCGGAGATGGGAGTGTTGCAGGTATCTTCTCGCCTAGTGTGGTGGTGTTCAAAGATACTCTGGACAACGAGTGTGCTGAGTTGGATGAAGGAGAAAGAGTACTGGTGTCGGTCGTTACAGTCGCGGCGCCTAGAGGTCCTAAGCTTACGAGTGATGGTCAAGAGTTCAAGGATCAGAATGTGTTGGAGGAGTTTCGGGGCAAGATTAGATTGGTGTTGAGGTGTTGCGCCAGAGAAGGCAAGACGACATTGGTGTTGGGTGCGCTGGGGTGTGGTGCTTATAGGTGCCCGCCGCTGCTGGTTGCGAGAGAGATGAAGCAAGTACTGGAGGAAGAAGAGTTTGGCGGTTGGTTTGAGAGGGTGGTGTTTGCGGTTTATGCTGCTGGACCTGTGGGCAAGAGGAATTTTGAGGTGTTTCGGGAGGTGTTTGGGAGTGGGCCTTGAGGGAACTGTCAGTGAGATACTGTATCTCGAGCTATGGATTTAGCTTGATGGCACAGGAGTGGAAGTCAGAACCCTGACCAAATGCCTGGGACCTTTTGCGACGGAGCATGGTTCTGAACGAACAAACTCCTGCTCCTCAAAGCCTCCTGAAGGTAGACAAGTCCGTATACATTACGAGACCCTTCTGTTTATGCGGCGGCTTGCAAGGATAAGTCGAACATGGATCTGTAAGCCCCTTGTTCTTTGTTATCAGATACATACGTGGCCTAGGCAGGGCAGGGGCATCTCGGATTGTATACCGACCGTTGATGTATGCCTACCTTCCCGCAAATAGTGTCGATTCCAATGTCGATTCCCGTGCCGCATCTCATCTGTCGAGTCGTGAATAATGTTTCGTCAACCATGGGCAGAAGATGAGAGCCCAGGAACTCTGATCAGCCATCCCGTCGTTCTATGACTCGCAACACATGGTACAAGCAGATGCGGTAGAAATCTCAATGTCCGCTCTATTGAACAATGCAAGAAATCAAAGTGGGTCGATGTGGGATGAACTGGGTTCTTGCGCTACTGCAGGTGTTTCGTGTTCAAGGGCGCGGTGCATGAGCGATAAATTGACAGCGATTGTTGATTCGCTGATAAGATGGTGCACAGAATTAATAGACCGAAGGACAGAGTTAGGTAGTCGGCTATGGAGGGCCGTTGCAACGTTTATTTAGTTAAAGTTCCAGCGAAAAATAATAGAGCCATGGCAGGATATCCAAATATCGCTTATGCAAACAGAAGAATTGGTCGAGAAGGAAGAAATGACAAGTTGATTTGCAATAGAAGGGAATAGCCAGGGCTTGGCCAGCAATTGCAGCGTCGAGTCAGTTTTGTGGCGCGAAGATCATCTATCTTGGGCCTGGGGGAAGGGAGCGAGTGGAGTAGGCGCGACGGGTTCGGCAACGCTTTTGGAAAGTTGACTTTTCCATGTGGACTCTGTGGCAGAGGGGTATACCCACTCTGTTATAACCGATTAGTTAGGTACAGATGACAATGGAGACGAGCAGAAGGCTGCGAGGAGGAGGCAGCCCTCAGCCTCACTCGCAACCGCGCCCGCTGCTTCCTCCTTTGTCTTTGTATCCAAGTACCAGCAGCACCACTGCCCAATCGTCCCTGCCTCTGAACAGGGTACACCCATCCGACCATTCGTACTCGCACTCGCGCCAGGCACACGATGCTCCTTCCCCTCCTCTGACGCCTTCACAGCCGTCACAACCTCCGCAATTGCGGCCCGAGTCGTGGCAGTCGGGTACACAAGACTCTGTCCTGGACAATCTGCTGTTGTCCTTTGATCGAATGATGCCCGCTTCTGCTGCAGGCCCGGTCGAGCATCGCCCAAACATGGCTGATATCCACAGCGACGACTTTGACACGAGCAGCACGACCTTCACCCCACCGAGAGCCCTGCAACGCCTGCAACAACGCGTGCGAGGTCACACATACTCGTCCTCCACCTCGCACGACTCCGACACCATCAGCAACACCTCGCAGCTCACCGCCCGTATTCGCACAAACAGTCACCCCGATTCACGTCCTTCTACTGTTCAGAGCGTTGACTACGGCTACGGTCAGGTCCTCGGCACTACACGTATTGGCGGACACGACAAGTCTGACCCACGCACACAAGGCACCCCTGAGGTCGTTTCCAATGGCATTCTCGACCGCGGCCGTCCAATTCCCAGCATGTTTAGCACCTACGAAGCCCATTGTCCCGAACCAAGAGTCCCTGGTGGACCATCAAAATCAAACACAACCAAAGAGCCGGTCTCTACAAACAACTCTGATATCCCCCAGAGCATCCGCGATCAAGCCCTGGAGTTTGTGCGACAGTCCAACATGCGCGCCCAATCCCCTGTCAATATGCTCGAACAACCTCCGACCAATTCTTCGGCATCCATAGCATCCTCGCTCTCCAAACAATCTTCTGCCCATGACGCTCCAAAAGAGCGTCCTGGTTTCTTCAGAAGAGTTTTTGGTTCTTCAACTCGTACCAATTCATTTCCGGAACAACAACGGCCTACAATCAGAGATCAACCAACCCATAGTGTCGAGAACACTGCACCATCAGCTGTGCCTGCAAAGATTCAGGCCAACTTTACTGATCCTCCTCAACCTCAAAATGTTGTCACCAAGAAAGCCTCGTTCTTCAGACGTCGTAAGAAGTCGATGACTGATGTCCCTCCGCCTCTACCCTTGCCAAATCCTGTTGTGTCCGCTTCTCATCTCCAAGACCAAACTCAGCCTGTAAGTCCAGGTGCAAGCAGTCTCCGATTGGTCATGGATCGTTACCTCGGCGATTCTGACTGTCAGTTGAACAAGACTGTGTCTAACCGATCCAAGCCTGTCGATACTCCTGTCAGCCGACCCACTCGCACCAGCATCCTTAGCCATGACACGGACGAGTCCTCGGAACTCGACATGTTTCACTCAGGATACACTCCTCCGCCGGATGCATCTATACGAAGAGTGGGAGTAGAACCGCTGGAACCCCGAGCAGGCGGTATTAGAACTGTAACCTCGAATGCTCAGCAAAAGGCGTTCACTAGTCCCAAATTGGATGATATGGAACGTAATTTCGGTGGAGTGAACGAGCGTCTACAGACTGGAACTTCACGTCCGAACTTGGCCCAGAGTAATTCGTTCTTGTCTGACAAGAGCGATGCTAATGACAGCCAAGCTCCCTCCATCATTTCTGCTGTCAGCGAATCTTATATCGAGCCCTCAGGCGCATTCAGTCCTGTTTCACCAATTGCCACCCCAACAGAGAGATTCATCACATCTCCGACTTCTGACATGGAAAGAGAACCAGTATCGCCTAGATCACACTTCTTTGAGCACAACCGAGACAGTCTCGGTCTACCTCTTGAAGGCGTTAGAGCACCACAAAGCTACGTTGTGTCTAATGACGACACTGACCTGCCTTCATTTCAGGTTGATGGTCACACTGTTCGTCCGTCAGTCGAGGTCGCCCGAGGTATGCTCGGTACTATCGATGAGCCGACAGCCGATGAGAGAGAACGCGCTCGTCAAATTTATCAGGGCGAAGAGCAAGAATTGCTTAAAGACGAGGCTGCTCCATGGCTTGGTGATAAGAATCCCGTCAGCGCTCGCACTCTTACTGCGTACATGGACCTCTTTGACTTTGCCAATCGAAACATTCTCAGTGGCTTGCGCATGCTCTGCGATAGACTCGTGCTGAAGGGAGAGAGTCAACAGGTCGACCGCATTCTGGATGCCTTTTCTAGAAGATGGGACGAATGCAATACCCACAACGGCTTCAAAGGGCCAGGTGTAGTACACGCCATTTGCTATGCACTGTTATTGCTCAACACTGATCAGCACATGGCCGATATTCAACACAAGATGACACGATCCGAATTCATCAAGAATACCATGCCTGCGATTAAATCGGCTGCAGAGAGTGCAACCATCCGACCGTCTCGTTCTCAAAGACCTTCTTTGCCTTGGTCAGACACCACACCCAAGTCCCCTGATGATGATGACCGAAGCTCTATCGATTTCAGAAGGTCGACCAAGCGTCTCTCATTCAGGCCGGGCATGGGCAGATATGAAACTGATCCTGGTCCGGGTGAAAATGCAGAATTCGGCTCAATGAACCATATGGTCAATCGTCCCTTCGATGGTCCTGACCATAAGTGGTTGTCAGAAGTTGAGTCAGTACTCAAAGCATTTTACAACTCGATTGTATCCTTGGCTCTTCCTCTACATGGCTCTCAGAAATCGAAAGAACAGCCTGGTTCATCCCACAGCCCTGCGAACCTCGCTGTTGCAGGCAACCTAAGGCGCACTGGTTCTATCATATCCAAAGCACCTTCTGAGGGCTTCTCCTACCGCAGCAAGAGAAACAACAGCGCTCTATCATCACATTGGAACGCAAGCAATAACAGATCGAGGCAGAAAATCTACCCTGCTTCAACCGTTGGCTCAACCCGAACCTCGATCGATGATGGCCGATCTGTTTGGAGTCCATCTGCACAAAGCAGTATGTGGAGCAAGATATCCATGGGTAGGACCCAGACCACGATGAGTGTTGAGAGCTTCGCCGTTCATCCAGACTTCAAGCAGAGCCTAGGATTTACCAATGCCTTGTCGCAAGCAATCATCCGAGAAGAAAGTGCAGGTGATACTGAATCAGTCATGAAAATTGGCACAGTGCTCGAAGATGAGAGTCTGGAGTTGGCTGGTGCGCCTTGGGCCAAAGAAGGCATGGTTAAGCACAAACACCATCTCGATGGTCCTGAGAAGAAGGCCAAGGAGCGCAGCTGGAGTGAAACTTTTGCTGTGGTTGAGAAAGGATATTTGCATCTGTTCAATTTCAACCGGACTACAACCAAGATCAACGATATGCGTAGCACCAAGCGCCAGCTACCGAAGACAGGCAAGGCTGCTAGTGTAACACCTTCTGTCGTGGGTGGCGGTAATTGGACTGACAACGCGGACGAAACTGACCAATTCCTGCTGAGGCAATCTCTTGCGACTGTTCTACCGCATCCGGGCTATAGTAAGACTCGTCCGCACGTTTGGGCATTGAGCTTACCGACTGGAGCTGTTCATCTGTTCCATGTTGGCACTGCGGAGATTGCAGAAGAGTTCGCCTCCACTGTGAACTACTGGTCTGCGCGCCTGAGCAAAGAACCTTTAGTGGGTGGTGTTGACAACATCGAGTACGGCTGGAGTGATAACATCATCAACCCTGCTCTTGTTGGCAACAGCAATGGAGAACCGCTTGCGAAACCTCCGTCCAGAGCTGGAATCAGTCACGCATACTCTACATCTGTCAATAGTGTTGGCAAACAGAGTATGCAATCGACTGTCCGTGGCTCTTTTGACCAAACATTCGGATCAAGATCCAGACTGCCTGGGGACCGTGCTCATATCGCTGACTGGAAGCCTCCTGCAGCATCGATGCTGCCGTCACAGCTGCTCGAAATTGATCAACTTCGCAGTCTCAAAGCATATGTGGCGTCTGTAGAATCTGAATTAGAGCGTCACAATGAGTTGCGAAACGCCGTGAACCTTGCCTACACGAATCACCACGGTCAAAACTGGAACAAGGTCACCGCCAACTGGGAGAAGAAGAGTGCTTATCTTCTGCGTGAAGTCGTCAAGTTCAGAACCTATATCGAAGCTCTCGAGCGAGCTGGTCGCGAGAAAGAAAAGGTCTACCAGGAGCGCCACGCTCGCGAGCAAGAAAGAGCTGCCCTTGGCTCCAAGGATGGCAAGAAGGAGAATATCAAGGCATGAAGTCAATTTGACTGTCTCCTTCAGCTCACGCTCAAGGCCAAAAGACCTCGTTCTACGCTTCTTTAACAACCCTTTTCTTTTTTTTTTTTCCCTTTGTTTCATTGAGAGATGCTTACGTTTTTGCTTCCCGTTTTTCTGTTCCAATTATGCATGCTTGTCACGTCGAGGATACCCCGCTTACTCATTGTTCTTTTCTTCACTTCGTCTTACTGCATAATGCATAAACAGCCTTTTTCTCTCATTCATAATATACCATCGATTTTTAGGAGCGTGTTATAGAGATCAGAGTACTCTTTCTTCCAAATTCAGAACGAAGTTGACCAATTTTTCGGACTTTGAAAGCTTGTGGGCAAAAGTGAGGAAACCTCGTGTTTCAACCTTTTTGAATCCAAGAAAGTACCTACATACGAGAATATCATGACCCGTGTCGTCAGCGTATCAGCGAACTTGCTTCTAGCTCTGTTGTCCTCGCGGGCACTAGATCGAGCCCCTCTTCGAGCGCTGGCGTCTATAGTAACAGTACTGTTACTTCGTCTGCCTTGAATTCGTCTGCTACCAGCGCTGCACCTTTCGTAGACTGCCTAGATGTTCCTAGCTACCTTAATACGGTAAGTTTGCTTTGACGTTGTCAAGTATCTTAGCCACCACTAACTAAGTGATAGTACCTCTATAATCCCGACTGCGCTAACAACGCTAATGCTGACTGCTATTATAAGGATAAGGCTTTTAATAACAGCGTCTATTGGCATTACGCCCTTCTTAAGCTCGTAGCAACCTGCTAAGAAGTCACTGGCAGATATGCGGAGGCTCGCGATAGATTCCCAGCTTAGGCGACGGTCGTCCAGTTGTGAAGAGCTTACTGTTCTGGTGCCCGAGTATGGGTCGAAAGCTGCGCAGGCTGTGGATATTAGTACATTACCTTGAGGCCATTGTGCTGTCAGGCATTAATCTATGCCCTCGCCAGCAAGTTCCATGAACACATGCGAAGCGCTCTCTTTCCATGTAGACTTGTCACTAATGCTTTTGGTCAAAATCCTAAGCCTTTCAGGTGTTATGCCTAGCAGGGTGGCTGCGCGAGGCGTGACCACATGATAGATGGCCGCGATGTCCTTCATCGCTAGAACAAAGTGCCTATACAGCTTCTTATTCGTTAGAAAACAGGCTTGTTCTCTACGTGGCTCATAGAAGGAGACTCTGTCGAAGTACATCAGCGAGATTGTATGTCTTTCTTCAACAATTCACATCCAGATGATGGCAAGGAAGGGAAGAAGGTGACTCGCCGGAATCTTATGCTTCTACACCCTGGATACTGGATGCTTGTCCGATCTAATGCTGACGAGCATTCGGCGCGAGGCAGCGAAGACGAACCAGACAGCTAGCGTACCATCTGTATGGCTCTCACCTCGTAGCTTGTGGATGACGGCAACTGCGGCTGTCCGGTTTCAAGCCATCAAGCTCTGCTGTCGTTCATCTGTCAACTCGGAGAGAAAATCCAGTAAACAGTGCACCGCCTGATCAAGGTGCTGTGAGGCTTCCTCAATGATACCTTAGTCGATGCGAAACTGGACGATGGTGAAACAAGGTGCGGAGGTGAGGGACAGCGATGGCGAAGTCTGGCTTGTGCCGAGAGGCTTTAGTATGATCGTATCGTTGCATATGGGTGTGGCTTGTCTCTCTTCTTGAGCTAAAGTGCGAATGAGGTCGCTTGCTCGAGACTATATTGAATAGGGCAGGGTTAAGATACTTTGTCTACCGCAGTCATTATTGAGAATGGTCAGGGCTTTACGAGAATAGTTCAAGTGGTAGTCGGTTAAAGCGGAATGGCGGAAGGTATGCATGGATCCACGTAGCTACCTACCGCATGCGGATCATCGCGAACCTGATACGTGGGGTGATGCCGACCCAAAGCAGGAACTTTTGGCGGAAAGACCTAGAATGTGGTGATGTGCGATGCAAAGTGATTCAGACAAACCGAGCGACCAGTAAATTGCTTCGGTTGGGTGATCGAGGATGCAGCGCATGCAGACGAGGATAGATGGCTAGTAAGACAGCAGAGATTGGACGCCAAGTCGTTACGGTCATCCAGAGCGGATGAAGATTGGATCATTCCATTGGTAGGGCTTTGTAATGGCAAGCATTTGGAAGTACCCGTGGACTGAATCTGGCTGGCTGTGTCAACATGTGTCGGTCTGGTGCTCGGTAGTAAGCAAGTGGAGGCTTTGTCAAGATCGCCCTATTGTTTCGAATGGGTCGGAAATAGTACGCGATTCATTCTTGCCCTTCTCTTTCCCTTCCGAACCTTGACTTGAAAAGCGACGAGGGCATCTTCCTTCCTGATTCGAGCACCAGGTCGCTCTCAGATTCGGACTCTGTGTTTCAGAAACGAGTGCTGAGCGGGGACTGAAGAAGCCAACGTTTCAGGCAAGGACGCCTTCAACGTTCTTCTCCCAACGGTCAGCGGAGAACAGACCTCAAACGCAGTGCAAAGGTTACTGCCCAACAGACAGCAGTAGCATCTCACCATGGCTCGTATTATGCCAGACTGTCTGTAATTGGAGTGGCCTCTCGAATATCGCGTAAAGATGAGTGCTTCTCGAAAAAGCAGAAAAAGCCCCTGATCTGCAGCCGACGCTCCGAGGCTCGCTTGATCCCGAAGAGGTCTTCTCGGCCAAGCCCTCATACCAATCGATAAACCTCGTGGTTAACTATCGAACCAAGTTGCCCAGCGCTCTCATGTAAGACCAAAAGAGCACTGCCACAGTACAAGCTTCTCGATGGAGCGAGGTAGCAATCAAGATGAAGTCACCAATGCAATCCAGCAAACGGCAAGCGCTTGAATGTGAGGCAGTCGAGCATGGGCCAACATGAACAGCTGACTTCTGGGCGTCTCGCTTGGTGCAACGGTCGACGAACGAATCAGCTGCATCTTTGCATCTTGCAGGACCGTTGATGGAAATGCATGCCTGTTAGACTCTTATTTCGACTGCATCCATTGCCATGAGGAAGCGCAGGTTTATGGATATGCAGCGAGTATCATCATCTTCACGTTCACCGGCAATTGCTGTACAAAAGTGTACCGGTGACACAAATAGCAGCGGATGATTTGCCCTAGCCCAGGGCGTGGTTTCCCGGAACTTGATGGCAAAGAGGTTCATCATAATTTCCCTTGATTGAAGGACTTCCAGAGAGAGACATACGGACTACGCGACAGACGGATTTGGCTCAGCTTGAAACGAATCGCGACCGTGGCCACGAGGAAGACCTTCTCCGGTGAACGATCTCCCGCTTCTTCGACACCCCCACATGAAACGCCGGCTGCAGTCTGCCCCGTGTTCTATGACTTGGTACCTGCATTAGACTGGACCTTGGTGGCGCTCATGCTCGGATCATGGCTTGCTTGGTGACCTACTCATGGCCATACAGGCGACAGCGGCGCATCGAGCTCGTGCCAGGTCACACTGACTCTACACCCGATCTCCAATGGAACCGGGTAGATTGAGGAGGCGAAGTGTCTATAAGGCATGGGCACATCCCTTCTACAATGACTGTCTCTGCTCATCCGGTCTTTCTTCTTTTCATACCAAATTCTTTCTTTGTTGGAGAGTTAGAGTCATTCGTTTTCTCTACTCCCTTGTCTTTTGCATTATACCCTAGTTGATTGTGATATCTCACAAACCACGGCAGCTTCCTGTCAATTCAATCAGTTTTCTCTCCAACCCTTAAATCAGAGCCATGCAGCTCACATCTGCCACTCTCCTTGTGGCCGGCTTGGCCGCCCAGCAGGCTTCAGCTCATTTCCCATGGGCCATTGATGCCGGCAAGTTCAGCACCTGCAGCAACACCGATACCCAGTGTTCGGAGCAGCAGCACCAGGGCTATGACTGGAGTGGTCTTTCCATTGGTCACCCCGTCACTAGCTATGGTGCCAACACCTTCTCTGGTGGCTGGACTTGCAACAGCATCAAGTCGAAGCGTGATGAACTCACCAAGCGCACTTTCAACAGCAAGTGCGTCTCTGGTAAGCTTCCTGCTTGGGGCTCTTTTGGCTCCTCATCCAACAACGGCGCTGGTAGCCTTTCCATTGGATGCAGCGGCGAAAAGAACAAGTTCTCCATCTCTGAGATGCACATCTCTTCCACCTACGACACTCACGTTGACTGCCACTACAACATGCCTGATGGCTCTGTTTGCAAGCAGAACGTTCCTTGCAGCGCTGGTGGTTCCATTGTTAAGAACACTCAATGCGGTGGTGCCATCTCAGTCTCTTTCTCTCACGGCAAGCCCAGCTCTGGTAGCACTGCCTCTGACAAGGGTGATTGCAACCTGAACATCCACTCCGTTGGCTTTGCTTGCGGCTCTGGCTCGTCTTCCACTAGCGTTTCTCTCCCCTCGTCGGTCTTCACCCCTTCTTCCTCGGCTGTCTACTCCTCTTCCGAGTTCGTTTCGTTCAGCACCGCCTCTCCCGAGACCACATCTTCGGAGGTTGTCCCCGAGACCACTTCAACTGAGCTGCCTGCCACTTCCCCTTCGGTCAGCAGCACCGTTGTCGTCTCCAGCGGCAGTGTCGTCGTGCCTGGAACTTCTTCTGCTCCTTACCCTGTTGGCTACCAGAACCAGACCGCCACTCAGCCCACTGCTGAGAGCAGCGCAGCCTCCACTCCTAGCAGCACCGAAGTCTCTCCCAAGACTTCATCGGTCGTTACTTCTGTTGGCACTGGTCTTTACCCCTCCGGATCGGTCCCCGTCGGCACTGGTTACTACCCTTCCAGCTCTGTTGTCCCCGTCGGCACTGGATCGAGCCCCTCGTCAAGCGCTGGTGTCTACAGCAACAGCACCGTGACCTCCTCTGCCTTGACCTCCTCTGCCACCAGCCCTGCACCTTCTGCAGACTGTCCTAGCGTAGTGCCGAGCTGTCTCAACACATATCTCCACAACACTGACTGCGCCAACAACGCTGACGCTGACTGCTACTGTAAGGATGAGGCTTTCATCAACAGCGTCTACCAGTGCATTGACGCTTACGGTGGTTCGGATGAGAGCGTTTCTCAGGCTATGTCTTACATGGTCGGTATCTGCGCCAAGGCTATCCCCTCCAACCCTGCCATCGTCACTGCCGTCCCCTCGAGCATTGACATTCAGCCTTCGTCGTCGACTGTCAACGCTGCCACTGGCTCATCGAGCTCTGCAGTCCCTGTCGGCACCACCGAGGTCCCTGCCAGCTCCGCCACCGACTCGATCGTTTACGTTACCGATGTCGTCAAGAGCACTCTGACAACATGCCCTGTTGGCCAGGTCATCACCTCTGCCGGATCGACTACAACTCTGACCGCCCCTACCATCATCCCAACAGAGATTACCACCAAGTCGACCATCACTGCTTCGATCATCTCCTCTGTCACTGGTGCTCTTCCTTCTGGCGAGTCGCCTTACGAGACCTCGCCCGTCCAGACTTCGCCTGCCGCTGCTTCACCTTCCGAGGCTTCGCCTGCTGAGACTTCATCTGCATCTGTCCACGTCCAGGTCCCCCACACCGTTACTCTGTTCAGCACCCAGATTGCCACCATTACTTCTTGTGCTCCCGAAGTGACCAACTGCCCTGCTACTTCTCTCGTCTCCACCGGTGTCACCACCAGCAACATCTGGATTCCTGTTACCTCTGCTCAAGAGACTTCTCCCGCCGAGACCAGCCCTGCATCCTCCGCTCAGGAAACCTCGCCCGCTCAGACCACTTCGGCTGGCGTTTCTTCAGGTGTCGCCTCAGGTGTTTCCTCTGGTGTTGTTTCCTCCGCTGGTGATATGCCCTCGGCTTCGAGTCCTGCTTCTTCTGGTGCCTACGAGACCTCGCCTGCAGAGACTACATCTGCTCCTTCGGTCCCCAAGACTGTCACACTCTACAGCACCAAGGTCGACACCATCACCAGCTGCGCTGCTGACGTGACGAACTGCCCTGCCAGAGTTCTTTCTACATCTTTGATCGCAACTGGCGTTACTACCGCTCCTCAGTCTTACGAGACCGGCGCTGTTCCCGCTTCTTCGGCACCCGCTGTTCCTGAGGTCCAGAGCACTGTCATTGTCACTGATGTTGTCAAGACTACCGTCACCACATGCCCTGTCGGCGAAACGTGAGATCATTTCTTCTCCTCGATCTAAAAAGCCTGACTAACATTTTCTTAGTGTCACCGCCTCCGGCAGCACCATCGTTCTGACTTCGCCTTCCGTCATCACCTCTCAGATCACCATCAAGAGCACCATCTCGACCACCGTTCCTGCTCAGACTCAGACCGTTGTCTCCCCCGAGTCTTCCTCGGCTGGTGCTGTTATGCCCTCGTCTGCCGCCATGACTTCGGCACCCGCAGCCCCCAAGACTTTGACCATCTACTCTTCGGTTGTGGCTACCATCACCTCGTGCGCTCCTGACGTTACCAACTGCCCAGCATCGAGCACTGTTCAGACCACTTCGTACTACGCCGTCGGTACCACCGTTTCGCAGGTGTCTGAGGTTCCTGCTGTCACTGGTCCTTCTGAGGTCGCACCTGCCACTACTGCTCCTGCAGCCGTTGACAGCAGCTCGACTCAGCCTATGACTACCATCACCTACTCTTCCGAGCTCGTCGTTCCTGCCACTTACACTGCTGGTGAATCTCAGGGTGCTACCATCCCCAACTCCAAGATCACCTCAACTATCCACAGAACCCTCACCGTTCCTCAAGTTCAGTTCATTACTGAGACTGTTGGCGGCAAGCCTACTGTTGGTCTTACCTACCCCTCGGCCGTTCCTGCCACCACCACTTCTGAGGCCGTCATGCCCACCAGCCCTGTCGCAGGTGCCGCCACTCCCGCAATCTCTGCACCTGCAGGATCTGCTGCCAGCTCAGGCTTTGCTCCCATGTCCTCTACCTTGGCTAGCACTTACAACATGCCTGCTATGCCTACTGGTAGCCCCATCTCCTACACTGGAGCTGGCGCCAAGGTCGGTGGCTCGTTCGCTGGCCTCGGTCTCGCTGCCGTTGCCGCCATCTTTGTTCTGTAAATCCAGAGCATTGA
Organism: Aureobasidium melanogenum CBS 110374; assembly: GCF_000721775.1. NCBI lineage: Eukaryota > Fungi > Ascomycota > Dothideomycetes > Dothideales > Saccotheciaceae > Aureobasidium > Aureobasidium melanogenum. Next base: position 445,484 of record NW_024470063.1, read on the forward strand.
GATACTGTACAAACATTTTTTTTTTCTTGTTTGAGAGAAACAAAAGGGGAGGATTGGATATGGAGGATGTAATAATGGACGGAGTACCGCGAACCCAAAATATGCGCCCAATCGTCTCCGGTCTGGTGTTGAAGAATGAATGTATAGCGTTGTTTTTAGCTGTTACGCAACCCTTTTGTCATACTCTGACTATGTGCAGAAGACAAGCATTTCCTTTCACGACTTTCATTGAACAGTACGCCTAATTAGCGGCATTTTATTTCCTTTTATCAAAATACTTTTTCAACTTCGCACAAAATTACGTTTCCTTAATATGTGGCGTCCAAGAGACAAAATTCATGTCTTCATTCATTGAGAGCCTTGGAGGATGTCAAATCAGAGGCAACTCTAGAACCACTTGGTACAGAAAAGTGGTGGTATCTCTCTCAGAAGATGAAAGTCGGTCGGCGGAGAAGTAAGCCTTGACTTGATCTGTAATGGTAGTGCCTGTCAAGCGAGCCTACATCTAGCCAGTGAACGCCTGTATGAGTGATCAAGCATACTAATTCGATCACTCACTGTCGTTCGACACAAGTTCCCCGATACATCAGGCGCCTTGAAAAGATACTAACACCTTCCGCTTCTGAACTCACTTGCAGTGAGAGACCACGCCGTCAAACTCGATTCACCTGCTATCTCTCAACTACTTCGCAATTTCCCTCCGTTCAACCACCCCTCCCTCTGCATTCATTCATCCATCCCTTATCCAGCTCTTACCTTACGTAGCCTCGCAGCCAGATCCATCATGTCACTAATCAATCTGCCTCTTGAAATCCGCCTGCTTGTCTACGACTTCCTGCTCTACGACGCATTGTCCGACAACATTTGCATCATCTACCGTGGGTGCAAGAGGGAGTCCGACAATCAGATCTTCTTCGAAACCTTCAGAGCCAGGAAAAACATCCCTTTTCACGCAATGATCAAACCACAAATCTGGCACATCGATATCTGTAACCTTCTCAACCTTGCTGCTACCTGTCACCAACTCCGATCAGAGCTCTTATTTCTCGCTTGGTCGAACGCGGATATCTGCATCAACTTGAAGAACAAAGAGCCAGAAACACTCATGGGATATGCGGAATTCATCTTCAACAATCGCCTCTCCAAGATCTGTTGCGACTTCATTCGTACCCTGCAAATCAATGTACTCGAGGTCACCTGGGAGCCACGTCACACAAGAGCAATAGCTGAGATAATCCACCGCTGCCTTCCACGACTTGGGAAGCTGACAGTGCACGTCATCCGTGAATGGAACAGTGTTGATTCAGATCGCCCACAAAAAGCTTTGTGTGCCCTTGGTACCTTGGAGCCTCGTATCGCCGTTGAACTTCGAACTGAATTCATTCGACCATTCCTCTTCATGAGCGTTGGTCAACAACTCAGTGATACTCAGATTCGAGCTAGGCAACAGAAAAGAGCTAGGGCAGATGCTGCACATCTGGAGGCCATCCGTTCAGTGGGTCAGAGGCGTAGGCGTACGAAGATGGCGAGGGAGCAGAAGGACGAGGTTCTCGACATCCTGCAAGATACGGTCGACATCCGTTCACAGAGTATGAGCAGTAAAAGGTCGGAAACCGATTTACAACAGCAACATTGAGTTGATGGCACGCTTAGAAGGATCACATTCTCTCACGATTGAGTGGTTGATCGTGGTCAATGGAAAAGGTACCATACAGACAAAAAAAAAAGAGAAAAAAAAAAGAAGCACATACCAGTACCTACAGAGCTTGAAGTGCTTTTCAAACAGTCTCACCTCATACAAATCTTCACATGAGTTTTGAATCCACTTTCCATTGTCTGTTCGATCTAAGGTAATGATGCCTTGACATTTGTGGACTCCTTCGCTTGAAAGTCTAGATCGCTTATTTTCCTTCCGAGTACCATTCGTAAAATCAATCAAGTCCAATCAAGATTTTAGTTCCATCGCTCAGGATACACCAAGTTGAGGTGGACCAAATCATCCTCAGAACGTTTGAGTGCAGAGGTAGTAGCTATGTGTTCATTTTCACAGGCAGGTCTCCAAGTAAACGTGAGGAAGGAAGAGGGAAAACGAAAGGCACAACGGGGAAGCGTTGTGCACTTAATGTAAGCTGACTATGTGTTCTCAACGTCTGAGAGCAACCGCTCGCAGCCTGCTGAGCCTTGACTCCACAATAAACCCCAACCTCACACCCAGACGTCAATCTGTTTCGACTACCATCGCCAGGCCAGTGACATCGATGGAAGAAGCATCATCTGAAAATGTTCGACAGACAAAAGGAAGAGACACTTTTGTATAGGACTTTTGGTCAACCGAGACAAGCACCTTCGTATAGGGCTTCGAAAAGTGAACACACGCTCGTGTCGCGCTTGTGACGACTCAAGAATCTGACGCGCAGCGACAGACTAGAGCGGAACCATTCATGTAATCATCAGAGAGTGCAGTGTCATGTGGCCTCAAAGACTGGTGTTGGTGGCAGGGGCAGAGGTGACGACTTTGAGAGGGAAAGGCTGCGAGAGTTCGACGTCCATGACCTCGCCATCGTCATCACTGAAGCCCTCCCATTCAGAGAACTCTTCTGCGTCTTCCTCGGACTCACTCTCCGACCTAGACTTGGATTTGGCTTTCGCTCTGGCCCTGGCATCTGCGTTCTCCTTGGCCTGTGCCTCTCGTTTGGCCTTCTTCTGCTGCCTCTTCTTTCTTGCCTTCACACTGCGAGAAAGAGGATTTTGGTGGAATGCGCTATAGAGGACAGGAGCGTCCAGATTCTCGCCGTTGGCTTCTATGTAAGCCATAGACTGAGCCTTCGTGATGCCAGCCTTTTTCTGCAATCTGCGCAGAACTTTGCCAATCTTCGTGCTTAATCTGTTGTCGGTCTGGTTGGTGTTCATGGCTTTCATCCAGTTCATCAATGTCTGAGGCCCGACCTCAATGGCAGGAGGGAAGTGCTTCTGCTTGTCGAACCAGTTGACAATGGTGCTGATGGGAAGCTCCGAAGGGTTCTTCTTGGGGGCAGACATTCTGAAGAAATAAATAGATAAATTTGTAACCGGGCGCTTCGAGATGCGAAAAGGTTGCAATGGTTGAGTGGGTGTGAAGGAGAGTGCGCAAGACGAAGTTGGCTGAGAATGACCAGGTTGCGAGATGCCAAGCGCAGTGAGACTTTCAGTTCGAGTGTACGGCGGTCTTCAGTTAAAGTGAGTGAAAGCAGATGTAAGACACGAGGAAAGAGCGTTCGGCCTAGTGCAGCATAGCGACTGCCTCTCACAGATGCACAACCAACTCGCCTAACCGTCAACTGCTCCTTGCAACAACACCATTTTCTTCTTTCCACTACATTCACGCTTAATCAATGCTGGTACCTCCCTCAGTGGCCAGTATCAATAACCACCACCACCACCAAAACATGCCATCGCTGACCAGTCTGCCTCCTGAGCTACGCGCAGTCATCTATACCTATCTGCTAGAAGATGGTCTCGCGAGCGGCAAGCGCATTGTCTACTGCCACGACGATGACCAATATGACGACCTTGAGTTCTCGCCTGTCAACCAACACTCTGAAGATCAGGACAACGCCCAGCCAGAGAGCAATGTTGTAGGATGGACCCGTTCAAAAATGGATTATGAAAGAAACCACCAGGCTCGCATCACCTCTCTCATTGATGTGCGCTACACATATGGTCCCGATGTGCTCAACGGAGCCATTCACCATGCCAATATTGACGACCTGCTCGCCCTTGCAAGCACTTGCCGTCGCATGCGCACCGAAATCATTCCCATTGCCTGGTCCCACGCCGAAATCACATTCTACACACCTGACAGCCACTTCAAAGACGACATCTTCCACATCTTCGGTCAAATCCTTTCAAGCGACACTTGTGCAATGATCCACAACCTGCACATCGACATTGGCACGCGCTACTGGTCAGCTTCAGACGTGAGCGAGACTGCATATTTCATCATGAAACATCTGCCAAATCTAAAAGACCTTTACGTCTCTGTCGCTTGCGAAGATACTGAGAGCGATGTACCCGAGTTTTACTACGGCCTGGGCGCGCTCACTTCTTTGCCTTGCCAGATCATGGTAGAGGTCAACATCTACATGCATCCATCGGCTGCCAAACTATTTGAGCAAACAGACGTCCAACTCATCGGCACTGATGACACTGTCACGATCTACCAGGTTGAAGACTGGGAGAAAGTCATCAGTCTGAAAACCATGTTCCATCTCGAGTGTGCGCGCCATGAGACACAATTTGCCAGAGCTCTTCGAGCCCAGAACGAAGAGCGCCACCTTGATGGTTCCCTTCTTGAAGATACTTTGAGATTGCGCTCGGGCATGGCTGGCTGGCCTATTGTTGCTGGTCGCACTATCCCGAAAGAGAGATGGGAGGTGCGTCGTGAGGGATCTTGGCGCAATGGCTGGAAGGTTAAGGAAGGCGTCCCGGACACAATCATAGGCGAGAAAGAGCGCTATCTGGGTCCATGGTCCGAAAAGAAATTCAGAAAAATGAGCTAGGGTGCATCGTAGGACAACGCACATTGACGGATGGACAGCAGGAAAGACATTGAATCATCCGATGAATTCACCACCGTAGAAAATACCTCCAAATCTGACACGACAACGGCAGAAGAAGCAGGGGAAGAGAAAGGTGTTCGCTGATGGCACTGGAAGTTCCAAGAGTTTTGGTACACATTCTGTCGTTAGCTCTATCCAAAGCGGCTCTTGATGCTCATCTGATGCGGAACCTCTTTGTCATTGAATCACATCTTCGTATCGCTTGATCTCATGTTTCTCTTAATGATCATTCTTGCGTGCTTACAAAGTCTTCGAAGTGCATGCCCCATTCTTCGATATTTTACAGTCTCTCTAAATGCCTCGTGGCACTTCATCAGCGACGAACACGCGGCAAAGCATATCTCCCCATATCAACAGCAAACCATCTCTTGATCTCCCTCAAGCAAACCCCAGCAGCAACATACTTCCAACTCTGCAACTCTCCGACCTTCTTGTCTCCCATCGGTTGTTCGTCCATACCAACAGCAAGACAAGCGATGGCTCTAGGCAGAGCTTCTTCATTGCGATCGTTGTCATCGTAGTCGCCATCGATGATACGGGAGATGGTGAAGGTAAGCACTTCTTCGAGTTGTTCGCGCATGGCTTGGGTGGTTTCGCGGATGCGTCTGGACTGTTTGCCGCCGTCGCGGCCGAGGATTGTGCCGGAGAAGATTTCGGTCTCGGTTAGGGGGTGGCGTGGTGAGGAGGCGAATTGGTAGAGGGATTGGAGGAGGGTCTGCTCGTATCTGTGTGATGGTCAGCCATTGCGAGTTGATGTTTGAAGTCAAGCTTACCCGTCTCTGATCTGTCTGGCCAGATCAAGATGATGCTCCCATTGGATGACTCCAGTGTACTGCTGAATGTATGCCCAAAGAGTCTCAAGGACCGTATCATCTCGGCCTGGAAGACTCTCAGTAGCATCTTGTAGAGTCCTCAAGAACTCCTTCTCGTCGATGCTACGGTAGAGGTGACCAAGGGCTTTCTCGCTGCGGTAGTAGCGGACCGGGCGATGATCGTCCAGGTCGCCGATAGGATCAGTCTCCTCCTCTTCTTCGTTCTGAACTGCATCTTCGAAACTTGCGTATCCACCGGCCTCGATAATGACTCGTGGACTGGGAGCCATGAAGTCTGGTTTGGCAGGCTGGGCTCGTGGAGCTCTATCCATGCTCACCTACAGCAGTCAGCATGACTGTTCTAAACTCAATATCATATGAATTGGGTACTTGAACTTACTGCAATACCAGTCTTGGAGAAGTCGACAGCTGTTGAAGCCATGCTTGCAAGCTCAATACACGCTGCATCGAACACACCCATCGGCTTTTGGTCTGCAATTTGGAGATGACGTGTGCAGATTTGACCTAGTTGATCAGTTTCCATGAACTCAACGAAGAAAGAGCTCATATCCTGGATGGTGACCTCACGGTCAAGCTCCAGACCAGGCACGCGAGGGTAATCAGCAGGGGCCGCGATATCTCTCTGAGGCATCAAGGTAGGCTCAAAGATGACGTTGTAAAGGTCACCGTCAAGATCACCACCAGACAGCTGGCTCGGAAGATCGCGACTGCCATGCTGGCTGAACACAACGCAGTTGTGAAGATGTTTAAGAGAGGAGTCTTCAGGAACGTCAACAGCGTCGACGATTCTGATGTCGCCAGGGTGCAGTGCTGGAGAGCGTGTAATGATGACTTTGTCTTTGATGATAACCTTTCTGGGTTCATCTAGGGAAGTTTGAGTAACGGCGTAAATCTGGCCTTCCTTGAGATATCCAGTTTCGTCCATGATGCCATAGAGAGTGACTCCGTTCTTGACAGGTATGCGACCTTTGTACTTGATCTCGCGCAACTTTGTGATGACAGCCATCTCAACGACTCCACGAAGGAACGAATCGTCGTGATACTCGAGACCAATATCGGACAGCATTTCGAGGAAGCTTGGCAGTCTTGCAGCCTTGCTGGTTTGTGTGTCGTTGAGAAGCAACGATGCATTGAAGGTGCTAGTGGTCATCATTCTCAACTTGTCCACTGCCTCGTCTTGTAATGTCAGGAAAGACTCAAGAGGGACAAGCAGATCTTCAAGAATCTTGATGAATTGACGGTTCAGCACCATGGGATATGGTCGCCATGCGGCACCGCAAACTTCGAGCGTGACTGATGTGGAGCCCTCGAACTTCACCATTGAAGGTCGGATGCAAAATTGATCTCCAACAAGTCGAGAATCCAGGGACACCACTCCTTTCGTACCAGCTTGTCTGATCTGGAGAATGACAGGCTTGAGAGTGCGTCTCGATCCATACACAGCCCAAACCTTTTGAAGAAGTCCAAGGGAAATTGTACCACAGCCATCGCTAAAACATCGGCCGTTGCGTTCGACGTCGCGAAGTCTTACTTGCATCGAGGCTTCTACCCCTACAGTGCCAGTAGTGTCGGTGAAAGCCTGTCCGATACGGGCGGCACATCGGGCTGGAGTGCGAATGGAACTGAAATGTCCCAAATCCTTGATCAGCTCTGGGGCATGCAAAATCCTTCCCTCAAACTCAAAAGGTGCCATGAACCAGCAGGTCTGGGATCGAAGACTCGAATGGGAGAATCCCAAGAATGAGAAGCCTCTTCCTGCAATCAAGAATACCGAGTCCATGAACTTTCGAAAACGAGCATACACGTCTTTCTGATCGGACTGGCCATCATAGCGGACAGGCTCACCATCCTCGTCAACAAAGGTCACTCGTATGAAGTGATCAGAGTGATCTTGATACTTTCTCAACACGCGATTGCTGACCTCAGGCTCAGGACCTTCCAGGTATACGCCCGCAACGGTGACGGTAAGCTTGTGCACAAGGACAATGTGGGCATGGCGATTGATCAGCTCGTATAGGTTCTGAGACCTGGAGTTGTCAAACTTCTGGGCATAGTCCAGTAGATTGTTGGCGATTGTCTTGATTGAATAGTCCTCTGCTTCTGAATGAGGTCCAATTGGCTGAAGAGCGGAGTACAAACGTCTCAGAGATTCGACAATGGTGGTTGCATCGTGATTGGCCATCAACAAAGTTATCGTAGGAAGAACTGCAATGACTTGATCAGGCGAGAGTGCGCCGTTCCTGGCCAAGCGAAGTAGCTGGAACTTGACATCGAATGGCAAAGTGTTGTATGATTCCAGATTGGCGAGCGCCGCGTCAAGACGTCTGAAAGAGGATGCAAGGCTGACAGAAGGGTACACAGTGGGGGTAGGGTGGTTGATGGCAGCTGATGCAAGGTGACGATTATGCTTCAAGAATCGGTAGACTTCAGACAGCTGTCTGTAGTCGGCAAGCTGTATCTGGTACACAAAGCAAGTACCGACTACATCTGAATGAGCCTGGTTTATGCTTGTGACTCGCTTCTTGTTCTTCAGTGGGGGTAGCTTGAACCCACTGATGCCCAGAATGCTGATATTTGCGAGTGCCGCAGCGAGGTCCACCGAAGGCTTGGAATAGAAGGCGGGTGAGACGTGTAGAGCGAAAGTCACAGTTGGACGTTTGTAGTCTCCTGTGGTTGCTGTGTCAACATCAAAGTATTTGATGTTGACGCGATATGCAGATCCGCTGTTGAGGCTGTTGCTGTCCTCATAAAGGAGAGCCAATTGACGATGGCCAAATAAGATTCTGCCACGTCTTGAGTCGACAAAGCGCGGCACAAAAACAAGCTCGCCATTGACAAAAGACCACACCCCACATCGCAGATGGGAAATTTCGAAACTGGAATTCGCCTCGTGACGAGAGGCAGAACCGATCTGGCTTGATGCGACTGGTTGAGTGGCTCTTGACTTGAGACTGCGCAAGAGGTACTCGTTGGGTTGATTTTTCGACACCGCACAATTGATGTAATGGCCGTTCATGTTGAGCTGAACCAAGGGTCTTCGCTGTCCGTCGGACTTTCCATACCTGGCGATGAAGCGCTTGCCTTTGTCAGAGTCCAAAAAAATCAATTTTGCGCAGGCTTTGTTGCCCAGCTTCTCGCATATGAAGTCGGTGATGCCAAATTCGTGGAGAGGTGAGCGCATAAACTTCTTCAAATCACGCTCTGTGCAGTGAGAAGGTATGCGATTGATGAAGACCTCCATGATGGCGTTGCTGAGGGACTGTCCCGTGAAGGATCTTACACCCAGCGTGCGCTTCGATGGTGGTCGAAAGCTTGGTGTGTATCAGTGTGAATCAGGAAGGAAAGAAGTATTGCTTTGAAGAACTAAACGGAGAGATGAAACGATGGTTGGCTACTTCAGTATAGCGGTCAAAGTGAGAGAAACGCAGGTCAGCAGTAGACGCGAGCAATTTCAAGTCAAACGGACCCATCAATTCACCTCACTTTGGATATGCAGTTGGCCGTCGCGTGCATATCAGCGGCACAGCTTGCCTACAGATGTTGTGTAACATGGTGGTCACGAAATACAGATAACGACAGCTCCGAATTTTCAATCCAATGTCAATTTGCATGATATGCTGCATGCCATGACTGCTACCCATCTGAATGTATGGTACGTGCGATTGTAGCAGAGAAAGTCAAGTGAAGATGCCTCTCAAGCCATGGAAAGAGCCCAACGGAATCTGCCGCTTGGATTCGCGTCACTTTCGCGCTCCTGCGTTCTACTGCATCCTTTCCAAGACACACTACCGGGCCGGGACTCTGAATCATCAGATGCAGAGACCAAGGAAGTGCTCATCCACTGCTTTGACTTCTGTCATCCCCTTTAGAAGAGTTTGCAGCACCTCGCGATTCTCGTGAAACGTAATCCAGTCGAGGGCAACGTCAACGTCAACGTATCGCTGTTGCTGGAGTACTTGTCCGGAAATCCTCTTTATCCCCTTTCGACCAAGCAATGAGGGCACTAGACATGGAAAGTGAGTAAAGAGGGCAGTTTCTGGAGCAGCTGCTGAAACAATGACTTGAATGACTATCGCTGTTGCTTGTTATTTGAGCACTACTGGGTATGCTAATTTTATCTTTATGATCAATGATGGTAAGCTCGAAGAGATGGGAACACATGGAGAGCTGTCAAAACTCAGAGGAAAGAACCATGCTACGTGTTTGGCGCAGAGTTTAGACCAAGCTCGGAAGCGCTGCGATCAAGCACGCCCCTCGCGTGAAACGCGGTCGAAGAGCACTCTCCAATGCTTGCAGTCCTCGATATGCTTCATGACTTGTTCGCGATCGGCCAGTGCGGTTTCCATGTCACTTACTGTAGCGGGCTCTGTAGCTCCGCCAGCGTCGGACCGCATGATAGAGGTGGTTTCAAGGTAGGTGCCTTGTTGACAGAACACTTCATGATGTTCTCGAGCTTGACGACGCCATTTGGTAATGTCAATCAACGTAGGCATGACATGCTGCACCATCAATCCTCTCAAAAGTCTCAGGACCAGAGTGATGTCAGGATCGAACGTGCCTTTCTCAGGCTCAAGGTAGAAGCATACTCGTGGCTTCAGAGTGACTCTCGGACCCGAAGCAAGAAGAGCGACAGGTCTGGCAGCTGCCATGATTTGGAGATGATCTCTAACGAACTCAGGAGGAGTTTCATCAACCCAAGGCTCAGTCATAGGGTCAATGGCTCGAATGTCCAGACTGACTAGATTTGGCAGTCTATCATTGAGCAAGTCGACGATGGTTTTCATGTCTCTGGCAGTCAAAGCTTTACCAGCTGTAGTCCGGTTGTTGATGATAGTGAGATGATGAAGAAAGGCGCAGGATGCAAGTGGAAGCTTCTCGAGAAAGGTGTGAAGGAGAGTGGGACTTTCGTAGGCACCAAGAGAATCACCAAATGTGTACTCCAGACATGCATTGGCATAGATGACTGGCGTGGCTTCTGTGTAGAGCAATTTGCTGGTTGTAGCGAGAGACCAAAGATTGCTGTAGTCGAGATGCTTGATGGAAGATTTGACGGGTGCAGGTTTGACATCGGTAACAAGCTCGTCTTCTGGGGGATGGAGCTCAGTTGTGCGATCCCAGTTGGGCTGGCCGTCTTGGTTCAGGGTGAACATGATTCGATCTCCATCTCTCAAAGGGTCGGCCAGTAGTGCGTGGTAGATGAGCACCTTGATCTCAGGTGGTATATCGGAGAACTTCGCCATCGAATGAATTGGTTTGATAGAAGTTGAGAACGAAGACAGAATTTGGGGACATACTGTCGCCTTTTGTGGTCATTGGAGCGAAAGTCGGATCGCGGGTCATCGATTGCTGCTGCGTTTGCCGCACCACTAACATGAGACCTGCATTCCGGATCGACAACACACTAGACAAAGCTTGGTAGAGACACAGGTAACCAGCAGATGGCATGGCGAGACGCGCTGCATGTCTTCTCCCACGGGCCTCAGCTGTTCAGGGGTGAACGGGTGACTGCATGACAGCCTTTGCTCTTTCCATCTAGTCTGTCATTTCACTGTTGATTGTGGCAGTATTCAGAGACACGAGATGCAAGTTTTAGAGTTGTGCAACATTTATATGTCAGAGAAATGGATTTGGTTCTAACAAAAGCGGCGGTAGTCTAGTGGCAAGACGCTGCATCAATGTGTCTTGCAAACACAAGCTTTCAATAAGCGATCGCTGGTGCTCCCATGGAGCATCGCTTGCCCATTGAAGATGCAGAGATCGTGAGTTCGAATCTCACTCGCCGCAATCTTTTTGGTTTTGCAAAGATTCGCACCAGACACTTCTGCTCACTGGAGTAATGCCGCCTACTGGCTTTCGGCGTTTGTCTCGCATTTCATACAGGTAGGTCTGATGGTTGAGTCTTTATGACCCCATTTATTCTATTTTTTGTCAAGAGAGTCTGTGTCGTCCATTTGGGGTTTTCTACTACATTATTCAAAGTGTTGTTGGCAGCACTCCATGACACCAAACGATTAGATGGAAGCAAGAAAGTAAAAACCGTGTCTGATCGCTCTTGAGTAGTTATTCTAATTCGATAAAACAATCTTTCTCCGTGACTACCCTACCAACAAGGGACCCAATGTGTCTTGCATCAGTGTGTAACTTGAGCACGTTGAAGCCCGACTGAAGCTGACGCTGATTTTCTCCTTCTCCAGATCTACCAAAAGCACGCCAACCTGCGATTTCCAGATCTTGGCTCATCGTTGCCCAATACGCCGTCTATCGTTCCTGCTTCTCACTGGTCCAACTTCTTCGTGCAATCCTCATATGTATCATGTTTCGTTTCACAGCGAAGGCAATAGTAACCATCCCAATAAGTGCAGTTTCTTCTGAACATAGGGACCTGCTGCAGTATCTTGGCAATTGCAGCAGCACATTTTGTGTCATCCTCAGACGAGCCGTAACGAATCTGTCTGATCAGATTGTCGCGTCTGCTTGATAGGTGGCCTGTATTTTGGATCACATTGTAGATTGGCGATTGGATCTTTGCTAGACAGTCGTCGATCCTAGTCCAGGTCTTGAGCAATATAGCTGCGAACCAGAGGTAGTTGAAGCCAAAAGGTGGTGAGCGGCCACAAATCTCGCTCTTCACATCTATCTCTAGAAGGGACCAGACGTGAAAGGTCGAGAATGCATAATCGGTGTCACTGAGTGTCTCGAAACCTTGGGCACAAGAAGAAATGTCCTTGTGACTGTCTTCAGACGCCGGTAAATCGTATTCCTCTTGGAACTTGCGCATTGCTGGCAGAAATCTCTTCTCCAAAGATTCTGCGACTCCTAGGAGGTGATCGTCGTTGTCTGTAGGAAGTGAGAACAGTCTCCTGGCATTTCTGATGAATTCTGTATTCTCGAATCGTACGTTTCCGGTTTCAGAGTCGGTTGTACGTCTTGTTTGAGTCAAATAGAGGCTTCCCAGTGTTGTAGTTGGGTTCACCTGGTCTTCTGGCACGCGCCAAAAATTCCAATCAAACTCCTGTAACAACAATAGTGTGTGTTTTGAGTGGAGTAGAGCATTCTCCTCGAGATTGAGCCAGTCTTTGAGGGTTGTAGACGAAACAGACAGAGCTCGAGCTTGCGGTTGAGTAGGTTTTGTGTAACGTTTATTCTTTCCAAGACGGTCAGTCGTAGGGTCCCAAAAAGCTCTGCTATGGAAAATGACGACTAAGTCATTGAAACGATCAAGGGCCTGTGACAGAAATCCCTTCTCGACAAGGATATAGTGCACCTGCATGAGCTGAGAGAGCTCACGTAACTCATCCCAGATGACAAGGCCAATGCGGTATGCCACGTTGAGTGCTTCAGCCAGACCAACACCGCATAAAAAGGGCGAGTGTTCCCACAGACCATTGCGACTACTCTCTGCGCTGTTGTAACATCGCTCAAAGCGTGACTCCGGACCATCATCGAGATCAAATGTGCGATTTGATGTACCCAGCCAGCTGTTGAATAGCGTTGGAAGGTGCTGCAACTCTTCCAGCAAATTGTCCATATGCGAGACCCCAGATCTTGATGGCATGCTTTTCACAGTCTCCAAGAACGCGTCCACCCCTCTGATGAATCCAACAGTATGGCCATCAGTGTGACGATCGAGAAAACGATCTATCGCCTGTGCTGGTCGAAAATCTTTCGGACACGGTCTAAACTCATCCTTGTCTTCGCGGACCGAGAACCAACCTTGGGTAGCTGCAAATGAATCGACAATGCATTGGAGCTGGAACACGTGATGTAATAGGATCTTGTGTTGGAAGGCTGTACCAGGTTTCTGCATTGACCAGGTCGTGACACAAGCAGCAAAGTCCTCAATGCCGAACAGACGGGCGTTCCGACGATAAGGCCCATCCACAAACCAAGTAAAGTCCTTAGGGAAGGCTTTGTCGATATGTCTCTCCTGTCTGACTATGTGTACGAAGACGTTGACAAGATCGTACAGCCAGTTTATGGTATAGAGACGTAGCCACTCAAGTCGTCCCCGTTCCGAAAGCTGTTGGAGGTTGCATCCCGGAATCCACTTGACCAGCTGGGCCCGCAAACGTTTTGTTGGTCTACCATTGCGATTCTTCTGGTAATCGGTCACAAATTCGACCAAAGCATTGTAGATGTAGATGCCAAACCTTTTGCCGTACTTTGCGAACCAAGTATGCCCAAGATCTGCCGGACCACCGTTTGCGATATCGTTAAGAAGGCTGATGTAAGAATCGCTGTGTTCACCTTTTGCATCAGATTCCACAAATAGGGCTGCCGCTGTCCGTTTGACCAAGGCTATTGCCGTATTAGACATGACACCTGCGACAGAAATGGTGGACTGGTTATGCGCGACCGCTCCCCACCAGCTTTGCAGTTCATTCCTCAATCTCAAGTCCTCCACAAAGGCCGTCAAGATCATGATGGCACGGTCGCGTTTGTCGTCTGGTCCGTCAACAACGCGGTAATCCCTGAGTGGGACTTCGACTGAAATAGTTGTCTCGCCAGGATCGTCATCGCTTGCGTGCACCTGAAGAGCTGAGAACGCGTTTGCGAATACAGCATTCTCGATCTCCTTTTCTGACTCGGGAATTTTATGCCGTTTGTCAGCTCACTCAGTAGCCACTGGTTGCCTCCAAGCGCCTTGAAAGCAAAGGTCAGAGTATTTATGAAGGCTTGGTGTCGATCGTTGCTGCGTTCAAACTCTTCATCTTGTATGCCGGTGTACATGGCTTTGTATTCTTCGCTCATGTTTTGGCGACCTTTGATGACAGAGTCAAATAGATAGAGGATTATCGAAGGAACTTGCTCCCTGCGCTTGAGAAACGCAGCACCGACTCTTTGAGACATGATTTCGATCTCCGCACAAGTCATATGACCCGTGGTGTTGATGACATCAGTTGAGATTCGTTGAGAGTGTGGAATTGTTGTAATGATGCTATTCGAAGCATGTGCAAGCCGCCATAGTATGTAACGTGTGTCTTTCTTGTAGTTGAGGTAAGGCACGCGAAGTGAGCCATTCAGGTTGCGAGCCATATTGATGAAATTGTGCTGAGCTTCAAGGTGAGGGCGAGTCGAATGCGTTGATTGAGACTGTCTACAACCAGGAGGTTGGTTGACAGCGCGTGAAGATATGCGAGTTTAGCTTGAGTGAGGCGATAGCGTACAAAGATGAGTAATTGTACGTATCCTGGTGTTGTGTAGTGAAGTGCGACAAGGAATGAGTTCAGAAGACACTTGAAGTGTGAGACGACAAGTGCAGAAAGACGAGTGGTCTCGCGTACTCCAATGTTTGTGTTTGTGTTTGTTGACGTGTGCCGGAGTTTTGGGACGCAATCAAATCTCGAGAATAGTGGTGGTCCAGGCGACGAAAGAAGTGACGCAGAACAATCGAAGCATCCGATAACGAACGGGTGCAGCGGGTCTGTTACTGTATGCCCGTATCTTGTGATGTTCTCCTGTACAGTTGCAGCGCAGAAAGTGGGTTATAGAAATGCACAATACTTCTCGTATCAGAGCTGTATCCAGAGAAAGCTGTCAAGATAGCTACTCTCAGTGGACATTACTCTGATTCTCGAAAAGATTGTGCATTTTTATAGGTGAGAAAGTGACACAAAAGCACACAGGAAGACCTAGCTTTTGTTTCTGTACCTTGATCCATGTATTTCTGCCTCTTGCTCACACCTCGCGCACATCTTACTCAGTCTGACCATTTCCTTCTTCTCTGCCTTGCTTCAATTGTTCCTCGTATCCTTTGACCTCAGATTCGTGGCACCAGATCCTGTCACTACCAAGCACACTTACAATTCTGCCGTCATTGCGACCCCAATACATGAATTGCTGCACAGTCATGGATTGTTTCTTCAACTCGTGCGCTAAAACTTCTAGGCATTCCTTGTGGCCAGGTATCTCACGTTTGATAAGAATCTGGAGCTGCGCCATTCGACCGTTTTTGTGGTAAGGAATACACTGAAAAAAGAGCGGGTTTCTTAGTTCGAACAGACGCTTTTCTACTGCGTCAAAGATTGTCATGAACTTAATAGTGAGCCATGTGTAGTCGATTGCTGAGAGTGGTACCTGGTGGCTGATGTCGTTGATGAGGTCCAATTCAGCAAGACGAAGCTGTCCAAGACCAGTCGGTCCGTACTCGCTGTGTCCGAGTCTTTGTGTACTCGCTGTAAATTCGTTGGCGTCAGGAGTGTTAGAGGACGACTCGTTGGCAAAGATACCGTTGAATGCAGTAGCGTTCTCTCGGTATAGACTCAGGAAAGGGTCCCTTTCGTCGCTCTTACCCAGCTTGTCCCGATCTCGGACTGTGGCGAAAGATACGAGGAGTGAGTAGTCCGATTCAAGGTTTTCGATTAGTCGTGCTGGGTCCCAATCGGATTCGTGGTAGACCAGAAGTTGAGATTTGCGTCGAAAGATAGCGTTGCCGTCTAAGCTCAGTGCGTCCCGCATATCTTGATGTGCTCCGATAACCTTCTCAGGGTCATGGTGCTTATACCTCTTGGCCCTCTCCATTCTGCGGGCGTCGGACTCAGTCTTTTCACGCTTTGAGAGCTCAGAGAAATGGGGTCCATGAGGCGCACAATATGTTGCCAAGAACGAAATCACTTCATCGGGTTCCGTCATGTAGCCTTTCTGGACCAGTGGCTCTTTGAATCGAAGCATTATAACCGGTTCTAGGATCGTGTCCCAGCAAAGCATGCCTAAGCGATATGATGTTTCGAGTGCTTCAACCAAACCGACACCGCAGAGGAATGGACTGTACTCCCAGAGTCCATTCGGTGTATGGTTAGATAATCGTGACGGGATTTCGCTTGTGAAAGCGCCATCTGATTTGCCCAGCCAACTGCTGAACTGTACCCTGAATCGATCAAGTAGCATCCAGGCAATGCGGTAGCTTGCAAGTTGGTCACTAGAAGTGCGCTGGTACTCTTTGAGACGCCTTGAGAGAGCCTCGGCACCTGACAAGAATCCGCTCTCATGAGTGCCTAGGAAGAGCTTCAGACAATCTGTGGGCGAGACTTTTCCTGGTGGTTCTTTGGTGAAGTTGGCATAGCCTCTTTGGATGCCAGGGCCCCAGCCACGCAATGCTGTGAAAGAATCCACGATACATTGCAGTTGGAAGACATGATGGGGCAAAATTTTAGACTGAACATTTGTCCCTGACTTCTGCATTGCTAACGTGGTGATGAGTTCTGCGAAGGTTTCCAAACCATACAACTTGCGTGGTCTGTGGTACGGGGTCTTCACGTGCCAATCGATCGTCTCGAGCGGCCGCGTCTTAGTCGATATCTTGTTCTCTTGGATCACGATGTACGAAAAGACATTGACTAGATCGTAGAGCCAATTGATGGTGTATGACCGACGCCACTCTATCCTCTCTGCCAGGGTAGCTTGTTGTAGGTCGAAACTTGGATCCCAGGATGAGAGCCTTGACTGCATACGTTTTGTCGGTTTGCCGGTACGATTCTTTTGGAAGTCTCCTAGGAACTCGAGAAGATCTTGGTAGACATGCAAAGAAAGAATCTCTCCGCACACAGGGAAGTCTGAAAGCATATCCTGAAGTTCGTCGTGACTGAAGTCACGAGTCATAGCTTGGTATGTGTCAAAGCCTGCTGGAAACTCGACGAAGACAGCCAATGCTGTTTTCTTGATCATCATAATCGCCATCTCAGACACTGCTCCAGCGACCGCATGATTGACATCATCGTAGGCGACGCTAAACCACATCGTTTGAACATAGTTGCGTAACTTCCACCATTCGACGAATATAGATACCAAGGCCATTCTGTAGTCAGCAAGAATACCTTCAGGGCCATCAATGAGACAGTAATTTTCCAACGGCACCTCTTTATCCTTCTTTTGCTTCGATCTCTGGTTGCGTATAGCCTTGACGGGCTTTTTAGAAGGCTTTGTAGCCGGCAACGTCTCTGAGTCAGCCTCCTCATCACTCGCATCGCCGCAATGATAGATTTCGAGAGCTGAGAAAGCGTTGGAGAAAATGACCTCCTCAATCTCTTTGCTCGTCTGGGCTTTCTCCGTTCCAATGTCTTGCTTAGTAGCCCATTGAGCACCTCCAAGAACCTCGAAAGCCTCAATCAGGCGGTCGATGAAATACTTGTGGGTCTCGTTGCTTTTGCCCATTCCCTCATCTTTTTGGTTTGTTGCCATCTCCACGAACACTGCGTGCGCTGAAGATCGTGCAGATATGATCGAGCGAAATAGTCGAAAAATCGTAGAAGGAATTTGTGCTTGTGAGAGTCGGGATGCTACCCTCTTCGCCATGAGGATAAGCTCCCTGGTTGTGACCTGACCAGTGGTGTTGACACGATTCTCGACGTCATTGTTTTGGTTCTGCTTGGGGATCGATTGCAGGATAGCATTTGACGTGTGACATAGCCACCAGAGGATATACCTAGTGTCCCTCTTGTAGGTGAGGTAGGCGTTATGATCAGACATGACGAGGTACCACTGCCTCTAGCACTTTTGACTCGCCTCGCGATTGCGCGTGTGATCGAAGAGAGTATGTGCGAATTTACGGTGTAGTTTGCGAGTGTGTTCTGGTGCGGAAAGATAGGTGATCAGGCGCGTGCACTGGTGTCGGCGTATGTTTGTGTTGCTGACGCGATCAAGATTTTTGATGACTGCGCTCAAAATTGTGCGAGTGAAAATCAGCATGAAAGACGCGCGACAAGTAGTGCTGTGAGCGGCCAGACGGACAGTCAATAGCCCGGTCTTGGTGTTTGTCAGAACCCGTGTCGCTGCCCTGCGCAACCCACTTCCAGCAAACGACGCCTTCCGATGGCTGCATTCAATGAAACCAGTCATAGTCATGTGAGTTGCAGCAAGCCTCTGGTGCGAGAAAATCAAAGGATGCCACGAAATATCTCAACCCAATCTCTGCAAGCTCTCGAGCCTTTCCAATTTCTCTGGACACATTTCTTCCTAGAACAAACTCTGCCTTGAGATGGCTATGGAAATGATAGGCAAGAGGACCTGGGGTAACAGCGGCTTATCGACATGTTGCTGAGACCTCAAGACTGAATGTCTTTGACATCAGACGACTTTGTCTGTGACAAGGATCCAGGGTCCAATCCAAGATCCAGTTCCTGTTTGCGGATACGCAATTCTCGAAGCGTTGTGACATCCTCACAACCTCTTGGCCAAGCCTGTCGAGGATCGGGGCCGGGGCCAAAGTAACAAGTCGTGCAGTCGAAGAGAGACGGGTCGTACTTGCGTTGCTGTCCACCAAGAAACGAAATCAGCACAGTTCTTGTGTGAAGAATGGTACAGGACTGCGAGTCTATAAGAGATACTCAATAATGGGCACCTGCATCCTCGCATACGTACCCACCACAACTGAAACCCTCCATACTGCTCGATGTTGCAGCTCGCACAGGTCCTGGCCACTTTGACAGGGGACACAACAGGCTTGTGAGCCTTCCAGTCAAGTTCGTCTCTTACCCAAGCATGCTTATGCAACCATTCACGCAGCCTATGTTTGGTATAGAAATGAGGATTTCTATTCTTGTGCCGAATATACGCCTCCCTTTTCCTCGACCTAATGGCTTCTCGATGTTCGGGATTCTGGGTGTATCTGCGTTCTGCCTCCAAACCCCTCGCTCTTTCGTGTCTGCGATACTCTGGATCTATCTGACACCTGAAACTACTAGATTTTGATGCGCGACGGTTTGTTTCTCTCCGCTTCATGAGCTTTGCGTTGAGATCTTTTCGTGAAGGCTCACACGCCGCCTGGCTGACTGAGAAGAAACGTATGGATGAAGAAACTCTGGGCAATGACTTGCATACATCGAACGAGGCTCGCAGCATTTGGAGAATCGTCATCCCGAACTTGATGTGGTGTCGGATGCCCGAAGTAGTACTGAAAACAGTCGAGATAGAAATAGAGGATGCATATCAGAAGGCATTTTGGAGAGAAGGTGGTTGACACTTTTCGTCCGTGCACCAAGTCGCGCCTGCCTTTACACTGCCGCTTTTCAGAACAGAAAATCATTTGATAGTAGAGAAAGAGCTACAAACATCACAAACAGATTGGCAGACAAGAATACCAAAAGATGAATGCTGGTTCGCTGTATGTTTCTCTTGTATACGCTTTCTCCCAATGGTAATTCTCTTGGCTTTTTCTGCATTATCAAGAGCATAAATACCACATCTTTGAACAATGCGAGCCCCCAAAACTAGCAAATCCTCCCAAGAAACAACACATTCACACCAAATACGAAAATGAGTTTTTTTAATCTAGACATGTGTATCGTCTTGGTCAATTATTGCGGGGCAGGGACACCGTGAGTCTGGCCCTGGGGAGCAGTACCAGCGGTCACACCGGCAGGGGCATCGCCAGGAAGACCGTGGCTGACTGAGGCATCGGCGTTCTCAATGACGTTGTCGCCCTTCTTCTCCCAGGCAGCGGGCTTGACCCACTGCGAGTCTTGCCATGGGCCGGCGTCGGACAGCTCACAGCCGCCAGCGCACTGGCAAGATCCACCGAACTGCTTGGGGAGGTTCTCCTTAGGGATCTGAGCGAGCAGTTCCTTCTCGTAGCCGCTGCCAAGAACGTGAATCTTTGCGACGGTAACGGGGTCGAGGAACTTCTTGACCATGCTGAAGACAGATGAGAAGCCCCAGGGAGCGTTGATGAGGTAGAGCTTGCCCATGCGCTCAGGGTAGTAGTTTTGTGAGATGGCCGAGGCCTTTTGCACGTATCCGTAAACGCTGCTAACGTTGGTGAGACCGACGCCCTTAAGGTCCATGATGGTGCAAGAGGTTTCGAGGAGGTGGCCGGACTTGCGCGAGCAGGCGGGAAGACGAGGGTCAGCGACCTTCTCGTACTCGACAACGAGGTTCTGCAACATGCGCTCCTCGGAAGTGATCTTGTACATGGCGTTGAGGTTGATCTTGCCGAGCTGCTCAATGTAGAGGGGGCGACCATCCTGTGTCGGTGTCAGTTGCTGGATGGCTCAATGTTTGGATGCTATGTTGTTACGCACCTTGTCAGTCTTGTGGTAGTATTGAGGGTAGTACTTGAAAACCTCAGTCTTCTCCTTGTACTCAAAGGTCTGCAACAATTGGTCGACACCACCGCCGAACTCCTTTCTCCACTTCTCGCAGTCGATGAACCTGTCACACATGTATCAGCTCTTGTTCTCCCACTCATTGATATCCGATGACGCATACATCTGCTTAGCATGCTCGACGTTGAACTTTCTGGCGCGCAGGAAACGGAGCATGGTCAGGGTGTCGAGGCGCTCGTGGTAGCCAGCCTGCTCGAGGGCAGCGCGGAGCTGGTGAACTTGGGCATCCTGCTCAGGTGTGGTGTGGCCGGGGTGTCCGCTCTGGTTGGTGTTGGAGACGGTGGGGAAGTCGTAGTGGTCGTACTTGGGGTCCTGGGTGATGGAAGCCATTATGAAGTGCTAGTGCAGCTGTCGCTGTCGAAAAGGAGGTGATGGGTATCAAGCTGTAAAAACGACAAAGGAGTGTCTGGATGGTAGCCGAGTCGTTCGGACAAGAATGGAATCGGCAAAGGGCGGGTAGATGGTGAAGAAGGTTGCGTAGAGCAAGTTGGGCAGTAGATATTTTGTGTTTGTAGGGGTCTGGTCTGGCGTGTCCTCTACTCCATTGACGACGCCCCTCATTCTCAAGCCGCCGCGAAATGACGAGTTAGCGTCGATTTTAGCTCACCCTGCCCGCCCTCGAAAAATTACAAAAACAACCACCGTCACTGCTCTATCTGACACATACACAAGTTACGCACATATGCGAAGTTATAGGCACACAAGCACTAGATTCGAAACAGGCACAAGCATTTCTTCCAAGATTTACTATGACCAATGCTACTTGCTACCGATGGGACTGCTAGCCAACCTGCCCTTGCCCTTGTCGTTCTCCAACAACAGCGCTTCGTGTTGTGCACTCTCAGCTCCAGCCATGGTGTCAAAATCATCGTCAGTGAATCCGCTGTAGCCAGAAAGCATCGAGCTGCTGCGTCCTCTGACTTGAGTTGCACCGCCATTGCTCAAACCTCCAAATCCTTGGCCAAACCCACCACCAAACATGCTGAAGTCGAATGCAGCGGGTTGACGATTGGTGGGTCCGTTGGTACCAGGGAGATTGCCTTCAGGAGTAGGAGGTCCAGAGAGAGCCTGTTGCTGATGTGCGACAACGTTGCTGAGGTATTCCATGTGTGCAAATGCCTCGTTGGCACGAACAGTGTTGTCTTCGGCATCCTTGTTGCTTTGCTGCGTCCAGTACAAGAGGTTTGCTTCCTGGCGTTGGTACTCGGAGATTCTGTTGGCTCGCTCCTGCTCGTGCTTTTGTTTGGCGCTCAAGTCTGCCTTCTTTTGATTGGTCAAGCGGTCGAGTTGCTCCGTCAGCTTGCCCTTGCGGGTACTGAGTCGTTCACGCTTCTGAGCAGCTGAACTCAACTCGGACGTGACTTGCGAGATTTCACGCTGGGCCTGGGCTTTGGCAGCTTCGAGATCAGCCACGGCAGCAGACTTCTTGTCACAAGCAGCCTGCCAAGCACGTTTCTTCTCGTTGTACTCGCGAAGCTCAGCCTGAGGAATATCCCCTAGCGCATCGGTCTCGTCCTTGAGAGCAATGGTCGCCTCGTTGGCTTGACGCAAATGTTGCGTCAGTTGAAGGATTCTCTGGCGCTGGCGTTCGTCCTGGCCTCCACTAGAAGCAACCTTGGCATTGAGCTGATCAATCTCTTTGCGAACAGCAGAAGCGGCATTTTTGTGATCACGACGTGCACGCTTCAGCTTGTTTCTGGCATCCTCGCGCTTCATCTCGGCGGCGGCAATAGACTGCTTCAAGGTTGAGATGGGTGAAAGTGGACGAAGAGATTGCGGTTGAGGAGGTGCGGTAACAATCGAAGTCTGCTCGGTGCTGGGAGCAGGTAGAGTGACAAGGCTGGTGCTGCATAGAACGCTCTGGTCGGACATGCTGACCAGCTCACAACTGTAGTTAGTCAAAGGTGTCAAACCAAGTATCTCGCCGTGCCACACTGTTTCCGATCCTTCTCCTTCTTCATTGATCTTGGTTGAACCCCAATCCGCCCCGTTCATACGGACAAAGAAAGGCTTCGACTTGTCGATACCCGCACCGACGGGATGCGAGGAATCTGGCTTCGATTTGGAAGTATTGGAGAATGAGGGAAGGTGGGCACGGAACAAGATATCGGCAGGACGAATGTCTACTATGGATATGCGATCTTCGGTAGAAATGCGTGGGAGTAGCTGATTGTCGTTGGTCGGGTCGTGAGCAGTAGCTTCTGCTTGGTCTTCGGAAGCTTGTTTCTGTTCCATCTCTTTCAAAAATGTTACTTTTGTACTGGCTATAGCCGCCCATAACGGCTGCCGACTGCGCACTGCAGTTGCATGCTTTTTCTTTTTCTTGGTTGTTGAAACACGTTGATTGCCGTCGCGCATCGCTGAAGACGGTGCGAGAGGTCGCCCATCCGAGCCCAGGCCGCCAGCAGGTTCCTGACCCGAATCGCCAGGACTCGTCGACGACTTGGCTCCGTCTCCATACGATGCTGCTTCTGGATCCTGTTTCTTACTCGTACTGCCACGGGATTGATTAGAATACCCCGACAAAGAACGACGACCAAGAGTTAGTATGCCTTGAGCCAGAATGTGGCACCCGAGCAGAGCACGGTACCAACCATATGCAGCGTAGGGTGAAGATGAAAATTCAGACGAAGGAATTGGATTCCAGTGTTGGCCGATACCAAGATTCTGCAACAGCGAGCGCAGCTGTTCCAAGCCCATGAGATGGATTTTGTTATAACGAAGGAAATGAGAAACACAGACGAGGATACTGCAGGCAGCGACACTCTGACCCGAGCGGTGTGGCGCTGCAGTAGCGCCGCTCAAAGAAATAGCTATGACTGCCTGGCCGAGGTCCAGGTAGATGTTTTGTAAAAATAAGCCGCTGCACAGATAGATGACTGTCATGACGGCGTCCGTAAAGAGAATTGTAAAGAGCGAGGGTCCACCGGTAGACGTGGCATGGAACCAGTCGGCAAGAGCAGGCATTCCGTTCCAGGAGCTCAACGAGACACCGGCAGTAGGAGGGACAAAGGTAAGAGAGGCGAAGAGACTGTGGATGAGCATGACGAGTGCCGGAGGAAGCGACATCAACAGGATCAGAATGGCAATTGCATCTGACAGCGGGCACGCGCTGAGGATGGTCATGGCCATAGAGAAACTGCTGGTTGCCGAACGTCCCGCAAGCTTGGAGGTATTGACGGAGGAGCTGTAGGCGGGGGCATCGGACACGCGACGAGAGGACTCGGAATGGGCAGCTGTAACGGGCGGAGTACTGCTTGCAGTATTGACTGCAGCCATGTCGTCGTCGGGCAGCGAAGCGGGCGAGTCGTCGGCGATGTCGGGGTCATTTAGAGCGTCGGTAGCGGTAGCAGGGAGCGAGTGGTTTGCCTGACCATTGGTGGTAGGGAGGTGGTTGTTGGATCGCTGCTTGGTGACTCGCTTGCCAGGGGCGGGTTTGGCCAAACCGCTCTCATGACGGTGCTGATTTGCGGTATTCTTTTGCTTGGCCTTTGGCGGCATCAGCGCGCCGCCAGCGTGTGGATTTCTCGTACAACAGAGCCCGGCGATTGGGTCGCGGGGCTGCAGAGACGAGAACGGGGTGAGGGAGGTGTCGGTATAGAGAGGGAGGGTGGTGGCGTGGAGAAAATGCCCAGTATGCAAATGTCAAAAGATGGGCGGCTTCTTAGGGGAACAAACGGGCACTCGCTCGCATGCGTAAGAGCCACCGAGCCGCTATGAAAAGTCCGTTATGCTACCGACACCATGTAATGCACGTGACGTCGTCTTTTCCTCGAAACAGAGCCTGCTGTCTCACTGATGATCCTCTTGGTTTTTCTGACAATTAGGTTGCCCTTAGATCCAAAGCTAGCAACCTTGTAGGCACTTTGTTGTCCTTGTTGCGCTAAGAGCTTGTTTCTCGACCTGCAACCAACTTCGCTTTCGTGTTTTCTGCTTCCCCTCACTCTCGCATTTTCACCGTATCGCTATCTACATGTCTCGACACATCTTCGAGCAGCTCGTGTGACCGAGAAAAGCACGAGCAAGAAGCACGCAGCAGGGAAATATGCAAAACTACTGCTGCATGCACATCCTAAAGTGTGTCTGCAACACTCGCGACTCGAATCATGGACTGGCGCTGTAGATCCCTCATGCCGTCCACGTTGCTTCCCACCGCCAATCGGCTTAATTTTTTCTTACCAAGGCTCTAACCGCACACCTGAACCTCACATCTTGTCTAGCATTTGATGCTGAGCACTCGTGCGCCCAAACAGTCTGTCTGGACATCCTCATGATCAAGCTAACGGCTATCTCGAGTTCTCCAAACTGCGGGGCATGGGCAATGTAGATGGCGGTCACTTGCACTTGGCCCAGCCCCTGGTCTCCGCAATCTGTGGCTTGCATCCGCCTTGTTGATCGCATCTGAGCTACCTCGAGTATTGTTGCCGGCAGAGGGACGCACCCGTCTTATCTATCACTCACAATAGCGCAAGTTGTTATTGCCCAGCAACACCCATATCCTCCACGGCGTCAGGCCTATCCCAGGTCTCCTTTTCAAGTGCTCTAACCTCTTCAAGCAAGCGTCTCACTTTCTCACTATTCTCCTTCTTTGCTTCCTCTTGCAGTTTCCAAGTTTCGCGGAAGGCATCTACCATGAACGGTAGAAGAGGTGCCTTCTTACCCACTCGATAGTCATACACAACCGTGTCCTCCACGATGCGTGCTGCTGGCCGTTGCTGCAGCTCAGACATGATAATAACATCCAAGTGGAAAGAGTCGGTTTTTGCCGTCGGTTCAGACGCGAGTTTGTGGTACACTGAAATGCGATCGGGCCATTTCATGGGGAACTTGTAGTTAGTGGTGATGGACCTCAAGATCAAACCCAGGCCTTTCGGGGTCATGAGTTCAGTCCACTCTTTTTTGTGCTTGGGATCAATGTCCGCAAAGTTCATTGCCCAGTTGACGCGAGCGGACTCGGCATAGCGGTTGTACATCACGTTGTTGACATGGCTGTTCGTCCCTTTAGTCGTAGGCACCTTTTTTGTTACTCTGACAAACTCACCCCTAAGTTTATCAGCAGCGGGCCTTGTATGGTTGACAGAGCAAACTCACCATACTGTCCATCTCTCCCCAAACAACCTCATGTCGATAGAACCCTCTACGATTCTCTGATGTCAAGAAACCTTCACTACCAGCAACCAATTCTCGCCAATCTCTTGCTACCGTCTCTAACACGGCACCTGCTCTGGCCACTTGCTCAGGCTTCATTCCAAACGTCATACATTTCCCTAATCTCTGCTTAACATCTCCCAGCCATCGCGGGCTCAACTTCTCAGTCGCTGATTCGGTAGTAGTGGATCGTTGGCGCAAAGATACTGAGCGGAGGACATTCTGAACGGCTAGCGGTCTAGCATGTAGAGGAGCGAGGTTTCGAAGAGCGAGACGCATGATCGGAATTGCAAAAGGACAAGATAACGGTAAAACGCAGCAACCTTGGTGGAATTAAAGATACACAAGCAAACCTCCAGGAACCACGCGGGAAGGATTGCCGAGGTGCGTCAAGGGCTTCGGCATCCACGCCATCCCATCCACCCCGCAAAAACATCAACACGGCGTCATGGTTTTGCACTCATCATTGTCACTTGTGTGGCTACTCTAAACTTCTTTCAACTGCATACCACATATCCATACCTCTGCTCTTGCAATTCTTGACTAGAACACGACTCAAAAAGGGCACAGCACAAAATGAGCACACCACTCCGTTATCAGGTCATTCGGGTCTACAAGGAACTCCTCTACTTAGGCCGCGAATATCCACTAGGATACGACTACTTTCGCCCTCGACTGCACAAAGCATTTGCCAGCAAAGCCAATCTCACAAACGAAGCCGATATCAAAAAAGGAATCGAAAGTGCAGAATATGTGAAGAAGGAGATTGAAGCCTTGTAAGTGACACTTCAGATCTTTGATGATTTGGAAAAAGAGGAAAATGTGCTGTTGATTCCATTATTCCTCCTGTTCCTTGCCCGTATAAACAAATGACTACATAAATCATGTACAGTGGTAGACTGACACTGGGCAGATACTACCTCAAACGCTACCGAGCCCTCAAACAACGCTATTCGGCACCGCAGTGAAGGACAGGAAAGCAGAAACTGCCAGATCTGCATCCTCAAGCACTTTCCTCGCACTTGGTAGCCCACCAAGCTCCAATCTCCAACACCTCGCTGCCACCTCCATTGTTCTCTTGATCGAGCAGTGAAGCCATCATACCAGCCCACCATCTCGTCCATTCTTCAGAGTTCTTGCCACTGGCTTCTCTAAGCAATGGTTCTAATGATTCGATCTTTTGGATCACGATGAGCATGGCTGTGGAGCGAGCGGCTGCTTGGTCATTTGTGAGCATTGTCTCACCGCTGGCTTTTGATTTGCTTGCTTTTGGCGAGATGGTGCCAAATAGATTGCCGCTGCTGCCTGAGCGGATCAGCTTTCCCTCCGAGTCTTTTTCCCAGCGCATCTGGCCTAGCGGGATGGCGATACGGCGGGAAGTCACGTCCACGAGCGAGGTTTCTTGGAACATAATTTCGGCCATGCGGGTACAGGGTTGAGATGGCAGGTTGAGCTTGTCCAAAGCGGTATGAATCCAGGTATTCGAGTCTGCTATGTATCTGTTTTGCGCAGGAGCAAAAGGCGTGCCTGTGGAAATGAGATAGGTTTTTGTGTCTCGACACGTCTTTTCTTCTTCTGCTGTCATGCCTTTGGGCGGCGTTGGTTGTGGTAGCAAACATCGCAATACATGGTCTGATTCCCAGATCTCAAGTGTGCCTTTCGGAGCCAGGATACGCAGTACTTCGTCCATGAATCGTTGTGTCTCAAAGCCCATTTGTACCGCCAGAGACAAATCTTTCATCATGACATAGTCGAAGTGACCATTCTCAAATGGCCAAGGGTAGCGCCTGAAATCGTGCTGTATGAATTTCCAATTCACGCCCTGTCGTCGAAGATCCGGTGCCAGCGGCGCAAAGTCCAGTCCTACGAACTCAACGTTGGGATATCCTAGGCTTGTGAACCACTCGTGGCAGCTACCCGTCCAGAAAGCACTTCCGCAACCTAATTCCAAAACTCTTTTCGGTACATCTTTCTCAACGTTCGGTACGCATGATGGTTTGCCGAGGACTGTGACGCCGAGCAGTGTTCGTAGCGACTGGCGTTGTATTTCTGAGAGGTCGCAGGGCAGAGGGTAAGGTACATCGCGTAGGTATCGTCGGCCGTGGCGTAATTCGAACGGATTGGCGAGCAAGTTGTGAGAGGAGCTACTGGCAGCAGAAGAGATGCTGCCACTCGTACCCTGCCGATGTTCGCGAATTGTCGCTGCTTCCATGTCTCCAGGCTTTGTTGTCACGTCCGAAGAGGCAGAGTCTTTTCTGTGGTAGATATCGAAGAGAGGACTTGAGGTGGTAGTTGCAGCAGAAGCCCGTCTGCGACGTGATCTACGAAAAGGTGAAGTCGAGCGAGATAGCGAGAGCGGCGATGTTGGAGGCGAGGATGGGAGGGAAGCGGAAGGAGACGGAGGTGAAGAAAGGTCAGAAGAAGGATTTACATGGCCAGAAGAAGCAGCGCGCTGCGACTGGCGATAGGCAGCACCATTGGGGTGTCTGGGCGTATTGTTCGGATAATAAAAATAGGCGAAGCCATCCATGGCGGGACTTTGATTGAGAGTCCAAGAGACCCACAACGACTCAAGAAGCTCGAACGCGCCAACACTATGCACGGGCTATGTGTGGAGAGGGTGTGTTTCTGACTCTGTCGATAGAGAAGACTACGAGTCTGTAAGATACCGTTTTGATAAGATCGAAAACCGTTAAATGGTGAAGCAATAATGTGTTTGAAGACCTGGGTACTTCGAGATGTATTTGGGGTCAATATTGCTCTGCTGTCTTTGGTCTCTGAATACAACAGGTCAGCAAGGCGGAGGAACTGCCAGAGTGCTTGTGAGACACCGAGTCGACAGAACGCGTCGGGTCAGGCTGGTGTAGGTACGACGGTCAATCCTATCCGAAATTGAACGAGGTAAGACGGCATGGCTATATACTCTCCTCACTTTTGAAGGAAGGAACAAGGTTCGTTGTCGCTTAACGTATACATCTCATGACCCGCGTCCAGCTGGAACGCTTGTTCAGCCCCGCGTTTGAAGCAAATATCATGGT
Source organism: Aureobasidium melanogenum CBS 110374 (assembly GCF_000721775.1). NCBI lineage: Eukaryota > Fungi > Ascomycota > Dothideomycetes > Dothideales > Saccotheciaceae > Aureobasidium > Aureobasidium melanogenum. The sequence goes on from NW_024470063.1 coordinate 474,199, forward strand.
TTAATCAAGGGGTGGCCTGGAGCCATTGCTTCATTCAGCCTCTCTTTTAGCTGTTACTGCGAACAGTTGTTGCATCTGGAGTGTGGCTTTGTGTCGAACGACAGAGTTCTGAGGGGAATGGCCCTTGCAGAAGTCGGGATTGCAGAGCCGCTGTCTCTCGCCCATAGCTGCGGGCCGAGCAGGATGGTGGCTGTAGGATCTGATACCAAAATGCTCTAAAAGAACTGTCGATCACATCATAGCTGTCTTCAGTTGATGGTAGGACAGGTTTGAGATAGGCATTCAAGCTCAATAGTTCGTTTGCAGGTTTCGAGTGGTTTGACATGTGCAACTTGGTGTGATACCAAGCGTTATGTAGATGGAAAAAGAGGACACAAGGCAGCTGAGAGAAAGCAGTCTTGAAGCTTGCCGTGTTGGCAGAAATTGACTGGTTGCTGAGCATCGATAAGCGACAAGTGCGCGCACGACTTCATACCAGCTTTTGAGGTCACCTTGTAGCGAGATTCAGGTCAAACTTGGACATACTGAAATGTATTTGGAAGAGGGTGAGCTGGCAGAAGATTCGACTTGTCTCTCAATTGTCTTGGCACATCAGTAGGACTGTCCAAAGCTGGGCTGGGCAAGACCGCACTTCCCCCGTCATCACGACCTCCATCTAGCGACGACGTGTAGTATTCTTCCCGACGAGCATTGAGTGCTGAGGGTAAGTTTGTTTTCCTGCTCTGTAGCCTGTCCAGCTTGTTTTCGCCGAGACAGGGTGTCGTACGAGCCACGAGGCTGTGACTAAGAGCCTGATCACTGACGCTCATCCTCCAGCAAAGCACATACTTGGCCCCCAATTATCTAGCATTGCCATCGCTCGCTATCTACCCCCGACACCGTCGCTCATAACCTGCTCCGAAACACCACTGCTTATACACAACTGTCCCCGGCGCCGAAACCTGTGTCGACCTTCTCCCGCGTCGCTCGTACTCGCCCCGAACACGTCGCGAAGCTCCACCAGACAGCGCGATCTCTGCTCTCCCCACCGCCGCCGCTCTCGCTCCGCCAATCCAGCAGCGGCTGGCCATTTGACACGCGGGATTGGTTCAATGTTCAAGAAAAGAAGAAGTCGTCGTCCGTCTCTCGTCACCGCCTCCCTCCATTCCTAGATGGCCGATGGTGCCTTTCGGTTCCAAGGAGCCGGCCAATATTTCTACCAACCACAGTCGCAGCGCCAGCTACAGACTCGTCACGGCTCACCCATCACCACCTCGCAGCGCATCCCTTTCCACACTCAAGACACCCCCTCGCCAAACCGCTCTCCCGGCGCCAACTCGCCTGCCTTCAATACTATGTTTAATCAACATGGTATCCTCAACGGCAATAGTCACCAGCGCTTTCAGATGCACATGAATATGAGCAAGCAGTTCGGCCAACAACAGCAATCGCAGCAGAATTTGCAGTCTCACCACCAATCTCAAGCCCACTCTCAACAGCAGCAGCAGCAATCTCACCATGCTCAGCACCAACACCACCATGATGCTTTTGCTTCTCACTCGCACAATCTCTCAAGCTCGACTCCTCACTTTACGCCCAGTCACATGCAGAGCCAAACACCACTTAGCACCCACAGTCAACTCAGCAAGCCTACCAGCGAACACTGGCAAGAGCAACAGCGTCTGGCTCAGGTCTCTCGTGAAGCCACGCAGCCTCATTACTACGCCAGGAATGCCCATGTCGCAAGCCGGCAAGCTATTGCCCAGCTAGGTCCTGGTGCCAAAAAGACTGAGGAGAACAAGGAAGAGCGCGGGAGAAGAATGCCATACCACGATGAGAAGCATCCATTCACTGCCATCGACTTTGGTGGTCAGGGTTTGCGTGCTCTTGCCAACAACCTCTTCAAGTACTACTTCCTCGAAAAGCTCTACGTCAATCAGAACAAGCTCAACTGGTTGGTGCCGGAGATTGGTATGCTACGCCGACTTACCTTCCTCGACCTCTCACAGAACGATCTCTCAAGTATTCCGCCAGAGATTGGTATGCTCACAAATCTTCGGACTCTTCTGCTCATCGACAACAACCTAGTGGATCTGCCTAGCGAGTTGGGCTACCTTTATCAGTTGGAAACTCTCGGTCTTGAGGGTAACCCCCTTAACGAGAACATCAAAGATATCATTGCTGAGTCTGGTACCGGAGAATTGATCCGTACTCTGCGTGAGCACGCTCAAGGTCCCGAGCCGCCAAACGAGCGTGACTGGATTGTCCTTGATGAGGCACCTGCTGGAGAACAAGAAAGATTCATGGTTTACAGTCACAACATCCTTTGCGACAAGTACACGACAGAAGCTCAGTACGGTTACGCCCCTTCGCACGCACTGCTGTGGGAGAATCGCAGAGAGGTGCTTCTGGGTGAAATAAGACAACGCCGAGCCGACATTATCTGTCTGCAAGAAATCGACGCCGAGTCCTTCAACGAATATTTCCGCCCGCAACTCGCACACGACGATTACAGAGGAATGTTCTGGCAAAAGTCGCGTGCTCATACCATGTCGGAGAAGAACGCAAAATTGGTTGATGGATGCGCCACTTTCTACAACAACACCAAGTACATTCTGCTTGACAAGCAAGTTGTCGAGTTCGGCCGCACAGCTATCAACAGACCCGACATGAAGGGCGAGCATGACATTTTCAATAGAGTCATGACCCGTGACGATATAGCAACCGTCGCCTTCCTCGAGAGTCGCCAGACTGGTGCTCGTCAAATGGTAGTCAACCTTCACTTATTCTGGGACCCGCAGTTCAAGGACGTCAAGGTTGTTCAAGTTGCCATTCTGCTGGAGCAGCTTAATCGTCTGAGCAGAGAGTACGCCAAGTGGCCTGCACTCAAGGACAAGGAGCTCTTCCGCTACGCAAATGGTGATGAAGTGGATGAAGAGCCCGTTGAGAAGGCACCGCCTGCACCATCGCAAGAATATGCATCGAACACTGACATTCCGCTCATTATTTGTGGCGACTTCAACAGTACTTCAGAAAGTGGTGTGTACGATTTGTTGGCTCATGGCTCACTCTCATCTTCGCATGACGACTTGGCAGGCCGCAAGTACGGAAACTTCACGAAGGAGGGTATGACCCATCCTTTCAGTCTGAAGTCCTCGTACTCCCACATTGGCGAGCTCGAGTTCACCAACTACACGCCTACCTTTGTTGGCTGCATCGATTACATCTGGTATTCGACCAACTCTCTGAACGTGACCGGCCTACTCGGAGAAATCGACAAGCAATACCTCAGCAGAGTTCCCGGTTTCCCTCACATTTACCATCCCTCTGACCACATTGCTCTTGTGGCCGAGTTCGCGGTAAAGGTCAGGAAGGAATCAAAGAGATCGGAAGCAGACTTCGGGCATGGTTCGAACGATCACAGACACCGATAAGGTCGGTGTCTATGACTCGCCGCGAGTACGCCAACAATGACTATACAACACGCAAAAAACTCATATATTCTACGCATGAGGAATGGAATGGGGACGGAGGAGCTTGTAAGGAGTCTTTAGTCTGTTGTTTTTCTCTATTGGAAACGAGGCGCTTTCGATCAGGACTGGGCTGCTTTTGAGGTACATTTGCAACCGGAATGAAGGTGGTTTTAGCCTTCAAAGATTTCAACCAGTGGGCGGAAGGGGGAAGGTCTACTGATGATCATGGGAGGAGATGGATCAAGGGGCAATCTTTGACACGTTTTTGTGGTTTTACTTCTCTTTCTTTTCTCGGGTTGTTCACTTCGTTTTTCAAGTTACGTTTTTCCTTGTTTGGACCTTCTTTTGCCTTTCTGCCTTCTGCTCAATAATTTCGTGAAGAATCGCCATACAAGACAGGATACGCACGAACCATTCCGACCTTGCATTGGACGATCTGTTTCGAACTACGGTATGTCGTGTATGGATTGTGATATGTGTATGTACGAGCGTAGCCAAGGACGAATCCAACAACGGATGGGATTGATTGGGCTGAGGAGTCTATGGTGATGCAGCAACTACACGCAGTGTGTTCTTAAGCTGCAATGTCTAAAGGCTCTGGACCCTCTAGGCCAGTTGCTTCCTTGAGGTTTGCGCGTTGACTTGTGACGGTAAATCCTAGTCTGTACGGAAATGCGACGGTACAGCTACTGTGGATGGACAAAAGTTTCGCAAAGCCAACCTCTTGGCGGCTTTCCGCGCGCCCACCCCCTTGTGTTTGATTGAATGCGCGCGATCAAATAACAATAGAAATGCCATACAAATTAGACCAGATTGATCGCGAAAACCAGCTGATTTTGTGGCTAGTCGGGTTTCGCGAAAAATCTTCAATATCGCGTGTACTAGCCTCTTGCTCTATAAACGGCTTCTATCCGCTCTAGCATAGAAGCCATGTAGTTATATGCTATATTATCGTCTAATGTCTCCCATACGTGTAGTAAAGCTGCTTTCATGCGCTTAGCTACTACCTCCTCTCTACCTTTCCATAATTTAATGTCCAGATAAAGCTAATATAGTGCTTCTTTAAGTAGTGGCTAGAGATGCTTAATTAGATTTAAATCTAGACTATATAGTAGCCAGAATTTAAGGATATATATACTATACTTATTAAACTAAGCCTTAGTAAGCTTTAAGGTATAAATCCTAGTACTATCTTACTAGAATATATTATTTGTATTAAGAATTAGTAGTAAACTAGCTTTTAGGACCTATAAATATATTATAAAATCCCAAAATTCGCTATAGTACTATATAGTATCTATAGTAAGCTATAGTATAAATAATACTATAAATATAATATTACTATATAGTAGGGTCTATAATGTCGGTACTATAATAGTATAGCTATATTAGTCCTATAATTTATATCCTTTATATTATATATATTAGTAATGTCTATAGTACTCTTTATACTACTACTAATATTAATACTATAGGTATATAGTTTATAAAAGCTACTTATATTATATATAGTATAATAGTTACTAATACTATTAGTAATACTATTAATAGTAAATATATTATTACTATTATACCTAGTAATATTATAAGGTATATTATCTTTATTAATACTATTAATAATACTATTAGTATAAACTCTACTATTAATATTATAACTACTTCTTATAACATAAGTCTCTATAATACTATTAATACTATATGCACCTATATAGTAGATATTATAGCTACTATCTTATTTAACTCTTTTTCTCTAGATAAGCTTAATAATGTCTATAAGTATTTAAGAGTATATAGTGCCTAGATGGTTATTATATTAAATTAATAATATATAGAATCTATATATACCTATTCCTCTACTAGGTTTCCTAACTATACCTTTAGCTATATGTTATTAGTATATCTATATTCCTTAGATACCTTTTTCTATGTCCCTTTGTTTAGTATTCTACTTTTCTATAGTTCTCTATTTTCTATTAGAAGTGTAATAAGGTTCTTAATATTTAATCCCTTATATAGATTAAACTACTATATAAGCTTACTAGCCTTAGCACCGATCTTATTTATTACCTTCTATATAATATAATCCTATAATAATACTAAAGATAACTATTTTACTACTAGTAGCTTAATCTTTATATGCCCTATAACTATAATAGGCTTAAGCGTAAGCTAGGTTTAGTTCAGTTAAGGTATAGCATCTATAGATATTAAGTTAGACTCTACTATACTAGTTAGAGATAAGAGTCTTTATTAGATAGGTATACTAGTAGGAAGATTAGTAGGGGTAGCTAATGCTATATCTAAAATAATAGAAAGGGTAGGATTAATAACTATTAAAGTAGACTTAATAGCTATAGTAGTGCTAGATAGTAAGTTAAAGGTAGCTAAGGCTTCCCTTATATAGGTAAGTTATTAAGTTATTATAGTACGTAGCGCTAGTAGTAGTCTACCGATTAATAGTACTAGAGAGTCTATTACTTTGTTAATTAACTAGTAAGAAGGTAGGTATAGCTATACTTACCCTTATTATCTAATAAAAGATCTATAAGATTATTAGAGTATATAGCTAGTAGCAGTGTAACTATCTACTTAATAGGGTTTTTATATACTTTAAGCTAAGCTTAAATAATATAAGTAATATTATTTAGAATTGCTTTATATCGAGCCTAGCTATTCTCCCTTTAAAATAGATTAATATACTTAGTGTATTTAGTCTACGTATCCTTATTTAGTAGTAGTTCCTACCTTAGAAAGCTACTTATAGTTATCTTTAGTCCTAAGAGCTATAATATTATAATATACTCTATAGTAGTAGCTAAGTATCTAACTATATGCTCTAATACCTTAGTAAATAACTCTCTTATTACTTTGTCGGTAGTAGGGCTATTTAACCTATAGTAGACTCTTCCTATAAGTATTTTAAAAAGCTAGCTTAAGAATTAGCCCTTATAGATAATATTAGTACTATATATTTAAGAACTCGGCATAAACATACCTTTTATCCTACTATATCTTTATAGAGATATAATGTATATTTATAGTTCTCTATCTATTATCTAAGGATAGGTATATCTATACCTACCGATAGTCTTACTCTAAGGTTTTACTAAGTAGATAACTTAAGGATAATCTATGTTATCTCCTTATATATAATAGAGGTATAGGAGTAGTATACTATTCTTAATTCTTTATATAACTAGAGGGTATTAGTAAGAGTAAAGAGGTCGAGGTTTCTACTAACTATAAATTAAATAGTACTATTAGGAACTAGACTAGCTTATAATTTAGGATTATACTAAAAGTCTCGATTCTACTCCTCCTTCTAAACACGCTACATTATCTAGTTAATCTAGGTATTATACGTAGCCTAGTAGAACCTCTAATAGTCTAGTATACTAACGGCTATTATAGCCTTATATACTATCTTTATAGCCTTATATAGTCTAAGTATATCTAGGGAGAGACTTCTAGGTCTACGTCTCTATATAATATGCTAATTAAAAGCTTTATTATCTTAAAATAGATTATATCTTTTATCTAGTTTACATTAGCGTCTCCGATTATATGTTACTTTAACTAGGTCTAATACTAATATAAAGCTTATTTCTACCTTAGGCTTATAGCTAATATCTAAGCCTATCCTTATATAAGTAAATAATAATTAATAGTAATATTAAATACTTACTAAAAACACTTCTAGACTATATTAGCATACTAGATACGTAATTAACTATAGGAAAAAAAAGTAAGAAGGACTTTACATTTTAATACGTTTTAGTTCTTATAGGCGATTAACCGCTATTTATAGCTTTCTTAAGGACTATATAATTTTATCTATTTCGGCATTAATAATTAAGGTAAGTCTAAATGTACACTATTATCGCTACTATTATAGGCTATTTAGCTCTACTATAATAAGGGACGGTTTTTAACCTATTATAATTAGTCTTATATATTAGTTTATATTAATGCTCTTTTCTTACTATAAGGAACTTAAGAGCCTTACCTTAAAGACATCGAATAGTAATTAGTCTCTCTTATGCCTTTTAATTATTAACTATTACTACCTTTTTCTTCTTTTAATCTAGCTTAATATACTTAGTCTAATAATTAAAGTTATAATCTTTAGTTAGTACTTTATAAAACCTTAAGAGCTAAAGATTAGTAGGTAAATACTATATGCCTATAGCTCTATTAGAATCTACTACTATCTTATATATAAATCTAATAAGCCTAAACGCTTTATCTTTACCTATAATCTATATAGGCTCTTCTCTCTTAACTTAATAGAAGTCTCTTCTACTTATACTAGGGCTTATAGTCCTTATACTCTTTTTACTACTATCTCTTCTATTAATACTATTATCGCTTCCTTTAGCGGTTATATCTATATTAGAGTATACTACGATATTTATGCGTTTTTATATATAAGGTGCTCTATACTTACGTCCTTAGTGCTTAAGGTTTACATTAATATAAAAAACTAGCTTTCTAAATGCCTCTTTCCCTACCTTAGAATATATAAGCTTTATAGTATTATTAAACTAGCTAAGAGCTTTATATTCTCTTACTATAACTATAAATAGCTTAACCTTAATATAATTCTATATCTTAATAGTCTTAAAGCTCTTACTAGTATGTTATAAGGCTATAAATATCTACTTAATAAAGGTATAAAAGTTGTAATATCGCTACTTAGTTTCTAGTTAGAGGCTATATTATATATCTTATGTAATAGAGTATTAAGAGGATATAATGTAGTTACTATCTTATAGTACTATATATAGAAGTTCTCTTAATATAGTTTTTTGTTACTAGAGTATAATAAACTGTATAAAGAGAGTAAGGAAGGATTATTAATATGTCTTATAGTTAGCTATTATATATATAGTTTAATAAAAAGAATTAATGTTAATATATAGTAGGTAGAAGTAACTATTTTGTCGCTATCCTTTATACCCTATCTACTATCGATAATCTCTTATCTTTATTAGGCATAAGGTTAATAGATAATCTAACACTATAGATCGATTAAGTAGATTATATTTACTAAGTCCTCTACTTACCTTATTATTCTCTAGCGGATATAGCAAGATATTAGATATTCTATATTTTAGACTTCTTTAATTAAAAATACTCTAATATTACATTATAAAACTATTACTATTCTTAGATCCTATAGAACTATACCTATTTTAACATATTAGTAAATTACTCTTTCTATAGATACTACTTTTATCTTAGTTAGCTCCTTCTTAATTCTTAATAGAGAGAGCTATAGAAATGCGTAGGGGTAGGTACTTAGTAAGTTAGAGCTTAAAGGCGACTTACTAATTTTTAATGCACTATATTATCTTCTAGTTAGTACTATAAATATTTGTAAACTATCTCCTATTAGCCTTACTAATTACACTTAATAGCCTTATATAAATTTACTATTACTCTATATACTTAGCTATTATAATAGCTTTAGGTGTTATTTGCCCTATAAATAACCCTTATATCTATCTTTAAGTCTAGTTACTACTATATACTTACTTAGCCATTGCTTAATTATTTACTTTATTGTTTACTACTATTAGTATAGCTATTTACTACTAATAATATTACCCTTCCTTTAACTTAACCTCTACTTCTACCTATCTAACTATATCTACTTTAAACTACCTTTTATATTAACCCTTTCCTTTCTTTAACTATTACCTTATCTACCTATACTTCCTTTTCTTCTTCTTATTACTTACCTTTTTTCTTTTTATCTAAGCTACCTATTACTACTTACTATTACTCTATCTTATACTAGTAGTTTAATTTGCTAGCCTTAGTATTATTCTACTCTTATCTTAGGTCGCGTTAATTCTACCTATTTATTATCTAGTATAACCTCTTTACTAACTCTACTATTTATTATCCCTATTTATAACCTACCTATTCTTTATTGCTAGTAGTTTACCTCTTCTTTAATTTATATATATTAAGTTACTCTTATTTAGCTACCCTTTCTATTTACGCTATCTACTACCTTACTATACTCTTTATATGCCCTTAGCTATTAATCTGCTAACTCTTTACCTACTTAATTTAGTTGCCTATATACTTTTAAACTTTTACTATTACTATAGTTAGCTAACCCTCTCTAAATACTATAACTTATTATTTAATTCTATTATAGCTATACTACTAGTTAATCTACTTACTATATATAATCCTAACTTCTTAAAAAAGGATACTAATATATTTATAATATAAGATATTAACAATATCTTAGATTCTACTTAAGCTACTAAGGAATTCCTACTAGCCTACCTTAATCTTAATAAGAACAAATTTAAAGTTATCTAAGATAAGATTAAAGAGCTAATTAATACTAACCTAAAGCTTTATACTATAGAGAGACTTAGGGCTACTTACTATATTGCTTATAGCTAGATTTAGGATACCTTACTCTACTTTAAGTAAATTAGTACTAACTTAGAGCTATCTTAGCTTCCTTTTATAGCCTAGTACTTTTACTAAAACCTAAGCCCTTCTTAGTTTAATAAGGTAAGGTTCTATAAGAGTATTACTTTAAAGGACTTTATTAAGACTACTATTTAATATCTTATCTATTAAGTTTATACTATATATAAAAAGAAGTACTAAAGGTATAATGCTATAGATAAGAAGAGTTAATATAACTATAGTCGTAAGCATAGTAAAGAGTAATTATAGTAACGTAGTCTTAGTAGTAAACGCTCTTACGACCGTTCCTATTACTATAATAGTAGCTAAAGTAGTACCTCCTTCTTAGTTAATACTATAGTAGCTACTAGCTTTAATTAAATACATTTAAATTTTATAAAAGTAATTAAACTTCCTTATTCTAAGCCTTCTAACGACGACGACGCTATAGAAAGTACCTCTTTACTTAGTATTTAGTATATATAGGTTAGACTTAGTTAATTTAATATTAGTAATAAAGGCAATTTTAGTAATAGGTTCGATAAGACTATATTCTAGATAAAGGCTAAATACTTTACTAAAGTTCTATAACCTAATAATAGCTATATCCTTCTAGAGAAGGGCTTTATTACTATATTTTATAATACCTTAGATAATTTATAGGTAGAGGTTTAATACTATAATATTTAGTAGGATAACTAGGGCTTAATCTCTAATATATGCCTTACTATAGTCCGTTATAATAGATCTAAGTAAGGCATCTCTCTCTACTTCGCTAAGGATTAAGTAGTACTTAATAAGCTTTCTATGTCTATACTTAAAGGCCTTAATAGTAATAAGCTTTATATAGAGGTTCCTATTAGAGGCTATATACCTCTACCTTCTCCTTATAAAGCTCCTATTTATAGTTTAAAGCGTCTTTATTCCTCTTTATCTTTTAAAAAGATAAGTAAGAAGATTAAGCTATCTTAGGAGAGGTCTTCTATACTAAAGGCATCTATATCTATACTAAAGCTATCTATACTTTATACTCTAGGTTATCTACAAAAGGGTATATATAGTGTTTTATTTACTAATTTAACTAAATCCAATAATAAGATGCCTAGTTAACTCTCTTTTAAGCTAACTACTCCTAAAAAACCTCCTTAGGATTATCTACGAATATATTATACTCTAGCTTATTAACTAATCTAGAAACCTAGAGAGTTGCCTTCTATAGAGACGGTCGGGCCTAGCTATTAATTTCTATTAACTTTATATAAATAGCTATCTACTAGTATAATATCTATTAGCAAAGTATAAACTAATAAAGAGAGCTTAACTAATAGTATCTTTAAATAGGACGACCTTGCCTATATAGATAAGGTTCTATAAGAAATTACATATTAGTTAGTTAGTTTTAATCCTAAGGAACTTAATCCTAACTTAGGTATGTTTCTTCTAAGATAGTCTAGCAAACTTTATATTATAGCCTACTAGTTCTATAGTAGCGGTTTCCTATCTTATACCCTTCTAAAAAAAAGTCTTTAGTGCATTCTTAGCTATATAATAGGTATAGGTAAGATACTAACCTTACTAAATATTATAGAGTACTTTAGATACTTTATAATTAGTAAATTTAATAATAATAAGTTTAAGAATAAATATATAAACCCTTAGACATTACTAAAAGAAATAGTAGCTAAGACCTTATAATAGTATAAGGACTATATATATAAGGAAGTAGGTAATCCTAATTAGGAGCCTAAAGTAGAGTATAGACCTTTCCTTATAGTACCTCTACTAAATATAGTAGGTCTATAGACTAGGACTATTTAACTATTCTATCCTATAGTAACTATTATTCTTACTTTAACTAAGGACCTTATAGGCACTCTAAAGGACTTACTTAATAGTTATTACGTACTAAAGTAGGATTCTAATATGCCGGCTAGTTTTTAGCCTAATAAGGCACTATATAAGGAATAGTTTAGTAGTTCTAAACTCCTATCTATCTTATAGCTATTTAAAAAGTAGAACGACCTCTATAATAATAAGGACTTATATAATAAGCATTATACTATACCTTAGTATAATTTTTATACTAGTACTATTATTATTTGCTTTTCTTATAACCTACATTATTAGCTTAGTATAATTAATTACGGTACTAAGATAACCCCTAAAGGTACTAAAGATTATAATAAGGACAAAATCTTTAAGACCGACTTTAGCTATGTTTTTATAGACGAGTTTTATAAGTTCTAGTAATAGTACTTAGTAAACTAGAGAAATATATTATGTCTACCTAGAAAGCCCTAGTATATCTATATTAGTAGCACTTTTATAAATAAAGCTTATGCTTTAACTATACCTCTCTTCTCTATAGATACTTTAATTTAAAGACTTCTTACTAAAAATAATAAGGAAATTAAAGGTTAATTAGGTAAGTACCTTAACTAGTATTATATATATGTAATAATAAATAAGGGTAGCTATCTACTAGAGACTTTAGAATATAAGACTATAGACCTTAGCTACTACTAGTGTAAATAGAATAAATTAAGAAGCTATTAAAAGCTAATTCCTACTACTAAAGCTATTAATAATATAGTTAGTAAGGCTAGCTTACTTAAGAGTTTTAGCTAGGATAAATTATTAGTAATTATGTAGGATTAAATAGGAATAAGTAAGGAGATTACTTAGATTAACCGTATTTTTCGTAATATTACTATTTAGTTTATAACTAACATAATCTAGAACCTAATAAGTAATAATATTAGAAAAAAGATCTCTATTACTAATATAGTACCTATATGCATTAATAATATTCTAATTGCTATATTAGAAGACTTTAGAAAAGACATTAAAGGACTATATTAGAAAGCTATTAAGAGTGCTATAAAAGGCTCTATAATTTGCTATAAAAAGGCTAAGAAGGGTAAGAAGGGTAAGAATAGTAAGAATAGTAATAAGGACTAGGATATAGTAGATACCTTCTTATAGGCTAGCTTTCTCTTATATATCTATAACTTTAGGATTATTACTCTTTTTTCCTACTATTATAAGCTAATTATAGATAAGAAAACTACTTAGCTAAAGACCTTATTTCTTAGGAACTTAAATAAGGAGTATATAGATAAGATCTAAAGAGATGCTTATAATAGAAATATATAGAAGCTACATAATAACAATAAAGACTTAGAAAGCGATAGTAACTTAGTTAGACCTATATACTACTACTATCTTACTAAGTTTAACCTTACTATTATACCTAAGATAGAAAAGCTTTTACATTAGTAATATCTAGCATCTATTATTAAAAGTATTATTACCTAGGACTACTCTATTACTAGTAATTAAAGAAAGATTATTCTTAGTACTACTATACCCTATATATTAACTCTAACCTACTATTAGGTAAGATACCTTAGAACTAAGAAGGGCTCTAGTATCTATAGTATAGAAGATATTATCTTTCTTCCTATATTACTTAGCATTACTAAGAGAGATAAAATCCTAGAGGATTTTAAGGAGAATCCTAATAGCCCTACTATTATTATAATCCTATACTAGGGTATAAAAAGTAGTATAGAGCTTATCCCTACTAATACTATAGTTCTAATAGATAGTACCTAGTAAGTATTAATAATTAAGCAAGTTACTAGCTATCTTAGATATCCTTACTATATATAAAAGGTAGAGATTATAGAGATTTACTACCTTATTATCTCTACTAAATAGTATAATTATTAGTAATAGTTTATTAAGAGAAACTATTTAATCTATAATCTTAGAAAGGTTATAGTAAAGCTACTACTAGAAAAGGATCTAGGCGCCTTTAACCTAGATGTTAAGGTAAAAGTAGAGAAGGTAATTAAGAAGATAGCTAGTAGTAGTAAGGAGTTATAGAAAAAGAAGAAGAAGAAGAAGAGAGCTACTTAAGAAGATAGTTACTCTTATATAGTAAGAAAAGCCTTTATAATCGTAGAAATAAATAGTAGTTCCCTTAATTTAATAGCTATAATATAGTAAAAATATTATATTATAGTACTAGAATAATATAGTAAGGTAGAGAGATAGGAGATTTAAAGATAGAGATAAGGAAAATCTAAGTATATAGTATAAAGAATTATTAGTAGTAGTAGTTAAGGTAAATAGGAGGGTAAATAGTTAGCTTTAGGTATAAGAAAATTAAGTTTTAAGTATAAGGAATTATTAGTAGTAGTAGTTAAGGTAAATAGAAGAGTAAATAGTTAGCTTTAGGCATAGGAAAATTAAGTAGATAGGGTAAAGAATTATTAGTAGTCGTAGTTAAGGTAAATAGAAGGGCAAATAGTTAGCTTTAGATATAAGAAAATTAAGCTTTAAGTATAAGGAATTATTAGTAGTAGCGGTTAAGGTAAATAGAAAGGTAAATAGTTAGCTTTAAGTATAAGAAAATTAAGCTTTAAGTATAAGAAATTATTAGTAGTAGTAGTTAAGGTAAATAAGAGGGTAAATAGTTAGCTTTAGGCATAAGAAAATTAAGCTTTAAGTGTAAGAAATTATTAGTAGCTTAGTTAAGGTAAATAGAAGGGCAAATAGTTAGCTTTAGGTATAAGAAAAATTAGTATAGGCCTACTAAGACATAGTATAGATATACTCTATTTTTATGTTTTCGACTTCTAAACTATAAGGATACTAGTACTCTATATGCTATATAACGCTACTATACTATACTAATATACTAAATATAATATAAAAAGGCGTATTTAGATATATAGGATATAGTAGGTTAAACTTTAAGAGTACTAGGGAGCTTACTATATATAGTGCGACATGTTAGAATATAGTAAGAGCTCTTAAGAGAATATAGAATACTATAGGTAAGTACCTAAGTTATAGTATCTAGAAGCTATAGAATCTAATATGCATAGGACCCTAATATATAGATAGCAAAGATAGTAATATAATTAATATAGTAAAAGACATATATAATATACTAAATAAATAATAAAGTAAAGAGCTAGATTATCTTAGTCTCAAGGTTCTAGAAGACTTAGAAATAGACTATAGAGAGGTAGAGTACCCTATTAGCATATTCCTAACTTATATAGATATTCTTAATACCTACTTAAAGGAGGTATAAGGTAGAGAAGAAAAGAAGTTAGAATATAAAGTAAACTAAGGCTTATTAGATATAGTTAAAGATAAGGCTTCTCTAATATATATAACTAAAAAGACACTAAGCTATTTATATAGTATAATAATTTAGTCGAGTAGTAGTTAAATATCGTTCTTAGTAGTAAGCAAAGTATATAACACTTTCTATAAGACTATAGGTCTTATAGTAGCTATACGAATTTAGAGGTAGGTATAAGAGCTTCTTATTATCCTAATACTCTAATTAACTAATATAAGACTAGTTACTCTATTACTAATACCTTAGAAGTAATACTCTTATAAGGATTTAGAGATCGATTTAGCTTTAACTTTACTTAGTAGATATACTAAGAAAATATATCTAAAAATACTATTAATTACCTATTAAAGCATAATAGACTAGAGCTATTAGTTAATATACTAAGCTAAAAGTCTACTAATAAGCTATAATAAAAAATAGAAAATATACCTACTATAGGCAATATTAGCTAGTAGTAACATAAAGATATTAGTATCCCTAATAAAAGTAGTCTAAGTAGAAAAACAAAATATATACTTTAATATTAAGATCCTATTTACACTATTTACTTTTTCCTTAGCTATCTAGGTTTTAAAGACGATCTTTACTACAAGCTATATAGAGCATAGGTAAATAACTTATATTAGTATTAAAGGTATATAGATATACTTACTAGAAACTAGTAGTAAAAGATATAAGAGAAGCTTAGTAAAGATCTCTAAGGCACTAGCATAATAATAGTTCTATTAGTTATAGTAAGTAATAAGACTATGCTTACTCTATAATTAGGCGATTTAGTAGCTTATGCCGTATATTTAACTATTAGAAACCTTTATATATCTACTTAGTACTTAAATAAACGCCTAGGATCGATACTACTTACTCTCCTTCTAATCGTTAAAGAGAGGGATATAATCTTATAGAGTAAAATCTTCTACTATTATCTAGCGACTATTTTTAAACCTATTAAGTAGATATATATAGTAGGAAGAGCTAAACTACCCTATGCTAATAGATAGACTTAATAATATGTTCTAATTATTATAGTACTTATAATAGACTATAAAGAGTAGGTTAAATTAACTAGGGTCCTAGGAAATAGGTACTATATAATATATAAGATCTATCCTAATCTCTATAAAGACCTTAAAGCTACTATAGAGTAGCAAATACCTAAAGATACTTAGGATAGGATCTAGTAATAGTGTTAAGTAGCTAATAGTATAGCTAATAATAAAGTATAAGGATAATAAATGCTTAACGTTAATAAGTATTTAGACATTAATAACGACTAGCTTAAGTTGGAAGTAGTAGAGGACTCTAATCTAGATCTAGATAAGCATATCTATAATATTAAATACTTTATATTAAATATGCTATTAATAGATATCTATTAGAGTCTAATAGTTAATATTCTTTACTAATTACTTAAGGGTATTATAATGCATATTTTAGCCTAGACGTAAGTATTTATAATAGATTAGGCTAGAAATAAGCTAGGTATAAGAATAGCTAAAGCAGTTATAAAGGCTAATACTTTAAAGAAACGCCTAACTAAGGATTATGCTAAAGTAAAGAAGGCTATTATAACTAGTATTATTGATTATCGCTTTATATTAATGCTATAATATCTAACTATACATATGTTTTAGCGCCTATTAAAGGTTAGCTAGTAGACTAGAGTAGAATAGAAGTATATCCTTTACTAGATCTTACCTATCTATATTTCCCTCCTTAAAAAAATAAGGACTATAGAGGCTAAAGATATAATTAAGTTTATCTATATAACTATCGACTTTATTACTCTAGCTATGTATAAGAGCTATAATGATGATATACTCCAATACTTTAAGCTTACTTTATACTAGATAAATAAGCATAAAGAGGTCTTTTAAAGCTATTATAAGTTAAAGGCTAAGGATAATAAGGGTTACTTTAATTTTCTAAAATAGTACTCTTTAACCTATTATATATATATAATCTATATATACGGTTATGCACTAAACTAGGATACCTTATATCTAAAGCATAAGCACTATACTTATATAAAGGAAGGCTTTTATAATATAAATAAGAAGAATAAATAGGAAGATTAACTAATAGAGTACTACCTATAAGGTCTTAACATACTAGTATTATAGGATTTAATCTACTAGGAGGCGCGACCTACTATAGCTAATAGCCATAAAAAGGATAAGGAGCTAGCATCTATTAGTAAAGCATAACTAATTAGCCTAGTATTTAGATAGCTAGAGCTATATCGAAGGATAAATAAGGAGCTATTATGTCTAGTTAAGGATATTATTAAATTACTTAGACTAGAAGAAGGCCCTCTATTCTAGTAAGCTATAGCTATCTTTATCTACGAATTACGTCCTTATATAGAAGGTTAACTTACTAATTTAAGTCTAGAAAGAGTAGAACGCGACGATGCTTAGATTAATAACTACCCTATTAAGCTCTATTACTCTATCTAATGTTAAAAGGAATATAAAGGGGTCTTTAACGATAAGAGCCTTATAGAGCATAATATTATATACTATGTAAGAAACTAGCAAAAAAGGGGATAGCTATAGCATAATTAAGTATAGGTCTAAGAGTTTAAATAGCTAGTAAAGGACCCTAGGTTAGTAATATTTAAGGGTAGATTACTAGTATGTCTACACCTTATTATAACTATTTAAGATATTAGTACTCTAATAAGCTATAAGGAGAAATAGAGTATAACATATAGTAGAGTCTATATTAATATATATAGGCTAAAGCATTCTAAGGGCTAAGTAGACAATATATATAGTATAACTATTATTAAGCCTTTACTACTAAGGCTATAGCGTAGAAAACTCTAAGGACGGCAGATATATAGACTAACTAGTATCTATTATATAATACATGTAGTACTAGTAGATAAGTAGCCTAGAAGTATAAATAAAGAGATATACATTAATAATACTACTAACTAAAGGATGTATAACTTTATATATAACGACGACTAGAAAAAGAAAGTATTAAATAAGGTAGTATTAACTAAATAGGAAAAGGTTTAGAATCGTGCTACTTAAGTAGCTAAAGTAAGAGCTATAGTAAGAAAGAGGTATAAAGTAAATAGAGTAAAGGTAGCTACTAAGTTAAAGGTAGTAAAGGTAAGAGTAAGAGTAGAGGAATAAATATAAGAAGAGATTAAGGAGAGAATAGAGTAAGAGGTAGCATTATAGTAATAGTTATATAAGAGGTTAAGATAAGAGGGTAATAGTTTAGATTAAGTAGAAGACACCTCTTTAATATTAGCTATAGAGATAACTAGCAATAAAGATAGAAATATTAGGATAACTATAACTAATACTTACTAGAGATATAATAAAGAGTCGATAAACTAAGGACTATATATTCTAACTACTAACTAGTAAGGAAGGTATAGTTATAGTTATAGATTAGATACTAATTATACTTATAAGAGATATTATTACTAATAATAGTGTAAGAAAAGGATAAGTAAACCTAATTCTATATATTTCTAGTAGGAATAATAAGCTATATTATTAGGTCCTTAAGATATAATAAGTAGCTATATATTACTATTATTTCACTTAGCTACCTTCTTAATAATATAGGTACTCTAAAGCTTATGCCTTCTAGGCTTCTTAGTCTTAGCCTAATTTAAAATCTCTAGTAGTATTTATTCTACTTTAAGCTAGAAGCTAATATAAGGTAGTATAGTAGAAAGGGCTAAATCGATAGTAATAAGGTAGATAAAGTTAGATACTATAATATAGGCGTCCTTATTATTAGAAGGAGTAGGCAAAACTAGAGAGAAGGAGTAGATAGATTTAGAGATATTGTCGTCTACTAGATATATATAATTATAGTTAGCTATAGTTAGAAAAATAGATAGAGTTAAGAAGGGAGTACCTTATATAAGACTAGGGAGTCTTTATATAGTAGCTTTAAAGGAAAATAATAATAAAGGGCTAGAGACTAGAGGATATATATATCGAGCTTACTACTTATAGTAGTACTATAAAGAGAATAGGAATATTAGTACTAAATATAGATTATTACTAATAGGAAAGAAGGTTACTAATAATAAAGAGGTAAGATAGTAAGAAAGAGAAAAAAAGAGAGAAAGAAAAAGAGAAGTAAGATAATATAAATATAGAGTATATGTAAGTAGATTAATTATAGTGTAAATATAGTAAGTATAGTAGTTATATTAAAATACTAGTCTTAGTAAAAAAGAATACTAGTTAGATAGCTATACTATTTACCTTACTATTTATCTTACTATTTACCTTACTATTTGCCTTACTATTAGCCCTATATAATATATTCTTAAGTAGAAAGTTAAAAGAGTTAAGCTACCTTATATAGATCTAATTATATAGCTAGTAAATAGTAAGGCTAATAGTATATAGAAAATTAGCTAAGGTAGAAGGTATAGTAGAGGGATATATACTAGGCTATTAGTATAGCTATTAACGCTAGATAGTCTATATAATAGTACCTATAGTAGGCTATAGTAAGGATAATACTATAGTAGGCTTTAGGATTTTATAATGTAGCTCTATAAGGTATAGCCCTTATTTTTTAAGCTATTATTATATATTATAGGCTAGAGTTTACTTAAGCTATTAGTTAAAATAGCTATCTATACTATAACATATATATCCTTACTCTTATTATAGTTAGTAACTTTATTATAATTAAATTACTAGCTAGAAAAGTAAAAGATATACTTATATATATAAGAGACTCTATACTCTATAGAATACTTATCTAAAAATACTACTTTTATCTATTAAGATATTATCTAATTTTAAAGCTACTTAGTAAAGTAGTAGTACTTATATATAGTTTCTTATATTAAAAGTAGTTACTTCTTTATAAGCTATTTTTTAATCCTAAATAGCTATAATATTTGCCAGATTATCTAGTTACTCTATATAAAGCTATACTATCTTTTAAGCTTATTATATAACTAGAATAGGTATTATTTAATAGCTAATTTGATATAATATTAATTATAATATAAATAACTATATAGCCTACTACTTTAAGCTAGTTTAGTACTATATTTGTAATATAGTATATTATAGATTATATAAGAAATAGTTAATAGAATATAATAGAATTAATTAGTAATTAACTTAAGTATATAGCTATCTTTATATACCTATGTAATTTAGCTATAATTATATAGAGTTAGATTTAGCCCTTATATATATAATCTAGCTAGTTGCAAGTATTTAATTATTAGTACTATATTATTATATTAATATAAAGAGGGAAAGAGAGATATAATAATATATAGTATATTAAGTAGTTTGCAAAACTTCTATCTATATATAGTACTAGATTTAAGGCACTTTTCTAATATAACTACATAGCTTTAAGACTTTAATAAAACCTACTAATTATAAGATAGTACATAAGAGATTATCTTTAGAAGGCCATGCTTACTACAGATAATCGCATGATCTGTAGTTGTCGGTGCATACTGCTACAAGTGGTCGGAGATGTGATGGTGCCAGGGTGATAACCACAGCACGGAGTTGCATAAAGTGGCACAAGAAGATTGTGCAAAAAGCAATACCAATTGGGCTTCATTTGTTCCAGCTTCCAACTTATGAATCAAGAAACGCCCCACTTGGATGATGCGTGACCTGTGTGGATAGTGTCCGGCAGGCACGCGGTCGACACCTCGTTCTCGCTGTTCGCTCATCTACCAAGTCACGGCTCCGTCAAGCAAGTCCAAGACAACAGCTCGAAGCAGTCAGCATACGCCGTGCTAGACACGCCATAGATAAGGACCGTATTGGTCTCAAACCTGTCATCTCTTCCTTCCGTCTTGCCTCCCCTCAGTTCCTTCCACGTCAGCGTTGACCGCGTTTGATCTTTCTCCTTCTGTGACGTTCTGACCACTTGCCTGACATCTCATTCACTCGTCGATTCAACCATCTGATCCAGCCTCAGTCGTTGCTCTCACATATCCTGCCAGCACTATCGCTACCATACAGCTCATCGAACCCGACTGTAGTCATGGCCACCAAAGCTCACTGTGCTTACTGTTTCGAATCGCTCGTTGCTAGTTTCGAAAAACGACAGCCGCTATCTCTATCCCAAGTCGAACAGCTCTGGACCGAACAATATGGAGAAGAGGAGGACGATATAACAGATGTCGACGGCGAAGACGAGCCAGAGCCGAGTCCATCCCGCGTGCCTGCCATCTCACGCCTCGTCAACAGAGTCACTCCCAAGTCCAACTCGTCCTCGTCGAGCTTGACATCTCGCTCTACCCAGAACTCCGCCTCGACTCAAGCCTCGACCTCCTCCAGTCGCACCTCTCTATCCTCTCGCTCCAACATCTCTCCCTCAGACTCATACCCTCTCTTTGTGACCTGGAACACTATCTCCCCACGCAGCCATCAAAAGTCCCTTCGCGGTTGCATTGGCACCTTCAAACCACTACCTCTAGAAGAAGGACTCGCAGATTACGCCTTGACTTCTGCCTTTGAAGACTCTCGCTTCCCACCAATCCCTTCGTCTCAACTTTCACAACTGCAGTGTTGCGTTACTCTATTGACTAATTTCAGCAACCCTACTCACGATATCATGGCTTGGGAGGTCGGCAAGCATGGTATCAGGATCAGTTTTACCTATCAAGGTAAAAAACTGGGTGCTACCTATCTGCCTGATGTAGCCAAGGAGCAAGGGTGGACCAAGGAGGAGGCTTTGGTCAGTTTGATGAGGAAGGCTGGCTGGTCGGGCAGGAAGGATGACTGGAGGAAGGTTGCTGCCGGTATGGAGTTGGTCACGTATGAAGGCAAGAAGGTCGACTTGAGTTATGCCGAGTTCAAGGAGTGGAGCGACAAGATCAGAGTCAAGGCCTGAAGACATGTGCTGTTGCTCGCTGCATGGGCTTGCTCTCCCATTTAATGTTTACACGACGGCGGCGTTTCCAGGATGGAGTTTTCTGCGGGTCAATCTAGAGTTCGTTCCTCTTTGCTTTTCTCTATCTCTTTCTTTTTTCGCGTCGGTAGATGGATGTTTTCCTTGGAGCGAGGTTGGACCTTTTTTGGCCGCTTACCCTTTCCCATAGCGATCACGACCGTCTTGTCCTTCCCATAGCGATTGCTGTTACACAATCCGCACACATTCAACCACAAACTTTGCAAATTTCCGATATCGTCAGTTTTTTCGCTCTCCTAAAGATAAGAGACAACCTTTCAGAGATACAAAAAGAGGGACTATCCCCGGGTGCTTCTGTCTCTGCATCTATCTCCATCTTTCTACTTCGCGACTATCCTTGTTGAATTACCGACCCTGGCCATTTTCTACCTACTTCCACCCACTGTACCACCAGGAACACGTCAAGAACAGCAATAATGTCTACCACCACCACTACCGACCAAACCAAATACAAAATCTGCTACTTTGTCCCTCCTTCCTCTCTCCAAAGCACAAAAACCGCTATCTTTGCTACAAACCTCGCCGGCGTGTTTTCGTCACTAACTGATACTGATAAGATCTTATACACAAATGTCGTAAGTTTTTACCCTTTTCCCCTTCCCAAGCCTTCATATCATCTGGATGTTTTTGAGGTGTAGGTGCTGACGACGACGCAAAAACAGTGTTGGGAAACAAGCGGAACAGGCCAATTCATCCCTGGCCCAGACAGTACTCCGGATATCGGTACTAGAGGCAAGTTGGAAGTTCTAGAGGAAGTTAGAGTGGAGATGCAGGTGTTAGGAAAAGAGAATGTGAAAAAGGTTGTCGAGGTGTTGAAGAAGTGAGTTTGTCCTTTTCCTATTCTACTTTTTGTGGTTGAGAGGAAGAATGTGCTGATATAGGAACAGAGCTCACCCTTACGAAGTCCCTGTGTATGAGGTCTATAAGATGGAAGACTTTTAGATTGATATGTTGGTAGAGGAGGAAGGAGGAGGTGGTGGTGCATGCAAACTTATATCCTCCAAATGTTTTAAAAGTATATATTTTCCATTATACTCCGACCCACAACGCAGAGTAAGGTAGTCACTCTAGAAAGGCACGATATTGTTCGGAAATAAGTGATGTCCATAGAGAGTCCATAGGTTGTTGCTTCTTAGTGGGAGTTGTCCAGTCCTATGCATTCCCACAGCTATACCCATTACATACTTTTCGAAACACGGCAAGGGCGGAGATGCAGGATTTCTTTGAGAAAAGAGTATTACCAGTCAATGAAATAGTTCCAAGAAGCACTATGACATTCGGCAGTCGCGAAGCACCATCTTACCTTGCCCGTGTTCCAAATCTGTGACTCCTATTACTTCCGCCTGTGGTGACAAGCAAACATGTCACTATAAAAAGGCACAATTGTTTACGGGGGCAGGAGCTTGTCCACAGAGAGCCGGTAGTTTGGAACAAAGTATCAATTCATTAACACGAGCATCCTAGCTCAAGTGCTGTATAATAGTATGCCTTCAAGGCTTCCGACCCCAAGACTCATGCCAGAACAAAAGAAAAAGTCATCATAGGGAAGACTCAGCTATACCATAGCGAGTCATGGTTGTCGCACTCCCATCTCAGCCCATTACTGGTGCAGGCAGATGAAGCTAGTCGCCATGTCATCAAAGGTGACGTTGCGCAGGTCGGAGATGCCAGGGTAAGAGGCTTGACGGTAGGGCATGGCATCGTTGCAAGAGCCTTGCATCAACAGGCAAGTTGAGCCAGCGTCTGGACCGAAGGATGACACTTTCTTGCTGAGGCTGTCGGGAAGAACGACGCATGTGTCCAATGGTTGCTTCAGGTATTCGCAGTGACCTGTGAAGTTGGCATCGGTGCAGACGTAGACCTGGGAATGTCAGACAAGGGTTTGATGGATGGTCATGTCAGTACTTACATTGCCAGCGTCACGAGAGACAGGTAGAGTGAGGAAGTTGGGCTTGGTAGGGAAGGCGGTGGCAGCTGCTGCGAAGAGCGAGAAGGCGGCTGTGAAGAAGTGCATGATGGATCTGAAGGTAGTTGTGTTGATGGATGATGAGGTTATGGGGTGCACTTGGTGGTCTCGAGAGGAGTGTTTGTCGTGTATGGGTGTTTGATGAACTGGTACTTGATGCAGAAGAACAATTGATTGTGGAATGCTTCTGGTGATGGATGCAAAGATGTTGTGGTTGAAGAGCAACAGAAGAGGGCACTCGTCGGTTTTGTTGGAAAGTAAGACGGTCGTGCACAGAAGGAAGCAGCATCACATGTCATCATTAGGGTCAGTGGTAGTTCCTTCCCACGTTGATAGACAGGAACGATCAACAGTGGATGCTTGCAAGTGTCTGGGCAAAGGAAAGTGCACCCCTGCTCATCACAACCTCGTCAAGCTGTTAAAAGCCATGATCTGCACTCTTGGTACCTGCCTCGTTGTTTCACAATCCAACTGCCAAGTCCTGACATCCCTTCGCATCTACTCATCTGATTTACGATCGTGCTCAGAGCTCTTGAGTAGAGATTGATATGTTATACATAGTACAATATAATATGGATGAGGGACAAGCCGTGCGAAAGAGCGAAAAGACCCCGACTTGGCGACACGCGTTGGTGGTTTGTTTGGAGAAGCTTGTTGATCACTCCCGGCCTTCTCCACGAGGCGCTTTCGAAACACTATTCTTGTTATGGCAGATCTCAACGTCCACCCATGACGATGCCGTGCTTTTGTATGACATTGGTCACGGCTGACGGTTGGACCCGATGGTCACAAGGTCTCGAATTCGGCCGAGATGAAGATATATCTTCGGTGGCTCTTTGGGCGATTCATGGCTACCTTAAGCAGACCTATAATAGAAGTAATTGTATGTCGCGAGATGAGGTGCTATATGCTGCCTTGTTGCCTTGTATTATCTACAGTCGCTCATCAGGGTTCACCCTGATTACAGCTCATATCCCAACTGCCTTGAGAATCTCCTCGACACCACTCTTAGGGCTTCCTGGTACGACATCCGTCCAAATCTCATCTTTAATACGTTTGTCCGTGTTCAGTACGCTCCAGTTGGGACTCTGTTCTGCCTTGAGCCACTTGAAGTCGTCAACTTGGTCGTACAGGTTCTTGACATCCTGATCCTTTTCTGTGGCCTGATTTTGACCATTAGCACGAATATCCCCTTCGACTCTTGTGCAACAAGACAAAATGGGAGCAGACTCACATAGCAGTCAGGCATTTCTGCAAACTCGATGCCCTCACAGTCCTCAATAATTGGTCTGCTTTTGCAGAGCATATACACCTTGACGTTCTTACTCTCGTGCATGCGGAACTGTCTCGTTGCTATCACTAAAACAGAGTCTTTGACGCCTGTGATGTGAACAGAACCGTCAACATGTCCGCAAACAATCAGTGAACCTTGGATGTTCTTCAAAGTAAGATTGGCAAAGGCAGAAGCTGCGGATATGCTCATGTCAATGACGCTGTCGCGGACATTGGTGACCGTGCCAGAAGTTCCGGATGTTGCGTGTATGGCCGAGGATGGGAGCATGATATGAATTTTGCTGTGGTTAGAGATGTGTATCTTGTCAGCTTTCGAGAAGGAGAGTTTTCGCACGCCCTCAGTGACTCCGTCAGACGCATCCGATTTGGTTTCGGCAGGTTTGGATTCATCGACAGCAAGTCCATTGGCAGGCGTTTGAGGCATCGTCAATGGCGTCGTTGCAAAGGAGGATACTTCTGATGAGATGTTGCTGTTCGGTTGGAGAAGACGCTTTTTTGCCGCCAGTTCCGCTGCATCGTTGATAGAAATGGCAGAAGCATTCTTCTTCTTGAAAGAGAACTTTGGCTTAGGTGCTGCCTGAGCCCGCGTCTTTTGCAGCTTTTCTGACAGTGCTTTGATTGCCTGAACAGTCTTTAGCATGAACTCACCAAGAGCGTTCGATTACTCAATGGCCGACCTCGCTATATGTTCTTTGATCGTGTGCCGGAAGAGATCCAGATATGTCTTTCACATCATTAGAGAGCTTTGAAATGCCGGCTAGACAGTGATCAATTGCATCTGCTCGTTCACCACCAGAAGTGCCGTGGTCTTGAATGACTTGCATTTGCTCCTGTAGTGCTGAGATCCGAAATGCACAAGTCAGCGAACGAGTCCTGTGCTGTTGTAGTAGATGGAATGCAGGACACGCACCAGCAACTTCGGTCTGGAAATAACGGAAGAAACGTTCTTGTTCACTCATCTCGAGCCTGGGAGGTTGAGATATAGCAATGGTAGTCATAGAGAAGGTGAGTGGTGGTGGATGTGTCTGTGAGGAAGGATCTTGTCAGAAAATATTGTTGGAGAAAAGAAAAAGATCAAGAAAGCAGAAGGCATGAGAAATATAGTTAGATGTACATGTCGAATCGCTGGACGGCACATGAGCACAGCAGCTGAATCCTGATGTCATGAGTTCTGGTATGGATGTAGAGTTACCAGATGTCTTGGTCGAACGAACAGGACCCCGCCGCGATTTTAGCCAGACATTTTCCCACAGAGCCTCATAAAAGCGGTGTGCCATGCAGATGCTATTCGGGGAATACATGTAAACCTTACCTGCCTCTATGTTAGGACATGAGCACTATGTAGACTTTGTGATGCACATGAGTGGTTGTCGTTTTCGTGCCTCTATGGTGTTGATCTTCTCGTCCCCCACTTCGATTGTGGATGCGGGGCTGGACAAGCGGCTGCGGGACGGGGCACCGGGAAGGTACACTTTCTTCAGCCAATCTGCTGTGACACATGTATGTACATCATAAGTCATGTCAAGAGACTTCTATTGGTGTATCTACAAACGCGGAAAGAGCACAAGAGGAGAGATATGAAGAAGGAACAGGTGCGATCAAGATCAAAGTCTGTAGTCACAGGATCATCACGTTCAGACAGGCGTCACTGCATTGATAGTTGGAAATACGATATCTGTGAGCTGTGTGATTAGAATTTGATGATGGAATACACATTGATATGGTTGGTACGAGGGCAAACATTCTAGAGGGATTTTGTGGCACTCTTTGTCGTGGCCTTCTGAGATCCTCACATCCGGAGAAGAACTAGATCGAGGCGATTGTCGTGCTTCATTGAAACACACGTAGGTCGAATATTGAACAGAGGAAACAATGGCGTGAAAGGTATCTACGAAGGTTGAAAATCTAAGAAGAAGCAGCTGGCACCTCGATGCCGTAGTTTTGCTGGAGTCTCTCTGCTCTTCTCTCTTGGTATCCGGGCCCGAAGATGCCTGAAATGGTCAGTGTGTATTCTCTTGTTGTAGAGGCAGAGTTGGCATACCGCGTCCCTCGCCAATCTGCTCGAGTGTCTCCTCCATTGGTCTCCTTCTGTTCTTGCGCACGTATTCTTTTCGGGCCACTTCGTCGACTGTGGGATCAACATCGTAACCAGTGATCTTGCCACCAGCGTACTGCCAGGTACCGAGGACAACGGCGAGAGCGGCTCCGTAACCGGCGACGGCGGGAGCGGTGCGGACTGTATGAAGCTTAGCGATTGCGTAAACGGGTCAATTGGAGTCGGAATCGGCATACATCTAAGACCGAGCATTGAGCCACCAGCAAGACCACCCCAGAAAGAGTTCCAGGCATCGTCGCGTTGTCTGAGGTTGGCCGAGGCGCATCTGGTGAATTCGTAGGCGGCTCCCATGGCACCTGAGGTTTCGTTAGCTCAGTCGAGCGCATCATGACCAGGATAAAAAGATACCGTAGACGGCGGTAGTGCCACCAAACTTGGTGAAGGCGCCCATAGCACCATAGTTCTGCTTGGTGAGGGTGTTCTGAATGGTCGAGACGAAAAGACCAGCGCCGGTGGTGATCATGCCGGCCTTGATTGAGGCGCCCAGGGCATCCTTGGGGCGGTAGGGCTGCTCCTCGTGTGCGGCCATGTTTGTGTTGGTCGAGTGCGTTGTTGGCAGGAGGATTGACGAGCTCAATTCGAGATGATGCTGCCGCTCTGGCGTCCGGCTCGCATGAGGTCGCGCTTTCCGCTCTTGGCGCTTGATGCTGACCTTTGACGCTCGGACGTGCTAAGGCAGCGGAAGTCGACGCAGTCAGCCACTGTGGCTGCACAGGCTAGCAGGTCTTTGTGGCTGGTGTCCCGCTCTTCCCACGTTCGGTCCAGGCTTCGCTGACGTACCTTCCATGTGAATGTGTGACAGCAGCGACTGGGCCAAATCTTGTGATTGCCTAACAAGACTCTTGCAGGAAAACATTCCCTATCATCTCAACTTGAAGCTTTTGCCTGTCTGTTGAGCCTGCTTCGGCCAACCTTTGCCTTCATTCAAGAGTCTCGCCGACTCTTTCAAGGCCATGCCTTCCCGGGCTTCGCAACCTGGTACCATCCCAGCTGCCTTTCAAATATGCTTTGAGATAGACTCGCTAACCACATTTTCGCGACAGGTAAGACTGCGCCCAAGTTTCTTCAAGACCTCCTTCGATTCGATCCCCTATCCGCTCCCGCGAATCGAAACGTTCTCACCGACCACCCTCCGCAATTTGATGGCAAGGCTCGCTCAGGCCCGCCCTTGGTCTTAGACAGAGGCAGCTGCAAGCATGAATACTACTCGCATATAGAACGCTGCAATCTGCCGCGTCTTGATGAGTCTGCACAACAAGACACATGCTGGAAGGTCGCAGCTTGCTGCAGGAAATGCCGTCTTCATCTTACCCTGTCCATCGACTATCCGGACACGGGCTGCATACAACCTTGTCCTAATCGAGATCACCCACTCCACCATCTCCGTCACATATCAACAGACACCGACCCATTGCGAGTCAGCTATCATTTCGAGTGCTCGAATCTTGCCTGTCAAGCCCACGTGCACGTTACCTACGAAATCCCCGTCTTGACGAAAGAAGACATCAAACTTCTCACTGACCCTCAAGCTTTGACTCGGCGTTACGAGCATGTACTCGAAGCTTATCCGGACCGTGAGGGTGTGCGGCAGGCTACTCCTGGAGATGTCTTCTTCC
Organism: Aureobasidium melanogenum CBS 110374; assembly: GCF_000721775.1. NCBI lineage: Eukaryota > Fungi > Ascomycota > Dothideomycetes > Dothideales > Saccotheciaceae > Aureobasidium > Aureobasidium melanogenum. The sequence continues at coordinate 503,192 of NW_024470063.1, forward strand.
GGTTGAAGAGATATGTTTCGGATTCCTTGGTTGAGGGAAATGCTAGGCGCAGCTTTCCCGCGAGAAATAAGAGATTCATGGAAGCCTTCGGAACAGACTGCGACTTGCTACTCGAACGCTTAGGATTCAGGAAGGGCGAGGACGGTAATGGCGAGGCTCAGTGGCAACTGCCTTCACCAAAACCAGTTGACGACCCAGACCCGTTGCGTCCTATGCTTGAGAGACTGGCGATCGAACTGCTATATCTGAACGATGAGTACTGTGCAAGCCACGCGCTTCCCAATCCTTCTCGCCCGTCATATCAGGATTCGAAAGTGGATTTCGCTCGTACACTGAGCGCACAGAACTGTATGATGAGTCATGTGTATCTGGTGCTGGATCATGCTGACGACTAGGCAGATGACAAAGTTCCTGGACGTAACTTGAATTCGACTGAAGAGGACCACCCGTGAGTATTCAGCTGTTGTCTAGCCAAAGTCAGTGGTTCATGCTTACCGCTTTATAGCTGTTATGCCAGTCTTGGTGCTCTTGGCGACTTTTCAGATCGTCTGATCGCTTTCTCCTACGAAATGCAGGCAGCATGCGATCCCATGGAAGGACCATACTATGTCGATTGTCTCCAGGATCTCGCAACAGGCCGGGACAGCGACATTCTTATCACCAAGTCAGCTACACTTGCATCACAAAACGTTTTGAGCAGAAAGGTTCGGTCACTGTGTTTTCTTTAGCCTCCTCGGCTGCTAACGGGTCTGCAGGACATCAATCAAGCATACAAAGCTCTGGGGATCGACCCGGAGTTGCAAAAGACCATCGATGACGAACAACTCCTTGGAATCTATAAATCGCGATGGTCAGACTCTAGTAAAACAGGACAGACTGATCTAAAGACAGCCTTGAAAACACTCGGCCAAGCCAGAAACAGTCGATATATACTAGATACTGCCGCGGACAGTAAGTGTAGCTCATTTCAGAGATTGCTCCACATGGCTAACCAAAGCAGCTGTGGAAACATACGAACAGGCACTTGCGTGGCTTGGTGCCGATGCAACTCAGGCAGACGACACAATCGTCGCGTTATATGGTGTCAAAGTAAGTTGAACCCACGATTTCATTGTGCATGAGAGAAAAGCCGAGAGGAGACCGTCTTGCGTGCCAGGTCCTACATCTCAATTCGATCTCTGCAAGTTTCAGTACTTATCGTCCGTTTGCGCATTCAAACGATGACACAGAACAAAGTCGTATGCGTCTACTGCCATTGTTCACCCTCTCACACTTGCCGCTTAACGCTTCGCTTCTACAACTCCGACTAACACATGTTCCCCAGGTCGACGACGCACATAACGATCCAATGACTAAAGATCTTGCTCGTCGTGCTGTCAGCTTGATTGCTGCACACCGCAAAAGTGAAATACTGCAGAGTTGGCTTGCTACTGGTGAAATGACCTCACAAACCATGACACTTGAAGATGCATGCAAACATCTGGAAATTGACAATCTCGACGAGGTCGTTCCGGAAATGATTGATCTTCAATTCGACCTTGTCAGAGAGGGAAAACCTGGACCAACAACTGACAAGGCTATCGCCGTTGTTCGCAAAGCTATGGATGAACGACAGTTCGGACAACACTCGACACAGAGCTGGCCTGTTGGCTTGATCAGCCATGGAAATACCTGCTATCTCAACAGTCTTCTTCAGTATTATTTCACCATCAAACCTCTTCGAGAGCTTGTACTTGACTTCGATAAGTTCAAGTACGACCTGGCAACCGAAGGTTCCAAAACTGAGCGAGTTGGAAATCTTCATCGTCCTGAGTATGAGATTGAATCCTTCCAAAGTCTTACGAACGATCTTCGTCACCTCTTTCAGCGCATGATCAGAGACCGTGGACCAGCCGTCAAACCTGAGGCAGACCTGGTCTGTCGAGCTTTTCTAAAGCCTACCAGCCCTGAAGCAGACACGACAGGTTCACAACAGACTAACGAAGTAGACGTCAACATGACCTCAGAAGAGAACGAGAGCCATCCTGCTGCCGTGGCCGCAAATGCAGATGACTCTTCAACAATCTCACAAACGAGCTCGACTACACTCCAAGGCAATGCTGTGCTTACTCCGCCAGTCACGCCTAAAGCCGAGAAAGAAGGCGAGCTACTCGCCCCGCCACTGCCGCCCAGAAGGCCTGCAACCCCATCACAACAAACCAAAACCAATTTGGAGAAGGCAGAAGAAGCTGCCAGACAGCAGCAGGATGTTGCCGAAGTTATGGAAGAATTGCTGACAAGGCTGAGAGCGTCGATCAAGCCGCTCGGTCAAGACCCTCAGGGTGAGCAATTAGACCAACTTCGAGAGTACGTATTGTTTCCACTCCTGTAAACAATTCACTAATTTCAAGCCTGTAGCATCTTCAACATGCGCATCGTCGATACCATCATGCCTGAGGGCGAGCAACCTTCCACAAAAGAAGACGAATTCACCAACTTGATGCTCCTTCCACCTTACGAGCCTACCGACATTTACTCTGCTCTCAGTCGAGTTCTTGATCTACACCCAGAACCAGAAGCTAGCAAACCGGTCAATGTGTATAAAACCTTGAAGTCGTTCCCACCGATCCTTCAAATCAGCATCAATCGCATCCGTTTGGGTCGCGATGGCAAACCAGTCAAGAGTGTTGATCGCATAAGGCTCGAAGAGACTCTTTACATGGATCGCTTCTCGGATGATGAGGCTGTTCTCGCTAAGCGCAAGCAGTGCTGGGAGTGGCAAAGACGTTTACGCAGCTTACAGGCCGAGAAAGTGATGATGCAGAAGACTGAGACTGGTATTGACGGCCCGTCCACACTTGATGCCGTGGGTGATTGGTTGTCTAAGATCTCTGAGTGTGACCAAATCCTTTCGGAAGCTGGAATTGAACCGATCAAGGTACCTGAGTCACTCGCATCGGATCTCCAGCAAGAGAGTGCTTCTCAGCGCGCACGTCTCTCAGTCATTGACCAGGAAGTACGAGAGCTCGAAGAAAACATTGCAAAGCAATTTTCTGGACCCGACTTCGAAAAGATGAAATATCGCCTTCATGCCGTCTTCTTCCACCGTGGTAGCACTGGTCATGGTCACTATTGGACCTGCATTTACGACATTCAACACAACATCTGGCGTTCATACAACGATGAGAAGGTAGAGCAAGCCAACAAGCTTGATGATATCCTCAACGCAGAAACCTGGATGCAAGGTACACCTACATATGCCGTATACGTCCGGGACGACACCAAGGAACAATACGTGGAGCCATTATGTCGCGATGTCGAAGAGATAGTTGACGAGCCAATGCCTGACGCAGTCACTTCGTTCGAACCGGAGGCTGAGAATACCGCTCCATTTGACCCAGAAGTTGTAGCGCCCAGCAGTATCAAAGTGGAGGGAGACTGGAACACGAGGGACCATCCGGTAGAGAATTGGTAGGCTTGGTGAAGAACATCAGAGCAGTCTACTCACTGCTTTCTTCCTAGACCACTATCACCCCTACTTCCCCAGACGGGCATCGATTGAATCAGAACAGCGCAGTTACCAAGCTCGAGCAAAAACCTAAGAATAAGCCGCTTCGCACGTACAAGGGATTCCGTCGCTGGGTGCCACAGTAGTACAAGAAACTGAAAGAGAAGATTATTGCTCGGAAGAAATGGATTTTTAGGTTCAAGGATGGTATGTTGCATCCTTTGAAGAGTTAGTGCATGGTCAAGGGAAAACCACACTATTGCTTGGAGGGGTATGAGGATAGAATTGCTGTCTCATACGACAAGCTTGTTATTGCATCGAAAGCGATTAGCATTACTGTAATACAATATCGCATTGCTCGACACCTTTTAACCTCTGTGCCTTTGTCGTTGTGTCCATGGTATGCGAGATTATCCTTGATATACCACCAGTAGTTGACGCGTGGTTGTTGCACTTCAATGTGTCCAGGAGCAAACTCTGCGGCCTGATTGCAACCAGTCGGCGATCTGCTGACATGACCAAATTTGGCTCGTATATCTCTATTTTCCCTTGAAGACAGGCGGTCTCTTCTCACCAAACGCCTTGAGAGCCTCGATTCTGTCCTGAGTAACCAAGACACGCTCGTAAGCCAGATTCTCAGCCTCTTCACCGGCACCCCAGCTATTCACTGCCTGTAGCGCAGATCTTGTAGCCACAGGCCCACCTTCACAAACATCTCTCGCCAAAGCCACAGCTTGTGTGAGCACCAAATCTCTTTCTTTTGCCTTGTCTCCTTGCGCCTCGTCGACTTCCACCAACCGATCACAGAGACCCAAAAAGTAGGATTCAGCGGCTGTCACTCTTCTGCCTGTGAGAATCATGTCTCTGGCTCTTGCGGTGCCGATTAAAGATGGCAGGCGGAAGGTTCCTCCTGCGCCGGGGATAATTGCTAGTCTTGTTTCTGGCAGGGCGACTGTGGATGTAGAGCCGAAGACGCGGAAAGTGGTTGTGAGGGCTAGTTCTAGACCGCCACCGAATGCGACTGAGGACACTGCTGAGATGGTGGGAATGGGGAGGAGAGAGAGACGAGTAAATGTGTCGCGGAGGGTGGTTAGGAAGTGTTTTGTTCTGGAACTTAGTCAGTACTTTGGTCTTGGGGAAAGGAAAGGTAGAGGACGTACTCGTCTCCACTCATAGTCAATCTCTCCTTCAAGTCTGCGCCAGCGCAGAATGCTTGATCGGACTCGGAAGCCAGGATCAGAGCTCTTGTGGGACCATCTTCGGGCTCATTGCTAATCTCCTCGACTTGTTGACGAAGTTCTTGGAGTAATTGTCTCGAGATTGCGTTTCTTGCTGTAGGGCGATTGAGGGAGAGGATGCGTATGTTGCCGGCATGTGGTGCGGGTACTCGGGTGACTTTTATTGTTGATGCGGGAGTGCTGTAGAGACGGGGGTTGTAGAGCGAGGGTTTGAGGAGGGTGGGTACCCGGCGGGTGGTGAGGCGGACAGGCATCGTGGAGATATGTACACAAAGAGTCGGATGATTGGGTTGGTCAAAGGTTTGTGTTTTTGTGTGTATTCAGTAGGATGGGAGGAAGGGCGTCATGCGGGGGAAGCTCCTTCCTCCGAGGTTCATCAAATTGGCCGTCACCCTGACGCACAAGTCAGACTTCGTCTGTTCGGACGTCCTTCCTAGAATCTGAAGAGTCCATTGTTGCCATCTTCGACGACATGTCAGACGACAATACACGCATTGAAGTTGATAAACTTTGTCGTCTACACACATGACCTGATTGGCGCCTAGTGTCGGCGAATCATGTTGGTCAAACTGCAAGCCACCTGCGCAGGCCTTCGATCCAACTCTTGACGAGTGCGCCAATTGGGCTACGACCTCTCGTGGATCATTCAATGTCCTTAGCTACCCACAACTAGTTTGCAAGAAGCTCATGCTTCCAAACTTCCCCGATCTGGAAAGCGCGGGTCTCCACCTAGAAGTCATCAACGTCAAGATGTACAGAGTGTTCGACACAGTATACCAATACACGTATTGCACTTTAAACAAGCCGAAAGTTCTGCACAACCTTGACAAACGTCAGCATATTCGTCTCTGGCCACTTCGCGTTCATCAAAGTCCGATAAAACCCGCCATCTGACCACTGATGTAGAAGATCTCCGGCTTGTCTTGTGTTCTTAAGCTAAGGCGTTGGTCACAGATCCCTGCGGATTTCATGCTATGAATGTTCTATTCTTGCATGCGGATGTGGCTTGAGACCTGGCGTGACTGCCTTTGGATGTCTAGAAGAACATCGGATTTGATGATGCGAGCGCAAGGTTTGGCGACGTCAGTATTGTGATGTTACCACAAATGCTCTTCGAGTGGTCCGAGACGGCCAGCGGACATGTTCAGAAGGAGCCGGTAGAGGACTGTCGGCTACACCGTCGAGAAATCCGGAGGATGACCGAGCATTCCGCTATATAACTGAAGGTCTTGGCCGGCTAAAATTGATGATCCCGAGTGAGTTACATATGATATAGGAGACAATATTTCTTACTCTGTATTCCTATGTCATGAATCACGCAAGCATAATTAGAAGGGACTGTGGGCGAGTACTGAGCAGTCAATCGCCTCGAAAAGGTCTCAGGCTAGGCACGTACATCCGCATAAAAAGATCACTAGCGACTTCTTCTTCTCTAGTAATGCCCAATAACCAAGGTGATCATTCTGGATTAGGTCATTCTTGATGTCTCCAAACACTAACAAGCCTGAGAAGCGGAGCCAAGCACGACATGGCAAGACCGGTCCATCGCCATGGAGGGTACACTTAACATGCGCGATCTCGGAAGCCTTCGAACGAATGACGGTCGATACATCGTCAGGAACCGCCTCTTTCGAAGTGCGAACCTCGCTCAGATCACCAATAGCGATATGGAGACACTAGCGCGACTCGGTATAAAGACAGTCGTGGATTTACGCGGCCCAAAGGAAGCTCTCGACCATCCCGATCGGGTACCTGCTGGAACAACAATCATCCCAAGTCCAATCATCGGAAGCGATACTGGCGATGCGATCGATGATACGACTATCCGAGCGCTTGTTCTCGATGCTGGCCTCCCAGAAACCATGCTAAATGTCGCCAAAGTCAGTCAATATGGACCTTATTATCGCATGCTCTTTCTCGTTAACAGTTATGGCACGGAAATTCATACATCCAAATTGACAAAATACAGCCTTTTCTTTCGCTCCCTCCTTGATCTGGCTCCGAACGAAAGTCTCTTAGTTCATTGTACTGGAGGCCGTGACCGCACTGGCATGGGTATAGCATTATTGCTCAAAGCCCTTGGGGTTTTCCAGAAAGACATCGAGGCCGACTTTGTGGCTTCGAATCATGCTCTCCAGCCTGATCGCGAGGACCCAAACTCGACAGCCTTCCTTCAATCTCATTCCGCCAACGTATTCCTGCAGCCACCAGCGAACAAATACTATCAGCAGGTTGCAAAAGAGCTTGGAGCATCCCCAGAAAGCATCAGGAATGCCGTCAAACTAAAGGCCGACCTACTCAGACGTACTTTCGCGTCAATAGATGCTCGATATGGATCTTTTTTGTGGTTCCTTGAGAGCCAGTTAGGAGTAGGCCCGGAGGAATTGAATATCTTGAGACCGAAACTTCTGACTGAGATCAAATGATAGAAGAGTAATTCAAGTATGGGAACGAAGAGCGAGAGAGAGGAAGATGGATTTGATCATTGATATCCAGGCCAAGAAACTACTGATGATGGCGCCGAGTGTGCTTCTCAATCTTCTCAATTGGATCTCAATTTCATCGAGGATGACAAGAACGTGTTAGGTAGTGAAGCCAGTCAGTGGAAAAAGGTCAGAAGATTAGTGACGAAGGGAGATAGTAAACCATATGGTGGACGTGAATATATACCCATCAAGCTTACTCTTGGTATCATGCTCAGTATGAGTATCAAGAATCATGAGCTTAACCTTTGTCAAACTTCATCGTCAAGCTCTAGACAAAACAAGAGACAATCTTCGAAACACATATCGTACGATACAATATATATTGTGAAGGCGAAGAAACATCACTTTGATGTCTATCCTGCGGCTCCTGTTTCGCTCCACACTCAGCAACCCACATACCAGTGGCTTTTGAATGTCGGTATGACATTGAGTATACCAAAGCCATCCACAGGTCACTGTTGATGGTCGCTGTAGTGGATCCCGTCGGCATCGAAGGCAACGTTCCGATGCAAAATCCCTTATCACGAATCTCGTTGTCAAAAAAGATCGTGAATTCTGACAATCAACTTCCACTTGAACAGCTCCAAGGGAGTATCGAGACTCATTCTTGGCCTTGGTGACCTGGCTAGCGTCTGCTCTGTACTGCAGGCGTTAAGAAAATACCATACCTTGTGTAATGAGTCCCTTATCATTTTCTCTGAGCAGATCACTTCGTGAGAAAGAGATCTTGAATTGCAACCATCAACTTTCAGCTTGATAGTTGGAGAGGGAGATATACGGACTGAGTCTTGGTTTTGGTGACCTACCACTTGCGCTTGTTGTTGTAGTTTGCGAGCGTGGTACGGTGGAAACCGTCCAGGTAGTGGGCATTGTACTGGAGGTTGTACGGGAACATGAAGTTTGATCCGATGGGCTGGTCGGTAGTGTCCACTTCGAGGACAGGACGAACACAGTCTGATGTTCCAGGCTCGACGCCCTCTCTGTGGGCCTTGATTCGATCCCATGACACGTTAGATGATGCTTACAGAGTACCGTTCGCTACGCGCCTTCGGCTCTGGACGGTGAATCCAGGGCTTTCCGCGAAGGACGGCGGGATTCTCGTCGTCTTCCTCGTCCTCGGATCCGAGATCGTCCTCCTGTAAAGCGTCAGTATAGTGATTCAACAATAGCAGCAACTATTTCCTTTCTTGATAAAAGAAGACGAGGACGAGACCATCCTCGCACTAGATGACTCTAGATACGGTGACAACCATCCAGAATATCAAAGGCTACTACGAAGGGGTCTTATATCCTCCCAGCGAATAGCCGAAGAGAAGCTTGAAAGCCGCCAGCGATGACCCTCAGGTCTCAGCAAGGCACAGGATCACAGCCTATTTCCACAAAATTTGTGCCTCAAAGGACTGCTGCGAAAAGTCACAGAAATTTTCTGATATGGGACTGTTCTGCGAAGAGCCCCTTTTCTCACCAGCTGTCCTTGGACGATGACTCTTCTAGTGACACATTATGCATTTCAGAGATATACTGTTAAGTATTGATATTATGAGGAACTGATTTATGATGAGTATTTGCTAAGGTCTGCTACCTAATACTGTCTGGTGTGTATGCAATAAGTTATGACTCCTAGTGTCACCAATGTGATTGCCAGAAAAATGAACACCCGGATGACTTGACAGAGCTCCGCCTTGTGCCTGTAGCGATCGTAGCTACATATGTCGAAGACGTTCTGCGAACAGGTGTAAAAGCTCCTGTCTGGACCTGCCCTGCATGGATCTGAACTTTCGACAGCACGCGAGACCAACGTGATCGGGCTCGTTGTTGCTTGCCAGTCAGCCTCATTCTAAGCGGCTTGCCATTCCACCGTCAATTCAGTGCCATGGCCTTCTTTGTCGACATAAATATCGATCTTGTTGAAGCGGTACGGTACTTCGTCGGCATAGAAAGTCAGAGTGTCATCGTCGCTCCCGCTGAAGACGGTGGCTTCTGAGATGTCTGATGAACAGCGGAATATATTGTCGACGACCGCGCACTTGCCCTTGGAGCTCTCGAGGCTAAAGCCGCCTTCCTCTTCCTGAGTGGCATGGAATCGCGCGCAACTTCTAGTGTCGTACCAGGAGCCACCTGAGATGATGCAGCCCTTGCTTCTACCACCGGTTTTGGCAATCAAGTTACCTCTGCCGCTGAAAGCGGGCCCTGTTGGCTCAGGAACATGGGTACGAGTACGAGTATGAGTTGGTGCAGGACGCCCTCCTCGGGCTGCTTTGGGTGGATAGCGAATCCCGCTGTATGGGCATGTGCTCTTGCCGCCATCTGGATCAGCTGCTTCAAAGACACCAGTCTGGACACTGCCGCGGACCTCGAAGTGGTACCAGACCTCGTCCAGCTTACCACCCTTGCAACCCAGTGTGACTGGACGGCCGTGTTTCGAGCTCAGGGCAGTTTGAATCTGGTCTCTTGTGTATGATTTTGAAGTGCTTGGCTCGATACCGGCTTCCAAGAGCCATTGGTATGTAGGGCGCTGGGTGTAGAGCGACACAGCGGCGGCAAAGTAATCGACGACTTCTTCTTTGCTACGGTATGAGGAGTAGCAGTCAGGGTTGAGAGTGGAGACACAAGTGCCGTGTTTACTCCATTCGTGCATCCACAGAGTCTCATCGTTGCCTTTGTAATCTTTCCAATACATTGTCATGTTCGAGAGGAGGTCGGTAGCACCAAAGGATTCGAGAATGTCCCTAATGTTGTGGTATGCGCGGCTGTCGTCACAATTGGCTTCGTAAGTGCCATCGCATCGGTCAGGCCTAGAGTGGGTGTGTCAGCCATGGTCAACGTCAGTAGAGGAAGATGATGGGCTCACCATAGGCCGTGTATGGTCCAAGCATCATCAGGGCCAGTGGGTGGATTCGTATCCCAGAACTGAGTTTGCAGCATTTGGCCGCCGGGGTAATTAAAACAGCACAGGTCCTCAACAACCGAGGTGTTGTGACAGCTCAATTGAGGATTGGAGCAGGACGGTGCGTTGCCGACGTCGAGGCCACCAAAGTAAGACTGAGCGCCTAAGATGACTTGGGAGCCACCAAGTAGGACTGATTTGACCGATGGTATAGAAGGAGCCTTGTCGGCTAGATTGGACCAGAAGTCCGGAGCCGCTACTACGACCATGTTGATGTCGTTGTAGAGGACAGCTGCTCCTGTGGGGCTACCTTGATGGGTCGAGGTGGGATTGATGGGCGTTAGGTTGTGGTGTGAGGTATAGATCAAATTGAACTGAAGTAAAGCAGGAAGGAGTGAAGACGCTCAAGTTGTCATGTGAGAAAGTGAAGTAAGAGTCAGAAGGGCAGGCACGTTGGTTGATGAGGTAGGAACATGCAACAACGATAGGCCCACATGACCGCGTGAAACCGATAAGCTGCCTTATCGCCGACACGACCCGTCATTGCCCTGCGCCACACCCGTGTTCCTGCATGCGCCTGACGACCTGTCTCCAACTGCCAAGCCACGACATGTGAGCTTGTAGAAATGCACAATACCATTGAAAAATTCAGGGCAGTATCCAGAGAGAGCCGTTACATCTCCGACTCTCCTTGGACAATCTTCCAATCTGGAAACATCGTGCATTTCCACAGCTTCAGCATGACAAACCCTCGCTCACGAGAGCTCTAACCGTTTTCTCGGCCTTCCCTCATCTGACTTCACCATGCTTCAGCATACCTTGAATCAATTCAGGAAGGAGTTCAGTACCGAGTGGCTTTACTGGGAGCCTGGCAGGACTCCCTACCTATCTGAGCAGTCCATGAGGAAACGATGTAGCGTGTTTCGTCTGCTTGCAGTCGCGGAGTTCACCTCACTTTAATGCCGAAGTTAACCCATCTTACCGCTTGCTGCCTGAACCTCAAACCATCTTTTGGCATATAGTCGCGACGCACATAAAATAGACTGCTGGTTCAGTCACGAGTATTCTTTACGAGAACCTGAATACTGATTTGCATGTATACTGTTAGCGTAAGTCCCATCTACTGATAGTTGATCTACAGAAGTTCAAACGGCTGGTCTCGAGGACTCCAGAATATAGAAAACCATTGTCGGAATGACCATGAGCTGCAAGCTGCTACGGACGTTACTCGTTCTATAAGAAGAGCTCACTGATGTTGCTCTAGGCTTTTGCAATCCTTTTCTTCTTAACCCAAGCGGTCTTTGCACAGCCACACGACAATTACGAATCACAGCCTCAAGGCTACATATATCAACAACAACCTTTACTCAACCCTATACTTTACAACAACTCAACCATGGCATACCAGAACGGCTATCGCGCTGTCTCTTACTTTGTCAACTGGGTACGATCCACAGACTCAAGTGTAGTTGGCAGACGACTGACAATGCCAAGGCAATCTATGGTCGTAACCACCAGCCACAGGATCTGCCTGCCGACAAGCTTACGCACGTTCTATATGCATTCGCCAACATCAAGCCTGATTCTGGCGAGGTTCACCTCACCGATGCATGGTCAGACACCGACAAGCATTATGCTGGCGACTCCTGGAACGATGTTGGCACCAATGTTTATGGCTGCATGAAGCAACTCTTCTTGCTCAAGAAGCGTAACCGCAACCTCAAAGTTCTGCTCAGTATCGGTGGTTGGACATACTCGCCCAACTTTGCCGGACCTGCATCCACCGAGGCCGGTCGCCAGCGCTTCGCCGATAGCGCTGTAGCTCTGCTCAAGGACCATGGCCTCGACGGTCTGGATGTTGACTGGGAGTACCCAGCAGACGACACTCAAGCACACAACTACGTACTCCTCTTGAGAGCTACGAGACTTGCGCTGGACGCATACTCGCAGTCTCTACCTGGCAACCCACACTTCGCCCTTACAGTTGCTGCACCTTGTGGCCCTGAGAATCTGCGTCGCATGCATCTTCGCGAGATGGATCAATATCTTGACTTCTGGAACTTGATGGCATACGATTACACAGGCACTTGGAGCACGCATGCAGGTCATCAAGCCAATGTTGCCCCCTCTCGAGACAACCCCCAAAGCACTCCCGTTAGTACCGTGGGTGCTGTTAGCTGGTACACCGAGAATTGTGGCATTCATCCGAGCAAGCTTGTCATCGGTATGCCGTTGTACGGTCGCAGTTTTGCTAACACCGATGGACCTGGCGCACCATACTCAGGTGTCGATTCTGGAGCCAGTTGGGAAGCCGGGTCTGGTATTTGGGATTACAAAGTGAGTCTCTTTCAAGATCATACTTTCCTTGACTTTCCAACACACAACTTCGATGATGCATAAAAGACATCGCACGACCTTCTCCATCGTTCTTACTAAACACCGGATACATGGCAAAGGGATCTCGGCATGCATCAGAAGCCCTTTGTCACCATTGCGGTTCCTGTGTGGCTGCAGCCCTTTGTCCGGGTCCATGAGCGCCAAAAATAACTTGATCTAATCTGACCACCCCCACTACTTTCATTCTCTCACTCATCGAAGCTTGCTAGACACCAGCACTGACTTTGAGAACTAGGCTCTTCCCCGCCCAGGCGCAACTGAATACCACGATCCTGCTGCCGGTGCCTCATGGAGCTACGACCCCTCCACCCGTGTCATGATGACCTACGACAATCCAGTCTCTTCAGCTGCAAAGGTAAACTACATTCAGCAGAGTGGACTAGGAGGAGCAATGTGGTGGGAGAGCAGTGGTGATCGAGTTGGCGAAGGCAGTCTGATCACTCTAGTTGTCAATGGCATGGGAGGCTATGAAGGCAAACATATGCAGAAAGTGGACAACTGTTTGGAGTATCCACAAAGCAAGTTTGACAACTTGAGAAAAGGGTTCCCTGGCGAGTAAGGGAAGAGTGGGTGGATTACTTGAGTAGTGATAGAAAGCAGATAGTCCATTCTCGTCTGGAGAGATCGACCAGACACTAAATCTTCACTTTACCTCTCCATAATCACATGAAACACCCAAGGTGTCACAATACATAGAGATAGCCTTCACTCATGTAGCGGTCCGTTGGCGCAATGGCTTGCCATCACCGTCAAGTTACTGGTTCGATCCCAGGCGTGGCCGCTATGTCTGATTATTTCGCCTTGTCAACAGATCCGTGCCCGCTCGAGCGGAATCAAGACGATTGGTAAGAAGTTGTGAGAGGTCCTTTTTTTGCTCTTCACTCCATCTTGCTTTCGCTAAACCATCCATCTTTACATTCATGAGGTTGTATGCTCGACCTGGTTGAAGCAGATCAGAGTCAAGCACATGTGACAATTCTGCCGAGAAACCATACGAAGCAAAGCCTATATAATAAGCCTCCACGATCTCAATAACTCCTCCAAACAGAGTCAAGCTTCTGCTTCACCAGCGCCAGCTTCTGCTGCACCGACGCCAGCTTCAGCGACGAGGATCTTGTCCTGTCTGCTACTCACGAGGATGACACGCGACCGATGTTCGATAGCCGGGTCGATGTCGAGTTGGATCCCGTCGACACGCTCGTGTTGGCGGCAAGGTGCCCGAGTCTACGGAGACAAAGCACGAGAATCGATTTTTCCTGGGAGAAGGGTGCTTCAAAGCCAGATAACCATAGTTTACAATCGGGTCCATGTCAAGATGAGAGCAATAAGAGCCTACCCGTGCGCTGGAGTATGTAAAACATATAGCTATAAAAATGCATAATACTGATACGAATCACAATAGTATCCACTGAGAAGTGGAAATATCTCGGCTCTCTGTGGAAACACCTCTGGTTCAGTAAACGGTTGTGCCTTTTTACAGTATATGTTCTGCTTTGTGCTGTAGTCGGAGTACGAATGGAAGTTACAAACGGGGAAGGAAGAGTGGCCGAAGAAAGATGCCAAGAAATGCGGAGATCGCAGTTTCCTGACGTCTGTGCGGCGAACTTTTGAAGATTCCATCTTTGGACGGCGCGCAAGATTTCAAGTCTCTTCACGAACACAACATTGCGCCCGCCCTAAACAATGGAGGCGCTGAGTGATTTCAACGCCCTACAACAGCAGATTCAAGCCTCTCTCGTCGCCGTCACTCGATCATCTCAGGCCATCTCATCTGAGGACTTGGGCTTTCACCGATCTCTGGATCCATCACTAGGTCGCGCTCTCGATACACAGAATGCGCGGCTTCTGGGGCTTGCGGAACGCCTTTTGGGCAATGCGGCTTCGAATACGGAGCTTGTACGTCCCAAGTTGCCCGACACAGACGCTGTAGACGCACAGTGGAGTAGCGTCGTTGATGTTATCGACAGCTTGCTTGAGAAAGCAGACATAAGCCTGGACGAATATACCGGTGCTGTTAAGCGCTTGAGCCCGGCAAGAGAACAGGTCAGACATCAACCCTGCTTCTCTTCATATCGTGCTAACTCCTTCTAGGCACAAACACCAACCAAGTCGCAAAAGTTCTCACGCATCTCCCAAGCTCTCCGAACACAAGACATTCCCAAACCTCAACAAAACTTCAACGACATTCCCACAAACGCCGACACAGGACCGTTTAAACCACTTCTGCAATCAAAGCCTCATGCTATCGTACCTTTCGCAAAAGCTCTGGAGCTGTTCAAGGACCACAACGATGTTGAGCACCACCCACACCCCTACCAGAAGGAGATCGAGCAATACGAGTATCCGTCATTTGTCTACACTCATGCCGAGCCCATCCCATACCACCCTTACGAAACTACCACCGCCACATTTGTCGACACAGAGGAGAAGGTGGATCAGATGCTTCAAGAGCTCAAAAAGGCCAGGGAGATTGCTATTGATCTGGAACACCATGATTCGCGCTCATATATCGGTATTGTGTCATTGATGCAAATTAGTACTCGCGACAAGGACTGGATCGTCGACACCCTTCAACCCTGGAGAAGAAAGCTAAGCAAGCTTAACGAAGTCTTCGCCGATCCCAACATTCTCAAGGTCTTGCACGGTGCTTTCATGGATATCACTTGGTTGCAGAGAGATTTGGGCTTGTATGTCGTAGGCCTGTTCGACACGCATTTCGCATCAAGAGCTCTGGGGTACACTGGAGGAAGTCTGGCATTTTTGCTTAAGAAGTTTGTCAACTTTGACGCCCAGAAGCAATATCAGACGGCCGACTGGCGCATCCGACCCCTTCCTCAGGAGATGTTCGAGTACGCTCGATCCGACACACACTTTCTTCTTTACATCTATGACAACATGCGCAATGAGCTTATTGAGAAGTCTGACTTTTCCGTTCCCAACCACGAAAAGGACAAGATCTACGACGTCTTGACACGCTCCAAGGATACTGCTCTACAACGATATGAACATCCTGTGTATGATGCTGCACAGGGTCTGGGTGCTGGAGGATGGTACAAAATGCTGAGTCGCACGCCTGCCCTTCTGGACAAGCAGCAATTTGCTGTCTTCCGAGCCGTTCACCAGTGGCGTGACCAAGTTGCTCGTGAGCAGGATGATAGCACTCACTATGTCATGGCCAACCACAACATTTTCAGTCTCGCAAAGGAGATGCCTACAGAGAAGGCACAACTGTTCGCCGTCGCTCAAAACACCAGCCAGACTGTGCGTCTGAGAGCTGATGAGCTGCTGTCGGTCATCATCAAAGCCAAAGAGCAGGGCGAAAATGGACCCGACATGGTTTCTACATTGAAAGAGATTGAGGCACAACAACTGGGAGTTCCGCTCAACGAAACACCCACTCACTTTGCTGCCCTCAAACAGTCACAGCCTAAACAAGCCGTTGTGGCCGCTTCACCAGCACCTCAACCTCCAGTTCTGAACCGTGTAAACAGCAGCGAACCATCAGGAGTCCGCGCAAAGGTCTCTCAATTCTGGGGTGGCCTGTTTGGTGGCAAGAGTCAGAGCGAACAACCTCCACCCTACTCTTCGAACATCTCACTTTCTGTTCCTCTTCCTCCGTTGACAGCAGAAGCCTTTGCTTCATCGGCTCCCTTAACGGCACCACCTACTCCTGCTAGCGCCACACCCACATCTGCTACACCTACAAGCGCACTGCCGACGCCCAAGGATCGCATTTTCACCCTCAAGGAGCGTGGACGTAAGCGTGATTCTGACGCAATGTCGACTGGCAACGACAGCCTCGCAACAAACGCTGATGAGATTGATATTACGGCGGATGAGACCTTGGAAGCTAAGCGCGAGGCCAAGCGTCAACGCAAGGAAGCGAAGAAGGCAGCAAAGGAGGCGGCAGCACAACACGCGGCTGAAGTTGATCTGGAAGAAGAGGAATTTGATTACGCAGCTGCACCAAGTGTGCTAGATGCCAACAAGGAGGATCCTCGCGACAGGAAGAAGAACAAGAAGGAGCCCAAGACGAAAGCATTCAATCCGTTCATCAAGGCAATGGACACGATGAAGGGTATGCCTAGAGGGCAAAAGGAGAGGGCTGGCAAGAGTATGACTTTCAGAAAGTAGACGCATAGGCATGGAGTTTATCGGGATTCTGGGATCAGGTATATTACATAGCATTCGGACTACGGTCCAGACATGATATCCTTTTTTCTTCTTCGAGACAATGCTTCGAGACCATCAAGTTCGTGGTGACCCTGCCCAATTTTACCCCACAAATGCACATGTCAGAACGTCGTCAAATTGACCCTTGACATCAACAAGTTGCACCTTCAATACAACAGACAATCACAGCGAACTAATATACATCGCAACACAACAACAACCACCATTCACAATGTCGATTGCCTCACCACGACCAAGTCTCAATCTTCCGTCAAGCCGCCGCGGCTCGACCAGCACAATAAACTCAACCCGATCCCCCTCAACCTCACGACCAGCTTCCATCCGCGACAACCACACCGCAAACAGCACACCCGTCCCAGCATCTACACGCCGCCGCGACCGCGCCGCCCTCCGCGAATTCTACAACCTTCAAGCCACAGAGTCACCCACAAAACCACCACCACCAACCTCACAACCCGAAGACTCAGGACCACAAGATGCACTTTCCGCTCTCGACGATCCGTCCTTCTCTGCAAAAACATATGCGGATGAACTACTCAATACCTCTGATGCTGAAACTCTGCTACGCACGTTAAACTCTATCACGATTTCTGCTCTAGGGCTTGAGGGCGATAAGAAGGCGTTGGTGTATGATAATTACACTACACTACTTTCTGCGACGAGTACCATTAGTAGAATGAGAGAGAATGTGGATCCCATGGCGCCTGTGACGACGACGCTTGAGCCTGCGGTCAAGCATATTGCTGACGTTGCGAAAAGTATAGCGGATAGTAGGAATGCTGGGGATGTGGAGAGGGAAAGACAGAAAGAGACTGTGAGGTGGGTGTTGGGCGCACCGGAGAGATTGAAGGAGTTGAAAGAGCAAGGGAAAGAAGAAGAGGTGAAGAAAGAGTGGGATGAGGTACGAGGGCTGTTGGACAAGTGGGAGGGAGTCAAGGGTGTGGAGGAGGTGAGGAAGAAGTGTAAAGATGTTGTTGGAAAGGATTGAAGAGTTTTTGATTCTTGAGATGGATGATCAAAAACACAAAAATCCACGAGAAATGACAATACGATAAATTCATCTGGACCCGCTCAGACCTCGAAACGAGACATCTTCATTTACCACGATACGCTGAGCGCGTATCTACAGGACTACCTCATATCTCCTGGCAACTCCTTGGTCGAGGAGCCAGCGGCACAATCATTTTGTGTAGCGACACCTTACTTCTGGTGTGCGAAGATGGAGAGCAACGACGCCTACCGAAATGCATTCAGCTGACACGATGCATGCTTGATGCGATACACAAGTCGCCTACAGAGCCACTGCTATGCAAACAACATCAAGCATGACAAATTGTGCTGGATTTTCGCTTGGCTATCAGCTACAACACATCAGGACATGAGTGATACCCAGGAATAGGCAAGCTAGTGCAAACCCAGAGAGTCACTTCGCACGAGATAGAGGAAAAATACACTACTGACTACGACAAACAAGAGAAGCTAAGAAATTGTGTCAAGCCACTCAGCCAGACATGCATATGTACGGTACCTTATATGTGCTGTACTATTGCCATACTATCTACCCCGCACGATGGTTCAAGAGAAAGACTACGATCTGACAGCTTCATATGATTCCTCTAAATTCTGGATCTCTCTGACTCGCACTATAGTACCCTGCTATTCTATGGTTTTGAAATCACCATGTCTTTTAGCACGATTATACGCTTCGTTCTTCTTGGGATCTGCCTTCTATACAACCACGCGGACGCATCCTCTGGCAAATACAGACAAAGATCGTCTCACAACCGCCGCCAAGCTCTCCCAACATATTCTATTTTCATCCACTTACGTCTTGGTCGAGCAACCAGTAGGTGCTGGATTCTCCATCGGTACACCTAGCGCCACCTCAGCAGAAGACATTTCCCAGAAATTTATCAAGTTACCCTGTCATGGGCGACTCTGATTACACCCAAGAGGAGGTCGTCATCGTACCATTCGCAATGCAAAACCAAAACATATCGAATCTCAACGCATCCTTCCTCTCCAGTATGGAAACCTTGCATCGAAGCTGTGTATACGCTGACTACATAGACAAATACCTAACCTTCCCAGCTTCTGAATTACAGTCACCAGTACTCTTAACTTCACCAGCAATGCTAGCTGCGATCTTTTCGACTTGATCAATGAAGCAGCACTGCAAGTCAATCCTTATTTTGACGTTTACGAGATCACACAAATGTGTCCGGTGTTATGGGACGCTTTGGGATACTCGACACAATAGATATACACACCTCCTGGAGCAGATGTATATTTCAATAGGACGGATTTGAGCTGATCGACCTAATTGGGTATATGGTGGGGGATGGGATAGCTGACTGCAGCCACCAGCGGCTATGCAAACATGGATGGCGCTAAATGAAAGCAAGGCAAGAAGTTCCCGTTCAACTGCCTGATTAGGTAGACGCATTTCTATCTACACCACAAGCACACCCAGATGAGGAATAAGCTGCTCGAGTGGATATGAGGAATGCTCTGAGCAGGACGTCTGCGCATTGCAGGCGCGGATGCCCTCCCTGGCTATTGGCTGCCAACCAGGATTATTAATGGTGGCTCCTGCAGTATCTGCCTGACCCCGCACTTGCTGGGGGCTGAAGCTGATGTCGTTCTTTCCACTCTTTTAATGAGTCCTTGACCACCAATCTGAAAGCTGTTCATGGAAGCCGCCTCCACGGTGTGAAGCTTCCTGTGAACACAAGCAAACTCTAAGCCAGCTTTCGTTTCATACTTCTCGGACAAATTATCCAAAGCTGAAGCTGCTCACTTCATTCATTTTATCCACCCGCTTGGACCTTCTTAGACACCTTCCAGTCTGACAGTATGGCGCTCTTCCGGAAACTGACCCAACGGTCAAAATCCAGAAGAGAAGAGACTCCCACCCTAGCGGACCCCCAGCCGGTGCAGCAAGTATGACTGATCGTTTCCAAGGTTCGACTTTGGGGAAGTTAACAAAGACGACAGGCGACTCTCCAAGAGGAAAACTATGGATTATTCGAAGTATCCGACGCAGCAGCTGGAAATGATGGATCCGTAGACGAGGAATCGATGCGCCAAGTCGAGTGAGTGACCTCTTTCTCCAGATACCTTGAGTATTAGACCTGATGCTTCCTCAGTATTGTCGCCGTTCACGGACTCATGGGACACTGGGAGAACACATGGAATGCTGGAAACTCGCACGAGGATGCTATGTTCCTCCGAGATAGGGTCCCAGCAGATCTCAGTCGTAACAGGATACGGGCACGGATCTTCTCGTACGGATATGACTCTGCTGTATTCAGCAGATCTGTCGTCACTATCGATCAGGCGGCCGACATGCTCCTTGAGAGGCTGCTTGGGAAGAGAAAAAAGCCAGAGGAAAAATGTCGTCCGATCATATTCATTGCGCATAGTCTTGGTGGCTTGGTAGTCAAACAAGCCATGATACAAGCCTGGTCTCACAGCCAGCGATACAACGAACTTTTGGACAGCGTCAAAGGTTGTCTCTTCCTTGGTGTTCCTCACGGCGGAGCAGACTCTGCATACTGGGCCAATCTTCCAGCTCAGATGATACCTTATGTCACTTTGGGCTTGCGAGGAAACCCAAGATTTTTGAGAAGTCTAGAGAGCAAGTCAGCGGACTGCGTTCGCATCAGCCGTGATTTCGTGCACAGAGCTGTATCGTTGAGAATCCGAACTTTCTATGAGACTGAAAAGCTTGGGACTATAATAGTAAGTGTTGCGAACTTACTATGTTTGGATGCTAATTCTTGTCGGTTGTCGTAGGTCGTTGATAGAAGCTCGGCAACATTGAATCTACCCAATGAAGTTGCTGTGCCACTAGATGGATCAAACCACGTTACCATCTGCAAGTTCTCAGCATCGGAGAACCAAAGATATGAGCCAATCAAAGACGCAATAGAAGAATTGGTCATTGCGGGCTTAGGTAGGTAACTCTGACAGGATCCAGGAAGACATCAAATCCTAGCGACGGTCAGCAATCTGAAACGATACAGATGCTTAGAACTAACACCTAGCAGGCACAACTCAAACAAAATGGAATATGCCTCTAAAGAGTGATATGCCCTCAAGTACTGATACGTTCTGTGGCCGCGAAACAGAACTCCAGAGAATGACTGAAGCCCTTCGTCCCGCAGAGCCTCGGCAAACAGATGATTCAGATCTCACAAATCCTCGGCCAAATGGTTTGGTTCTATACGGTATCGGAGGTTCAGGAAAGACTCAACTTGCACTCCGATATATACAAAAGCACGGAAGCCTCTACAAGGCCATTGTTTGGATAAATGCTTCAGATACACAGAATCTGGAAGCGTCTTTTGCTGAAGCTGCAGATCTGTTGTCTGGATGGCCAGAGAACACTGCACCGAGATCCTCCACAGCCACTCCTCAAAATCTAGTGATCGGCAAGTTATGCGACACTAGAAGCTCTCCTTGGCTTCTAGTCATCGACAGTGTAGACGATCTAAGTCAACATAACTTCAGAGCGTGTATCCCCAACTGTGGCCATGGCTCGGTAATTGTCACGAGTACACGAGCTAACGCATCCGAAGTGTTCCGCATCCCGGAAAGCTTAGAGATTGATTACTTGGATCAGAGTAGCGGGTGTCAGCTGCTGCTGAAGATTGTCGGTGGTGCTGACATTCCGGAAACAGGTTTTTACAATCGGAATTTGTTCGGCTGCTGGGTTTCGCTCTAACAGCTTATCAGACTGGGCAGCACAAATAGTCAAAGAGTTGCATGGAATTCCTCTGGCTATCGAGCACGCCGGCGTACTGATACGAACATCACTCTCACCTGAACAATTCCTGGAATCCTATCAAGAGCGCTATATATGGTTGATGACCAAATATCCTGACAGGGGCATCATCTCGTACGATAAAGACCGCTCTATCATTGCAGTCTTCGAGTTACTGTTTCAGGACGTAAAGAGCAGATATCCTGAAGCCGGTGCACTCCTTGTCTTCCTGGCAATCTTGGGGACATGGAAAATTCCAACAACTTTCTTGAATCAATACCAGCGCTTCCTGCCCGGAATACGATCAGAAGTTGATCATGAATCTCAGCATTTGGTCGAGGCCTTGAGCACTCCAGAAGCACTTCAATTCGCACTCTCGCACCTTGTAGATGCTTGTTTGGTCAAGCGGGACCCTAATCGAGACCATTCTCGCAAATCGATTGAGCTTCATAGAGCTATCCGTGATTGGTCATTACAGACATCAATGAGAGGTAAACAGGTATGGCTAATACAGGCCACTAGAGGGTTAGTCGCTGCCACTCTGAACTATGTTGAGCAGACGACGTGAGTGGTTGATATATGCTCGTGTTTCGTTTACTAACATGTTCCAGACACTCGCTCCAGAATTTACAACAAACAAGTACTCTTGATCGATCGTTTCTTGCACATCTCAGACAGTGTGTCGCTCTTTTACACAAAACAATCCCTGCAAACGAGATACTACCTCCATTTGGCAGGTATTGCCGCCAATATGCTGAGCTTGTCGGCAAGCTCGCTGAGATTGACCTCTCCTGCGGCCTACTGTCGGAAGCTGACCAAAACTTTACAGTCGCCATCGAATATCAACGAACCAAAGAAGTAACGGGATGGCCAGACTCTCGGGCGGATCTGGTGCTCTTAGAAGGCTTGGCTGTGGTTCGTTACAGATCGGCCGACTTCGACTCCTGCATAGAGATTCTTGAAACTGCCATGAGACTGGCTGAAAGACTTTACGGGAAATTCGATCCTGAGGTCGTCGCAATCACATCGTATTCAAAAGATGTATCTGAAAAACGTGAGAGGATGCAGCAGCATCACAAGAATGTTATACTTGCTGTTTCTGGAAGCAAGATGAACAATCCGAGTGCGGAACTTCCTGAGGAAGGATACCAAGGTGAAATCGCTGGGCCATCGAGTTATAGTCAACAGCAAACCTTGTCAGACGAACATCAGATAGAAGATGATGAGGTCAACACATATCTGCGTGAGGCGGTCTCTCGAGGTTCCAGCGCCAAAGGGACATATATTTTGTCCAATCAAAATTCACAAGATGAATTTATCTCGACAGCTCAGTCTTGGGCATATCAACGGCTCCAAGTTGATCCACAAGATGAACTTGGATTGATAGCTCGGTCGTTAGCATCCAATGGACGCCATGAAGAACTTGTACACTTGCTGCTTGAGAATGACCAGATCGATGTCAATGCGAGGGACATATTTGGATCAACGCCGCTCGAGGAATTTTCAGGACTCGGATATCACAAGATAGTGCACATGCTGCTCACAAGAGGAGCAGATGTCAACGCTCTGAGTGGAGAATATGGCAACGCACTACAAGCAGCTTCGGCACATGGCCACGACAAGATAGTGCAGATGCTTCTTGAACATAATGCGGACGTCAATGCTCAGGGTGGAAAACATGGCAACGCACTACAAGCAGCTTCGAGAAAAGGCCACGACAAGATAGTACGCATGCTACTTAGCAGAGACGCACGTATCACTACGGAGACTTTTTATCACCTTTTCGCCAGCCAACGCGGCCCACCCTTACTTTCCTCTTTATCTTGCATACAGAAGGGCACGATTCTGGAGAAAGACCCAGATAATGGTAAGACCCTGCTGCACTTGGCAGCAGAGAATGGCCGTACGAGTGTCATAGAGCGCTGTCTTGAGCTTGGCGCTGAAGTCAATGCGACAGACGTTTCCGGCAGGACTGCACTTCACTATGCTGCTCGAAATGGGCACGTTGAAGTCGTCAAAATACTCGTTCAAGCAAAAGCTGACAGAACGATGCTTGATAATGACAAGCAGAGCGCACTTGTACATGCGCTGAGAGCTGGTGCTGATGGCCCAGGCTACAGCCGAAGGTTTTATTTGACAATGTTTGCACAGTTGTGGAGACCACGAGTAACAAATGCTTCCATATACAGCGAAGCCATATCGGCTTTCCGTAAGAAAAAGAATTACAGGTGATAGACAGAACAAGAATGCACATAACGGCGAAAGTCAATACCAAATATCGACAAGTGTACAACAAGCAATATCGAGACTACGAGCACAGATGAGTCTGCAAGAACTCAGTCTGTACCCGAACGTTCTTCTCAAAGTTGGGGCCAGAGTAAGCTTCGAAATGTCCTCCAGGCAGGAGATGCAATCGCTTCGGCTCCAGCGCTCGACTGTAAGCTTCCAAAGCAAGATCCGTTGGTGTCAAGACATCATTATCGGCCACAGTCATCAACAATGGTGTTGGAGAGATGTGTTGTATATGTGCAGATGGCAAGTATTCGCGGAATGTCTCGATGCTAAACCAGATGCTTCGGTCAACAAGATGCAATACCAACGAAGAGTGAGTAGACTTACGACTTTACTGTTACTTCGTTCTTCCAGTTGCTTTTCTCAGCCCATGCTGTGAAGAACTGGAAACTGTCTGGGGTGGGTAGAGCAGACGGCTTCGTTGGATCAGCATCCACGACGGGAATTACTGCAGCAGGTTCGCCGACTGCCCTCGAATGACGGTCTGATCTCAAGGTCAGCTGAATACATAGGCAGAAAGATGGCAAGCTCACCGTCCTGGAACATTGCATTCAACCCAGCCACGAAATCAGGTCGAATGAGACGATGGAAGTTGGCCCAACCATCAACAAGAGGTGCTTGACTCATGACCGCTTTGACTCTTCGGTCTATGGCTCCGACCCAAAGAACATGTCCTCCACTATAAGAGCTACCCCAAATCCCAATCTTATCCTTGTTCACATCTTCTCTCGACTGAGCATAAGTGATGGCATCCGTGTAGTCGCTAGTCTGCTCTGCGGGGATGATCTCCTGCCGAGGCTGTCCTTTTTTAGCATCACTATCTCCAAATCCACGGTTGTCGTACACCAAGCAGGTGATAGGAAGATTAGTGACAAAGTGCTCGGCAAAAGTGTTCAGGTCCATTTCTTTCAAGGCGGAGAAACCGTGGGCCATGACGAGACAAGGTAGAGGACCATTTGATTCGGATGGCTTGTAGAACCAGCCGCGAAGGGTGACATTGTCGGAGGTTTGAAATGAGATGTCTTCACGCATGTTGAATTGTTTTGTCAGAAAAGTGGTATTCAGCAAGT
The DNA here is from genome assembly GCF_000721775.1 of Aureobasidium melanogenum CBS 110374. NCBI lineage: Eukaryota > Fungi > Ascomycota > Dothideomycetes > Dothideales > Saccotheciaceae > Aureobasidium > Aureobasidium melanogenum. The sequence continues at coordinate 528,011 of NW_024470063.1, forward strand.
CAGGAAGGTGCAATGGTCTTAAAAGCCCAGCTCGAGGTAAGCATGAAGGTCATGCGGGGTCGACCGGATTAGTGGAATGCACTTGCCTCGCATAGTATGGTACTTAAAGTGACATGCAGCCAAGCAATTGGCAAGGCGCTCTATAGTCATACCTCGTTATAGCGATTGTTTCTAATTGCTACTTTAATATCGTTATAACGTGATTATCGTTTAATCAAGGACTCTTAGTGCTATATATGCTATGTTATAGGCAAATAATGTATACATAGAGATTTAATGTGCTTTTATAGGGAATAGGTTTAATAAAGGGAAGAAGGAGCTATCTATATAGAGTCTATAAAATATTATGTAGACGCTAAGAACACTAAGGAGCTATATATAGGCTTAGCCTACACTATACTAAAAGAGCTTACCCTTTATAATACTCCCTCTCTTCCCTCTAGTATAAAAGTTATAGAGTCCCTTCTTTACTATAAAAGGCCTAGAGTCCGATATATGCATACTAGAGATGCTCTTATTATTCTAATTAGCTAGATCTAGCAACTATAGTAAGCTTAGAAAAGTAAAAGTTATAATATCGTTTTTAGCATCCTATTTACTATATACTAGTAGCTATACATTTGCCCTAGAGATCTAGGGTAAATTCTATAGAGTAGTTAATAATAATACTAACTCTTACTATTATTACTTTATAATAGTTATTTACCCTTAATAGCTTATTCTTATAATAGCTTTTAGTATATTACTTCTACTTTTCTCTTCTTCCTTTTTCTTTCCTTCTTATAATAATAATAATAATAATAATAGTAGTAGTAATAGTAATAGTAGTAATAATATATATAGCCTATAGTTATTTAGCATATAAGCATAGTAGCTTCGTAGTATACTACATAGTATGCTATATATATAGCGATATAAACTACTTATATAGCAATATATCTAGTATCTAATTAGTAAATTTTCTAGTATCTAATAGAAACTAACTAGAGCGTAGATAGCTCTTCTTATCTACTATATTAGCTACGCTAATAGTAGCATTAACTACATCGCCTAGTAGGTAGATTATAATCTATAGGAATTTATCTAGTATCTACTTAAAATCGTCTATAGTCTTTCTACTCTACTACCTACCTTACTTATAAGGAGGGTAAGTAAGGTTATAAGCTCCTATATATATTATCTAGCCTCTATAGGAAAATACCTACTTACTAGTTAGTCCTTAAATAGCCTATGTAGCTTATGCTACCTAGACCTACTCTAATAATATTAATATATAGGTTTTTCTAGGGTTCTACTACTTTTTTACTAGCTTATAGCTATTAGCGGTTATACCTATAAAAACCTAAAGTAGGTTCTTAAGGCCTAGAAGGCCTTAAAGCCTCTTTAGTACTAGAGTCTTCTTTTTCTATAATTTCTTTCTAGCCTTTATAGGTTTTCTACTAGCTTATGCTACTTTAGTACTATTACTAATAAAGTTACTACTATAGTAGTTAACATTATCGCCTAGTAGGGCTACCTATAAGTAGTTACTATAGTCTAATAGTTTTTTACTACTAACTAGTCGTTTAGTACTAGAGGTCCTCTTACTACCCTTACCCTTAGCGAGCGCTATAATAATAGAGTTATAAAGGACTCTAAGGACTCTAAGTAGATTTATCTAGCTACTACTTATTTTCTACTAGTCTTTCTTTTTCTTTTAGAATTAAATTTATTTTCTATCTCCTATTTTTTTAAACTCTAATTCTATATAACTTTCTATATAAAATATACTAGTTGCTAGTATAGAAATTCTAGCTTACTCCTAGTCTACTTACTAAGGATTAGTCTCTAGTTTAAAAGATCTAGTTACTACTTAATTAGCTTTTCTTTTTTTCTTTCTAGAGGTTTTATACTTCTTTAGTAGACTATTATAGATACTAGGGTATCTAAATCTCTTTTTAAATTAGTCTACTACTTCATTATCTACTAGTAACTCTAGAGGTTCCTATATAGGGTTATAGTATCTAGTCTATTTTACTAGGACCTATCTTTCTCTATCTTTCTTATACCTTATATATAGGATTTCTTCTATATAGTATTTTTTATATAACTTAACTAGTATAGGGTCTAGTTAGGAATTATCGGTCTTCTATCTAGGTAGTAGGTTATTACTAGCTAGTTATAGTAGGTCTATATAGAATATAGAGTAGATGTTAGTTAGTAGCCCTATTAGTTATATAGATACTAGTAATAATACCTTAGAGACTATATATTTTATATGTTTTACATCTAGGCTTCTCTTTAGCTATATAGTCTTATAGTTTCTTAGGTCTAGCTATACCTTATTACCTACCTAGTAGACTAGTATAGAGGTCTAGCTATAATTAGCGTTTTCCTCCTATTTCTATATAGAGGCTACTATACTTATCTAGCAAAGTTCTAATATTACCTTTATTTTTCTTATAAAGGTTACTATACGTTTAAAGGCTAATAAATAAGTATCTACTATAGGCTCTATAAATAATACTATAGAGTTTAGTACTTTATAGCTATATATAGTAGAGAAGGGGCTTATTTCTAATCTTGCTTAGTAATAGCTATTTAGCGCTAGCTCTATAGTAGATAGCCATTTCTTTTAGTTAGACTACTTATAATTAATAAAGTAGTATAGGTACGCCTAGGCTTCCTAGTTTATACGCTCTAGGCCTCTATCTATTTAGAAGTAGTATATAGAGCTTAATCGCCGGTATATACTAGTTAGTTAGTAAAGCTCTATCTAAAACATACTTATCTAGTTAGTATCTCTATTACTTATGATTACTCTTAGTAGGCTATAGTATTATACCTAGTAGTCTATAAACTTTTCTATGCACTTCTTAGCTTTTATAGTAGATATTGCTTTAAGGACTACCTACTTAGATAGGTAGTCTTTAATTAGCTAGAGGTATTAGTTACCTTATAAATTTAGAAGGTCTATTATAAAATCTATAGAGATCTCCTAGAAGAAATAGTTAGAAACTAGTAGTAGCTTAAGAAGTCTATATTTAAGCTCTCTCTATACCTTATTATGTCTATAATAGTTATAGTTATATAGGAACTACCTTATATGCCTTAACTAAAGTAGCTAGTAAAAGTCTTAAGCTAGTATTAAGGTAGTAGTATTCTTACTAGGGTAGCTATATACTACTAAGTTATATATAGACTAAATTAATTTAGTATGTAGGACATCTAGTTATAGTAACCTAGAGTCTATTAATTTATACTTAGCCTTAGTATATATAGGCGCACCTAGTACCTATAGTTTACTATAGTATTATAAGTATCTTCTACTATCGATTATATAGTCTCCTACCTAGATTTTAATCTTAACTTTGCTAGGTAAAACATAGGCCTTAGCCTATATTAAGTAGAGGATAATGCTATAGAGACTATCTCTATATAAGGCAGATTCCTAGAGCTAGTTTAGGTCTTTCTCTTTAAAGGGCTTTCTAGTTACCTCCTTAGTCTCTAGAGACGTAGTAGCTACTACTACTATCTTACTATTACTTTCTAGCTATTCCTATATACGTTCTAGCGTAAGGAAGTAGTAAAACTATAACTTATAGTTATCTTCTCCTAATATATCCTATTCTCTCCTAGATAAGGTATCTAGTATAATAGCCTTAGACCCTAGTTAATATACTAGAGAGAACTAAAAGAGGCTTAAATACTTATACTATTATACCTATCTCTCTATAAGTTACCTCTTTATTATAAAGTACTCTAAGTTCTTATAATCTATCTAAATAGTAAAGAGGCCTACTACTTTTAGCTTAAGGGCCTAGAACTTTATATAGGACACTATAGCTAGTATTTCTTTATTATAGATATTATAGTTAATCTCTACTTTATTTAGCTTCCTTAAGAAGAAACCTACTAGCTAGCGCACTCTATCTTTCTCTTAGATTAGTACGCTACCTAGCATAAAGCTACTATAATTAGTCTTAAAGAAGGTAGGATTATCTAGGTTCTACTTAGAAAGGACTAGCGCCTAGTAGAAAAGGGCTTTTAGCATATTAAATACGCTTACCTATAGTTTCTCTTAAGAGAATAGTATACCTTTACTAGTTAGCGCTATAAGTAGCGTAGTAATCTTTAAGTAGTTTAGAATAAATATCTAATAGTAGTTTATAAAACTAAGGAACCTATAGACCTCCTTCTATATAGTAGGCTTCTACTAAGAATATATAGCCTTTACCTTCTCTAGGTTAGTACTTACCTCTTTTTTATCTATATATACTATAAACCTAAGATATTTAATCTTCTTCTATGCGAATTTACTCTTCTTAGGGTTAAGATATAGGCCTCTACTTTATAACTTATAGAGTATAGCTCTTACCTTATAGAAGTAGTCTTCCTTTAAGCTATTAGAATAGATAATAATGTTATTAAGATATACTAAGGTAAAGTCGTCTAGATACTCCTATAGTAGGGTATTAATATACCGTTAAAAAGTAGCTAGGGCCCTAGATAATCTAAATAGGTATACTAACTATTTAAATAAACTAAACCTAGTTTAGAACGCTATCTTATATTTGTCTCTAAGGGCTATTCTAATCTTATAGAATATAGTGATAATATCTACCTTAGTTAACTATCTAGTACCTATAAGATTTTATAAGGTCTCTAGAATAAGTAGTAAGGAGTACTAGTCCTATTTTATAATAGTATTTAATACTCTATAATCGTAGTAGAACTATAAGCCTCTACTAGGCTTCTATATAAAAAGTATAGGGGCTATAGCTTTTAAGTTACTTAGTTAGATATATCCCTTCTTAAGTAAGTCGTCTAGAGACTTTCTTAGTACTAATAGCTCTTCTTTTAATATACTATATAGCAGCCCCTATAGTAAAGCGAAGGGGCTTCTATCTAGTTTTATCTAGAGCTTAATATAGTAGTTAATCCCTTCTTAGTATAGTACTAGTTTTTCTACTTCCTACTTATTAAATAGTAAAGCTATGTCCTTAAGCTCTAGAGGGAGCTTTTATTTAAGAGCTATCCTAGTAAGGTATTCTTTTAGTTTTAGGACTTTTATAATGTCCTTTAAGCTAGTAACGGCTACTATAGTAAGGTTACTATTATTATAGTATAGCTAGTAATTACGACCTTTGTTTACCTATAGCTTTACTCTTCTATAGTAGTACCGGCGTTTTTTAGGCATAGTCTAGACTTTATTATGCACCTTCTAGGGGTTCTCTAGGATTAGGGGAAATGCTAGGTCTAGTATAACATAGGTATATACGACTTAGTAAAACCTAGCGATTTCTATATAGAAGGTAGTAACTCCTTTAATTCTAGAGCTCTTTATAGTAGATAATGCTTTTCTAACCTTATATTTATTATTACTAATAAAATGTACTTTAAGACCTTTTATAAGGTCCCTATTAATTATAGTATAGTACTAGCATCCTTTGTTAATAAGAGTAGAAGTTCTAGTATTATTTTTAAGGATTACATCTATATATACAAGATTCTTATTTATAATCTTCTTAGCTTTAGCCTACCTTTTATCTAGTACTTCTTTATCTTCTCCTATACCCTAACTTTAAGTAGGAGCTACTCTTTTCCTAAGTTATAACTAGTAGGCTCTAATCTATCTAAGCTAGCCTCTAGTAGAGGTAGTATGTTAATAGCGTTAATTATAGTTAGTTAGATAGCTAGTATATAGGGATATTCCTTAATATAGTGCCTACTTACTCTATAGTAAAAGTAGAGCCTATTCTCCTTTTATCTTTCCCTTTTAGCGTTATTAACCTACTTAGCTCTAGCCTTACTATTCGATCCCTAGTAGTCTCTATTTCTTTTACTATAGCTACTAAAGGTATATATAGGTACTATTATAGTGTTGCTATTAAGGTCTATAGTTAGAACTACTACGACGTTTAGGACCCTTATAGCCTCTAAGGTATATATAGTAATATTCCTATTTTTATATTTAGACCATTTTTAGTTAGTAGCGTAGAACTAATTAGTCGTTTCTAGATTAGTTATAATACATTCTACCTTCTTAGAAAAGGAGTAGTAGTTCTTCGTTTTTAGGATAGTAGCTATATATATCTTTATAAGGTTAGAAAAGGTATTCTTTAGGTATCTAATCTTAGTAGGGTCTAGCTAGCTATCTCCTCTTACGCTAAGTAAAAGTCTATCGAATTTAAGCTAGTATTTATACTAAGGTTAACTAACTAAATATCTAAGGCTAGTAAGCTACTTAAGGGCTTTAGCCTATTTATTACTCTCTATAAATATATTCTTAAGTTATATAAAGAAAGCTTTAGGGTCCTTACCTTTTATAGAATCCTCCTTTTTCTAGAAGTAATATATATAAGCTCTCTTATATAGAAAGAGGGTATTATAAATAATATTCTAGTAGTATTTAGTAGAGAGTATAGGCTTTAGACTAGATTATACTTAGTAGGAGCTTCTTAACTATAGAAGGTAGTTATAGAATGTCTTAGTATAACTATCCTAAGAGGGAGGTTTCTAATCCCTAGGACCTAACATTTCTCTATTAGAGCCTAGGCAAGAATTTATAGTAAGTATTTAAAGTAGGGTTTATAATAGGGCATTTATAAAGCTCTTATTATATTAGCTAGTAGCTATAGGGTTCCTACTAGCTTCTACATTTTTTATAGTAGCGTAAGTATCTCTTAGCTTAGCCTCTAACTAATATTATTAGTTATAGATTTCTTTAAGAATGTATTACATTTCTATAGTAGGCGTCTCTTATTATAGGACGGCCTTTATAACATAGTCCGACGTTTCTATAGCATAGTATACTATATTTATACTAGTATCTATATTAGGGTTTATAAAGGTCGAACCTAATATTATAGGCGAATAATATATATATAGAGATTTAATATACTTTTATAAGAAATAGGTTTAATAAAGGGAAGAAGAAGCTATCTATATAGAGTCTATAAAATATTATGTAGACGCTAAGAATGCTAAGGAGCTATATATAGGCTTAGCCTATACTATACTAAAAGGGCTTACCCTTTATATGCTATATAAAGTAGCTAGTTATCTATACTTAATAAAGGCTTCTATTCCGTCGATCTTATAGTACTACCTTATACTTACTTAGCTAATTAATAAGTAGTATCGAAGCCTTACTCTACTACTCTTTATATAGTCGTAGTAGCTATAAGGCTTCGATAGCTAATCGGATTAGTATAGGTAGTAGCTCTTTAAGCTCCTTATCTAACTTATAGTCCTCTTATAAATTAAATTAAGTAGCTATCTCCTCCTTTATTTAATTAGTTACTATAAGGCTCTAAATAGCTTCCTTAGCTAGATTAAGAAAGCTCTTAATTAATATAGCTAACTAAATTCGCTACTACTACTAAAGCTAATTTATAAGGCTACTAACTTTAGAGATTACTTCTCTAATTTCTATACTATCTTATTATATAGAAGGCCTTAGAATAGGCATTAAGTAGTACTAGTAGTTAGTAATAGTAGCTTTTAAAATAGTCTACTATACTTATATAGACTAATAAATAGCTTTAAAGATATTAGTTATTTTAAAAGGATTTTTACTAGCCTTAAATTAATTAACTATATATAGTAGCTAGTGCTTATAGTAGTAAGCTTTCTAAGCATAGATAATATCTTAATCTAGTAGCTAATACTTTAATATAGTATTTAGTAGAAGCTAGTAGATAATAGTATTTTATAAAGGCATTAATTTAATAGCTTTAAGTTCTATAGTAGCTATATAAGCTAAAAAGTTATCTATTAGTAGAAGGATCTTTTAGCTAGTAACTTGCTAATTAAACTAGTAGAGCTACTTAATTATAATATTAGTCTTTATCTATACTTTACTATTATGCTGCTAGTAGTAGCTAAGCAAGTTAATATTAATATTAGTAGTACTAAAAGCTTAAGGCTTCTTATACTTACTAATAAACTAGAGAGGTAGCTTATAGCTACTATCTATATTATAGCAAAAGTAGATAGTAATTTAGGCCTTTTTAAGCTTTATACTAGTAATAACTTATATAGCTTAGCCTCTATTAGGAGTAATCTTCTAAAAGAGGCCGGATTTATTATAGTTATATATATTAGAAGGGTAGAATTAAGAGGCTATTACCTATATAGTAACTAGCTACTTAGTAATTAAAGCCTTATTAACTAAGCTAGCTTTACTATATTGAACTTGCTTACTAATTCTATACCTCCTCTTAAATTTCTTAAGCTAGCTATTACTAAATTAAGGTACCTCTATATCACGATAGATCGGTAATCGGTACTAGAAGCATATAGCTATAGCTCTAATAAGCTCGTTCGATATTAGTACTTAAGTCTTAATTTAAAGCTACTACTCGTAGAGGCATGTCTCGAGCTCTAGCTAGTGCTACGTGTAAAGCCTCTTCTAAGAGGGGCCCTCGCTATTATATTCGTTATTAAGATCGGTGAAGCGCGCTAAGAGGCTCTTAGAGATGGTTCCTTAAGACGGTCGATGGCCAAATTGCTGCTTAAACCAGCTAGCTAGCTGTAGCTAATTAAGTGCGCAGTACTGCTACGCGTAGCGACGAAGAGCTCTACGCTGCTTAGTGGTAATCGCGCGTCGCCGGCGAGGCTCCGGAGGCTTCATGGCGAACTCGATATAGCGATAATTGGCTCTGGAAGCAGCGATATATCGAGGAGGCGAGGAATAGCGATAATTGTATGAGGAATTTGATGATTGACGAAAAATAATCGCTCAATCGAGGATATCGTTGTACGGATCATTGCTATAACGAGGTGTGACTGTACTGCATGAGAAGGCTTGTTGTAGCTTTAGGAAGTCACTCCGGAAATCAAGCAAACGCGATCGAACAACTCGAAAGGACAAGTCAACTTCAATCAATTTATGATAAGACCTCGAAGTTGAAGGCCGGGCTTGATGAAATATTAATAAAACTTTAAGCTTGCCTTTCCTACTCATCATACTCCAGGGTCAGAGTAGTGGGAATGGGTGACTCCTTCGAGGACGCATCAAGGTATTGTCTCATCTTGACACCAGCAACCTCATGCTCAACAATCGAGAACTGCCCAGCGCGACCTTGCGCACGACGCAAATTCTTCAACTTGAAAACTTCCTTCAATGTAGCAGCCAACGACACACCGACCAATCTCGCACCAAAGCAATAATGCAAGCCATGACCAAGAAGAATGTAGGAGCTGAACGGACGATGAGGGTCCAGTTTTTCTGGGTTGGGGAATGCTATAGGATCCATGGATGCCTTCGACGTCGCGATCAGGACGGTTTGGTTGGCTTTGATATGAATGGGGCCGCGAGTGCCGTCGTTGACAGTCACATCCTGCGATGCCACACGAGGCAGGCCTGGGACCACACCCGCATGGCGCATGCCTTCGAAGACGAAACCTTGAAGCTCGCGTTCCGCTGCTGGATCGTCTCGGTGAGCAAGTTCGGTGATGCGATCTTTGTAGACTTCGTAGCCGGGGCTTAGGAAGAGGTCGATAAGCAATGATGCTTGTTGTGTGATGTTGCCTGCGACTGGAGCACCCATGCCGATACAGTCACCGACCAAATCACCAACGGGAAGCTTTGTCGCATTCAAGGCATGGTAGATGCGATCTGCATCCGGGCCAACCTCATATGCTGTACCTTTAGCAACCCAGTCCACCACTTTTTCTTTGACACCTTGTTGAGTTTCAAGATGAGCTTTCAAGATCTTGCGCAAGATCGGCGCAACCTTGGTAGCTCCTTCACGGAGTGTGGTTTCGACTAGAGGTTGGATGTTGAAACTCTGGTACATGAACAAGACCAAGTAGATACCAAAGAGCTCAGGGACCGATAACAGGCCTCGAGGATGCTCTGCGTCCTTGATGGGGATAGCGAATCTCTCCGCCAGCCAGAGGATAGGCGTGACATTGGTGACGTCTCGTACAATGTCAATTGACCGCCTGGTACCTTGATACTTGAGCGAACTCTGCGAGATGAGTCTTGCAACATTCGTGCGGAAGAACTTCGTGACGTTCGCTTCAAAGTTCTCTTCAAAGAACACTTTATGAAGAATCTTTGATCTGTCGTCGTGCTTCTTCTGTTGATCCCATCCGATCATGAAGTCGTGCCCATCGGTACATTGTCTGATTGCTGCCTGGTACATGACGCGGAAGTTTTCGCGGTCCTCAAAGACCTTCTTGCAGCCTTCTTGCGTGTGAACAGAGACAACAGTCTTATCACTCTTTGGTCTGGTGAGATCATATTGATCAATAACTCCGTTGCCCTTCAAGATCCCTGCTGCAGCTTTGGGTGTGTAGAAAGGCAATAAAGCATAAGAAGATGTGCCAGTGAAGGCATTAGGTAGTCCCGAGAGAAGCAATTGCGGAAGCATGCCTCCATATGCTCCTGGTGGAGAAACGCTGAGCTTGGCGACACCCCAATTTGTCAAGGTCGAACTGTTCATATCGTAAGAAAGGAAACGATCTCCTCGGACTAGGGCAACAGCATCATCGAGAATACCACGTCCAGTAGTTTGGCCTGGACAGACACCACTACCAGCCATAGCAGGCTTGGTGACTTCGGCCATCAGCCCTGGATACAGTTCAAGGTTGTCAATGTGGCCGTAGAGGAGCTCTGCAGCTCTGGCAACCTCTTTGTCAGGGTTCCACTCTTCGAAGTTCGCGTACGCCTTCAAATTAAGGTAGCGACGGAACCTAGAAATGTCAGTATCTCTGCTGTCTTCCCTCTTCTGTGACTTACTCATTCATTGTGCAGACTTGGAACTTGTTGCGAGCTTGAAGCATTCCCATGATATCGACAATCTTCAGACTCGCGGGTGTGCCGTGAGCACCGAAAGCATGCGCTGGCGACTCAATACAGTCCTTGATGATTTCTGCAAGGTCAACATCGTCAAACATGCCATTGGAGTTTCGTTTGAGTTTTCCAAAGGTCCAGTTTCTAGGAAGAGTGTCCTTCAGCTTGTGGCCCTCAGTCATGACAACCTTCTTAAACATGTCCGGCGTAACATCGTCCACAGATTTGAGCCCCGGAAGATTTTCTCTTAGGAGATCTTCCATCCATTTTGCGTCAGCAGCGCTCAGAGCCGCATGCCAGTGGTAGAGAACAGCAAACTCAACAGAGACGACATTGCCAGTGCCGCGTTCTAAGCGTTGACCAGCTTGCTTGATTTCAGCGCCAAGGTCAAGAGACCACTCTGAGTTGGCTCTTGGAGTGTTCAAGATGGCGGCAACATAGTCTTTGAGGACGACGGTAGCGAAGAAGCCGACAATGATGTTGCGAGCAAGCTGGAAAATGTCTTCATCTTGTCTATGTTGTTGTCAGTGGTGATCAATCAACAGATACACTCAATCATCTTGACTCACTCGGTCCTCTGCTCCTCATTCAAGGTCTCCCATGGCTTGTACTTGCCATCTTCGTTGACAGAGAACAATGAGTGGGCGATGCTGTTGTGGTTTCTCGAGAACATAATCAAGACTGCAATCACTCCAGGTGGCATCATCATGATTCTTTCAGAAGCAACTGAGTCTGGGTATATCGTTCCATTCTCATAAGTGCGCACACGCTTTTGTTCGACTTCTGTGTTTCCGTAAAGAGTGCTCAGATCAACATAACTGGAAGTTTCGTTGATCCATGGGTCTGTTCGAGAGGTCTGGAAACACTCGTGAATAACAATTGTGGCGAAAGAGAAGAACAGTCTGTTGAGACCAGAAGGGTGCTCGCGAAATGGTCCTTTTCTCTTGAGCAGTTGCTCAAAGACAAGCTCGGGATCAGGAAGGTTGGGACCTTTCGGCCTCATTGGTGGGACACTTCTGCTGTAGGGGCTTCCGGCTTTGCCCATCTCGGGATTCCATGGATTGTTATTGCCACCGTCGTGTCGTCTGTATCTGGCCGTGGGTCCAGCTAGAGTTACTGGTGGATGAGGTAGGTCGTTGTAAAGCATCTTGATGAAACCTTCTGACACCATTGCAGAAAGTCCGCTATTCGGTGGTGCAGATTGTAGTGCAGCTACGCCATGCTCGAGCAAGAGCTCTTTGTCGTCCATGGGCTCACCGGACGCGATTGTTGTCAAGCCTTGAGCCACGGTACTCATGTTTTTCACGCCCATGTGTGTGATATCATGGAGTATCGATGTCTTTTCGTTGATGGGGCTCAGCTCTGCTTCGGCATTGGTCTTTCGGTCTGGAGCTGTGGAAGGCTTCTTCCTGATCGATCCGATCAATGACTTGAGCTGACCGACCGCCATGATTGTGGTAGATGATGAGTATAGAGAAGATTAGGGATATGTCAAGAACAATCAGAAAAAAAGGCTCGGACAAACTCTACGTGACAGGAAACCAGATGTGTACAGATATACTGTCAAGTAGTTTGTCTTGTCTTTGCATCATTGCAAGCTCTGGCAATCATTTCCTAGGATGGTCAATGGCCCGTGAACGCACTGAACATTCACATGGCGTGCGGAGGGGTAAGGATCGGCGAGTCACTAGCGGTTATCATTGATCCAAATTCCATACCATGCTCGCATGACAATGGTTTTTTTGTAATCAATGTCTGACGATTGGTCGGAGCAATGTCGTGTTACATCTCGTGCGTAGACAGATAGCTGTTGAGGCGGGGCAAGCATACTGATCGACAACAAAAGAGGAGAAACAGCAAGACTACTAGCTCAGCAAGTGATTTGCAGCGTAATGACATGAAGCTAGGTAAACGCCATTGTGGTGTGTCGGCGGTGTAATCTCAACTTCAGCTGGTGTCGAAGGCGTGCAGTAGTCGTGTGATCGTCGAAGCAAGGTCAATTGATGTTCATTCAGTAGACATAACGGTCTTCTTGGAATTGACTATGCATAGCCATCCAAGATGATCGTAGAGGTAGATCATTGGTTTGTAGAAGTTATCGTTCCAAATGAGTCGTGGAAAAAGTCGTGCACGCACCAGCTTTCGTCGCTTGAGGCTGCGGTACGCCAGATGTGCACAAAAAGACGATATCCGCTCTCCAACGCTCGTGCATGAAGACACCTACCTTTCCTAGCGTCAGATGGACGAATATCGATTCTGCACTAACTGTCTCTTTGCTGCTTGGAATGACAACTTTTCGACTTGATTCAAGGCTAATGCTAATCTTTGCTTTGCGCAGACATAGCGACAAAGCTAGTGTATGCCCTACAGCGAGAGCAAATCTCATGAGCTTGTTCGTCAGTCGGCAACGACGCTGGTACGGACTTCCGCTAGAAGCTGTCAGCAACCATTGTTTGTGATGTTGCACTCGGTGGCTGATCTTCACGCGACTGAAGCTTTCCAGCTTCGAACTCTCGATAGCTAATTGGTACCTGCCACGTATCGTCGCTCGACTTGTCACTCTCCTGATAAGAGTCACTACAAGACTCGAGAATGTCTCTGCAGTACGACATGGTGGAGCTCATATGATTTCCAGATGAGGGCAAAGCACCATTGTTTGGCTTTTCGCGAATTGTCGTTGTACAGCAGCAGTGCGGTGTGCGGCGCTAACGCTATACCATGTGGGTCGCGAGATCGTGCTCGCCGGTAGATCGCACATGTTTGGTAAGAGCGGATCGGGACGCTACCGTCATCCTGGAAAAATGCTTGGGATCTACAACATACCAACTGGATTTGTTCGGAGCACTGATTTATTGGTGATTGACAGTATGATGAATAGGGTCAGAGGCACGCGGACGATGACATTGTAAACGATGTCAGTCGACGCCACTCTCTGCCGAATGCTCTTCTGCATGCTCTTCGCAGTCCATGAGTTAATTGAGACCTTTGCAATCATAATTCGTATTCCGCAACAATGGACCGCCGTGGCTCATACCCCATACAGTCAGCACCAGAAGTGTCGCCAATCTCAGCTATACCGTCAGAGAAAGCATCGGCCAAACCAAGCACACCTCAATTGCCTAGATACATTCATGCCACCAAGGATGGAACAACAACAAAAGGTCGTGCTCTGATCATTTGTTTGGATGGCACTGGCGACAAATTCGACGGCGATAACAGTAACATTGTACATCTTGTCAGCTGCCTCAAGAAAGACGATCCACACCAGATCACATACTACCAGTCAGGTATTGGCACATACAATGCCGGAGGACTGAGCAACGGCATCGCTGCTGCTGTTGACATGGCAGTTGGCAGTGGCCTTGGTGTCCACGTGAGAGATGCCTACCGCTTTCTCATGCAGACATACCGCGAAGGCGACAACATCTGCCTCTTCGGTTTCTCTCGAGGTGCATACACTGCTCGCTGCTTGGCTGGCATGCTCCACAAAGTCGGGCTGCTTCCTGCACACAATCGAGCTCAGGTTCCATTTGCCTACAAATTCTACAAAGATGACACTCAGAAGGGATGGGACATGAGTGCCGAGTTCAAGCGAACATTTTGCATGGATGTCAATGTCCATTTTGTCGGAGTGTTCGATAGTGTCGCCAGCGTCGGTTTTATCCCGAGAAAACTGCCGTTGAGCAGCACACCAAGGAACAAACCAAGCTACTTCAGACATGCGATGGCCTTGGACGAGCACAGAGCAAAGTTCAAAGTTTGTCGTTACCAACAGAAAGATCATACAGATCCCGATTCGAAATGGGTCACAAAGGCTGCCACCGAGGGACAGTCGCAGTCGCAACGGCAGAGACTGGCGTCCAGTAGCACTGAAGACACATATACTGGTTACCAGCCCAGGTCGATGAGGAAAAACTCATATGCTTCCAAAGCTGTGCGAGAGGTCGATTGCCTCGAAGTCTGGTTTTCGGGTTGTCATGCCGATGTAGGTGGGGGCGCAGTTTTGAATGAAGAGCGCCACAAGGCATCGCAAATACCTCTTCGCTGGATGATTCGACAATGCTTCGAGTGCAACACGGGCATCATGTTTGACACACATCGACTAGCTGAAGAAGGTCTCGACGTCCACATGCTCTATCCTGTGTATCAAAGACTCGAGAGACCTACAGTCGGTCCCTCTCCAAACACAATGGAGAAGTACCATCAAGGCGAACTTGCACCAATTTCACGCCGCTCCACTCTTCTAGAAGCTCAAGACAGCAACCACGAAGACGGCCTCTACAATCTGAACCTCTACGAAGATATAGAAAAGCGCAAGAGATCCGAACACTGGATGCCAGAACAAATCGAAGACTACTTTGATGCTATCGCACCGATCAATGATCAACTCGTGCAAGCAAAGTTCTGGTGGATCTTGGAGTTGTGGCCGATTAAGGTTCGCTTCCAGTCGAAGGACGAGGACACTTGGATCAAGAAAGTGAGAATGAATTTGGGAAGATACAGAGCTGTGCAGGAGCCAGAACCTAATTTGCATTGGACGGTGCAGCAAAGGATGCTGGATACTGGCTACAAGCCGCAAGTGAGAACGGGTAGAGGAGCAGCTTGGAGGTTTGTTGTCTAGTGCTTTTACTTGATTGTATCCATCTGCTGAGTCCGATGGTGATCTGGTGACTTTCTGCTAATATTTTGTTCTTTATCCTTGAGGTCTGAGAAGCCCTCTTGTCAGACCACAGATTCTGCATGTTGCTCATCCTTCCCTATCTTTCTTGTATGCCTTCTGCCTCACAATTCTGCTGGTCGTTCCCAATCTCTTCTGTGTCTTGAGAAACAAATATTACCTCGCCTTCGTCTTTGCTTCGCCATGTGTCAGTCAAAAACTTGCTCTATCCGCAATATGTTCTTAGATGACCAAATCTTCGGTCTGGGACCGTCAATCGTCTTTCGAGAGGGATATTCAGATAGGTGCTCGAGCATGTTCCCGCATTTCACGATGAGACATCTCGACCCAGCCGTGATCATGGAAAACGTTCAGCATCTCTTCGATACCATTTGTTGTCTTGCTAACCTGCGCTTCCACGATCGGCGTTGACCGGAGAGGCACCGTGATGAGAAGATAATCACCACGTTGCAGCGCCAACGCATGGTGTTTATGCGCAATGCGGCGGAGTCTGACCATACGTGAAATGATTCTCGAGGCATATGCGTAAATGTGGTGTCTCATGTGGCAGAGCGAGTGATATAACTGTGGTTGGAGCGTGGCGAGCTCTGTAGAAATGGGCACCTCGACGAACGTGCGAATGCCGGACTTGAGGCAAGCAAAAGGCTGGACGACCTTGATGATCCCAGCGATGGACAAGTAAGTGTCCCGCAACAGGTCGGTTAGTGAGGTCGCGGTGGTCGTGCCAACTTGATAGCCCAGAACACGTATATTGGGCAGGCGAATGTTGACGAGGTCGACGATCAACTTCATATCTCGGGGAGTCATGGCAGCAGACTTATCATTGATGACCAGAGAAGTCAGCATTGAACAGGTTGTAGGACTGTGTGACCCAAGAAAGCGAGTCAGGGGGCTGAAAGCAACAGTATGTTTCAATGATTTGGCGACAGGCAGGATTTCACCAGATGAGTAGACGAGATCTGCATTGTTGTAGATGGTCTTGGTCGCTTCCACATACAGCATCTTGCTGGCTCTGGCCAATGACCACAGATCAGTGAAGTCGAGGTGATGTAGCGTGAATGGTTGGACATCGACGCAGCAGGGAGCCGTGGAGTGGCCTTCATTGTGTGGTTGCTCGGTCTGAGTACATCGAGCGCGGCTCCAGGTCTTTTTCTTGTTGTCGAGAGGATCAAACGTCAAGGCGATGCGCAATCTATCTCGGATGGGATCGACTAGTAGGAGTTGGTAGATGTGTAACTTGATCTCTGGCGGCAGGTCGGTGAGGCGAGCCATGTTGGATGATGGTCTACTGGAAAGGGTGTGAGGAAGATCGAGAGGATTTGTAGTGTTTAAGGATGTTTGTGACGGCAGATGGCCGAAGAATTATCGGACGGTATTTAGCAGAGTTGGGCTTTGTTCCAAGGTAGAGATAAAGTAAAACGAAGCGAAGTGAAGGTGAAACTGAAGGGTTGGAGTCCTTCTGATATGAGACATTGTTCAGTCTCTACCTTGTTTGGCAGTGACCATGCTCAATAGTCCTTCCTTCCTCACATTACGCACTCTCACTATCCGCGCAGGGCAAAACCAGATGATGTGTAAGCTATCACTCTTAATGATTTGCTTGCTGGGGATTGCAGCATTGTTTGGAAACGCTCTTTTGATTTCAGGATTTGTATCCTCAATGACGTTGAGGCTGTACAAGTAAAAGGTCACCTTATCGATTGTCTTGTTTGTTTCGTGTCACTCACCAAAGTTATATACTTTGAAACAAATGCGAATTTAGAGAAATTCGCAAGATCAATCCTGTCAATGACTTGATATATGCTGAGCGAGACCAGACGATGTCTGACAGATCATCTCATCTGCAGGCTCATGCTACCATTTGTCTTAGTTTCGCGGCAGTTTGCTACCCATGCCCATCAAGCCCATGAGATTGCCAGCAGGCCCAGCCATGCCACCTTGTCCCTGGAAACTCTCGAGCATGTTCTTCAGCATCTCATAATGTGGGTCTCCATCTTCACCAGCAAGTAGATCGTCATCATCGCTGCTCTCATCATCGATAGTCACCGGTCGTGCCTTTGCTTTTCCTTTGCCTTTGTTCTTGTTTCTGCCCTCGATGTCTTCGCGGACCTTGTCTTCAAATCTGACGTTCTTGCCCGCTGCATTCGTTTCGGGTGCGGCGTGTGGTGTGAATGCTTTGCCTTTACCCTTGTCCTTGCTCTTGTCGTTATTTCCATTTTTCCTTGATTCGTGGATCTCTTGCATCATCTTCCAGATCTGTTCTGCTTCTTTTTCGTCGTCTCTTTCCATTTCTTCCTCATCTTCCATTTCCAGAGCCAGTTTTCTAGCTTCTGAATTCAAACCGTTTGTTTCTTTTTCTGTGTCAGGCATGCCCATCATCTCGCGCATCGCTCGTTCAAACTCTGCATCTGTGAAAGAGCCGGCTTTGTCTTCACCTTCGTCGTCCTCATCTTCTTCGTCTGAATCAAAGGCCGAAGAGCCAGAGGAGAAGGTCTCGGCACCAGTCTCTTCGTCTTCGTTGAGGAACTTTTCGAAGCGTGAGACCATGTCTTGAAGATCTTTTTGTGTTGATTTATCACCAAAGCCCTGGCCTTCAGGCATGTCGCCTGCTGCGACCCCGCCACTACGACCTTTGAGCTCTTTGTCAAAGTCGTTAAAGTCGATATCCAGCCATTTATCATCATCTTCATGCTGCGGCCATGATCTGATCTCTTTGTCTGAAGGTAATGTGTCTTCCTCTTCCTCGACGTCTTCAAGTAGCATGTTCATCTCTCTGACTTCGCGCTTGTTCTTATTTTGAGGATCACGTAGCATCATCTCGAAACCACAAGATAGCTTCATACCCAACAGAACAGGCTTCTTGTGGATGTGAGGAGTTATGCCTACCCAAGCTAGCGGTGGAGGGAAGTCCTGACTCACGAGCTGTGCATAGCCGACTTTGGGAAAGCGCACACTCACAGTGACAAAATCTTCGGGAGCGAATTGGAGAGTAGCCGTGTCCTTTGTGGCCAGGGGCTTCACAGCGATGGGATCGCGAAGGTAGAATGCCTCGATAGCTGGGGCTACGTAGGCTGGATTGCGATGAAGGAGGTAGGCGAGACGGCGAGGTACAGATAATAGTGCGTTATGTTGGCTCTTCGAGATAGCGGCTGGATAGTCTCTCAAGCGGTGGAAAGCTTCCTCTTCAATCATGGGCGAGTGCATTGTCGAGTGAGGAGTTTGCTGCAAGAACAGCAAAGCTTGTGCTATGTCGACGTTACCAGAGATACCAGGAGTTGTGGGTCCTGATGCTCCACTGCCAGCATTTCTTTGTAGTGGTATGATGTGAAGTTGTCCGCGATGTATCCAAACACGGTTGTCGGCAAGTTCAGGTTCCAACCATTTTGGCAAAGCATTCGCAGCTTCTGCGAGCAGAAATTCACCATCGGGATCTCGAACTTGAATCCATGCCGAGGTATGCCGTTGGCTGAGATCGAGAAGGAGCCACACAATTAACCATTCGTCTGCTATTGAGTCGCCAAAATTGGTTCGTCCATGAAGGTAGTAATCGTGACCAGGGATCTGTAACTTTTCTTCTGACGCTTCTCCAGCTTCGTTGCCATTGAGGCTAGAGTCGATCCTGGCATCAATCAAGTCTAGTTGGAATTTCTCGCGTTGCCAGATATAATCCTTGAGGTCCGCACTTTTGAGTAAAGCATTAGCAGCTGATTGAACAGCTTTCAGCTTCTCTCGGCGAGCATAGTCGGTCTTGAGTTTCGAATCGATGACAAAAATTGTGTATTCAATGCAATCGTCCGGTAGGCGTTTGGTGAAATCAGAAAAGCCTTCGCCTCCTCCGAAGCCGCCAAAATCTTGTGCTCCTTCATCGTCGGTATCCACTTCCTCTACGCGATTTTGGTCGTCCAACATCGTTTTCCCCAACGCGTGATTTAGACGAACGAAATTGTTGTTGCTGAACGATGTGGACAAGAGGTTCTGGTGGCGGGCATGTTCGGGCCCGGGGCGGCAGAAAACGCGGCCGCGTGGTGGTCCAAGCGCCAGGGCTTTCGTCGCTGCCCTGGCCCAACCTCATCTTGACTTGACCATCTGCTTTACCATGTCGAGAGCTTCTTTCTGTATGGCATGACCATGTGAAAATCTCTTGACAACTTTGAACTAAGGATGGATGCCGCCAGATACCGTCAGAAGGTCTGGATCTACTTCAACCGAGTCAAAACGATCAAAGACAAGATCCGCTTTGCAAGCCCGTCAGCAGGAGATGCAGTGATCAGACGTCAGAATAAACATCATTCAGATCACCATGGCCCGTCGATACTATTGCATTGTACACACTAATCAAATAATACGGCAAAGGCTCTGATGAGGGCTCTGTAGTGTCCCACAGATCTCCACGATTGTAAGACCTTCAACCAGAAAACTATATCTGATCTCCGTCGTCTTCTCCAGGAGTTTCCTATCGCATGAGATACTTTTAGCCATCGTGCATACGCTTCTAGTCTTCATTCATATAGTCTTACCTAGCGTAGTGGCTGTTTTATTCCTCTTCTGCTATGATGTGACTGGAAACATGCTACTAGCTGATATCGAACAACTAAAATGTACTTTCATCTGTCGATGGTCATTTTGGGAGCAAAGGCCCTGGTCAGATCGACGGTACCAGGCGTGTGAGTGATGGATCCGTGCCTCTGAGGTCCATATCAGCGATCTCACTTATCCCACCAACCCACCTCTCACTTCACTTCCCTCTTCTACCCATAAAACCCCCCCTTATCTTCCTTCCTCTCGTCCCCAGCCAAGCAAGGGTCCCGCCTTACACGCCTAGGTGTGTTTGGCCCACTTGGCTGGCGCCGACATTCAACAACCCCTATACGCGAGTTCGAACCTCGCGATAGGCAATCTCTTTCTTCACTTCTTGGATCTGGACTTTGAACCTGGACATACACTTGGACTTCAATCTGGATTCATATAGGACTTGGATCTGAATAAGAGAACTCGGAGGCTGCCGGGTTTCTTTCCACCTGGAGGGGGTGGTTTCTTTTACTGTTTTTGCTGGAAGAATGTTGTGGTCCTCAACGACACTCACCGGCCACGAAGATGTTCGAAACATAGATACGAGTTCGCGATTCAAAAGACGCGAGCAAGGAGTGCTACTCAAGGCTTCTACAGCACAAACAAAGCTGGCAACTCTTGTATGCAAGACCATTCCATTCGACGAACTATGTCACTCCATTCATGAATCATCAAGAACTATAATAACAAGAAAACAACATCTCCAACTGCCGCTTATCCTTCTCCTCAACAGTGCTAGGCGTACTCGCCCTCCTCGCCTGCATTTTCAACTGCTCAATCGTCTGCTGCATAGCCTGTTCCTGCGTCTTCCTCACCAACATCGCAAACGTCTCTATCAAGTCAAAGCTATCAGATTCTTCTTCATCAAGCTCGCCAACCTTGCGTCTGTGGCGTGCAAACCTCAAAGGCGTTTTTGTAGCTTTGACTTTGCGCACAAAGTCGCTGCGGCGTGAGTGGTAGCGGATGGAGCGGGCAGACCAAAAGTCTTTGGCCATTTCGCCCAGTTCATGCATGCGGGCGGCAGCGAGGCCGCTAGGGCTGAGGTCAAGTTTGTCCTTCCACTGGCCGGGTTTTTGGTTGGTGCAGACCAGTTCGTTGACATGCTTGCGAATGGCGGTATCTAGTGACTCTCCATAGCCAGACAAGACGACGTCGACGAGGCCGATATCCTTGGCTTGTTGAGCTGATACAGGCACCATATCACGCAAAAGGCGGTGACCGGTCTCATAACCTGCTCTACCATAGTATGTAATCGTGTGATATTCGCTACCGAACAACCCCAAAGCACGATACGCAGGATTGATGACAACGTGTTCGCCAGCGAGTACGAGGTCAGCGGCAGCAGCGAGCGCCACACCTCCAGCAGCAGCATTGCCTCGAAGCGTAGCCACGGTGATGATTCCGCGAACAGCAAAGTCGTGTAGAATTAGAAGGATTACATCGTTGATCGCGTTGATGTTGGACCAAGACTCGTGGGCTGGATCCGGACTGCTTTCGATCACATTGAGATGTATGCCGTTCGAGAAGTAGGTACCTCCCAGCAGAACAACTGCTGATAAAGGGTTCAACTCCGTGTGTGTCTCCAGAATGCTTTGTAGAGCAGCACACATCTGACGACACTGATTTGTACTCATTGCTCCGTTGTAGAAATCGAAAGTCAGATAAGCGACACGTTGACCTGTCGCTATCTCGTCGTACTCGATAAAGATCTCTTGGAATGTTGGATAGTTGAGTCTTGCAAAGTCTTTCGGCAAGAGAGGAAGATATTGAGGCAGTTTCTTGGGATCTACAATCCCAAGATCTACGAACAATGGTATGGCAGGCACTTTTGGCCAGAGCGTGGGGTCTGTCTTCTTCTTGACTCGTCGACCATGAGTTATCCAAACACCCTTGCCATCAAGGGTCTTGAAGCACACAGCATCGTTGCGAACACCAATGAATGTGCCTGGCTTGACATCGATGGTTGACATGTGTTCGCCATCTTCAATCAAACCACCGTAGACATAGAGATTCGGAGAGAAATCTCTAGTAAGACAGCCTGGTTGCGAGTCTGATGCTCGTATAAGTCTCGAGATCATCACGGCGCCATGGCGATTGACATCAAAGCCTCTATTAGCAGCTTTCAGCAGAGGAAGAGGACAAGTGTGCCCGCCAAGGAAGGGCTCGCCAGTGCTGGCAGAAGCGGTGCCGTACTCGGGTTTGGTCTTCAAACCAGGGTTGATGCATTCCCGGTCATCAACGTCGCCAGCCTTTGTGTCTTGAACTTGTCTAGCAGCGGACTTGATCCTCTCGATGGCGGTCGAACACGCTATCAAGGCAGCTCGTGTGACGTCTCCTCGATAGAGACTCGACTTAGTGGTAGTGTGATTGTCGATGTTGACGCTGAACTGCTCCCATGCCCATACTGGACCTGCATCATATTCTGCAATAGCTTGCAAGACTGTTACACCCCAGTGGCTGCGACCATGTTCGGACCACAAATCTTTGCCGATAACTCTTTGTATGTCTTCGTCGGTCCCATCCTCGCCCATAAGCATGAAGTCTAGAGCGCTGGGACCGCCGTCTCCAGGAGCACCAGGATGGACTATCAAGGTCATGTACTTGCTGTACACTTCCGCGGGGACCGGAGAGGTAAGAAAGGGGCAGATGATAAGATGTGGATGGGCAAGAGAAGCTGCCTCGATCATGGTATCTGTCGACAATGCATACTCGACAGTAACCTCGTGCTTGAGAGTCAGAGTCAAGTACAGTCGTTGTGACAAAGAGTTGTGTGCTGTACAAAGAAGAAGGATCTTCATGCTGTCGTATGTTGCTGTCGATGAACGAAGTATACCACACCAGGTTGTTTGACTTGAAAGATAGATAACAAGGAAAGAGTATGGTGGTTATAGCTTCGTTAGAAGAACCATTGTTATATGCTGTGTTCTCCGCCAGCTCATCTTCGATGTCCGTCGGACAACGTCAGCGGCAAAGGGCACGTGCAAGTCTCGCTTTAGAGTGTCCAATTGATCTGCTTTGTGACCGACCAAGAGATTGTGTGGGTTCTGTCAGAGTTTACAGGTGATTGAGATGTACGATTCTCCAGATGTCTCAACTACACAGCACCATTGTTGATAGCAGAAGTTGTAACATCGACTGCAAACAGTAAAGCTCGCTGATGTCTGCCGCAAAATCCTGTTTTGAAGCGAACTCGTCTGGCATAACCAATACTATATGCGTATGAGGCTCTCTCAAGTGATTGCAATATGCTCCACGTACTGGCAAGGCTGATGAATGTGGAGGATGTATCGAATCGAGGGATTTTGCGTCCGTAGAGTGAACTATGACACCAGACTCTGTGGTAAACTGATCATTCTAATGACACGTAGTCTGAGATGGCTCATTGATGTCTGTTTGGCGGCCGATATTGAGGGGTGCGTGGCGGGGTGAGGTCCGGGGCCAGATCTGGCACTGGGGTTCGGTTTGGTGATTGACTAAAGCTCTAGCAACAGAGCACAGTGAGAGATCTGCAGAGTACGAACCCAGTCGTGGCATAGTCAAATGATTGAGGGTGGCTAGGGGGCATAGATGCTCTGGTGTTGACAGTAGCACTGTGGATTGAGTTCTCAGGCCATGGTGCGGTAGATTGACTGAATGGCCCCACCACAAAGGAAAGAGTGATTTTCGGCCAATCGATGCAAACCCCATTTGAGCCTCAACCTCTGGAACGTTCTTTCCTCAGTCTCGCCAAAAGGAGATGAACAATGAAATGCGACGTACAGCGCTACTTATCCTGCCAGATTACTGATCAGGGACAGCAGATCTGCTCCGAACTGTTTGTCTTTGGTCGAGATCCCTCGTAGCACAGGGCAGGATCGCAGGTTTTAGTCTGCTTGCGTGTCTGAACAACTTCTTAGCAGATCATCGACTATTGAAGCGCAAGATCGAGAAATGTGTATGCCCTCCCAAATCAGCCACTCGCGCGAGCGAAGCTTACATAAACAACGACATCAACCACCATACTCGAAAAGTCGACCTGCATGTAGCACAAACCAAATGCACCGGGTCTGCTCACTCAGCGAGCTATCACCACCCGATTCTGAAACACTTTTGATTCACAATATGATTTCCATGGCCACTTTCATATCGCGCCAGCTCTACCATTCGGAAGCAGATCCTCCCGTCAAGCTAAATCGTCGCTGTCTCGATTGTCTTTCTTGGTCCAAAGTCTGGCTAGCTACGATAGGGTAGTCACCGAACAAGTCAGATTGTCCAGACCAAGATCCCAAGCATCCAACAATGTCCTATATCGGACAGACACAAGTTGCCTGAAAATCAAAAGATTGCTTACTTGGAGTCGCTTGAACGAAAGTTGAAAGTTTGCCAATGAAACGCTCCCATACAGGTTACTGCAGCAGAAACGTGTGTTGACACAGGGTAGGAACGGTTGCAAGGCATGCACGACAAACCGTGCAAGTTCGTATCGTATTCGCTGGCGACCATACACGTTCCACTGGACTCTCGGATTGCAAAGGTCCCGAAAGTGTTTGATCTCCTCTGCGAATATATCATGTATAACAATGGTCCGCGACATTAGTGGACATGATGCTCTCTCCTGATCAGATCGAAGAAGTACCTCAAGACCTTCAACTTGAGATTATTGTTGGATTGCCATGCTCGAGGTTGTGCAAACCCAGGATTGTCCTTTGAATGGAAGGCCAGGTCGTAGATCTACTGGGGACAGAATTCCCATGCATGAATCGTGGAATCTTATGGACGCTGACTACGGCCGTAGATGCTGACAGAAAAAAGGAGGGGGAGAATTGACTCTATGCATGTGACTGCAAATCATCTCTTGCCTTTCTTGCCTTTTGTACCGCCAGCAGAAGTGACACTCTTGAGGGCAGCATGCTTGAAGTCCTTGATGTGCTGATGCAGTCTGGTTTTGGAAGGAAACATGGCATCGCACGTTGCACACTTGAACTTGTTCTCTTCCTGCTCCGCGGATGCAGCTGCGGCAGCCGCAGCCTTCTTTGCTCTTTTCTGGGCAGCTTTGCCCTTCTTTGGTGCTTGTGCAGGAGTAGCGTCTGAGTCAGGATCTTCGATGTTAGGTACGGTATCTTGCATCGAAGCAGGGTCCTGACCGAGGCGAGCTTTGACTTGAGATGCTGGAGCGTATTCGTCGTCTGAGGAATCGATCGTGTCTGCGGTCTCCTCTGTCGGATTTTCGCTGGCTTCTGTAGTCTTGACAGAATGTGTGGCTTCCTCATCTTCGGACTCAGACAAATCGTCCTGCAACTTGAGATTTGCCATGTCTGCTGCAGTATCGTCATCCATGATGGGATATGCGTCCTCTGGCAAAGCTTCGTCTTCCATCATAGGGTATTGGTCTTCGGGTAGGGGTTCGTAGTCTTCAACATCGAGTGGTGTGGCGTCTCCGCTTGTTGGCTCGCTGTCCAGATTCAAGTTTGCGTTCTCTTTCTGCATCTTCTTCCTCAATGCTTGAACAGCTTTCTGATGTTTCTTGCTCTTCTCATGGGCGTCCCATTGTTTCTCGCTTTTAAAGACCTTCTTGCATGCAACGCACTCGAAGACCTCCTCGACCTCTGATTCGCTCTCACCAATGACACCTTCATGCTCATCCTTTGTGATTGTTTGTGCCCATTCTGGAATGGCAGAGTCTTCTGTATTGACCTGGTTGGCAGCTCTTGCTCTTGCAGCCTGAGCGGCAGCAGCATCTCGGAGGACCTTTTGTCGCTCGGCTTCTGTTTGAGTGTTGGGAATGTATCGAGGATCTCGCTTGCGAACAAAGGCAACAAGAGCGCGAACGGACTCGTTGAATTCGCGAATACCCTGCTCTCGGAAGCGTTGATTCTCTTTCTCCATCAATCTGCGGTAGCGACGATCAGGTGCCTCGGATAGGCGATATTTGTCGCACCAGGCGAAGGACTTGCGGGTGCTGAAAGACAGCCAGACGGCATAAAAGGACTTGGGTACATCGTCGTATGAGTCGTCTTTGTGACCAAAGGAGGGATAGTCAGGTAGATCAAGTCCTTCCCAGTGAGCAGCAGCCTCCTCTTCTTTAGCCAGCTGGTCAAACGTCTCGCGAAGGAAGCCGAAGAAGCCTGAGGGAGCATCGGTGAACTCGACGCCGCTGTTGAATTTTCGAAGCATACGAGCCAAATCTTCGGCACTTGTCATCTTCACGTTGCCATATTCGTACTCGCCACCTCCAGAGCCTCCAGTAGTTGGATCATCTCCTCTTAAGATCTGAGACTCGTGCGAATCGTACCAAGCTCTTTCTTGCGGATCCGAGAGAACTTCGTAGGCAGATTGGACTTCGGCAAACAAGGCGGTGGCAGACTCGACGTTTCCATAGTTGCGGTCAGGGTGTAACTCAAGAGCCTTTCGACGGTAGGCCTTCTTGATTTCGTCTTCGGTGGCATCGCGTTCAATACCGAGAAGGGTGTAGTAGCCCGTCTTTTGTGCCTCGGGGGCGGCCTCCTGAGCGCCGCTCGTCGAGGACTGTCCAGCACCCATGATCCCTCTTCACTGCACTCCCAGCTCTTTCTATGCAGGTGACTTTTTTGAATGTCCGACACGTCACAGCGGGTAGATGCACAATTGTGCAAGCTTTTAGATAAGATAAGAACGAGTCTTGGCACTCATGAAACGCGTGCATCGCGCCTGCCTGCCGTTTGCTGCGCGTCACCCGGCAGTCGCAGCAAATGAGCTTGTTGTCGCTTCACTTTTTGCTTCGATCAAGTCAACTCTGCCCCTCCGAGCGTGCATCAGGCAGCCGTTGAGCCCATCGCTGGCTCCCTCAATCTCTTTCTGCCAGCACTCGGAGGCATAATCCACCATGGCGAACAAGCGACGACACAATCCCGACCAAGACGCCGACGACTCTTCTCCGCCCTCCTCACCTAAGCGCGCTCGAGTCAACGGTCAACGTGCGACTGAGACTCCTTTCGAGACCGACGAAGTCGACGGAGGCTACACCTACCAATACCACAGCCATGTCAACGACGACCACAATCTCCATCTCGATGTCTCGTCTGACGAGGGCGACGACCCCGAAGGCGAGATCCGCGCTACTCAACTTGTCCAACGCCACTACTCGCGGAACAAAGAGAACAGAGCCGCCGAGCAGGGCATCATCGAAGAGGTCTACATGGAAAACTTCATGTGTCACAGCAAGCTCCGTATCCAACTTGGCCCTTTAATCAACTTTATCATCGGTCACAATGGCAGTGGAAAGAGTGCCATCCTCACAGCCCTCACCATCTGCTTGGGTGTCAAAGCTGCACAAACAAATCGAGCCGGCAGTCTCAAGAACTTCATCAAGTCTGGCGAGGAGCAGGCCTACGTCGCCGTCAAGATCAAGAACGATGGTGACATGGCCTACCACCCCAACGATTATGGCAAGTCCATTATAGTCGAGAGACACTTCTCACAAGGCGGAAGTGGTTTCAAGATCAAGAACGCTCAAGGCAAGACCATGTCCACCAAGAGAGCCGAGCTCGAGAACATCGTCGACTTCTTCGCTCTACAGCTGGACAACCCCATGAACGTTTTGTCTCAAGACAAGGCTCGAGAATTTCTCAGTGGCTCTTCTCCTCACGACAAGTATAAATTCTTCATCAAAGGCACTCAACTTGAGCAACTCGATGGCGACTATCGCATTCTCGAAGATCAATTGGACACTATCGAGCACAGGTGTGAGCTTGGAGAAACCGATCTCGAGATCCTGGGCAGAGATGCAAGAGCGGCCGAGCAGAAAAAGAAGATGATCGACCGGAGCCAGACCACCATGGAGAGGATTAACCAGCTGCGCTGGCAGCATGCTTGGGCTCAAGTCGAAGAGCAAGAACGCGAGCTGCAGAGAATTCAAAATGAAATTCATCAGGCCGAGAACAAAATCGCCATGCAGCAAGCACAAGCCGATCAAGCCAGCAAGCTTTATGACGAATCACACTCTACACGTGAAGCAAACGCAAGTGTCATCATCGATCTGCAAGAACAACTGGGTCCTCTACAGGATAATCACGCCGAAGCCAAGAGCATCTTCGATTCGAACCTGGCTGAAATGCGCGACAAGAAGTCCGAGCAAAGGAGCATTAAACAAGACATCACACAATCGAAAGCAACAATGACCAATCTGGAGGACAAGATCAATGCTGAAAGGATCAGAATCGAGAACGCCAGCGGTCCCGCCCACGCTCAAAAGGTATCCGAACTCGAGGATGCTCGATCACAACTGCAAGACATCAAGCAACAAGAAGATCAGCATGGAGCACAGAAGATGCAAATTGATAATAGCGTCACCGAAGCTCAAAACGACGTGAGAAATGCTCGAGGACCAGGCCTAGAAGCAAAGAGGAGAGCTGTTCACGAGGCAGAAAGCATGCTGAAACGGTTGCGAGAGGATCAAGGCCAACAAGCCAAGGCCTACCCACCTCAGATCCACAACGTTCTTCGTCAAATCAAAAACGAGCGCGGTTTCACGCAACAGCCAGTAGGGCCATTCGGCATGCACGTCAGACTGCTCAAGCCAGAGTGGGGATCAATCATTGAGACAACCTTTGGTGGACAACTAAATTCCTTTGTGGTCAGAAATGTTCAAGACAGCAGATTGCTGTCAAGAATATTAAACCAACATAACCTGTGAGCATCATTTAGCCCGAGAATACGTATGTTACTGACACACTCGCAGTCACGCTGGCATACTGATCAACAACGGAAATCACATCGATACTTCACAGCACGAGCCTGAACAGCATCTCGATACAATCCTACGGGTACTGGAAGTGGGTAAATCTCAGCCCCAGGATTGACCACAAAGAAGCTTACTTCGTTACAGATCGACAATGATGCAGTGCGCAACTGTCTCATCATCAACCAGTCCATTGACCAGACCGTGCTGATACCTCAGAGAGAGGCTGCCAATCGATTTGCTCAGTCGCACCCACGAAACGTCAAAGCGACCATGTGTCATCATGAACATTTGCGCGGACATGGTTGGCGTTACGCGCCTACTAGAAGTGGTGGTATCTCAATGGGTCCCGTCAAACCCTGGACAATACAGATGCGAATGAAGACCAGTCTAGAGGCACAATTGAAGTGAGGGGTCCTATCATTGTATGATAAGATGGCATGACTAACTCAATCTGTAGCATCGCACAAGAGAGGTTGAACGACACCAAACGGGACCTCCAGGAAGCCGAAAACCAATTGCGAACCCTAGAGACTGCTCTCACCCGCGCCAAACAGGCCAAGGTTCGCTATGATAGAGAAACGGCAAATCTTCGTCAGCAGAGGCAACGATGTGAAGATCGGATCGAACAGCTGCAGGGCGAGCTCGATGCGGATGCTGTCAATGATACAGGTGCGCTAGATGAGCTACATGCGCAGTACAAAGAGGCCGAGCAGAATCTTCAAGCTGCCAATGATACCATGATGGATTCCGTCAATGCCTTGGACAAGTTAGGCCAAGACAACAGGCTGATCAAGCAGCAGCTTGATGCCGCTACCAAGGAGGTCGAGGAAGCCCAGGCACGACTCGCCAAAGCACAAAAGAGGCTGGAAGACAAGACCACGCAACGGGAGTTTGCGCTTCGCAAGAAGAACGAGGCTCTTGAGATGGTTGATCTTGCTCGACGAGACAAGGAAGCACTTGAAGAGCAGCGTGTCGAACAAGAGAGAATCCTCAACGAAGATTACATTCATGGAGCAGAGCAAGTCAGTCGCAGGGTGGTCGTCGAACCTGGCAATACAGTCGAAGTTCTGGACAGAAAACTCGAGAAGCTCGAGGAAGAACACAGGCGATACCAAGATAGGTGCGCATCTCCTGCACGTCTGAAAAGCAAAAGCATAGCTAACATCATACAGCATCGGTGGCAGTCGCGAAGAAATCTATGCGGCGTGGCGTACTGCACACAAGAAGTTCGCCAGTGCTCAGCGAGAATTGAATACGCAGAAGGATATGGCGAAGGTGCGTTGATGTTCAATTGTTTTAATGCACGCATAGTTGCTGACATACCTGCTACAGAAACTCAAATCATCGCTGATTTATCGCAAGAATCGCTGGAAGCTTTTTCGCAGGCACATCACAACCAGAGCAAAGATTACCTTCAGCTATCTTTTGTCTGAACGCAACTTCCGTGGTCGCATTCTGGTCCATCATATCGACAAGACGCTGGACATCAGCGTTGAACCTGATATCTCGAAGAACAGCGACAAGGGCCGTCAGACCAAGACTCTCTCTGGTGGAGAAAAGTCTTTCTCGACCATCTGCCTATTGCTCTCCATCTGGGAGGCCATGGGCTCCCCTATCCGCTGTCTTGACGAGTTCGATGTCTTTATGGACAGTGCGAACAGAGAAATCAGTATGAAGATGATGATTCAGGCTGCTCGTAGGTCTGTTGGCAGACAGTTTGTGCTCATTACGCCTCAAGCTATGGGCAAGTATACCGAAGGTGTGCAGGATGTGAGTGTTCACAAAATGGCCGATCCAGAGCGTGGACAGACGACGTTGAACTTTGCTGCTGCTTGAGCCACTGGTGAGTGATATTCGAATCATGTGTCTGTATTAGCTAGGCGCTGGAAGGAGTTTGCTGGATGATTACGAGACAATGTCATTACCTCTGATGGTACATATGCTAGTTGAGCAATCAATTGACATGACGGCTTGATTCGCGGTGAGTTGCAACAGTGCTTCAATAATACAACTCATCGTTCTGGTCAAAGATCAACTCATACCTCGAGTAACCAAGTTACTAACCAAAAAGCCAACCCTCGCACATGTCCTCCTCCCCATCAAACCACAGCAACCAAATCCATCATAACATCTGCCCCCTTGAGCAAAAAAGCCTCTTGATGCACCGTCCTCGCCGGCCTCTGCGGAAAATAACTCATATAAACCTTATTAACCTCTTCCAACATTTGAAAATCGCGAACCCATAAATTGACCTTGACCACTTTTGTAAGGTCAGAACCACCGGCTTCAAGCACATGACGGGCGTTGGAGATCATTTTGTGGGTTTGAGAGGTGAGGGAGCCAGAGACCAAAGTGCAGGATTCATCGGCGGGGAGTTGGGCGGAGAGGAAGAGGAAGTTGTTTGCCTTGATGGCTTGGGACTGTGATTATCAGTTTTAACTATCCTGCAGGCTCTCAGTGGTTCTGGAGGTGTCGAGGGTGATGCATACGTAGTAAGGACCAATAGCTGCGATAATTAGAGGTCAGCCGAAGAATATAACGAAAGTGAATGGATAAATTGGAAGTGCTTACGATGAATGGCTTTGTCAGAAAACACCTGAGTCAAGGTTGACTTTGACTTTTTGGCAATGTTCAAGGAGGAGCTGGGAAATAGGTGCTTGTGGAGCATGGAGCTTGCGCCCATTCGGGTGCTTCTTGCGATGTAGTTCATCATCGAGCCTGTAAGAAATACTTTCGGTGGATCTTGTTGTTAGCTATGGAGTTCGAGTACACAAGATCCAATTGATGCAGAAAGGCGGGAATCGATTTATGGTTGGAGGTGTTGTTGAGGTCTAGATAGGCCAAGGTCAGGAGCCAAGTGTAGGATTGTCCCGCATCATCTCGGATTGATTAAAAGCGCGATCCTGCTCCGTAGCAAGAAAGTATCACGATAAGAACAGCATAAAATCTCTCGGCCCCAGGGTCAAGAAGGCTGTCCTAGGGTTTGTGATTCGCTGATATGGTTCAGAAACCTGAGGGGAGGGAGAACTTTGTGTTGTATGGTGTTGGAGAGTTTTGAGGCTAAAATTATATACCGCCCGCCGGAGATGAACACCGCAATCGCCCTGGCATGAGCTTGTATCTATGTAGGATACTGAACCTCTTCAATAACCACAATGAGTGTAGTTGCTGATTTTACTTCGCCCGAATGCACTCACTGCTCCACTTCACTAATATGCAGTAATGGGCCACGAATGATATCAGACTGTTGCTTCAGACCTCCTACCAGCTCTGGTGGACAAACGCAATTGGTATCTCGGCTGCCATCAGTGAAGCGAGGAGAGAAGGGACGGACTTGAGATTTAGCCAGTAGCTGTCTTGCGTCCGTGAGCTGCCAGATATGCTCCACCTATTTCCGCTCATTTCTGTTTACCTTTTCAGTAGCGGCATCCCAGATCAGGTGTGCAGCGTGAATCGTGGGTGCAATCCAACCAAGTCATCGATTAAAGCATTTTGCGCTTTTCATGCGTGCCAAGATGGCAATCGATCGATTGTCCTTGTCCGACGCCATTGCAGTCGCAACTTTTATCCAGAGGTAAAATAGTTCTTGACATGGCATAAGGAATGTGCCAGCCTTCGCCTGGAGATCTGATGCGAGCCTTAAGGTAGGTGGACGTTCCCTTTCTGAAGTAATTCAATCTGGCTCATGTCTGGGTCGTCACCCATCAGAGTACCTAGGGCGCTTAGGCGCATACTGAACGTGACGATCCCAATCTTCCAATCTTTCGTATGGTGATCGCAACCAAGCCTCCAACTCGTGCAAGAACAGCGAAGCAGCATTGAGACTCAAAAATTCAGCTACCAAGGCACTTGCAGAGCCAGAGGCATCTTTAATTTCGGTTGTCTTGAGGATAGCGACGATGTACTCGATCAGAAAACCAAGTCTGGCATTGTTGTCGGCCAAGAAATCAAAGACGAGTAGCTCACGACGCATAAAGAGGCGAGCGCGTGATTGGAGAGGGGGGGATGCGGCGAAAGTAGCGGGTGTGAAGTTTTGATATTGCGAGGTACGGTTTGTGCCTACGTGCAAGCTGTAGTTCTGGTCTGCATAGATGCGACGACGGAAAGCTAGAGCGGCATCTGGGGTTGTGTATAGCGGACGATGCGAAGTAGCAGGGCGTCGGCGAGGTGGACGAAAGCGAGATGTGGCGGACGCGACAGCAGGAGTTTTAGGCGTTTCTTGCTTAGGAATGGTGTAGACTTTGTGATCTGTCGGAGAGCGCCAGTCATACTCGATGGCAGTCAATGGAGCCTTGCATAGTGGACAGGAAGGGTGTTCTTGAGACCAGCTCAATAAACAGAGAAAATCGAAGTTCAGGTGATTGCAGGGCACGGCGACGGCACGTTCGGTGACGGTATCCAGGCAGATGACACAGGTATCCTGAGGAGCTTCTCGTAATTTGGCCTTGCCCTTGATGCGGAAGCCGAGTGATGGGTCGTAGTCATTCTGCACTTCCATACGGTGGGGAAGAGAAGACGGAAGAGGAAGAAGCTGGGGAGAGGAAAGAGCCAACAACAACGTCATGCAGGGAGCGGGCCGACCCTTGCTGATCGGCTTCGGCTTGTTGGAACGAAATCGAGTCGCAGCTTCCTTAGATTTTGTTCTCGTCATAGACTGCCATCCCACAATTGTATGCGCATTTCCCCTGTCGCTCGCTACCTGTCTTCAATCGCCCGCCGCTCGCCTTCCACTCCCACCATGGACGGAAACGCGAAGCATACCCTTACTGGTCTAAAACGCTGGTCATGCCAGGACCCCACTGTACTCCCGGACATGGATAAGATCAAGGCCATTCATGTCTACGATTTCGACAACACTCTATTCTGTAGTCCCTTACCGAACAAGCAAGTCTGGGCCGCTCCGAGCATAGGAACACTACAAGCACTTGAACAAATCTCGACTGGCGGTTGGTGGCATGATGCGAATATTCTGGCGTCAACCGGCAAGGGTCTGGAAGAGGAGGAAAAGACTGCCTGGTCTGGCTGGTGGAATGAGAACATTGTCGATCTTGTGCGCCTATCCATGGAGCAGAAGGATGCCCTTACCGTCCTCTTGACAGGTCGCAATGAGAGAGGCTTTGCCGATCTTGTCACGCGCATGTTCAGAGCAAAGAAACTCGAGTTCGATATGGTCTGTCTGAAGCCTGCCGTTGGTCCTTCCGGCCAGCGCTTCTCGTCGACCATGCTTTTCAAGCAGGATCTGCTGCGCGACCTCGTCTGCACGTACTCAGACGCCGACGAAATTCGCATCTATGAGGACCGCCCAAAACAGTGCGCTCAACTTCATTTTTGTCGCTACCTGCCATGCTGACCAGTGCACAGTACAAAAGCATTCCGCGACTTCTTCGATACCTTCAATCGCTCCGTGTCTTCTCGTTCCCCCATCCACGCCGACGTTGTACAAGTAACAGAAGAATCAACCACTCTTGACCCCATCGTAGAAGTCTCAGAAGTCCAGCGCATGATCAACACACACAACCAAGCTGTGCTGGACGGAGAAGTGCCTGGACTAGTGCCCCTGGCCATCAAACGCAACGTCTTCTACACTGGCTATCTTATCTCTCCACAAGACACTGAGCGCTTTGCTGCTCTAACCAAGAACACATCAGATCGCGACTGGCGTACGCTAGCGAACAACATCCTCATCACTCCTCGTCCTGCTCCTCAGAGTATCCTCAATAAGGTTGGAGGTCTTGGTCACCGCATGACCTGGAAAGTCACCGGCATCTCACAATTCGAGAACAAGCTATGGGCTGCTCGTGTCGAACCTGCAGACCCAAGAGCCCGCTACTACTCGGAAAACCCAACTCCACTTGTCGTCATCTCACTACGCAGTAATGCTCGCCCAATCGATGCAAAATACATTTCAAATTGGCAACCCATCTCCCCTGAACAATCCTTCGAGTTCGAAACAGTCGTTGGTGAAAAGGTTCTGCTTCGCATCGAGACAGAAACACATGAAGACGACTACAATGCCTCGAATACTCGCAACAAGCCTCAACACAAATACCGCGATGAGGACTTCCCAGTTCTAGGCACAGAACGCGGCTCTCAGAAAGAGTCACAACAAGCACACCACCCCTCACAGCTCGATCCCACAGCCATGCAATTCGGCTCAAATGTTCCCACAGGTCCTGGTCGTGGCAACTACACCGGCCACAACAACAGAGGCGGTGGTGTCTCCAAGCCCGGCAGCAATAACAGAGGTGGTCGCGGTGGTCGAGGAGGCCGAGGAAACAGATTCGGCGGCAGAGGAGGCAGAAATGGTAGAGGAAGAGGTGGCAGTTACAGATCACTCGATGATCGCCAGGAAAGTTACGGTGGCGCAGGGATGCAGTACTAGCAGCGCTGGTCTCCTTATTAACTACCGATCTCCGTGTGAGAGATTCTGAGTGGATGCATTGCTTTGAACTGGCTAGCAGGCGTTGTCAGGAGTCTGGAATGGTGTTATGGCGTTATCTCAAGATGGCACGGACTATTGTCGATATTGTCATTGCTCGATGAAAGAGAAAGGTTGCATGGACGGAGTTTATGATAGAAGAAGTATGTATCATCCTCTTCAAAAAGAACCGTTATTTACATCTCATGTGCCAAACTCCATCACATCGTAACCATGGAAATACACGAAACCTTTTTCATGGAGTTTTGTTGAGACCATCAGACTGCAGAAGAAGCCGTGATTGTCAAAAGGATGAGTGATGGGTATCGACTCGATCAATACGTGACTTGGACTTTGATTAATAACCTCTGAACCCAGGTCATGAGCAGAAACCGATGACTTTCGTTGATGAAACGAGATATAACCTTTACAGGCAACGAGCATCGGATACTGGGTGGATGCAAGCTGGCTATGACGAATTGATCTGGAAGAACGTTTGAATGGCATACTACATCAAGTCACGCTCGCGTTGCAAGAGGGAATTGAGGCAAAATTGAGGCGATGCAGTTGATTCAGGATTCTGCAAAAATCATGGTACTTTATCAATGTTCGTCGTGCTCCACCTTGTCGTGAACTTCCTCATTGTGGCCCTCGTCCTCTCCTTACTCGTCGTCAGTGTCTTCATCATCGGGATCATCATCGTCCGAGTCATCATCATCATCTGGATCGTCATCGTCTGAGTCGTCATCATCATCATCATCTGGATCCTCTTCACCTTCTCCCTCGCTATCAGAGTCCTTGTCGTGTTCTTTCTCAGTATCCGGGTCCTCCTTGCCTTCTGGATCGTCCTCGCGCTCTGGTTCTGCTGTTCCGTCTGGGCTACTCGAAACGGCAAACTCTTGCCAAGGCATGTTGTCGGTATAGGGCTCCAGTTCCACGAATGGCTCTACCACGCCATCGTAATATTCGTCACCCGGAATGCGGTCAAAAGGACATTTCTCATTGGGTCTCCATATTTGCAAGATTGCGGCACACTTGATGTTCCACCAAGCCGCTCTGGCAAAACTTTTGACAGTTGTCCATCGTGAAGTACTTGGCTCCATGGCCTGGACCAACTTGTGATCGGAGTCAAAGCAGCCGAAGGTCTTTGGCACTCCATCGTTCTGCGGTGCAAGCGATGCCAAATGTTTTCCTGAAAGTCGTTTGAGGTCATCTGGGATGCGAAAGAAGAGGTATTCTGTATCATCAAGATCGATATAGCGGCGAGTGTCAGGGGTGACCCAGTTGGACCTTTCAGTAGCCGAAATGTCTCGGATGAGGAGGCATTGAATGCGAGGATAGAAGTCGTCCAAAGCCTCTGGGAACCTTTTCATGTTGGTGTTGGTGTCGTATATTGAGATGAATCTTCGCCCAGGAAAGCTCTCCATGAGTCTCCTGATATTGTGTTTGCGGGCATTTATCATCTCGCCGGTCTTGGTGAAGTTCATCGGACGAAAGTCAAACGAGCCTTTGGGATACATGTCGAAGATGTGATTGGTGTAAGAGCTGGATATGGCCTCGGGAGCGTCTGTCAGATAATGGAAGTGGACGTTCTGGCCTTCAGCCTCGATGCGTCTCTTGAGATCCCACAATACTTCTGGCATGTTTCTCCATGGTTTGAACGGACGAACGAAAACGTTCAAGAGTGTCTGCTTCACGTTCCATGTGTCCGTCACTCGCAGTGCGTCATCTAGGTCGGCAATTACGGTGATACCTCTTGGAGGAACGAACAAGACTTCCGCAGAGTTTGGGACGTCTTTGTCTATGCCGCTGCGAAGATTGCAGGGGACGAGGGAGAAGTTCCGAGAGGGAATTTCGATGGAGCTCTTGTTGTTCGCGAGAGCACATGAGTCCGAGATTGAGGTTGTGCCATAGAAGGAGCCTTCCTGATTGCTTGCAACCCCAAGAATGGAGCCTTCGTCACAAGTATCAATGGTGACGCCAATGGTAGCATGGTTGATGGGTACTGAGGCAACCTCGAGCGCCAGGGGCCTTCCTTGTGCGAGCTCTTTCTCATCCAGCGTGTGGTAGTCAGCTTCCCAAAACTTCCACTTCTTGACCTCGAGGCGAGTACGGATGAGGAAACCATTAAGGATCTTGTTCAATTGAACCTCGTCGTAGGGCTGGCGGTGGTGTACGTTGCCGTGAATGTGAGCTCTCCAGCCATCCTCGGTCTTGTGGGCGTAGCTCGGATAAGTGATGATGGTCCATGGCTGACGTTCAGTTTCCTTCTTGTTTTTGTGAGGAAGTCGTTTGAAGAAGGCATCGATGACGCCGCGAAGAGGCTTGAGGAGAATGGCGAACTTTGAGCTTTTGGGAAATACGACTGACGGAGCCTGGTCTCCGAAAGCGGTAGCACAGACGTCAATAGATGCTGTAGCGATGCATGCAAGAGCCAGTAGATATGCAACGATGAATGGGAAACGCATCGTGATAAGAAGTGCCAACGAACAATGAAATTGCTGGGGATGATGGGATGTGTATGAAGGATGGAGAGTCGGACAGCGTCAATTGAGTAAACGCTTACATGTTGAAGCTTCGAACGAGGTAGGAGCACCCCAGTCTACTCCTGCCTCCTTCAGAAAGACACTTCGGCTTGGCACGCAATGAAGGAACGCCAAATATAGTTACATTATGGCGGGCAATCGTATATCACGCCAACAGCTGATTCGAACAAGAAAGGAGTGCACGTCAATCAATGTGTACAAGACTGGGACAGAAGAGGTGCGACAGATGACTACTTATCCTGCTGATGCATATATCATGCGTCCCCGACTTCTGCTTCGAGCTTTTCCGAAGCTGCTTCAACGGCAGGCGATTTGGTGGCTCTCGGTGGGCCACCTGCCTTCGGTGGAGGTGGCAGACCTGAAGTTGGTTTTGGCGTAGGAGCATTGTCCAACTCACGACTTTTCTGCTCTCCCTCGGCGAAATAGTCATCAAGACCACCAGTGGGGGATATAGCATGATGCACTCTTTGTTTCCTAGCACCTCTCTTTTCTCCGCCCATGCCGATGCTTGCAGGTGGTGTCGTGGCACTGAGATTCATATTGGCGGGTACGAGGAAGTCGCCAGCTGGAGTCGGCGTCGACCGAGGCTCTTCATTGCTGAAACGGGCTGTTTCGAAGAGTGTCTCTCCAGGTGCTTGTGCGGGTTCGTTCAGGGGAGCAGGCACGCGGTGGAGGGCTCCGAAGCCCAAGACGCAGCCCAATGCACCGTCGCCACCCCATCCTCTTGTGGGTGTAATGGTGATCATGCGAGTAACATCGTACTCGTTGTTATAGACGTACAGGCGGAGTGGGCGGTTGAGGAACTGTTGTGTCATGTCAGTCCAAACCCCAGATATACGATCTATCCATCCTTACGTCTTCAATGAGCTCGCTAAGTCCACTGTCTCCTCTCATCAGGCCTTCCGGGCTTCCAATAACATAGTCGCTGTAGGGCAGCAGGCCAGCGACGTCGGCAGGCGAGTTGGGGATGACGTCCAGAATATGCCAGACGGCTTCGGTTGTTGTGAGCGGTGACCACTGCAAGGCGAGCCCTAGCGGCGAGTTGTCTGCAGGGACCGAGATGAAGACTTCGCGGATCTGCTGTCCTTTGGCACTGTAGACTCCCAAGCTGATGTTGGTTCCGGCGCAGTTGCGCAGTTCTTGAACGAAGAGGCTGGGTTCGGGGTTATCCTGCTATGTCTTAGCGGTCGGACTTCGCCGTGCGAAGAGGTCGTTTGCGCGTACGATGGTGCGGCCATTGATGCCAATGATTGAGTCGAACCATGGCTCCAGGGGTAGCTCTGGGTTGGTGTTGCGAAGCACCTGGAATCCGTACGTGTCGTACCCTCCGGTCTGCTTCTGAGCTTGTGGATCGGCGTCCAGGCGCGAGATGAATCTGTTCAAAGCTCCAAACATGTTCGCCATGATTGTTGTCTTGTAGCTACTGTCGCATCCAGCCAGCCGAAATGACATCTACCATCGTGGTCTGTGCGCCGAGGGGGGTCGTCGGGCTGGTAACCCTGTTACCATGTTCAGGTGCAGCAAGCAAGGCTCCTTGAGCCAAAACTGGACACAAGATGTGAATCACATACTCTCTAGATTGTCCTCTGTCAGAGCCGCAACAGATGTGTTGTTTCTGTAGAACAAGGCCAGGTTGAATGACTTCTACTTGTTTGTGGAGCTTGTTACGTGCGTTCACGAGAGACTCTTCTCGTGAGAACCAAGCACACTACACATTCGCGAGCTGCGGCGGTATGAATGACATGTAGAAGTTATCTTAGAATTGTAGTAAGCTAGTCAGTAAGTATTTGAAACACTATTTGATGATTGGCCATGTCTTGTCGACCATATTTCTGGATCCACCTGTGCACTGTAGTTCTGTTTGCGACGCCGAAGCCACACCGGATAGAGTACACGCACGTTCCAGCCGTTCATGTCAACCTTGCAGATCTGCGCCACAAATCTATAACGGTTGTGGCGCATGTATATAAAATGTTTCTGTAGTACAAAAGTCATCACTTTCGAATTCACATTCACTTGTCGAGAAAGTGAGCTTCTGTCGAGCGCAGAGTGAAAGTCAGGGCGCTGGAAGCTTCCGCCAACACGCCGCGCTTATGTAAGCGGGACTTGAGCGCTGGCCACCAGTGCTGCCTATAAAAGCAGCTTCCCTCTCCACCACTTCTTCTCTTTCTCATGCCACTCCAGTCGTCTGTAGTGTTGATACGAGCTTCTCTCGTCAGCAGTCTGATGTTGGTCTTTCTTCCAGTGGGGTCCCTTGAAGAAGATCAACCCATATCAGTTCTGCCAGAAGTCTCCGAGGTCATCAATTCGCTTTGTGCGATGCGCTTTACTAACACATCCTCCAGCAGCGGTCTCTGGGGACGCCCTTTGACTCGACTGCTGGGTAAGGATCATGCCGTTGTGCGAGGGCATTTGTCTCTGAGGTTCCAATCCTCTTTGGCAAGTGTCTGATTCGCCAGGCGAGCGTACATGGAATCAAGATAGAGCGAGTACCGACAATCTTGTCAATATAGCAATTCAGTCATGCTGTTCTCCTTTGATTAGATGTTGTTTTCTTCTTCGTGTGCGCGTGTGTCTTGCTTTTGTTTTGTTTCCCAAGTGAGAGTCGTGACCATAACGCGTCTCTTTGTGCGCGCCGCTGAATCTGTTTGTCCTTTTCCGCATATTACAGCCTTCTATGTGTTAGACTCTGTCTTCCGCTTGGAGATACACACATTACGACTCAAGCCTGTGAGTGAGCCCGATCGCTACTCGTCGTGCCTTCGCTGGACTGATTCAAGCAAGAGAAGTTGTGTTTGTCTCTCACAACTCATCTCTCACTTGTACCACAGTGAGAACAAGCTAGCGGCGACCCGATCTGAGAAAGCCCGTGAAAGAGACGCCTCTCTTCGGTGCGCGTAGCACCGTTATATCAGGCCAGCAGTCATCATCAACAGTGATCGTCTCGCCATACCCACTCAAAAGACTTCTGTTTCCCAGAACCCCTGAGCTTGGAACGTTCGCCTCCTCAAAAAGGCAAACACTGAACTCATACATTCGTGAGGAAGCTGGCCTCTGCTTTGTTGATCGCAGCTAATCTGAAGGAAACAGGTTACTCAGTCATCATGTTCTCGCAACAAAGTTTCGAGCGCAGAAAGCCATACGAACGCACCGAATCGGCATACGTTCGTGGCTACAAGTGCGAGACCCCTTGTGAATGCAGTATCTGCCAGGAGCAGTTCATCGGAACACAGAAGCAAGACGACGGCTACTATTACAGCACCGTTGTCGCACCTGTTACTGCCCAGGCCACACTCGCCGCCCTTACGAGCAAGATCAAGGCCGACAGAGCCTATCTTGCCGAACTGTGTGCAAAGTTTGGAAACACGATCCTCAGCAGATGGAGAAAGAAGAGTCGGGACAAACGTGAGGCACTCTTGCTTCTAGCAGATCCGACTATCGAGAAGGATCCCTGGTTCAGGCTACACACCGAAGGCGCGATAACCAATTGGAAGGAATTGCGCAAGTGCAGGAAGAGTTGGCTGCTGCCTTACTTGAACACCGCAACACTGAAGGCAAATCCATTGGTCCTCGTAGGTCTGCTACACAATCGCGTACAGCATTCACCAGAAGAGTGGGTATCCTTCGACAGCGCCATTGTAAGACAGGGTTGGGATGCTGGATTGCTCGATCTGGAATACTGTGGCCAGTACTGTGTCATCATGCATGGCGTCAACTATGGCAAGCTCGTTTCCTGGAACAAAGACGCTGCAGAGCGCTACAATATGGTCGGTTACCCACGAGCTCGGCTGATTCTCGAAGCACAAGCGTTGATGTTCTCTCGGCTCCGTGACATCGTCGATCTCATTCTCGAGGGAGTTGATCGTGACACGACAGGTGCTTCTGACAGGTGGCGCGAGACGGTAAAACTCGGTTTCAAGCAATGCAACAACATTGAGTTGTGGTCGGACTATGTCAATCAGCCATTCTCCGCTCCTCCGAGGTTTGACGTTGACTACTACTGCTCCATCGCAAAGGCCAGAATGCAGGCGGTCCAAGACCACCTCTGGTTGCTGCAGACAGATCCCTCATATTTCCGCCGCTTCATAAAAGTTTTGGCGGTTGGGGAGATATACAAGACAGTGTGGAGATACGCAATTATCGCAAGGGACGCCCATCTAGCTCTGCTAGATTACTTGACTTGGCGAGCATTGTACGCGGAGTGGACCGATGTACGAGATCACTACCGCCGTTTCAGAGACAGCATCCATCCAGGTCAACCACTTCCGAGCCGTCTTGAACACAAACTCGCAGCCCTGGAACTTTCTCTTGTAGGCAGTGTGACCACAGGAATTCTTCATCTGCCTGGATTTATTGCGCAACGTCCTGGATTCCAGCACAACTACAAGTTTGCCATACTGAGCAAGCCTCCGAGCCGTCCAGGACAAAACATGTATAGCATTGAGGCCATTTCTACGCTGTCAG
Source organism: Aureobasidium melanogenum CBS 110374 (assembly GCF_000721775.1). Taxonomy (NCBI): domain Eukaryota; kingdom Fungi; phylum Ascomycota; class Dothideomycetes; order Dothideales; family Saccotheciaceae; genus Aureobasidium; species Aureobasidium melanogenum. The sequence continues at coordinate 570,170 of NW_024470063.1, forward strand.
AATATCAGCAATACCGCGAAGATACCCTTGAGTGGATCCTGACCGAGCTGCTATGTGAGCCAAACCAAGAGCTTCGATTTGATCATCCAGAGCTCTTTGCTAGGCTCGAGGCCCATCTGGCGGAGGCGAGCCCCGAGGAGCGAGCACGAATGGATGAGACAATCTATGCGAAGATGTCAGATTATGCACTACGACATGAGATGCTTTCAGCTCTCAAATTGCACCGCCCTGGATTCCTTCGTTTTTCATTCGAGGGCAAGAGTGCTAAGGATGCGCTAAAATGGGTTGAAGAATCTTCGACTCCTTCGATGAGAATCATGGCTGTTGACGTTGGCGGGTACTACAAAAAGTATCATGAGTTTCCAGCAGACCCCATCGAAGCCCTTGAACGTCTGACACCCGCAGTTGGTCGTAAAAGCGAAGCATGGCTTGAACGCAGGACTGCCGAGCGTAAAGTTCTGCGTGATTTCTGGAGAGGAGCGCTAGAGTCTTTCCGCGTAGAGGCAAGTTTCATGCGTATGACACAGGAAGAACTCGATGACGCCTTCTCAGTCATTTCTGTCTCGACCAGCGCCGAATATGCAGAGATAGTCGAGAACGAACGTATGCAGGTAGCAGATGCCATCGCAGCAGCAGCCACCAAAAAGAAGGTCGCAAACACAGCAAGCATTCCTGATATTCTGTGGAGTAAGGACCCGGATATCTCAAAACTCGTCATTGAAGAACGAGCACCTAAGCAAAAGACACGTCCATCCCAGCCAGTCGGCAAAGCAGATTCCCCTGAGCCTTTGGTCAATGCAGACGCCACATCTCCCAGCCAGCCAAAGATCTCCACCACCCCACGCGCCCTCGACATCATCAGGAAGATGTTCCCCAGCTCTGCTGAAGAAACCTCAGCCAAAGACACCGACTGGGATCTCTTCGTCCACGCAATGAATGATCTCACTTTCAGCGCTCGCAATGTCGGTGGTTCCGCAGTCGCCTTCGAGCACCCCTCTAACAAGAAGATCATCTTCCACCGCCCTCACCCAGTTGCAAAGATTGACAGCATCATGCTGCAATCCATGGGCAAGAGACTGAGGAAGCACTTCGACTGGAGCAGAGAGGCCTTCATTGGAGTTTGAAGAGCTTGGAGTTGAGACAAGGATACTGAGACGTTGAAGACCACGGGTCTGCTTCATCCGCATGGGTTTGGATTGTGCTTCCTGCAGTACAATCTTCTTGAACCCCTTCTATCAGATCGAAGATTTGCAGGCATAAGATACTGGATGGGATCTTCATCATTTGCACGTTGATTCTTTTTGAGCAAGACCGATACACCAGAGTTGGATGTCGAGAAGGAAACAGGGAAAGAAAAAGAAAACAAAAATTCACAGCGCGAAGTGGATAGGAACAAGGCACAGACAATACGAGAAGATGAAATCAAAAGTAGGAAAAGCAGAGCAGAGAGGAGTGATTTTCAAGGAGGAAGGTTTTTCTTTTGGTAAAGTGTTTAAAGAAAGAAGGAAACTGAAACATATCCAAGTCTAGTTTGTCCCACAAAAAAAGAGCCCTCAGTATAGAAAAACAGAAACACCACTTTGACATGAAATTCGTATGTTCGGAATCAAGGAAACAAAACTCTTAACGACCCACCATCCTTGTGTGAAGACTCAAGAGCCGCCTTTTGACCTCGCCATCAGCGCATCAATTTCAGCTTGCATGGCATTCATATCGGCCAAGATGTCATGGCCTCCTGTTGTTGCACTACCAGCACCATTGTCACCAACATGTGGAGTCTGGGGTTGCGGAGTAGCAGTGAAACTCCTATCTTCACCCGAGTCACCTTCATCAACCGTGGGAATGGATGAGATAGACGGTGCCCTGCCTCCAACTGAGTAAATGCTGGCTCCACTTGATCGGCGGCTGGTGTCGCTCATGCGACGTGAACTTGGGACAGAAGCGCTCAGCAATGTGCCATCCAAACTTCGTCGCTTGTTTTCGCCTCGTCTTGGTGGGGGAGGTGGAGGCATGTTGGCTTTATTCAGTGAATGCGTGGAGTTTGTGGATGGCGTACGGCTGATACTCGCAGGTCGCTGTTTCGTGTGTCGGGGTGGTGGTGGAAGCGGTGGTCGTGCTGAAGGAGCCGGTAGGTCTGTTTCTACAGAATGAGGTCCTCGCCTTGCCGGAGGCGGAGGAGGTTTCACTGGTGGTGTTGCTGTGCCATCTGAGTAGTCATCGGGGATGGATGATCGTGAGAGATTGGAGCTGCTGCGAGGCCGGCCGCTTGAGCTTCTCATTTGACTGCTTCTGCGTGACAACGGGATCGGAGGAGGTCTTTTCGAGCTGATGCTAAAGTCCTCGGCAGGCAGTTGTGGTGACTGAGCAGGTCCATCAAATTGCTCTGAGATGGAGGGAGCTTTATCTGGACTAGGCGAGTGATGCGGCGGAGGAGGTGGAGGTAGTGGTTTGTTCAGATCACTCGGAGATCGGGCGAGTTGTGGCTTCGGCGAGGCGATTGATGGTGAAGGGAGAGCAGGGGGGGTTGCGGAGACGTCAAAGTCGGCGAATGAGACAGTTTGCGGGCCTTTGTTAGGAGTGGACAGAGCTTTGCCATGGTGATGTGCAGGAGGCGGCGGTTTGGACTTCTTCGAGTGGGTATTCGGTGTCCTGACCAAGCCTGTCAATTGCTCGTAGTCGGGTTCCGGAGGTCCATCATGATGTTCGTCGTCGTCGGAAGCAGGCGGGGACTCGGGGTGCAGGTCTCCGAGTGAGTTGGTAGCAGCAGACGGAAGGCCAGCTGAGGGAGTCATTGGTCCTGGTGATGCAGATGGAGTGTTGCCTGTCAGGAGCATGCGCGTGAAGGCATCGACGTCCATGGCCGGCTTAGCGGAAGCAGCGGATGTGTCCCTCGAGAGACCGACGGGGGCCGAGGCGGCATTCTGAGGATCGATTGTGGCCAGCGTTCGAGCAAAGGGGTTGTATGGTGCTTGCTGCCCCGACTGAGATGATGTTTCCATTCTTTCTGGTGCAGGAACGGGAGCTTGAGCTGGGGATTGAGCTGGAGCTGCAGCTATCGGTGGAGCTATCGGTGCAGCAGGCTGCGAGGCTTCTCTATTCGGGACGGTGGCTCCTCGTGCCAGCGAGTCTATGAAGGACTTGCGCAGCTCGCGCGCTACGTCTATGTCTTGCTCTTCGGTCGTTGGTAGTGCAGGCTGTCCCACAGGGTTGAGGTATGAGTCGAAGGGGTCATGTTGATCGCGGTAGGCGGCGGGAGAGTCCGGCGAGATGACTGGACTCTGTATGCGAACCTTCTTCTGCACCTTCCCTTTTGTCTTGGCTATCGAGCTCTCAGTAAATGCTTGCGGAAGGCAGTAACAGTCGTGGGCTGGTCGCTCTTACCCTGAGTGCTTGTGGAAGTTGCTACTGGCGGACTCTGACTAGCCTCGAGTCCCGCTGCCTCACGCGCCGCAGAAACGTCGAGCGACAGGAACTGTGACTTCCTGAAAGGATTGCCCGCCATCGTATTCCAAGAATCGCGCTGTGCTTGCTCTACCGGCTCATTGCTTCATCGTGCATACCTGAATGGTCACGATCATCGCTGCCGACAACAACTTGGCTTGACGACGGCTGCCATCCGCTGCCGTCCGTGTGCTTTGCTTCCGCCCTCGCCGAACCCCGCGGACAAGAAACTCTTTTTGACTGTCTGAGACTCTGAACTCTATAAACACCTCTGACAGCATCGACTGCGATATCAAAGTCATGCGCCATTGACGACTGCTCGTATTGTTTATTCTCGATATCCACGGTACAGTACCAACTGACTTCAACAATCAACGTAGACATGCCATCCGTACTCCTGGCCGAACCACCGTCTAGCTAAGGCTGTCCCCATCTCGGTAGGTTGACTAAAGGCAACCATATCTCTCGATGTAACCTTAGGTAGGAATGTCTTTGCAACACACTTCAACAGGGCTTTTGCGATGCCCTTCTTCCTTGACCCCCGAGATGTCCAGATTCGAGATATGCCAATTGCTGCTACGTCTGTCTCTTCGCTGATAGACAGTAGCTCGCTTGCCCGCACTTTTCCGGAGTCTGACGTCTCCCCCTCGTCCTCTGCTTCCTGTGCCTCCCTTTCTTTCTCCGCCTTCTTCTTTGGCTCGACGACTCTGAAAGCGTTCTCGATGCTTTCCGCAAGACAGAGACCTACGCATCTGCCATTGTCCACGTAGAGATACAACTTGTACCTGTCGTTCTTCTCCTCATTTGCGTCGGTCCTTTGGTTTCGAGCACTTGCAGCGAATTGTGATCCCCATAGTTTCTCATCAGGTATGTCCACAGCACCCAGATCTGCTGTTGCCATCTCAAAGACAGCGCGAGATTTTTTGAGCCAGTTCTTCGGATCCCGGGAGTCGAGGCATATGACAAAGTCTCCTTGCGGACCATGCCACACGGCCTTCTCGGATTTGACCTTGGTAAGAAAGTCTCGCTCCATGGGGACGCCATTGACGTGTTGGGAGTGAAATTTCTTGTGAAGAGTAACATCTTCTGGAGCAGACGGCACGTATTCCATACGACACTCTTTGCAAGTTTTTCGCATCGATTGACCAAAGTTGAGTTGCATCTGAACAAGTGGCTTTGAGGCTGTCCGAGCAGACTTTGTACTTGGCGCAGGCTTGCCAGCTTGGGATTTTGAAGGTTGTCGCTCCTCGGGTACATCTTTTGGAGAGATGGCAAGACTGGGTGGTGATGAGGGAGGGGTTGAAGGAGCGACATTCTCATCAGAGAAGACTGCGACATCTGATGATGGGAAATCTGATGAAGGAGCAGATTCGCTTTCCTCGTCCTCAATCACCAAGATACGTCGTCGTTTGATCGTATCATTGGGGCTATCCTGGTGCTTCCTTTTGGAGTATGTTTTTGAATATGTCCTTAGAGGTGGCCTGCAAGCCGTATCAATACTTGGTTCTGATCAACTGCAAAACCACTGACCTGTTTGTCAACGAGCTCATGATAATTATACTCTGGATATCAATAATGTGTTGTTGTCGTCGTCGTCAAAAATGGTATAAGACGCGTCGCTGAGCAGAAGACGCGTTCGTGTCGAAATTGAGCAATGCTTGGCATCAAGCTGACCAACCCCCGAATTCGGCGGTCTACTCGTATCAAGTCCGACTGCCATAAAAGAGACCAACCTCTGTTTGCGTGGTCGTGGAATTACTCTTACAAACGGAAACTCCAAGCAAATCACACGCGTCTCACTGTGGAAATGCTGCCCCATATTATTGCGCCAAACTTGAACCTGCCAGTACGGCCCTTGACTCAGGACGCCTTTGCTGAGTTTGGCACCGTCGTCGAGAATCCAGTGAATGCCACTGGGAGGTCTCAGCAACTCAAGGTCGTTCAAGCAAATCAAGGCTCGGCTCTGAAGTACATCGACGTTTCTCATGTTTCCAACTTTTATCATCTGGCTCCCAGCGGGCGACCTGCGAGGGCTGTTATGAACATGTTCGTTTGTTCACCACGCCAACTGCAATCCACAAGCAGCGGATCAGATATTGCCAAGGGACGACCATCCAAATTTCCCGTGCAGATTCTGGAACGACATCCGTTCACTCCTCAAACTTTTGTGCCTCTTGGTCTTTCGGCCGTAGATGCGACAACGGCTTACCTTGTTATTGTCGCTCCTACATGCAAAACGACGGACAGACCATCACCCTATCCCCAACATGCCCCGAAACAACAACGGAGCTGGACCGAAATTTTCTCCAGGGCTCAACCAACTTCACAAGACAACTCTGCTTCGTCGCCGTCGGGATCTAGCCCTGAGCCCCAGCTTCCTAAAGGTCCGGGCGAGCCAGATCTGAGCCGTGCTTGCGCGTTTCTTGCCGATGGTTCGCAAGCTGTCACCTATGGTCCTGGTACATGGCACGCGCCAATGGTTGTGCTTGGCGAGAAAGCTATCGATTTTGTCGTGATTCAGTATGCCAATGACGTTGCTTTGGAAGACTGTCAAGAGATGGAAATCAGGACAGAAACCGGATCAGATGGGCTCAATGTTGTCATTGACAAGGCTCGACTCAATCCCAAACTGCAAGAGAAGGCCAAACTATGAGAAGTGTACCAAAACGACTGCGCTTTAGCCCACACAGCTAGGATCGGTACGGAGCTCCCAAATATCTCATCGATCTTATCACCCGCAATTTGCACACTTGTTTTAGTCAATAGGAATCGCGCGCATGACTCGACATCTGACTAGCCCTGGTTGAATCGCCGTGGAGCAAATCCGTGGATATTCCTATAGCCTCAAGCCTGTCAGGCCCACACCATTTGTGTCTCGGGCTCGAGGTGCCCCCAAATTTGAAGCGATATTCTTGACACCGCGGAATTAAGTCTATATGGCGGAATTTCGTGCCGCATACAGTATCGCTCACCACCGAGCGCTCTGTATACCTTATTTGGCAATGATGGGCAGTCCAATTTTGGTGGCAAGCAGACCTTGCCTAATCTGAAACCATATGATCAAGCTTCAATAATAAGGCACTTTTGATCGTGGGGGGCGATTGAAGGAAGAACAAGCAGCAAGGCGGAGTTGAAGATCTGAGTCGTACAACGCTATTCTGTGGCTGAAATCGGCGTCTCGCTGATGGACAATTTCTTGTCAGTCGAGCTTGCGTATTTTGGTTTACTTCGTATCTGTCGTAGAGATCGAACAACGGTCTCTGCCCAAAACGAGCAACTATGAACCACCATTATCGCAATATAGTTAGCACGTCCAGTGCGATTCGGTGATTTGCGGATCGTCGAGCCGGCCCAGTCTTCTACGATGGCAAGAAGCTCAAGCTCGTGTCGATCTTATTACGCTTAGCACGAGTATTGAACCGCACGTGATAAGGAGAGTAGGTGAACACCTTGACCCTACTTTTGGAGTGTGTCTTTCGTACAGACTCAAAATTAAGGTTTGCTTGACGACACCGTCGTCAAACAGTCTGCAGGCCAAAAGCCCTCGAGAGCAAAGAGCCAAGTATAAGCGATGACTGACGGTGGAGAACGGAGCAGTTTATGAGGCTGAGATTGACCGGTTACTGATGTTCATCATCATGATTGCTCCGCTAGCAGAGAGTGCTAAGTTATTGTGAGGCATCAAATCAGCAGCGAAGCACGGCCACCCAGATGAAAGCCCAGCCCGCAGTCACGCCATATGCTTGCCGTCTCAAATCTCAACTCACCGGTTTGTGTTATTCTTCAGGCATCCACGTTGTCTAGACGAGAATATGCCAGGCAGACAGACGGCGATTGAATTCTGGGCATGCCCTGGCGATGCGGGGATAGCTCACAGACCAATACCAAGCCGGAGAAACTGATTCAAAGCCACTAACCGTTTCAGGAGACATTCCGCGAGGAGACCTTTCAACCGTGGCAGCACCAGGCTGCCAGATACCTCCCTGTGGCTACATCATGGTCTCAGAGCGCGGCCCGAATGAACCAAGAAATATTCCGTTGTCGTTTGCTTGCCAAGTGCAAGAAGATATGACAAGAACGGGAACGACTTGGTTCTCTGTGTCAATTTGGCAATTACTCTGTCCAGGCTTTCCTGCACCTGCTAGATGCCATGACACTTCGTACCGCTGTCAGCTTTACGATGCAGACAACTATTCTAATGATGATTAGCACGCCCTCATGTCTACAGGCTCGAGCCGATGATAGCCTTTTGCAACGCCAGGAGTACGGCCCGACGGTTTGTCGCAAACGAAGGCACCAACGGTCGAACCGACAAACAACAAGCATCAGTGTGGGACGGAACCCAGCCGATCCCATTCTAGTACAGTTGCATGGCTGCATAGGGCGCGAAGACCCTGACCCCCGCTATTCGGTCGCAACCAGACTCCAGAGCAAAGAGCAAGATGAGCTCTTTAATTATCGTTACTCGTTTTGATTACTGTTCGGTCTAGTCGCAGTCCGGTAAAATTTTGCCGGCGTCCACCACATCTCTTACATGTCAAATCACAGTTCGGCTGTGTAAGTTGGCGGAATTGGCTTCTGACAAGGCTCCGTAAGCGCATGCAACCACTTTCGTATAGAGTTCAAGATGATAGAAGAAACAAAGGGATCAGCAGAGAGAACCTTGTGTGACGAGATGTCAAGCGGCATCGATGCTCCATCCACTGCTATTGGTTCGAGCTACGAGTCAACCCATGTTTGGGAGCCTGGTACAGCGTGCGCTCTGTTCCCAACTTAGGCGTCCACTAAGATCAATCTGGTTGCCGGCTGGCACGCGCCGACCACCTGATATTGCCAAAGGAGAAATCGCGGGTCCCGGCAGCCCCTCACCTCAACCCTCTTTTTGACAGCCTCAAACTACTACGCCAAACCTCTCACTAAACTCAATCTATGACTCGAGTGGTGAATGGTCGTTAACGTTGTAACAATCTCATCAAGATCTATTTGATGTTCAATACGAGGCCTAGCCAGTCCCTCGGGTCCATCACAAGATTCATGCCAGAAGCGAATATTCTCTTGGTCGTGCCGATGCCTACAAATCTCAATTCTGCATCTGGACATATGTTAGCTTTCGAGCAGACCCGTGCGCAGCAGTAGATGGAGGGGCAGGGGTCCGTAGGTTATGCCCTGGAGCCCCGGGCCAATTAGCTCGGGCGATGCCTAGCCATGTGTTGGTGGTTGCGTGCTCCCGCCGTTGCTTGTTGGAAAGCCCACTGCGCCTTGTCAGTGTTTAAAACCGAACCACCACCCGAGATAGTCATCCTGGTGTAGATCAACTCCGCCTAAGACGTCTCATGTCAATGCGGGCCTATGAAAAGTAGGCCAGCATCCTCCTCCCGCTCCGTTCCCTTCATCTGAGCAACTTTTATATCCGTCATGACCTCCCCGTACCTAAGTCCATCCTCTTCATCAGATCCCAGATCAAGAACAGACAGCATCTTTCCAATACACCTACAAGAAACCAACGGTATAAGGAAGCGAAGCAACTCTCGATCAAGTCGTACTCGATCCTTCTCGTCGGCCAACATCGAGCGCCATCCAGAGCTACTACCCGACCAGGTACAAGACCGGTTGAACCTGAACAGCAACAATTGGACCGCAACAAAACTCTCTCCTCGACCCCAGCATCCATCGGCACCACTCAGCTCGTCGTCAGACGCTCCACCATCTCAAGCAGCTAGTGAAACCCTTACGCTACCTGGATTCCAGTCTTTGCAGAACAGCTATACTAGATTCGATTCTGCCTCCCGCGAGTCCAAAGAAGCTCCTCATACCACATCTGCAGACATGGCGTACGTTGATCCGTTAAGCAATTGAGATGGCAAAACTAATACCCAATCTAGTTCCCTCAGTTACCTTCCTCCTCCTCACTATGGACACATGGCATTTCATGACCCATCATTTGATCACAGTAAGTCGTACAGATGATTTCAAGCAGCCAGTTTTCGCTGACCATAGCTTAACAAGACTACCAACAATCCGAATCGAACTCGCACATTCACCCCTCGAGCAACTTCGGTTTCATCTTTGGGACCTCAGCACCGTCGCAGCAAAGTATCTACGCCTCAGGACCCTTGGACATTGAGCCCACTTTCTCCGCCGCGCCAATGGCGCCCTCTCTAAACCACGTATCCGAGCCGGCGACAATGAACAACCTCAATAGGGCAGTCAGCCCTTTCCACCCATCGAACTACGACAGTCTCGAATATCCTCTGGCATCTTCTACAAGCCGTACACTGGCAAACAGAAGCATATCACACAGCCCACTTTCTCAGCACATGGACCCTTTGACTCCTCCTCTTACGGCAGGACTGGACTCTGCACAACCACAGTTGGCAGGAAGCCCAGGAGCACAGGCTAGCATGGACCGTATGCGATCACCAAGCATCTACGACGCACAATCATACTCCTCATCATACGCAGCACCCGGTGTGCAGGCAAGCCAACCCCTTTTCCCAACTACGCAGAGCTACAGCTACCCTCCCCCTTCTGCAATCAGCGCGCGCTCGCAAGTACCACGAAACAACAGTGAATCTCAATCGAGAGGAGTGGTAAGCCAGAAACCAAAACCTCAATGCTGGGAACATGGTTGCAACGGACGCGAGTTCTCTACATTCAGCAACCTTTTGCGACACCAACGAGAAAAGTCAGGAACGGCCGCTAAATCGTATTGTCCAAAGTGTGGAGCGGAATTCACCCGAACGACAGCAAGAAACGGGCATTTGGCCCATGAGAAGTGTTCAAAGCAACGCAGAGCGTCAGAGGCCAAGTAGCGCAGGCGCTATGAGTTGATGATCGCAACGGCACACCACAACTACCATCGGAGGAACCGACGCGCTTAGGCATCGCGTGAACCATTAACCAACCAATATGATACCCTTCTTTGCCAATCCATTATTATCCCAGAGTTTTTCAAACAGTTTTTTGTCATTCATCTCATTTGAGTCACATTGCTTTGCATGGTCGCATGTCCACTTTACCGATAAAAGTTTTGAGTTTTGTTCGTCGCCTTTGAGGCGTTCCTCGCATACGCATCTGAGTGGCTCTTTATCGGAAAGTCGAAGCGTTCTCTGTATTGATTATGGGCTCGGTTAGCGCTGAAGATCAGGCGTGGAGCTGCCTGTCTCCCGGAATATTATCTGTCGCCTATCGCATGAGGCTTGCTCTTCCAAATAGCTTTTAGATGGCCTGCTGTTTGAATTGCCATGCAACATCGAGCAGGCTGCAGAATTTTGACACGACACGTGAATGAAGTCGTCTGCATGTCGATCACTCTTTCCTTTGACTTGCGCGCCGCATCATTTCGCCATTCTGTTCTCTGATCGCCTATTTCCAGCAACTCCACTTCGAACCTCGAACTACAGGTTCTTGGTCTCATGCCAGTGGATCACTCTCTTAATCGGACAACTCCTCATTCCGACGCTTCACCAGCGGTCGATCTGGTTGACGAGAAGAGTGGAATGCCCAGCCTCTTATGTATCACCATGTCATTGGACCTTAGGGTCCCAGAGACCCCGATTATCGTGGCCACGGCATGCAGCCTGATGCATGCGATGAACAACGCAGACAATGCTCTAAATAAAGATATCCAATCGGAGACACTGGGTCAAGACTTGGCCTTTTAGGGGCGGACTCGCCGTCCATCAGGGTGGGGACAAACTCTGGTGGCGCAAGCCAGGGGGGTACCCTTTCCATTTTCCTATCAGAGATGGCTTGCACGCTCCGATCGACGGCCACGCTTTACTCTTTTCTGATAAAAGTGCGAGGGCAGGTGTAAGCGGCCTCATTGACGTGGTGTCCATGTCCTTGCCGCGCTGCTAGTCAGCCAGTGGCCAAGGCCAATAAGACATGCCGCAACGGCTTCGCTCTCTTCGGCCTTAGAACACCGAGCCTTATCCACTCTGCTCTATCGATGGTTCACCGGTTAATATAGTGTGCCAGTCTGAGCTCACCGGTGCGCGCGTAAAGGGCAAGCACATGCGGCTCGCGGAGTCATTGTCGGATAAACACAGATCAATCAATCAAATTTTTGCTTTTGCACCTGACTCTTTTGCTCTGGCGACGTTTTGCACATGAGAGCTCGCTTACAGGGCTTGTCCGCGCGTGGCGTTCAAGCGCGCGTCTCGCCGCGAGCCGGCGGCCGACCGTGACTGCTGCCAAGCCTTTCCAACGTCGAGTCGTCCTTGCTGTGACTGTATCGCATAGGTCTTTGCATAATTGCTTGGATGAAGATGGCCTTGGGCTCCGCCAGCACAATGAACGCTCAAGCTTAACACCCTTGACACAGACTCGACATCATCTCCATACCGTGCTCATAGTCCACCGCCATCGCCACCATGCTGCCATCTTTATCAGCATCTTCTCAAGCCAGACCTCATACCACTGATTCATCATTGGAAAAAACTTCAACGCGAATACCATAAGTGCACAAATAAGCACGAACCATTTCATCTAGACCACACGCTTCTTCTTAATTCTCTTTGCAGCTCATACCGCTGAGTCACATCCGGATCGGGCGACTTATCAACCCGACTTGCCTGTTCACACCTCAAACGATTGTGTATACTCGCAACTACCTCTCTAATAGTTTTAGGGGTCTTCCGAAGCCATGGCCTCAGCTTCAATATTCTCATTTGATGAGACTGAACCACGAGTATCATCACCATGGCTCAAGCAGCTTGATTCTCTGAATAGCACCAGAACTCCATCGCGCAACAGTAACTTTGTTGCCGAGTCTGAGCCTACCGCTTACTTGGATGAAGCTGGCCATATCACCAGGCTCGAGGCTGAGCCCCAGAAAGGTCCTGTTGAGTACAAGCTCCATCTTCTAATTCGACCCCGTCGCAATTACACATACATGAGTACTGTGACACGGATATCTGGCTCGAAGCATTCAAAGTACAATGGTCCATCCCGTAGTACTTCTGGGACACCGCTGCCGGCAAAGAGTGCCTCTCCGTCTGTCACGCCGAACTACAGGCAGGATAGATTTGAACACCTGACTACCCAGCTTCTTTGGAGACTTGGTCAATCTTGTCCACATCACTCGAATGCATCGACCACACTCATTCTACCACAGCTGCCGGAAAGCACAACAGAGCTACAAGCACCACCAAAGCCTGGACCAATACATCCGGGCTTGGAAGAAAGTGAGGGTGCGCTCTACGAAATTGGTGTTTCTGATGATGGCACTCTTGTCGGCCTTGCCGAGGACGAGATGCAGGACAGTCTCAACAATTTGCGTGCCATGGCTGCAAGTTTGGGATGTATTGTTGAGGTGCAGAGGATGGTCAAAGTCGGTACCTGTTCCTACACGGCGCAAACCGAGGGAAAGCTCTCTTCGGAAGCTATTGAACACCAGAGTGATCTTTATGTAGCAGAAGCTCTGGTGAAACCAAACTTGACGACACTTGTGGACAACGGCCGTCCTCGCGTGGACAATACGCTGGAAGATGATCCGATCGAGACCAAGTCGACAACGCAACTTCGAATATCTCTCACAGGAGCTACTATGTCTGGAAAATCGTCTTTGCTTGGCACTCTGTCAACGTCAACTCTAGATGATGGCCGAGGCAAGAGCCGCTTGAGCATGCTCAAACATCGACACGAGATTACTTCTGGTATCACGAGCTCAGTCACCCAAGAGTTGATGGGGTATTCTCCAACTTCAACAGGCGATGTGAAAGTCATCAATTATGCTACAGAAGGTGTAACATCGTGGATTGATATGCACACAGCTTCCGCCGATGGACGTTTGGTGTTTGTGGCAGATTCTGCTGGTCACCCACGTTACCGACGGACGACGGTCAGAGGTCTTGTAGGCTGGAAGCCGCACTGGGTACTTCTTTGCGTACCTGCTGATGACGAAGTGAAGTCCTCTAGTAAGGTCGCAGAGGTGCTGGGTCCGGCTGCCAGTGACATCGACCTATCTGCAGCACATCTAGACCTCTGTCTGCGTCTTCAATTGCCTCTGGTGGTCGTGATCACCAAGTATGATTTGGCACAACTATCCGTCTTGAAAGCCACCTTAGGGAAACTGCTCTCGGTTCTGAAATCTGCCGGCAGAAAACCGCTGATGATACCTAACTCGCCAGGCACTGTCGACGAGGAAGAACTACAGAGCTTCACTCAGAAGAAATCGGCTAGTATACGTAAGACCATTGACACTTTATACAACGATCCTCTGTCAGCAGTTCCGATAGTCTTGACAAGCGCTGTACAAGGTGCAGGGTTCGATAATTTGCATGCTGTCCTGAACGAGCTACCCATTCCTGACCATCGGGAGGAACCTTCAGTCAATTCAAAAACTGCAACCTCCCTCTTCCATATCGAGGATATATACAACAAAGCACAGGATGCCAGTACCATCATTTTGAGTGGCCACTTGGGCAGAGGTACAATATCAACAGGAGAAGAGCTTTTCCTGGGACCCTGTTCCCCTTCTGGTGGAGATGACTCCGAAGACTCAGATACTCAACAGCGCCCTCGACTCGCTCAAACTTTACCACCATCACGTTCTTTCCCAGGTGCGCTCAAGACTCATGGAAGTCTCAATCCGTTCAACAAAGCATCAGAGCAAGAATGGCGTAGAGTCAAGGTTGCAAGTATCAGAAACTTGCGTCTTCCTGTCTCAACTCTGCAGTCTGATCAAGCAGGCACTATTGGTATTGAGTTGAGTGATGACAAGTCTCTCGATACATGGGCCACTATCAAGGTGCGAAGGGGTATGGTGCTCTGCAATAAGCCGGCGACTTCGTCTAGCACTATTGTCGCACAATTCAGACGGGATGATTTGGGCACGTTGGCAGTTGGGAGCCAAGTTGTAGTGTACCTCGCAAGTGTTCGCTCATCTGCAAGAATATTGTCCTGCAGAACTCCTGAGCCTTCTGAACTAGTAGGTGAAGACACCAGTCCGGAGGTACTTGATCAGGACAGTGGCTCGCAGGATGGTGAATTTGCCAATAGGGCTGCTGCTGGTGCTATCACGCATCAGTTCCTGCAGGTGACGTTCCATTTTGACTCCACAAAGGAATGCGTCGAAGTCGGTTCCAAGATCCTGGTCATGCCTGGAGGTGGTCCAGGCTTATTCGGTGGCACAGAGCGTGGAGAAAAAGGCGCAGCTGGTCTCGAAGGATTTGTCGGAAGAGTCGTGGAAGTACTCCGTTAAAGCCGGAGCTTATTATTCTTATACTTGTCCATCGGCTGGTCGATAGCATGGCGAAGGTAGCTTTAGAATATCTTGCTTGCATAGCGGACACGTAACGTGTAAGGCCTCAAACCAGGAATCCATACAATTTTTGTGAAAGACGTGTAGACAAGGTAATCCTCGTATCAGTTCTCGGTCGCCGATGGGGTCGAAGCAGATTGTGCATATTGCATGGCCGATGAAGAGGTCTGGAAATTTCGACTCCCATTCGCGACGCCAGTCTGCGAATTCACGTTCTGCGGCTGCTTCGTAGACGGCATGTGGATTTTGACTTTGGTCTGCGCGTAAGGCTTTGGTGAACCTGTGGTCGAGAACGCAGAGGCTATTATTGCTATAGATCAGCTTGGCTCTTTTTGAGATTTATGTTCGGGAGTAGGTATCTTACATGAAGATTAGTATTACTAGAATGGCTTCGCAGATGTATGGGACGTATGCGCCGTCCAAGATGTCGCTTCGCGACCAGTCCCAGTCTGGAGAGTCGAAGCTTGAATTCGCAGTGCTCACCGCTGCGTATGTATGATCTAAGAGGGGTACGGGCATGTACTGCGGGGCCATTTCTGTTGCAGTCGACGACAATATTTTGCAGATTCACATTTTCCGAGAGCAGAGCAAGATATCGCGTACAGCTTTTATTGTAGTTCGAGAGAATTTGATGACTGTGACGCGTGAGTCTTAAGTCGCATGGCAAAGGCGAATACACCGCTTAGTGGCTCTTGCATGTTAAATGTCTCGAGGTAGATGCAGCTGCTAGGAGTCGACGCGTGATGTGGGCTCTTTAGTCTGGATCGCCAAGTCACATCAATTGGCCAATACCTGTATATAGCGCAAGGTCATCTGAGGGGCTACCATCAAGGTGTTACAATATATATTTCGTGAGATGCTTAATAAGAAGTAGTCGTGGTATGTACACAATAATCATTCCTCAACACCGCCACCCAAACTCCAAAATAGTGTGATTAATAGCCAACCCGCGAGAATACCAAAGAGTCGTTATGTGTAAGAGGAATTGTGGTCTTAAGCATCCCAACCGTAGATCTTCAGGACTGGAGGCTCTTTGCGAGGCACGAGTTCGTCGACGCGCTCATCCACCTTCTCCACTTCCGAGAATCGGTACTCGACATCGCTGAAACTGGCGGTCGGGAACACATAGAACCACTTCAGTTCCTGGTCTCCAGTGTTCTTGATACCATGCTCGGCATCTCCAGGAATGAATACCGTGCTGCCTCCCGACACGGCATGAACCTTGCCATCAACAGTAACCTCGCCCTTGCCAGAAATGATATAGTAGATTTCTGACTGAGTGTGGCGGTGGTGAGCCAAGTAGCCAGTGTTTGCAGGACAGCTAGCGATACCAGCGGACATGTCTTGAGATGAGGTCTTGGGAGCTGAGAGCAGGGTGTGCCATGTTACCTCACCGCGAGAGCTGTCTGAAAAGCTCTCAGGCTGGGTTTGTGATGTGTAGCTGGCATCGATCACGACAGCTTCTTGAGGAGCTGGTTTCTTTGCCTCCTCTTGTGGGGGTGTGAGGGGTCTTGTTTGGTGAAGGCGGGGCGAGCTTCCGGTTCTCTTTCTCGGCAAGACTGACCACATTGCTACAGCTGCTTGAATTTGTGGTTTTGAAAGGTAAGAAGAGAGGTATGGATGTTTGGTTTGAAGGTCAAGAAGCTGTTCGGAGAAGGTCACAAAGATTGTATTCTGGGGTTCTTGTAGGGCTCTTTGCATGTTATATCGCAGCTTCGGCACATGCGATAGGCGATCGTGGAGGAACCCATTACCTATTTGGGAAAGTTGAACCAGTGGAGGGGTCGCTCATGCTCGTTCTACAGCAACTCCTTGCCAAAACCAACAATCCGGTCCATAAAGCCTGGCCTTATCCCGTCGCAGATTCCACATGCGAAAGCACTTTTGAAAGACGGTTTCAAGATGCTGCTCGATGGTAAAGAAAGGACGCCTTTGACCCGGTCCGAGGTTCTCCCGCCCAAACTGGTGATATACAGCTCTGGTCACGCCACGAGCTTCGATCGCGAGCGAATCCGTTCCAATGATCTTTCCGAGATGATATACAGTGAGTACGAGTTAACGCCGTCAATCTCGTGATGTCTTGTGTAGCAAGGATGTCTCTGGGCGGCAGGTAGGTATATACGCATCTCTGGTCGTCCACTGTCCAAGGTCTAGCGACATCACACCAGTCAAATTGTTTGAGACAACAACAACAATCGATTTGCTTTAATCCAGAGAAACCAACATGGCTGCAAACCCAAACATCACCATGACACAAGTACTCAGCCTCTTTCCACACGCCTCAGACATTACTCCAGAAGGTAAACAACCTTGCAACAACACTCCCAAGATCGTCACTAACCTACGTTTACAGAATCTGCAAAATTCGAACAAGAAGTTCAACTGGAGATGGACCGTCGCGGCAACTTCCACGGCAATCATGGCAACGATGTCTGCTGTCAACGACGGCAGTCCGTACCAGAGGTAGCAGAAGAAGAACTCGAACGACGCTTGCTATGGGCCAAGAAGATGATTTCTCAAAATCCTGCTTTGTGTGCCAGGTCTTGTCAATTGCCTGGTTTGCAGGAAGAACCTCAATGATTTCTGGCTTCGAGTCCATTTTCTCTGCTTGGATATGGCGAAGGATACCAGGGCGTTCGGGATTGTGATACTCAGGCGGTCTTTTGTTGTTAGATCTGGGGACATAGAACTCCGTTATGAGCAGCTAGATGAGGCTCTAGGAATATACATGGCGCAAAGCTTGTAGGCGGAAGGATCGTACAGTCCGTGCTAATGACTCGGTGTATATGAGATACGATTCAAATGGCAATCGATTCGATTCAACATACGTTTCCCCTACTATTCAGGATCCGAGAATCTCGCAGAGCTAAGGAAGGATAATGGTCGCGGTTCTCGAGACATGTATCATCAATGCAACGAAGCCCTCGCGATCTTGTCCCCCAGACTGAATCCAATCAATTGCCTCATCTACGACATGTGAAACCGTGTTGGTTGTCCAAAAGCAATAAAGATAAAGTGAGGCAAAAATCGCGTGATGGTGGCACTCGGTGATGTTGTGATTTTTGCTGGGCGTCAGGTGAGGCTAGCTTAACCGCCCCGGATGAATACAGAATATCTCATGTCTACGAAAACATCTCACGGACGCAATCGGTATACAGATCCATTGCACAATGGAGAGTATGCTTATAAGAGAGCGACGACTCATGTTTGCTACTCCAAATATCTTCAATTCAGAAGACACAAACACACTTCATCAACATATATCAAATTCAACCAAGCTATTTTCGAAACAAGAGCTGCCTATCTTTCTCTTAATCTATTTCAAATGTCAACTTGGAATCAACTCTACGATCTTGAACCCCTCCTCCATACTCCTCCCACAGAACCAACCTCAAAACAACAACACTCGTACATTACCTGCAAACCCTACAGACGCTACGATTCCGATACCTCTTCCATCAGCAGTGCTGAAGGCATCGACGATTTCGACAGCCCAACCTGGTGGGATATCCTTGACCACGAAGAAGAAGCCATCACCCGCTACAAGAAGTTCTTGCGCGAGCAATTAGCCAAAGGACAGAGTTCGAAGAAGCAAGAAGAACCTGAGGTTATGATGAGAAGATTGCAAGGTACGTTAACGGTGGCTTGGGTCCAGAAGAGCAAATACTGATAGATACGATAGCGAAAAGCAAGCCTGTACAAACTACAAAGACAGTGTCTTTGCCAGAAAGATGCAAGGAGAAAAGCGATCACACGCATATTGTTGAGAAGATGCAGAATTCGCGAGATCTGGCTGGACCGGTTGAGTTCTGTTTCTGGAGTATGAACGGTCAAGAGTGCAGATGTGGAAAATGTTGATTGATGCTTGTCGTTGAAAGAAGGCTTGCTGTTTAAGGGTTTGCAATGACACTGGCTTAGTCTGGGAAGCACGGATGTACTTATTGGATGATAATGACCGGCGGATTATACACTTCGCTCTAGAGAGATTGTTCTTCGAAAGCTTCTCTCAACCACAATCGGCAATACGTATGCCTATTGTACCCCAAAATATCTCGGGAGAGGGGAACTTGCGCAGGAAAGTGCCATCTCATCGGCTCTCTTTGAGGGAAATGCTGGTTCAGTTACAACTGCAGGTATTCGTGACACGGTTTGTGCATATGAAAAGTATATGTTTGTCAAGCAGTGATGTGAGATTTAGTCATTGAATGTAGCATTCAAAGGCAAGGCTGCAGCTGAAAGCGCGAAGATAACGCTGTTCAGGGCGACGAAAGTGCGCCTGATGACCAGAAGTCGACAAGCTGATATACTTGATGGTCGGATACTGTTCTGCTGTGTAGCTCTGATGTCCTTTGGACTGTTTATATACTCAAATATTCATGCTGTGCTCATTCGACCTTTCGGTATCTCCGACACTGCTTAATTCGAGCTGAACTTCTGGATCAAATGGCATAGTCTCTGCTGGGTTTGTGTAGAGATGACCTTCAGGTATAGCGTATTATCGGACGACTATCGTTCTCGCGCGTTTCCCCCTGTCATAAACAGTTGGTGCAACGAAAAGCGGCATAGCTTGCGGAGGTTGAAAGATCATGGAGCTCAAGGTGAGCCGCGCACGACCTAGCGGTGAGCAACCTTACATCGAAAGTCTTGTCGTGCAGTAGTCTGGATAACCGTTTCGTACACGGTTCTCAGCCCGCAAGTTGAAGACGTTTGCTCAAGCATATTGTGGGAGAAGACTAGCTCCTGCCAAATGTCAGTGCCTCATGGACAACCCGTTCGTGAAAAGTGCTCCTTGAAGCAGTGTTACTGTCGGTTGCATCGAGCTACAAACCTTTCATTCTGAAGATCAGCGTGGTGCAAGATTTCAAGCGGTTCCTCTTCCTGCAACCAAAAGCTTTTCCATGTGCAACCGTGAATATGGCCTTGTCGGCGAGTGCCAGAAGCAAAGCTCATTGCTAACACTCAAGGGGAATTTCCTTTCTAGAAGTCGAACAAAGTTTCTTCGGCGCGGAAGCATGGACGTCTTGCGTTGATGGACGTTGAAAGAGAGATTTGACAGTCCGGAGACTAGTCAAAAAGAGCTTACTAGAACATGCGCTGGAGCTCAGGCGCGTGACCGAGCTTGTCGTACATGGCTATATTTGCGTCTATGATAGCAAGAATATGCAAGTGCAAGCGACATGAATGGGACGCAGAGTGAAATGGATCCTTAAGATTATGAAGTCGGAGAAAAGGAGAGAGGGGGATAGAGAGTCGAGAAACGTGAGCCGCAGGCACAATGTCGGCAAAGCTTCACGTCATCGACTTGAAATATTCTTATGATCAATATTCTTACAGTCCAGTCTATCATTAATGCTCAAGGTATGTCTCTGGCCTAGTCAGATATATAAACCGTATTATCTTTCTGCGCGACCGATATCATGCCGGTGCGAGAATATCGCTGACTCAGCATTTCGCTGTACTAACTCTGTTTTACAGCACCCAAATAGTCCTGTCCGATCCTAATATTCCATCTTCCTATACGCCGATGCAAGCAAACATTTTCTTCGTGAAAGTCGTGTAGTCGTAAGCCGTTGTCTTCGGTCGGCGCGCGCCAACTCTCGTCGAGGGTAGGCTTTATGGATCTGCTCTACTCATCGTCGATGGCGGATGACTCTTGGGATAGGGATTCCATTGACCATCGACGCCTAACGTCGTCGAAATCCTGTACAGATTCTCGTCGAGACGAGCCATGAGGAATGGTGTGACGTGTAATTGTTTGTCTGTCTTCGCTACCGTTGCGTGCAGCCTCGGGCACATGAGGCATGGCCGGACTTATCGATGTAGTGGGAGACCAGTCTTGATATGAGTCGGAAAACGAATCCGGAGATGAGCAGTCACTCTTCTCGGTCTGAAAATCTGGAGCGAAGTGCACGTGTCTACGAAGAATATTAGACTGGCAAGAAGACCTATGTTTCAATAACTTACTTGGCAGGTCGTAATGTGGTTCTAGCCATTTTTGATGTGAGAGAAGTTTGAGATCCGGTGGTATGCATAGTTAAAGAGGCAGGCATGTTGGTTGTGTGTATGTGGGTGGAAAGAGAGAAACAGACTTTAATGTGGAACTAGGCAGGGGAGGAACGAACTCGATGGCTGTTAAGTATTTGTTCAACAGTGCTAGATTTCTAGAACCCCAATGACGGCAGGTGACCTATCGAGAGTCCGATCTGATTCGAGCCGCGCAAGCAATCTCCTACTTGGAATAGGGAGAAGAGGAGAAGATCCGCACGATTGCTAGTGACAAAACCGCAGTCAGGCCGGTGGTGTGATGGTAGTTGGCGATTGCGGAGAAGTACGGGCTGCAGGTGTGAGAAACGTCAGTGGTTATCAGGCGAGCGCTGCAGGAACATGAACGAGGATCGTGGAATAGGCGTGCATCGGACCCGTGTCTGGGCACATTTGACCTGGGGATCATGATCCAGAAGGCAGAGTGGAGCGGCAGTCGTGCAAGAACGAGGCTCTCCGGAACCTTAACTCTATGGCATTGTTGCCCTGAAGATCGCGACGACCTACAACATCATTTTTGTGGGTTGAAACAGCCATGATGTGCGAGGGACGACGATCCAGTGTGGCCAGAGGACTGAAATTTTTTGAGGATGAAGTCACTGCATGTCGTGTTTGCCCTCAAGCAAAGAGCAGCAATCCGTGAGTGTCTCACGAGTCCCGAGCGCAAAAGACGTGAGGCTACTCGTAATGCTTGAACATTCTATGAAAGTGGGACCGGGGAAAGCAGGGTATTTGGAGAGCCGATTCCAAGGCTCGTTCGGCGCATGGTCGTTCGCAAATACCTATCGTCGCTGTACATGAAGATCGTGCCATCGCCCTATCGTGTTTTGTGACCCGACAAAACAAAGCAAGCCCCCTGGGGATTGGGGAAGGTAGACAGTTCGATGTTAGAGCCTCAAGGGGCACCACATCCTTGTTTCGTTTTTGCAGAGTGGAGTCGGACATATTCAAGCTTTGAGGACTTGGTTCAGCGATCGAGGATGCTGTTTGTCACACAGCTGAACGTCATGTTAGAGAGAAACTTGCAGGCGAAAAGTTGTCTTGATCGAGATCGGCGTCATCAGTCTGTCGCGAATCGTGGCCTGTGCGGACTTACTTCCATTCCAGCGAGCCGCCAACCAAGAGACCCAGGCACGCACCCATCCTGAGTCACTCACTTCCATCTCTCCTTTATGAGCACTCCACTATATTGTCCTCATTATATCCGGACTGGTCAATGCAAATGCCTCTTACGAAGAAAGTCCCTAATTCGACGGCTGAGCCGAAAGCATGCACAGCCTTGTACGGCCCAGGACGTTTGATTAAATTGACTGCTTCTTGACTTGGGAAAGTGCAGTGGACACAGTGCTTGCTCTGTATTTCTGCATTGACAGTATCGCACCGCATCATCGTGAGGTCGCTGTAGGACGATCAATTCTCGCGTTCTCCCTTTTGCTCCCAGTCCGACACATTGATCTCGTGTGAGCCAACTCGCCTAGCCTCTTCATTTAAGGCCTCAATCTCTGCTTCAACATATGGTATTCCCGATCGCGCTCTCTCTTGTTGTGTCAGTTGTTCCAACTCTCCTGGCATGTAGATGCGATCGACTCCAGCCATCTTGTCCGAGCCGACGACGCGCTGATACAGATACTCCATCCTATCTTTGAAATCTTCCATGCTCATAAACAGGTCTGGTTTGATTGCGACCAAGAAGTGGCCAACGTCCGCGGGCCGTGATGGATCGTATGGGTTTGTGACATGGCCTGCAAAAGCGGACCCAGATAAGACTCCGCTGAAGACGTCCATCATGATCGCCAAGGCGCTTCCCTTCGGTCCGCCCATTGGCAACATGACACCTTCGAGAGCTGCTGCCGGGTCGTCTGTCTGTCGTCCTTCGGCATCTAATGCCCAATCTTTTGGGATCTTTTCGCCACGACGCTTTGCTTTATAGATTTTGCCGCGCGCAGCAACAGACGGCGCCATATCCAGAATGAAAGGGTGCTCATTTCCTGGAGCTCCACAAGCAATGGGTGACACTCCCATTAGCTTGGATTTTCCTCCCCAAACTGGCAATGCTGGAGAAGAGTTGGTGAAAACAAGGGACATAAGGCCAGCGTCGAGAGCCTGCTGAACTACCCATGCTGACATCCCGAAGTGATTGGAGTGTTTGACCGACACCATGCCGATGCCGAATGTTTTGGCCATATTAATAGCTTTCGCCATGCCGAGTTTTGCAGCTACAAAACCGAATCCGTTCTTGCCATCGACTTGAGCAACAACAGGTGTAATTTCTTTGAGTTCTGGTTCTGCTTTTGGGTCCAACACGCCTTGTCTGATTCGAGCCACGTAGGATGGGATTCTGTTGACACCATGTGTATCCACTCCTCTCAGATCCGCTGCAACAAGACAATCCGCGACTGTCGAGGCGTGTTCTGGAGAGACTTTGTTCGCTTCAAGCACTGCCTTGACATATGCATGTGCATCAGACGAAGGGATCCTGGCTATACGAGAGCTTGGCTGTCCGTCCGACATGTTTCAAATCGTGTGTTCGGTCTGGAAAATCCAACAAGTTGATAACGTCGTCCTCGAGTCTGGGGATGGACAATTTCTATCAAGCAGACGGACAAGTTTGAGTAATTAAGTCGGTATTCGGGTGGGGAACTAATCTGCCGGGAGCGGCCCCGACCTCCGTTGAGAATCAATACTACATGCTGTCACAAGAAGCAACAAGATGGATTCTTGAATGTTGTTTTGTTCTCACAAGATATCGTTGCTGGCCTCCTTCACCAGAGTCTGGAAAGCTTTCTTGAACCAGGACTATGACATGCGTGCTGTTACTCGGTTAAATGCATACCGAAGGGCTCTGGAGAGAAGTGCGGAGTGTGGGGCATCTCCAGACCCATCACATCACCACAGGCCACTTCTCGAAGTCTTCTGTTGTCGCATACCGTCCACAACACGTCGTGTCAGTATACACTCTACTAACAGTCATACTTGCAGAGCTTGAAAGCCGTTTGTTCAGCTCACAAGCTGCGCTCAAAGTCTGTAACAGCCTTAGGGTTTTGACTTTATGGTAGGACCTATGCTCTTGGCAAGGTGAGTCCATATGAGTGTATTATGGTAAGTTCAAGGACTCGAAGACTTTTCGAGCTCTGGTTCTTGATCCCTCCACGACAGAGCATTCGATATCTGATTGCGCGTTCAACGAAGAACTGGCAACTACCCTCCAGACAAGACATCCAGTACTTGCGACGCTTTATTGTGCCGATTCGCCTTTTCACGACGTAAAGTACAACATGAACACACCTCCTGTCCCATGGAACGTACAAACACCGCACCTTCATCAAGTAGCTTGCAAAGTAGCCATGGAGGCTCAGGCGGCCAACCTGAAAACAACAACCAACAGCCATTATATCGCAATGAGCGACCACATTCAGTCAACTACCTTGAAAATAAAGAATCCTCTCGACACAAGCAGGTGCGACAAAGGCCATGCCTGCACAGACATTGAAATCCCTCAAACAGACTGCGCTGCTCAGGCGCCACTTATGGATGCATCAAATTTAGTGGAGGAAAGTGATTTGGAGAGCGTGGATATTTCTTCCGACAACGAGTCCGATGGCTGGTCGATCATCAGTGATCGCAGCGATTTCGTTGTCGTAGACTCTGCTGGTACTACACACCAATCTTCGGACGCTAAGTCAAGGAAGAGATCTGTTGTGCCTAAACGCATCTCGAAGCTGCGTGACAGGTTGAGAATTTCGGGGATTCGGCCACGAAAGATGATACCGAGCCAAAAGGAGCAAGAGGTGCCTGAGATGAAGCCTGCTATAGATGCCGGCAGTCAGGGTTTTGATGAGCATACACAGAGATTGGCAGCTCCTCAAGCTACTCCTAACGTTATAGACGAACTTATTGAGCGCCTTACTGAGCAAGCAAGAGCTTTAAAGCTTTGAGGATTGCGCAAGGCACAACCTGGGCGATGCACCTAGGATGAGAATCCAAGAACAGTATCGATCCATATTGATATCGAAATAGACATAACTAGTCTTCCATGTTTCCTTGATTGTCCAAACCTTGGTAAAAGTGAACTTCAGAAACTTGTGGAGGAGTTGTGCCTCGAAACTCTGGAGAGAAGTGCGGAGGGGTAATATAGTGGGGCATCTCCAGTCACATCATCGACAAAACT
The DNA here is from genome assembly GCF_000721775.1 of Aureobasidium melanogenum CBS 110374. Lineage (NCBI taxonomy): Eukaryota > Fungi > Ascomycota > Dothideomycetes > Dothideales > Saccotheciaceae > Aureobasidium > Aureobasidium melanogenum. Next base: position 595,087 of record NW_024470063.1, read on the forward strand.
GATGACAATACCAAAACCATTCATCCTCATCCGACATTTTCAAAGTAATCACAAACAACCAAGGCATCATGGATAATGAAGAAAACAGGATCGACCCACAGAATGACTACGACCTCTCAAGACCCCTTGACACAACCACCGGCCTACGACAAGGCTTAACCTCCTACGGCGATGCCCATTTCAGCCTCTTCCTCCGAAAAGTATTCATAAAAGCCGCCGGTTACGGCGAAGATGCCCTCTCCCGTCCCATCATCGGCATTATAAACACCTATTCAGCATTTAACCCATGCCACGCCAACATCCCCCAACTCCTCGAAGCCGTAAAACGCGGCGTACAACTACACGGAGGCCTAGCCATCGAATTCCCCACCATCAGTATACATGAATCTTTTGCTGCACCTACAAGTATGTATCTCAGGAACTTGATGGCTATGGATACGGAAGAGATGATCAAAGCACAGCCGGTGGATGCGGTGGTTGCGATAGGTGGCTGTGATAAAACTGTGCCTGCGCAATTGATGGGAGGCATTTCTGCGAATAAGGTTGTTTTGCCGTTGGTTACGGGGCCGATGATGCCTGGGTCGAGCAGAGGGGTCAGAGTGGGTGCGTGTACGGATTGTAGGAGTCAGTGGGCGGCGTATAGGGCGGGGGAGATTGATATGGAGGATATTGCTGCTGTGAATGAGGAACTTGCTCCTACGGTGAGTTGCCTTTTCCTTTGCCTGATGATGGCTTTACTGACCATCGGAAGTCGGGCACTTGTGGTGTGATGGGCACTGCGAGCACGATGGCTTGCGTGACTGTTGCACTCGGCTTGATGCCTTTTGATGGTGCATCTGCGGCGGCTGTTTCTTCGGCACGTCTGAGGATTGCTGAGCGAACGGGCGCGAATGCAGTCGCCGCAGCAGCGGCTCAAAGACTTCCTCAATCGATACTTACGAAGGAATCTTTTCTCAACGCCATCACGGTCCTTCAGGCTATCGGAGGATCAACCAATGCGGTGGTGCATTTGATGGCCATTGTCAATCGTCATCCTGATGTGGCTGGGTCGATCACATTGGAGACTTTTGACGAGATTGGAAGAAAAACGCCGCTTCTTGTTGACCTCAAGCCAAGTGGTGAGAACTATGTATGTGACGCGCGACGACTTTTTGTGAAGACCGCAAGCTGACAATATATAGATGACTGACTTCCATAATGCTGGTGGAATGCTTGCTTTATTACACACGCTGAAGCCACTACTTGACCTCGAGGCAAAAACGATCAATGGCAAGACTCTAGGAGAAGAACTTGAAGCCACGCCATTCAAGCCGTTCAAGTACTCAAGCGAACTGATTAGGCCTCTCTCCAATCCGATGTATCCAAAGTCTGCACTTGTAGTGTTGCGAGGAAACCTTGCGCCGAGAGGAGCAGTAATGAAAGCAGCCGCTTCAAAAGAAAGAAGTCTTCTTACCCACACGGGGCGCGCTGTGGTCTTCAAGAACACGGCTGATATGGCACAACGCATCGATGATCCCGACCTACCTGTAACCAAAGACTCAGTGCTCGTCTTACAAGGCGTAGGACCAATCGGCAATCCTGGTATGCCAGAAGCAGGCGTCATCCCCATCCCTCGCAAACTCGGAGCTCAGGGTGTCAAAGACATGTTGCGAATATCTGATGGACGCATGTCTGGCACAGCAGGCGGCACAATCGTTTTGCACATCTCGCCAGAATCTGCATTGCCCGACTCAGTGTTTGGATGTGTAGAAGATGGAGATTTGATTGAATGTGACGTTGAAAAAAGACTGCTCAGACTGCATGTCTCTGATGAAGAATTGGCGCATCGTATTGCTGTACGATCAGCGGCTAAGAAAAAGGAAGAGCATGGTACGAAAAGGATCCATGGGAGAAAGCGTGGATATAGGGGATTGTATGAGCGATGTGTGAATCAAGCGGAGGAAGGTGCCGACTTTGATTTCCTCACAGCAGCAGGACCTACTGAGTCGTGATAGCAGCAATTATGTTTTATCCTTGTGGAATGTGTATCTCGGAGGTGCCTGGAGGAGTGAGAAAGTCCGCAGTGGTCAAAGGAGGTCAAAGCGTACAGGCTTGGCAGAAAGTTGGACTCGCGAAAGATGCGCATGCGGCGAGCGACAAATTGACAACGACAGGTCACACCCACATCACACACATCATGTCGCGGATATCTACTTTCGGAAGGGCTGTCAGCCAACTGGCGACCCCCAATGTCTCGTCCACCACCTGCAGATCCTGCCAGCTACGACTCAGCGCCGCCTCGCAACAACGCCAATTGCAGACCTCCGCTACCCGTCCCGCAATCGCCGACCGCTTCAAGTCTGTCTTTGGCGGCAAGAAGAAGGAAGAGGACTCGGCAGACCTTGCTGCAGCCGAACTAGCAGAACTCGACGACACACCACGAAAGCCTGACTTCCCTGGATGGTATCTACCAAAGGAGAATCTGCCCGAGGGATGGGCCAAGACGCCGGAAGAGGACAAGGAATATGTTATGGCATCCGAGGGCAAGGACTTGGAACATGTGGGAAGCGACAAGTGGCTCGAGCAGCAGTTCGATGACAAGCCAAAGTACAAGGGGTATGGAGCACAACCAGTTCGTCATGAGGTTTTATACTGACCCTTTGCAGATGGGCAAAAGTCAGAAAGACCAACGCATTAACTCCCAAGGATGCCGGAGAGCAAGTCCTCAAGGCTGCAAGAGAGGCTGGCCTCAATGTGGACCAAAAAGGCTTGGACTTTGCAGTAACAGAGGTCAAGGACAAATTCAAGGTATGTGGACAAAGGAACGAAGGAGATAGAACCAACAGGTCTGACATGATTTCACGCAGCTCACCAAGATCCTACGAACCACCACAAACATGCAAATCTCAGACATTGTCATGCACAGAGCAACAACGCTCAAGGACTTCCAACAAGCCATTCTCACAAAGCCCAAGCCCAAGAAGTTGGCCTTCACACTCTTGGCCAACGAGGAGCTGATGGCAAACCGCAACATTCAGGTTCGCGGAGGCCGTCAAACACCGGTGCACAAGGACAGAGCCGTTGGCAGGTGGAAGTTGATTGAGGAAGAGCTTGTGAACAAGGGTCTTCCCGTGTTTGGACATGGCATCAAGGCCGACAGAGGTATCCAGGCTGAAGAAGCCAAGGACCAAACTGCATAAGCCAACCTGACTGTTTGAGACGCAAAAAGCGTGCGGTCTTGAACAAAGCCGTCTTGTACAAATATCAATGTAAGCATTTAGCGAAGTCCTTGATGACATAAATTCTCCTGTATATCATGTGAAACATTCAAACGACATAGGTCCGGCGCGTGAAGAGAAGCAGAAAGCAAACGAAACATAGCTCAAGGGCTACAGGAAAATTCAAGCAACAACAGGACTTCTGCCCTGTAGAGGTAGTCTGTACTACCGTCCTCCTGCACCTAGCGAGACGATAGGTCGCTGATGAATGCTATAAGTTTAATACCATAAGTGGTCATGGTCAAAAACATGAAATACGCACGGACCAAAACCTAGCGCAAAAAGTTGATGGAGCGCTGCCCCGCGGATGACGGACTGGTAGTGAGAGGCGTTTGTCTACAGCGGAAAAGAGAATCAAAAGCAGGCACCTCACTCCGGAGGCGCATGTTGATATTGGTTTATTGCCTCTGGAGTACGAAGTTCACCGCCGTCTCATTTTCACCATGAGCTCCAAGGCAATGGCTCGGCAGCGCATCGTGCCTGCCATTCCGCATCAACTGACTATCCGCCGCGCAAAAGTCGTTCCAGCAGGCAAGAGCGACCAACAACCCGCCGGTGACAAGGGAAAGAGCGCATCACTTTCGACCAGCGCAGACAAGTTGGAAGCTGCACCGCGCACGAACGGTATCGAACACGAAGATGCGCATCACGGGAACACCGCACTTGTCAACGGGGCCAAAGACGAGCAAGCCAAACAGGCGCCTGCTGAGGAGGAGCCTGTCGCAATCAAGGAGCTTGCTGTGAACAAGGAACTCCTGGAGGAGAAAGAGAAGCTTGTTGAGAACAAGGAAGAGCCTGCCGCTGAGAAGGAAGTGATTGATGAGAAGAAGGAGGAGGTCAATGGTAAGTCATCCATCGTACCTTCCTTCACATCGCGTATGGGATGCTAAACGATAAGTAGGGGTTACCGCTCCCATTCCTCGTCGTCAGCCTCATCACCAGGACGCTCAAGCTCTCCCATTCATTCCCAAGCATAAGCACAAGCACAGTGAATCTCTCGTCTTTGGCGGCCTTCAAGACTCGTCCAGCGCATCGCCTGCCGACATGTCAACCTCGGTCTTCTTACCTCCTCCGCCTATGTCCGCTGTCCCTCCTGCAGTGAATCCTTACGACAACTTCTCTGCTGCCCAGTCATATCCATCTGCCGCTCCTCCTGCACCTGTCGCTGTAATGGCTCCTCCTCAACTGCCCAACGGCCACGCCTTTGCACACACAAACGGAGCTGCCGCCCATCTTGGAAGCATTTCATCTTCGCCTTCGCGCACACCATCGGTTCCACTTGGCGATTCTGCTGTCGCTACACCTGATGCCTATGTGCCACACAAGCATCATGCTCATCAGCCATCTTACCTTCCCCCTCCCCCTCTCCACAACAATGCGCAGCATCTGGCCGATTACGTCCTTTCCTACTGGAATCAGCATGAGTTTGCCGACTACCTGCTTGAGCTTTACTCCAGCAATCAGTCTGCCAACCCTTTGATGCTGCCTGTGCACGGAATCATTATTGCACGCTACCCTGGTCTCCTCAAGCTCATCAACAGCCTCCCTCAGACTCGTACTCACTCTCGCGCTACCATTGTCCATATCCCTCGTAGCTACTGCTTTGCCGACGCCTCTGCGTTCGCCGATGCAATTCGCTACGTCTATGGTGGCCGCT